>NC_141875.1:358601828-359226828 GCF_056163025.1 Triticum urartu
TGTTGCTTGTTTGTCTTGTTGGGTAGAGCCGGGAGACGAGTTCGCTACCGAGGAGCCCGTTGAGTTTGCTTGTGAGGATCCAGTCAACTCTGACAACTGTGCAGGCAAGATGATCATACCCTCGAAATCACTACTATCTTTGCTATGCTAGTTTGCTCGCTCTTGCTTTGCCAATGCTACGATGCCTACCTTTTGCTTGTCAGCCTCCCAAATTGCCATGATTGAACCTCTAACCCACCATTGTCCTAGCAAACCTTTGATTGGCTATGTTACCGCTTTGCTCAGCCCTCTTATAGCGTTGCTAGTTGCAGGTGAAGTTTGGAGGCCGTTCCTTGTTGGAACATCATTTATTTTTCTTGTTGGGGATATCATTATATTGCTATGTTATCTTAATGCATCTATATACTTGGTAAAGGGTGGAAGGCTCGGCCTCACGCCTAGTGTTTTGTTCCACTCTTGCCGCCCTAGTTTCCGTCATATCGGTGTTATGTTCCCGGATTTTGCGTTCCTTACGCGGTTGGGTTATAATGGGAACCCCTTGATAGTTCGCCTTGATTAAAGCCTTTCCAGCAATGCCCAACCTTGGTTTTACCATTTGCCACCTAGCCTTTTCTTTCCCTTGGGTTCTGCAGACTCAAGGGTCATCTTATTTTAACCCCCCCGGGCCAGTGCTCCTCTGAGTGTTGGTCCAAACCGTCAGCCGCCGGTGGCTACCAGGGGCAACTCTGGGCTGGCCTACCGGAAGTTTGGACAATCTGAGTGTGCCCTGAGAACGAGATATGTGCAGCTCCTATCGGGATTTGTCGGCACATTCGGGCGGTGTTGCTAGTCGTGTTTTAACTTGTCGAACTGTCTTGTTGTACCGGGTTACCGAGTCTGATCGGTGTGTCTCGGGTGGAGGTCTATTCCTTCGTTGACCGTGAGAGCTTGTCATGGGCTAAGTTGGGACTCCCCTGCAGGTATTGAACTTTCGAAAGCCGTGCCCGCGATTATGGGTAGATGGGAATTTGTTAATGTCCGGTTGTAGATAACTTTAACTAAACTTAAAACTTTAACTAAACTTAATTAAAATAAATCAACCGTGTGTGTTACCGTGATGGCCCCTTCTCGGCGGAGTCCGGGAAGTGGACACGGTGTTGGAGTTATGCTTGCGCAGGATGTTCCTTTAGCTTCTCGCTCGTGCTCCGCCTTCTCTTCTCGCTCTCATTTGCGTATAAGTTAGACACCATAAATGCTAGTCGCTTGCTGCAGCTCCACTTGTATTGCCGTACCTGTCCTATAAGCTTAAATAGTCTTGATCGCGTGGGTGTGAGATTGCTGAGTCCCTGTGGCTCACAGATACTACAACTCCAGATGCAGGTCCAGGTGTTTCTGCTCCAGTTGACGATTACGAGCTCAAGTGGGAGTTCGACGAGGACTCTCAGCGATACTACGTGTCTTTTCTGGATGATCAGTAGTGGTGCCTAGTTGGGGTTATCGATTCAGGGCCTTGTCTCATGTTGGGGGTCTTTTCTATTTTGGCACCGTAGTCGGGCCATGAGTGATTTGCATGATGGATGTTATTTATGTACTTTGATGTGACGTGGCGAGTGTAAGCCAACTACGTTTCTCCCCTTTATATTATTTATGTACATGGGATGTGTAATGATTTCCCGACTTGCGACATTGCTTTCAATGCGGTTATGCCTCTAAGTCGTGCCTCGACACGTGGGAGATATAGCCGCATCGAGGGCGTTACATGCCTCTAGTGCATATTTCCTTCACAAAGATGATCGGTGTAGATATGGTTGCTACTATAGCTTGTTGATCATTCTTCTTATCGCTTCGAACTTGTTGATCATTCTTCTTATCGCTTCGAAGTTTTCCTTTTGCTCCACCTAGGTACAGGTTTATGGCGTGTTTGGTAACCTGCATGAAGACCGACCAGCCCCGAGGATGCGTTTTTTTGGCTTTGGATGTCTGAACTGCATTAGAAACTTGGCCCGCACAAAACTTAAAGCACCTCTGGCCCTGGCTCCGGAGGAATGGTCGAATAGCAAGTCGGGCCTGAGGGGAGCAACCTATAGAGCATGTGGATGGGTCTTTGGGTGCGAGCTCGCACATAGTGTACGTAGGATTTGCACATGCTTTATTCTCCTCACGTTCCTTAATCCCCTTCGCATAATCCCTTCTGTCCTACAAAACGTGTTTCAATTTGAAATAAGCTATACACGAGAAAGGTGCATCGCTGTTGAGGGGCCATCAGGCAATCGGCTACTGATTTCATGGATTATAGATCTTCAATTTCGTGCTCATGTTTGGAGGTTCTTTAGACGAATTTAGGCAAATTCTTCGCACGTGATCGACCATTTGAAATTTCCTTTTACCACTAGCTTTATCTCGACGTTTCACCAGACTTTCATACAATACATTTTCTGTTTTCACGATCATAGACGAGTAGATCTGCATCTTCTACTGGACTAACGAATGTGTTCATGTGTGCATGTTATGAACTAATGAATTTGGTAAAATGCTTGCACAGGTTGACCGTTTGAAATTTTCATTTGACCACTAGCTTCATCTTACTGTTCCACACAACTTTTGTGTTGTATGTTTTCATTACGACGGTTGTTGACGAGTAGATCTACATCTCGTATAGGACTGCACAAACGTGTTCATGTGTGTATGTTATGAATCAATGAATTTTGGCAAAATCTTTGCACCCCGTCGATCGTCTGAAATTTTATTGGACCACTAGCTTCATCTTATTGTTTCACATAACTTTTGTGTTGTATGCTTTTTGATTTAAAGGGTGTAGATGAGTATATCCACATCTTCCTACTGACTGTAAAAACATGTCACACTCGTGGTGTCAGTCGCCTGAAAAATTACTCGCATCTAGTCGATTTTGTGACCGCTGGATGAGCATTGGAGGGCTGTCACACCTTCTACGTCGGCCCGATCTTTCTCTTTTTCCTTCAACACTCCTCTCTCATGTGAGGTAAGTTCACCACATGAATAAGAGGTGACACTAATTCTTCTTGATAGAAAATGATTGTGTTTCCTTACAGCTAGATTAGGAGGATGAAATCAACCAAACCGTGTGCAATACATGTTTTATTGTGTGCATAGCCCGACACTACCCAGCCGACAAAAAATGTGCAAGTTGCCAGTGCGATATTTTGTCTTTGTGCGTTGGTGTTTTTTTCGCGAATACACTAAGATACATGAGAAAATTCCTTATTTGATACTATCTTAAAATCTGTTTTTTTATTTAACACTAAAAAAGTTTTTTTTTTCTATTTGACACAAGTTCTAAATTTTATTCCCTATATGACATTTTCGTTCATTTTAAGTCTAAATGACACCTGAAAAGACTCTTTTGCCCTTCATGTGGTATATGTGTAGGGAGCAATAGCGCACACACACAGCATCAGTGCGAGGGCAGAAGCACACACGCAGCAACACATACACATGCACCAACACACGTACGCGCGCACACACACACGCAACAACACGCACGCGCGCGTGCGCACACACGTACACACGCGCAGCAACACACATGCACGCGCACACACACGCAGCAACACACACGCACGCAGCACACACACACATACACACGCAGGCAGCACATAGGCACGCAACAACACACACGTGCACACGTATACACGCAGTAGCAAACATACACGCAGTAGCAAACATATACGCAGCAGCACACATCCACACAATCATCTTTTCAGGTGTCATTTAGGCTTAAAATAGACGGAAGTGTCGTATAGGGAATAAAATTTAGGACTAGTGTTATATAGGGAAGAAAAACTTTTTCAGGGTCAAATAAGGAACCAAATTTTAAGACAATATTAAATAAAGAATTTTCTTAAGATGCATACCATTGCATTGGTAGGGGGTGGAAGTACAAGGGGGCAATTCTCAGGCTACGTACGAAGAGAGGCGTGGTCGAGAGCGCAATATTTTGTCTTTGTGCGTTTGTATTGTTTATATGTTCATTTTAATATGCAAAGATTGGATGTATGTTCATTGTGTTTTTAACCCCTTGACGATTCGTTTAGAGTTAATGAAATCCATAAAAAAACACTTGAGTTTCCCGTCATTTAGTCTTCGTAAGCTGGATTAGGTTGAGGCTGGGACCTCGTCAAAAGTAGGCTATGTCACAGCCATGGAGCTGGCATAAGAATACAGGTTTCCGTTCACCCTTCCACGCAATCGCAGCTTAAATCAATCCGCGCACGCAAGCTAATCTGACCAGTTCGTAAGAACACAATAATTTTTTTTTGCGAGGGAAGAACACAATAATTGACTAAATAAATCATAAAACCAAACAACAACAACTCATAGAACCAGCTAATGTAAATCTAAAACTTAGTCCAATTTGAAGTTGTTGATGTTTATATTGGTCCATCATAAAATAGAAATAAGGAAAAACCAAGCATCAACAGCAACCGCGTATGCAAACCACCCACTTTGTCGATTGATTCGTTGAAGAATTGAACTGCAAAACTTCTTTCAGATACATACAACTTACACGACAGTCATTGACATCATGAAG
This sequence comes from Triticum urartu, assembly GCF_056163025.1. Taxonomy (NCBI): domain Eukaryota; kingdom Viridiplantae; phylum Streptophyta; class Magnoliopsida; order Poales; family Poaceae; genus Triticum; species Triticum urartu. The sequence continues at coordinate 358,606,375 of NC_141875.1, forward strand.
AAGAAGAAGAAGAAAGCAGAGGAATATGTTTACCTATCTTTACTGACCTTGATCAAGCATCACAAACAAGTAGAGTATAAACAACAAAGGAGAAATTTGTTTCTTGCAGCTCGATCGATCTGCTCTGTGCTGTTCCTTGCCTGCGCTACTGCTAGTAGCTACGACACGCCGTAGACGAGGTGCAGGTAGCGGTCCTTGATCCATCTGAAGCTCTTGCGGAAGGATCCCTTCACCTTGCCCTCCATGGCGTAGGCCTTGTACGCCGCCACCCGCCGCTTCCGCTCCATGTCCGGGTCACCCAGCGCCAGCCACCGCCGCTTAGACTTGCTCCTCTTCACCTCCTCCTCCACCACCGTCGTCACCTGCCCTGCTCCGGCGCCGTACTCGTACTGGTACTGGTACGACGCCCCGCCGCCGCCGTAGGACAAGGACCGGAAGTCCGGCCGCGCGCCGCCTGTATAGGCCTCGATCTGCATGCGGCCGCTGGCGTACGACTTGGAGCGGTAGCCGCCGTCCATGGCAACAAAAAGCAGCGGCAGGGGGAGATGGGATTCCGTTCCCCCCTGCGATGGTCTGTTGGCGCCGAGGCAGGAGGAGGAATGGAGGATCAATTAAACAGCAGAGGGAGAGGAGAAAGTGAAGCGGTTTCGGTTGTTGGGAAATTGTGGCCGGATGCAATGAAACGGGAGGTGTCGCATGCTTTTGTCAACCGTCTTGGAATAAAACCCAATTGCAATTCCATGACATCACGAATTGCCGACTTGCGAGAAAGCAACGTGCCATGTTTACCAGCACCGGAGCCAGCGGCTGGCGGTGTCTTACACCGTCTACAAATGGATCCCTCAAACGTCCAATCAAACTGCCCGGTCATGTCTAAACAGAAAAAGAAAAAAGAAAAAACACACTCCATCGAACCTCTCACTTTGTCCTATGACCGGGCTGGAAATTTTCATATTTGTCGGACTCGGACAATCCGATGCGGCACACCCCGGACCATCTTCTTCTTTAAGCTGATCATAGTGAGGAGTGACTTAAACTAATGTCATGCATATAACACTAGTTTACGTTACTATCTTTATAGTGCAAAATAACATAACACTAGTGTCATAAATGTCTTTATTTATTAGCTTGTAGATTCATTTTTTCTCGGAAAGCGCTATGTTACAGTAACATATTATGTTATTCTAAACACCTCTCTCCTTATTAATTACATGCCACATAAGCAAAATTTTACCTAAGTTACCCCCACTATGACTATCCTTATTTTTTCTTTTCTTTTTTCCTCTTCATCTCTACCAATCACACGTATTTAACCGGATAATTTAGGAAGAATGTAAAGGACATAGTTACATGCATACATAAATGCATAAATGAAGGGTCAAAACGGACGTGCTCCATCACTAACTGAGCACGTCTGCGGGTTTAAGTGACCAATATTAGCTAATACATATTACATATACTCTTATCTTCTGTAGTGTATTTAATCACCAGAACAGGTATATATACTTCCTTATTTATTGACTTGCAAGTTCTTGTTTTGATTAAATAAAATGGCCTTGCTAAATTCGACCTGTCTAAGATTTTCTCATGTCTCAATTCAATGTGTATGCATTTTAAATTGTTAGTTGTAATCTTCATGTTTATTTATCTGTATGTTTATTTCATTTCTGCATGAGTTAGCATCATATAGGGTTAGTGCATATTAGAGCATCTACAGCCGAACTTGGTAAATCCGACCCTACAAACACCCACAGGCTTAAATTCATATAAAAACATGCAAAAAAAACTTACATACTACGAAGATCAACTAGCCACTCCTTGTCGGAGATGTCCACTGCCTCCGTGCCCGGCGCCGGGTACATGGGCGGTAGCTGCAGCTCCGGCTCATGCGGCTCCTCCGCGGCGGCATGCGCATCCATCTCCGCTTCAACCTCGTGGAAGAGGGCATCGGTCGACGCCCGTTCCTGCCTGATGAATCGTCGGTTGGCCTCCACATAGGCATAATCCTGGATGGACTCTAGGAAGGCCTACTGCTCCGCCATCTCGTCCGCTTGGGCGACGGGGAACTCCGCCTCCGCCTGCTCCATGTTGAAGCCCGGAGCTGGCGTCAGCTCCTGCTCTAACTACTCCGCCTCCTAGTCATCCTCCACGGAGCCAGATGCTACTCTTTTCCTTCCGCCTACTCCTCCTCCGGCTCCGGCGAGTCCGGTGGCAGCCCGACAGCGATGCGGGCGACGCGCGTGGCGCGACTTGCCCAAATTTCCTACTGGATCTCGTACCGGCGCTCCGATAACGATGCAGGCAACGCGCGCGGTGCGCCTTGCCCGAATCTCCTGCTGGATCTCTTACTGACGCTCCGGAAGCGATGCGGGCGATGCGCGGGCGCGCGCTGCCCGAATGTCCTGCTGGATCTCGTACCGGCGCTCCGACAGCAATGCGCACGACACAAGCGACACGCCTTGCCCAAATTTCCTGTTGGATCTCGTACTGATGCTCCGGGTGAGCATGGCGTAGGTGGTTATCTTCCTCCGGGCCATGGCACAGGCGCAGAGCGTGGGAAGAGAGCCTGAGCGGGAGAGAAGAAATGGATGGGCTCGGGCTGGGGCGCGGAGAGAAAGGACGTGGATGGGCTAGGGTTGGGGGGGGGTGCCTGCAGGCTTAAATAGCCGAATTTGGACTCGGGCGTAAGTCGAACCGGCGCCATGCGATGTTCACACCCCACCGGTCTATCGGATCGGCAGGTTTCCGTGTGATTTCGCATGGGACCATGCCGTTAGTTTGACGTGGCGGACGCGTACGGGCTCGCCCGGGCGCCTCCATATCCGCCCATATTTGAGCTAAATATGAGGGGTGCCGGTCAGCCCGAGCATTTGAACCCCGTCCGAGGCACCCGTCTGAATAAAAATTTCATGACCGCACAATCCACCCGAGCATTTGAGGACAGTTTGCCCCCCCCCCCCGACTATAGATGCTCTTGTAGAGTACCTATCAAACGTAGGAACAGTGACTCAGCTGGAAGACATGTACCGAGGAGTTGCCGTAGTGTCACGTGAAGTGGGAATCATCGTGTGAGAAAGGCCGTGCTGCATTCAAGTTGGGCAATGAATTGGGCTCCATAGAAGTTAGGGCATCTCCAGCCGTTTGGCCCCCCTGGGGCTTGAAATAGCGCCACCTGGGGGCGCGCCAGCGAATAAATCAGCGTGGCGGCGGTCGGTTTCCCAACCGACGCCCAAGGTCGCCCAGATGCCATTTTTTGAAAAATAAACTCGGCCAGAATTCGGCCAAACTCAGAGGAAATTTAGGCGGTTTGATGGATATTTGTACAAATTGAAAACATAATTTAAAAAACAAACTAAAAAGTACTACTACTATTACTACGCCGCCACCGCCGCCGCGCCGCCTTCTACATGCCTAGGAGCCTGTAGTAGTTGGTGTAGTCACCGATGTCGTCGTCACCGCCATCGCCGCGCACCGTCCTTGCTGCACCCCTGTTCTGGGTCGCCGTGGCAGACGGGGTTGGATGGGTCGGGCGCCTCCTCGTCGCTGTCATCGAGGATGATGCCGCCGCCCTCCTCACCACCGCGGTGCCAGGCGGCGATCTCCTCGAGGGCGCGGCGCTGGCGCTCCATCTCCTACCGGACGTAGTCGTCCCGCGCCCATTTGAGGCCGGTTTCCTCATCGGCAGCCATGGCCTCGTGCTCCTTCACTGGAAGGAGCGTCGGCTCATTTTTTTGGCTTGACGAGGCGGAAGGAGAAGGGAGGAGAAGGGACGCTTCCCTCGTTGATGATGAGGGCGCCGTCGTGGGTGCACCGCCTGAGCGACCTCTCCCGTGGCTCCCGCATGACGGGGAGGAGAGTTGGCGACCTGGAGGAAAGGAAGGCCGACGAGGATGAGGACGCCGTCTCCATTCGCCTCGGCGTCCAGGAACTACCGCGACGGCGAGAGAAGGAGGGGGCGCCAGGTACACCAACCGCGGCGAGTTGCCGCCCTCAATGTACTCGAGGACGGCTTCGAGCATGCGCCTTGGGATGCCCCACCATTGGCGCCGCCCTTCAGAGTTGAGGCGGCTGCGGGGATCGACGCCCTTCATGGAGGCGAGTTAGAGTTCATGGCGGTGGTCAAAGTACGCCGTCCACAGCGTGTGGCTGTCGGGGGTGTACCTCGGCTATTGTCGCGCCTACTCCGGCAGCGACGATCGGATGCGCGCGATCTCGATGCACCGATCAACACCGGTGGGTGGCGGTGGCACCGGGACTCCGCCAGCGCTCAGCCTTCATGAGCCCGGCACCCGCATGTCCGGTGGTGCCGGGTAGTCGGCCTTGATGTCTACTACACAACCTTCTTCTTGTAGACGTTGTTGGGCCTCCAAGTGCAGAGGTTTGTAGGACAATAGCAAATTTCCCTCAAGTGGATGACTTAAGATTTATCAATCCGTGGGAGGCGTAGGATGAAGATGGTCTCTCTCAAACAACCCTGCAACCAAATAACAAAGAGTCTCTTGTGTCCCCAACACACCTAATACAATGGTAAATTGTATATGTGCACTAGTTCGGCGAAGAGATGGTGATACAAGTGCAATATGGATGGTAGATATAGGGTTTTATAATATGAAATTATAAAAAAGCAAGGTAACTAATGATAAAACTGAGCGAAAACGGTATTGCAATGCATTGAAACCAGGCCTAGGGTTCATACTTTCAGTGGTGCAAGTTCTCTCAACAAGGATAACATAATTAGATCATATAACTATCCCTCAACATGCAATAAAGAGTCACTCCAAAGTCACTAATAGTGGAGAACAAACAAAGAGATTATTGTAGGGTACGAAACCACCTCAAAGTTATTCTTTCCGATCAATCCATTGGGCTATTCCTATAACTGTCGCAAACAGCCCTAGAGTTCGTAGTAAAATAACACCTTAAGACACAAATCAACCAAAACCCTAATGTCACCTAGATACTCCAATGTCACCACAAGTATCCGCGGGTATGATTATATGATATGCATCACACAATCTCATATTCATCTATTCAACCAACACAAAGAACTTCAAAGAGTGCCCCAAAGTTTCTACCGGAGATTCAAGACGAAAACGTGTGCCAACCCCTACGCATAGATTCCCAAGGTCACGGAACCCGCAAGTTGATCACCAAACCATACATCAAATGAATCAATAGAATACCCCATTGTCACCACCGGTATCCCACGCAAGACATACATTAAGTGTTCTCAAATCCTTAAAGACTCAATCCAATAAGATAACTTCAAAGGGAAAACTCAATCCATTACAAGAGATAGAGGGGGAGAAACATCATAAGATCCAACTATAATAGCAAAGCTCGCGATACATCAAGATCGTGCCAAATCAAGAACACGAGAGAGAGAGAGAGAGATCAAACACATAGCTACTGGTACATACCCTCAGCCCCAAGGGTGTACTACTCCCTCCTCGTCATGGAGAGCGCCGGGATGATGAAGATGGCCACCGGTGATGGATCCCCCCTCCGGCAGGGTGCCGGAGCAGGGTCCCGATTGGGTTTTGGTGGCTACAGAGGCTTGCAGCGGCGAAACTCCCGATCTAGGTTTCTTTTCGGGGGTTTCTGTATTTATAGGAATTTTTGGCGTCGGTCTCACGTCAGGGGGGGTCTCCGAGTCATCCACGAGGTAGGGGGCGCCCCCAGGGGGTGGGCGCGCCCTCCACCCTCGTGGGGCCCACGGGCCTCCCCTCTAGTAACTCTTCGTTCCAGTATTTTTTATATTTTTCAGAAAAAATCTCCGTTGGTTTTCAACGCATTCCTAGAACTTTTATTTCTGCACAAAAACAACACCACAGTAGTTCTGCTGAAAACAGCGTCAGTCCGGGTTAGTTCTAACCAAATCATACCAAAATCATGTAGAAATATTATAAACATGGCATGAATACATCAAAAACTATAGATACATTGGAGACGTATCAGCATCCCCAAGCTTAATTCCTGCTCGTCCTCGAGTAAGTAAATGATAAAAACAGAATTTTTGATGTGGAATGTAACTAACATATTTATCAGTGTAATCTCTCTTTATTGTGGCAAGAATATTAGAACCATAAGATTCAAAATAAAAGTTTAATATTGACATAAAAACAGTAATACTTCAAGCATACAAACAACGCAATCATGTCTTCTCAAAATAACATGGCCAAAGAAAGCTATCCCTACAAAATCATATAGTCTAGCTATGCTCTATCTTCATCACACAAAATATTTAAATCATGCACAACCCCGATGACAAGCCAAGCAAGTGTTTCATACTTTTGATGTTCTCAAACTTTTTCAATCTTCACGCAATACATGAGCGTGAGCCATGGACATCGCACAATAGGTGGAATAGAATATGGTGGTTGTGGAGAAGACAAAAAGGAGGAAGATAGTCTCACATCAACTAGGCGTATCAACGGGCTATGGAGGTGCCCATTAATAGATATCAATGTGAGTGAGTAGGGATTGCCACGCAATGGATGCACTAGAGCTATAAGTGTATGAAAGCTCAAAAGAAAACTAAGTGGGTGTGCATCCAACTTGCTTGTGTTGGGGAACGTAGTAATTTCAAAAAAATCCCTACGCACACGCAAGATCATGGTGATGCATAGCAACGAGAGGGGAGAGTATCATCCACGTACCCTCGTAGACCGTAAGCGGAAGCGTTATGAGAACGTGGTTGATGTAGTCGTATGTCTTCACGATCCAACCGATTCAAGTACCGAACGTACGGCACCTCCGAGTTCAGCACATGTTCAGCTCGATGATGTCCCACGAACTCCGATCCAGCAGAGCTTCACGGGAGAGTTCCGTCAGCACGACGTCGTGATGATGGTGATGATGGTGCTACCGACGCAGGGCTTCGCCTAAGCACCGCTACGATATGATCGAGGTGGATTATGGTGGAGGGGAGCACCGCACATGGCTTGGAACAATCAACTTGTGTGTCTTTGGGTGCCCCCCGCCCCCGTATATAAAGGAGCAAGGGGGGAGGCCGGCCAGCCTTGGTGCACCCCAAGGAGAGGAGGAATCATCTTCCTACTAGGAAGAGGATTCATCCTTTCCTAGTCCAACTAGGAAGAGGGAAGGGGGAAGGAAAGAGAGGGAGAGGGAAAGGGAAAGAGGGGCTGCGCCCCCTCCCCTAGTCCAATTCGGACTCCCCATGGGAGGGGGCATGCCACCTCCTGGGCTGCAGACCTCTCTCTCCCCCTCAGGCCCACTAAGGCCCAATACTTCCCCGGGGGGTTCCGGTAACCCCTCCGGCACTCTGGTTTTCTCCGAAATCATCCGGAACACTTCCGGTGTCCGAATATAGCTGTCTAATATATCAATCTTTACATCTCGACCATTTGAAGACTCCTCGTCGTGTCTATGATCACATCCAGGACTCCGAACTACCTTTGGTACATCAAAACACATAAACTCATAATACCGATCATCACCGAACTTTAAGCGTGCGGACCCTACGGGTTCGAGAACTATGTAGACATGACCGAGACTCGTCTCCGGTCAATAACCAATAGCGGAACCTGGATGCTCATATTGTTTCCTACATATTCTATGAAGATCTTTATCGGTAAAATTGCATAACAACATGTGGTGTTCCCTTTGTCATCGGTATGTTACTTGCCCGAGATTCGATCGTCGGTATCTCAGTACCTAGTTCAATCTCGTTACCAGCAAGTCTCTTTACTCGTTTCCGTAATGCATAATCCTGCAACTAACTCATTAGTTGCATTGCTTGCAAGGCTTATAGTGATGTGCATTATCGAGAGGGCCCAGAGATACCTCTTCGACAATCAGAGTGAAAAATCCTAATCTCAATCTATGCCAACTCAACAAGTACCATCGAAGACACCTGTAGAGCACCTTTATAATCACCCAGTTACGTTGTGACATTTGGTAGCACACAAAGTGTTCCTCCGGTAATCGGGAGTTGCATAATCTCATAGCCATAGGAACATGTATAAGTCATGAAGAAAGCAATAGAAGTAAACTAAAACGATCAAGTGCTAAGCTAACGGAATGGGTCAAGTCAATCACATCATTCTCTAATGATGTGATCCCGTTAATCAAATGACAACTCATGTCTATGGCTAGGAAACTTAACCATCTTTGATTCAACGAGCTAGTCAAGTAGAGGCATACTAGTGACACTTTGTTTGTCTATGTATTCACGCATGTACTAATGTTTCCGGTTAATACAATTCTAGCATGAATAATAAACATTTATCATGATATAAGGAAATAAATAATAACTTTATTATTGCCTCTAGGGAATATTTCCTTCAGTCTCCCACTTGCACTAGAGTCAATAATCAAGTTTAGTTCACATCTTTATGTGATTAGTTCACATCTCCATGTGACTAATACCCAAAGGGTTTACTAGAGTCAATAATCTAGTTCACATCGCTATGTGATTAACACCCAAAGAGTGATCATGTTTTGCTTGTGAGAGAAGTTTAGTCTACGGGTCTGCAACATTTAGATCCGTATGTATTTCACAAATTTCTATGTCTACAATGCTCTGCACGGAGCTACTCTAGCTAATTGCTCCCACTTTCAATATGTATCCAGATCGAGATTTAGAGTCATCTAGATCGATGTAAAAAGCTTGCATCGATGTAACTCTTTACGACAAACTCTTTTATCACCTCCATAACCGAGAAATATTTCCTTAGTCCTCTAAGGATAATTTTAACCGCCGTCTGGTGACTACTGCTAGATCATTATTGTACTCCCTTGCCAGAAAGATGCTAAGGTATACAATAGGACTGGTAAACAGCATAGCATAGTTTATAGAACCTATGACTGAGGCATAGGGAATGACTTTTCATTCTCTTTCTATTTTCTGTTGTGGTCGGTTTTTGAGTCTTTACTCAACTTCACACCTTGCAACATAGGCAAGAACTCCTTCTTTTACTGTTCCATTTTGAACTACTTCAAAATCTTGTCAAGGTATGTACTCATTGAAAAAACTTATCAAGCGTCTTGATCTATATCTATAGATCTTGATGCTCAATGTGTAAGCAGCTTCATCGAGGTCTTTCTTTGAAAAACTCTTTTCAAACGCTCCTTTATGCTTTCCAGAAAATTCTACATTATTTCCGATCAACAATATGTCATTCACATATACTTATCAGCAATGCTGTAGTGCTCCCACTCACTTTCTTGTAAATACAGGCTTCACTGCAAGTCTGTATAAGACCATATGCTTTGATCACTTTATCAAAGCATATATTCCAACTCCGAGATGCTTGCACCAGTCAATAGATGGATCGCTAGAGCTTGCTCACTTTGTTAGCACCTTTAGGATCGAAAAAACCTTTTGGTTGCATCATATACAACTCTTCTTTAAGAAATCCATTAAGGAATACAGTTTTGACATCCATTTGCCAGATTTCATAAAATGCGGCAACTGGTAACATGATTCGGATAGACTTTTAAGCACCGAAACGAGTGAGAAAATCTCATCGTAGTCAACACCTTGAACTTGTCGAAAACATTTCGCGACAATTCGAGCTTTGTAGATAGTAACACTACTATCAGCGTCCGTCTTCCTCTTGAAGATCCATTTATTCTTGATGACTCACCGATCATCGGGCAAGTCAATCAAAGTCCATACTTTGTTCTCATACATGGATCCCATCTCAGATTTCATGGCCTCAAGCCATTTTGCGGAATCTGGGCTCATCATCGCTTCCTCATAGTTCGTAGGTTCGTCATGGTCTAGTAACATGACTTCCAGAAAGGATTACCGTACCACTCTGGTGTGGACCATACTCTGGTTGTCCTACGAGGTTTGGTAGCAACTTGATCTGAAGTTTCATGATCATCATCATTAGCTTCCTCACTAATTGGTGTAGGAATCACTAGAACTGATTTATGTGATGAACTATTTTCCAATTCGGGAGAAGGTACAATTACCTTATCAAGTTCTACATTCCTCCCACTCACTTCTTTCAAGAGAAACTTCTTCTCTAGAAAGGATCCATTCTTAGCAACGAATATCTTGCCTTCGAATCTGTGATAGAAGGTGTACCCAACAGTTTCCTTTGGGTATCTTATGAATACGCATTTCTCCGATTTGGGTTCGAGCTTATCAGCTTGAAACTTTTTCACATAAGCATCATAACCTCAAACTTTAAGAAATGACAGATTAGGTTTGTTGCAAAACCACAATTTATATGGCGTCGTCTCAATGGATTTACATGGTGCCCTATTTAACGTGAATGCAGCAACACAGGTTGATGCCCGGTGGTTTACAAAATCTCGGCCGGCTCATAATTGTGTCCGGCTCGGTTTCTCCCTTTTCCTATCTTACAATATAAGTTATACATCTTATGGCGGTTTACTTCTACAAGCCCTAATCCGCCTTTGGCCCTTGAGCCTTCTTGTTAAACCTCCTTCCTAAAGCGCCTTGCCTTCGTGGGCTTCAATAAGAATAACTTACTATAAGTATAATCCGGCCCCTCCTATGCGGTTTATACTTAATAGTTATATCCCCAACATTAGGCCCCAAATTGATTTGAACTGGTTCATGTCAATTTTTAGTACTTAGAAAAATTCCTTCTTCAACACCTGCCGAAAAAGCCTTGTAAACCGCCATGACGTCATCTCCAAGACCATGATAATCCGTCGTGACGTCATCTGCCATTAGCTTTACATAGATCCAAAATATTTTAATGTATCTCCTTTAATGAATTTCTGAAAATCGAGGCGTCTGCACGTCTATAGATCTGTTTTTCGACCTCCTCGATTCCCGTGCCTGCCGCTTATCCCTTCACCTTATAAATAGGGCCAGGGGGTCATTTTCACTTTTTCCCTCGTGCCTCCTAGCCTCATCATCTTCCCCGCGTCACCCCAGTACTTCGAGCTCAGCCGCCGCCGTCGATCTTTGCCTCCGCCTCAACCTTGGCCACTGCATCACCCTGAACGTACCAGAGAATCACGGCGCCTCTTCGTTGTTCCTTCTGCACCAGTAAGCCTCTCTTTCCTCCACCGTAGATCCAGTTTTAGGGTTTGAACGTTCCTCGGAGTTCGTCGGTGCTCATCACCGCGTTGTAGTTCCTTCGATTGAAACCTCCATATTCAACCTGTATAGCAATGGCCATAGTCCTTTTTCATCAGCGCATCTTGTTTAAGCAAAAACTCCAATCTGAACCTTAATCCACTGCTTCGGTATCTATGTTTAGGTCTGAATATATTTTCATTTTACGACCCGTGATAGATCCGAAGTTATAATGCCAACTTGTGAAACCTGTTTTTTTCCGTGACTTAGCTAATTCAAATTTGTACCTTTCATATTAATATAGGCGGTTTAACTTTAGAAAATGATAACCCACCCGGTACCATTAATCCCCTCGTAAACCGCCAATCGCTTTATCATTGTATTTCTGATAGCATCATCATCCAGTTTAATAATTTTACATGCTTGAATACCTTTCGTCCCTTAACCTGCAACACTTCATGCTTGTCAACCATGAATCTTAAACCGGCACAAACCTTCCTTCAGGTTGTCAAAGAAATGACTAAGTCTTTTTACGCTTATAACTGGGTTCCATCCCGGATTACGGAAGAAGATCTGAACGGATGCGTTATAACTGGCGCTTTACCAAAACAGAGTGAAATCCATTGGAGGGCTGCCAGTCCAGAAAATCCTCCCGAGCCTAAGGATGGCGAGATAGTTGTGTTTGTTGATCATCTGAGCCGTGGTTTTAAACCTCCCGGATCAAAAAAATTCCGTGATGTGCTTGCTAGCTTCCAGATCCACCCTCAAGATATTGGACCTAACTCTTTGTCCAATATTTGTAATTTTGAAGTGTTTTGCGAGGCTTATCTACAAGAAGAACCGACCGTTGAACTATTCAGGGATTTTTTTCTATTTAAACCACCGTACTGAATTTACAGACGGGCCCAATACTGAACTTGGCGGCGTTTCAATTCAGAAAAGGAAAGACGTCAGCTTCCCTCACGCCAAGCATCATAGTCACCCTAAGGATTGGAAACAGACTTGGTTCTATTGCAAAGATACTTACCCAGATGACGAGAATCCTCTGCCGGGTTATCGTGCTCACCGGCTTACCAATACACATCCATTTCCCCAAAGGTTGACTGCAAAAGAATGGGCCAAATATGCACCACAGCTTGCAAAGCTCAGAGCCTTTGTGGCTAATGGTTTAACGGGAATTGACTTTGTTTGTTGCTGGATATCTTGGGATATTTTTCCTTTAAGCCATCGCCCCGGTTTAATGTGCAAGTACACAAGGGACTTGAAAGACCCCCAACGGCACACTGACATTCAGTTAATTGATGCTAAAATCACTGAAGCTGTCAAAAAGATACTGGATGAATCGGTGGCTGTCTGCAGCAAAACAGGGCTAAGGCCCTTCTACGTTTCAAATAAACTTCCAGCTGTAAGAATTGCCTAACCCCTGTTTGAACCTGATATTCTTAACTTTTCCTTATAACCTTTGTCAATATTTTATGTAACGACCCGACCCAAAATCGGTCAAGTCCCTCTGTAGCTGTACCATCCCAAGATCATGCTGGCACACACAGTACATTGATGAAAAGATTCAAAGTTCAATCACACCTGAATTTATTACACGATTCTCATATCAAGTCTTTATTACATCATAATAAATTCGGCCGAAGGCCAACTCATGATAAATAAACTAAATAAAGCTGCGGAAGCGTAGACGAATAGCGAGTCCATCTGACTCCATAGGGCAATCGCCAAGCGTAGATCATAGCCTCACTCCTGGTCGGAAAACTCCTCTGCAACATGAGACGTTGCAGCCATGTAGGTCAGCATTTAGAATATGCTGGCAAGTCATAGAGAGAACAACAATAATAATGCTAACACTATAGGAAATTTGGCTGTGGGGCTCTAAGTTTTATGTTTTTGCGAAAAAGCCAGTTTTTCCCTAAAACAAAGGACATGCTTACAAATTACTACAAAATGTGGGTAATTATTGAGATGGTTCCGCCAACCAATGTCTCATTCCCAATTATTAATTAACCCCTCAATTAATTTATTTGTTCGGTGTTGAGATTTCCGAAATACTCCAGTTTCCAGAGGCTCATTTGTCCGTAACCGGGGACACGGCTAATCGATTAGGTTGTTACTCTGCAAAGTCTTGTGCACTTTACCCGCAAGAATCGTTCCCTCCTTTATGTCCTCGCACTGCTGGTGTTTGAAGACGGGATGAACGAAACAGGGTCTTCCGTAGAGTTTCTCTGAGCATTGCCGGTACCCATCCATGTCCTACCGTTCTTCTACATCTGCTGGCACCGTCCGTCCAGAGTCATGCATAAGGTCAACCCAGCCAGAGCCCATAATGGCTTGCGGCTGCACAAGTAAGCTTCCGGTCAAGGGGTATCCATCCGTCTCTTCATGGCTGGGTGAAGCTTTCTGCAAGATGTCATGGCGCTTCTCCATGCATCCCGGCCATCCGCTGGTTTCTCCAGGGTGCCCGTCAACCATCCTCCACCCAGTAGTGAATTTGAAGTCCATCTTGAGCTTGAAGTCATGGGGTTGTCATCATCTTGACTCTCACATCTCCCTTATGAATCTCTCAACCAACCCCGTCTACGAGCATAGCAAGGTAACCTACATCGTCTCGGGAAATAGTAGCAAGGGTAATTGGGTTCATCCTACCTCATGATACTACTCAAGACATAACTTATAATTCTCCTACTGCATGCATGGCGGGGAGGAATAATTCTAATGCAACAAAATCATAGGTATTGTAAAACATGATCAAATGACTTGCCTGGCTGACGGTCTTCAAATGATAGAGACTCGAGATAGCAAGCTTCGCACTCAGGAAATTCTATCGAGTCAAACAATAGCACAAATAAGTCTTCCACTAAATAACATAACAGCAAGCTAAAGGAAATCACACAAGCACTCGAACCAAAACCAAAGAAAACTCGAGGAAAACAAAATCAAGGTTTTCATCACTTCAAGCAACAACAAAGAAATAGTTTTATCCTACTAACACTTTTCTTAACAGATCCAAAACAAGGGTTTTGCTAACTAACATAAAGGAAAACAACATATAAACTAGATGCAAAAGGAATCACATCAATATCGATTATAGAACTCCTGTTAGGCCTAAAACAAAACTAATAAAGGAAATAAAGTAAAACTTTTTACTTTGCTGTAAATAAATGTTCACCCCCTGTAACTAATCTAAAATAAATTATAATAGGGGCAAAGTAAAATTCTATAATAACTAGAACAACAGGAAAACATCAGCAAGCTAAATAAAACTAGAGAAGCTTGATTTGACTAAAACAAATTTTAATATAATCTACAAATACCCCCAACAAGTTCCTACTGCTAGGCTAGGTCAAAACTAAGCAGCGGCAAAAAGAATTACCTAAAAATAATATTCCTAGCTCAATTTATAGCAGAAATACTAATCTGACTAAAACTAATATAAAACTATTTTTATAAACTTAAACATGGCCGAATCTAATTTCTACAAAAGCTACAAGAAATTTGTAAACTAACAAAAAAAGAATCAACTAAAAATAATAAATACCTAAAAGATACAGATTTTACAAAACTGAAACTATTCTGAAGAAAACAGAAACGAAAAAAAGAAAAGAAAACAATCCAACGTGCTAACGGGCCGAAACAGTGAGCGCTCTAAAACTATCTAACGTGCAAGCGATTAATAGGTTCATTGCGTCCATGGGCTAACAGAAATAAACCGATCGGTTTGGTCTACTAAACCTAGTAACTAAACCGGAAACAAACCGTAAACTAAAACCGGTCTAATAAAAAAAACCTAGCCATTCGCTATTTCTAATCTACACCGTAGGTTGCCGATTGAACGGTGGGTTGGGGTCCGGCGGCTTACCGCGGCGGTCGACGGCGAGGAGGGCTCGGGCGTTGGTGACGGTGGTGCTCCGGTGCTCCGGGGCGGCGGCGGCGAGGTCGAGGTGATGCGGTGGAGCGAGGCGAGGTCGAGGGTGGCGGTTGCTGCGGTCGGGGACGACGGAGACGAGTGGGACAAGCTCGGCGGGGCTCCTGGTGCTCTGCAACTCCGGCGACGGGCGGTGATGCTCAAGGTGGCGGCTCTGGCGATCCCTGGACGGAGAGAAGATGTCAGGGAGGTGCGTGCGGTTGAGGGGTTTCGGCTGACAAGGTTTGAGGGCAGGGGGATCCTCACCGGAGTCGGAACAGATGGCAGACTGCGGCGGCAGCAGCGAGATCGGAACGACGAGGTCGCGAGCTATGGTGGGAGTTGGGGAAGGGTTTATGGGGGGTTCGGAAGAGGAAGGGCGTAGGAATTTATAGGACATCAACTTGGAGCAGGGGGCGACTCGGGATCTTGATCCCGTGGAATCCGGAGGCAGCGGCGGCACCGAACACGCTCTGGCGCGGCATAGCATGGGCGAGGGGAAAGAGATGAGGGCGGGCCCCCGCGGTCAGTGAGAGAGAGAGGGAAGGGTGCGGTCGGGCGACCAGTCGCGAGGGGGTTCGGGTGCGGGCGCAGCTGTGGCTCGCTGTTGGGCCGCGCCGGGTGGCTGGCTGGGCCGGTTGGCCTAGCCAGCTCGGGGGTTCTTTCCTTTTTTTGAATAAGGCAGAGAGAAAACTAACTAAGAGAAAACTATAATAATTTTTTATATAATACATATATATATATATCAAAATTCTCAGGGGAATTAATCCTACAACGTGGACATTTTTCCAGAGGCAAAACAGAAACTAAAAAAATATTTTCTGCAAACTCCAAATAAAATTCAAATTTGAATTCAAACCTTGTGGCAATATTTTCTTCTGACATTTTTGGAGTGTCATGTTAGCTCCTCTCATACTTTTTCTCAAGTATTTGTGAGGGATAACTTTCAATTGCCAAGTTGAATCCAACTCAAACAACAACTCAAATGCCTCTGGAAAAAATCCAAATGCCACACAATTCAAACAAAATGCATAGATGCTTAACTAATATTTGTAAAACATTCCAAATTGAAAATTTGGGATGTTACATTTTAACAGGGTGACGACCCATTTGGGAAGAAGAAGGCCCAGGATAAACCGGCCAAGACCCCTCGACCCAAGACAAAGGTCATCAAAAAGCCTGCCAGGAAGAGAGCAGCTGAGTCCACCGAGCTGAACATCGACGAGGATCTTGAAAACCTGGAATCAGAGGTAGAACTTGATTCTCTTAGTTCATTTTTCATACACCTCATTGACAATGGCCATTATCATGATGACGCTGAAGCTAGCCGGGCTGATGATGTAGAGGTAATTTATTCTTTCCTCCGGTTCAGATCCTCTGCCAACACAGAACACCCGTCAAGAAAATCAGAAAGTAAAATTTTCACACCCTCTAGCTTATCTGGATCCAAACTTTCTTTTGAAGAAACAGCAATGAAGCTCGCCGCACAACCCGGCATAGTGGCCAGGTGGTTACTTCACCCGGTTTACCGAACACGTCGGTTCGTAAACGCCGACCAGAGGTTTCATCTATTCCTGACACATCTTATACCAAGGCTGGTTATTTTCGGCAACCTCTTAATCCATTTGACTCAAACTATCAGGGAACTTCCCATTCATCCTCTGGCGAATCAATAGGGACACAACTTCCGCCCCTTAAAACTATTCCTGGGTAAACATACTAAACTTAACTCTTTATCCCTTGCACCTGTTTAATATACTAACCTTTATTTCCATTTATTCCAGAGCCAAAGCCAGACCCAGCAAAAAGGCCAAGCTGAATAAACCGGCTGATGATGACATAGCAGCTGACCCAGAAAAAACTCCAGAACCATCTGAGCCAAACACTGATGTTGTCCTTGATGATCCGCCAGCACAATATCAGGACACCTTTATTGAACAAGTAGAAATTGACCCGCCGACTCATGACGATAAACCGCCAAGCCCAACCAAAGCTGCTGATGACAAAACAGACGACGTAGTTGTTACTGGTGTCAGCTATATAGCCCCAGGCAACCCCACTGTTCTTGCAAAACATGGTGCCAAGGAAGAATTTGCTGCTATAGATAAGGGCAAATGAAAGGCGGATCTAGAAGGTTATGCCCATCTCAGCGCCCAAGACATCCATTCTGGGTTTCTAAACCGGCTATACACTAGCCATGATTATGTAGCCGGGTTATTGAATATGATGAAAGAGCGATATGAGGTAAACACTGCTGATTTCTGCATAACAATTCTTCCCTCATAACCAATTTAGCACCACCAACTCTAGTAGTTCCCAAGGGCCGGTTCATAATCCTGATATGAACCGGGACTTTGTAAGAAAATACTTCAACTTTCCCTGTGTAGCCCCTAAGGGCCGGTTTATCTTTTCAAGATGAACTGGGTCTTGTTACTATATAACTCAACATTCATGTACAAATCTGTGTAAACTGATGAACCACCAAGCTGCATGATGGTAGCAAAATCCATAGTTTTTAACTTGAGCAAATATGCATTATCCCCCAAGTGTTAAGTATATGACTTGTCATGTGCTTGGGACTTTTGCAATAATCTTAGAAAAATGCAATAGCCATTAGCCCCCAAGTGCCAAGTGCCTGACTTGTCATGTGCTTGGAACTTCAAATGTATACTGCCAACTCACAATTTTCATACCTCTTGCAGGCTGAGCTTAGCAAAACGGAAACCCAAGTTGCCGACCTTCAAGAGAACATCAAAACCCAACAAGCCGAGACTTTCAAGGCAAAAGAGGAACTGACCAACGCTTTAGCAGCCATGGCAAAGCTGAAGGAGAGCTTTAAAAGTGAACGAGCCGGTTGGGATACAGAAAAAACCACTTTGCTGAAAAGGTCTGAAGACGCTGAAGCGGCCCTTAATCCGGTCGTGGAAGAATTAACTGGCTTAAAGCGACAGATAACTTCCCTGACTACTGTTGTATTTGCTGAGTAATCATCATCACAAATCGTAAACATGTATTATCACATAGACGGCCGGTTTACCAATCTTGTTACTGCAGGGAGTCATGTTGCTCATCTAGGCTCCGACATGCGTCAAAGTCTGAAAGCTGCCTATACCTTTATAGAGCAGCTATATACCGGTGTTCAACGGGTTATCTGCATGATGACCGACAAGTATAGGGGATCTATCATAGTCCTTTCGATAAGTAAGAGTGTCGAACCCAACGAGGAGCAGAAGGAAATGATAAGCGGTTTCCAGCAAGGTATTCTCTGCAAGTACTGAAATAAGTGGTAATAAATAGTTTTGTGATAGGATAATTTGTAATGAGCAACAAGTATCAAAAGTAAATAAAGTGCAGCACGGTGGCCCAATCCTTTTTGTAGCAAAGGACAAGCTTGGACAAACTCTTCTATAGAGAAAAGTGCTCCCGAGGACACATGGGAATATCGTCAAGCTAGTTTTCATCATGCTCATATGATTCGCGTTCGGCACTTTGATAGTTTGGTATGTGGATGGACCGGTGCTTGGGTACTGCCCTTACTTGGACAAGCATCCCACTTATGATTAACCTCTATTGCAAGCATCCGCAACTACAACAAAAGTATTAAGGTAAACCTAACCATAGCATGAAACATATGGATCCAAATCAGCCCCTTACGAAGCAATGCATAAACTAGGGTTTAAGCTTCTGTCACTCTAGCAACCCATCATCTACTTATTACTCCCCAATGCCTTCCTCTAGGCCCAAACAATGGTGAAGTGTCATGTAGTCGACGTTCACATAACACCACTAGAGGAGAGACAACATACATCTCATCAAAATATCGAACGAATACCAAATTCACATGACTACTAATAGCAAGGACTCCCATGTCCTCAGGAACAAAAGTAACTACTCACAAAGCATAAACATGTTCATAATTAGAGTGGTATTAATATGCATATAGGACCTAAACATATGATCTTCCACCAATTAAACCAACTATCATCAACTACAAGGAGTAATGAACACTACTAGCAACCTACTAGCACCAATCCCGGACTTGGAGACAAGAATTGGATACAAGAGATGAACTAGGGTTTTGAGAGGAGATGGTGCTAATGAAGATGTTGATGGAGATTGCCCTCTCCCGATGAGAGGAGCATTGGTGATGACGATGGTGATGATTTGCCCCTCCGGGAGGGAAGTTTCCCCGGCAGAACAGCTCCGCCAGAACCCTAGATTGGTTCCACCAAGGTTTCGCCTCATGGCGGCGGAGTTTCGTCTGAGAAGATGGCTTGTTATTTTTTTCCATCGAAAGACTTCATATAGCAGAAGATGGCCACCGAAGGGCCACCAGGGGGCCCACGAGGTAGGGGGGCGCGCCCAGGGGGTAGGGCGCGCCCCCACCCTCGTGGGCAGGGTGTGCCCCCCTGGTGAATTTCTTCCACTAAGTATTTTTTATATATTCTGAAAACGTCTTCCGTGAAGTTTCAGGACTTTTGGAGCTGTGCAGAATAGGTCTCTAATATTTGCTCCTTTTCCAGCCCAGAATCCCAGCTGCCAGCATTCTCCCTCTTTATGTAAACCTTGTAAAATAAGAGAGAATAGGCATAAGTATTGTGACATAATGTGTAATAACAGCCCATAATGCAATAAATATCGATATAAAAGCATGATGCAAAATGGACGTATCAACTCCCCCAAGCTTAGACCTCGCTTGTCCTCAAGCGAAAAGCCGAAATCGAAAAATATGTCCACATGTTTAGAGATAGAGGTGTCGATAAAAATAAAATACGGACATGAGGGCATCATGAGCATTCTTAGAACAGCAACTTATATAATTCTTATCATATGATTTCTTATGCTAGAGTAATAATTCAATCACAATTTCAAGTATGAATCGCAAACTTCATTGAAAACTAACAAACTATAATCTCAGTCATTGGAGCAATTGCAATTTATCATAACATAGGAAAGAGTCAATATATAAGAGCTTTTCAGCAAGTCCACGTACTCAACTATCTTATAGTCTTTCACAATTGCTGACACTCACGCGATACTTATGGGTATGGAGTTTTAATCGAACACAGAGAATGATAGGGGCTTATAGTTTTGCCTCCCAACGTTTTACCTCAAGGGTAATGTCAACGGTAATAGTTCATGAAAACTCACATCCAATTAGCCATATATACCAGGATCTTTCCAACATACTGTGCTTGCCAAAAGATAAAATATAAAAAGGAAGGGTGAAGATCACCATGACTCTTATGCAATGTAGGAGATAAACGTAAAAGATAAGCCCTTCGCAGAGGGAAGCAGAGGTTGTCATGCGCTTTTATGGTTGGATGCACAAAATCTTAATGTGAAAGAATGTCACTTTATATTGCCACTTGTGATATGAACCTTTATTATGCAATCTGTCGCTTTTATTTCTTCCATATCACACGATCATATAAAGTTTATTTTCTCCCACACTAATAAGTCACACATATTCAGAGAGCAATTTTTATTGCTTTGCACCGATGACAACTTTATATTGCCAATTTTTATTTCTTCCAGATACTAATGGCGCACTGGTAGTGCGCCATTAGTATGCCTAGAGGTGCGCCATTACTATCTGACTTAGTAATGGCGCACCACATAGAAGTGCGCCATTAGTAATAATTTTTTTTCAATTTTTATTTATTTTTTTCAATTTTTTTATTTTTTTTCTTAATCTCAGGTCACTATGGCTTAATCTCGAGTCAATATGCTTAATCTTAGGTCAAATCTCACTCTGTGGTCAAACTTCCTGGAAGGTCACCCATCCTCACACTACTCCAGCCCAAGCACGCTTAACTTCATAGTTCTATCCAACCCCAGCACCACCTCACTTCACAGGAACATGTTGATATATCTATCATATCAATCCTATTAAACCTTGCTGATGTCTAGGACTTTGTTCATGTTCATGAGTATGATGAAATTTTGAAAAAATATTTCAAACTTCCCGATCATATTACGTATCATATTTTGAAAAATAATTCAATTTTTTTTTCGAAACCAATTTTTTTCTGTTACTAGTGGCGCACCTAGCATACGGTGCGCCACTAGTAAGTTTGAAATTTTTTGAATTTTTTCCCTCCGGATCTTAAAAGCCCCATAACTTTTTTTCTGTTCGATTTTTGGGGATTTTGGATGTAACTTTTCGAGTAGATGATTTTTCATATAAAAAACTTTTTAATCCGAGTTCGTATGCAAAAGTTATGCCCATTTTACAAATTCCGGAGAGATTTTGCAAATAAAGTCGAAATTAATATTTGTAAATTTTCCCAACAACTAGACCACATATCACATAGGAAACTTATTTTCTTTTATTTTTTTGACATTTCCATTATTTTCTTTTATTTTTTTTAAAACTGAAAAGGCGGTCCACAGGGGGGGGTGCATTCGGTACGTTTTGGGCCAAGTTAGTAATGGCGCACCATGGGGCGCACCACACCCACGGTGCGCCATTACTAGTTTTGAAAAAACAATAAAACAAATTCTGATTTTTTATAAAAAAACTTAGTAATGGCGCACCAGTGGACAGTGCGCCATTACTAGTTAAAACTAGTAATGGCGCAATGTCCACTGGTGCGCGATTACTAGTTTTGAAAAAAATAAATAAAAAGAATTTGGAATTTTTTTGAAAATAATTTACTAGTGGCGCACCGTGGATGTGGTGCGCCATTACTAGTTTAACTAGTAATGGCGCACCCACGGTGCACCATTACTAGTTTTGAAAAAAAATGAAAAAAAATGTTACTAATGGCGCACCGTGAATGTGGTGCACCATTAGTATTTGGACACTAATGGCGCACCAACACATGGTGCGCCATTAGTATATACTAATGGCGCACCACATGTCTGGTGCGCCATTAGTGTCATTTCCATCTATAGCCCTTTTCCTAGTAGTGAATTATAAAGCAAGACTCACGACTAGATCATACTAAGAACTTTTATTCTACTAGATCAAGATATTACCAAAAGGATCAAACTAAGAAAAACGGTAAAGGTAAAAGTGATGGTGATACGATACAGGGGCACTCCCCAAGCTTGGCAGTTTGCCAAGGGGAGTGCCCATACCCATGTGATTATGTCTCCTTTGTTGGTGAAGAAGGTGGAGTTGTTGATGATGGATAGTCGCACATCGAGCATAGGAGGTCTTCTAACTTGCGGATAATGCCCTTGATTGCGATGATATGCTCCTTGAACAAAATATTTTCACGTGTGAGATCCTTATTTTATATACGAGCTAACTCATTCATCTTGAAAACTTCGATCTCTGTTGGGGTAAGAAGATTGTGATCAAGTTGAAGGCTGTCTTCTGTTGCCAGCACTTGGTCCTCCATGGCCTTCTTGATCCCTTCATCCTTATTAATCTCCATGGGTTCTTCTCTCTTCAGCTCTATCTTCATTAGCCAAGCATCGTTGCCCTCATGGTTGGAGGAGGAGGGAGACGACATAGTGCCTGGCCTTGACAACCCTGACAGAAAACAACTCGACACAAAGACAGGAGATTTTTGCGTGATACGGGAGTCAAAACCTCCGGGAGATTATATAATGAATTTTTACCGACCAAAATACGTAACGTGTAAGAAAACGGAGTCCGGAGAGCGCACGAGGTGCCCACGAGGTAGGGGGCGCACCCAGGGGGGTAGGGCGCGCCCTCCACCCTCGTGGAGTCCTCGTGTCCTTCCCGGACTACTTCTTATTTTTCTATTTTTCTAAATATTCCAAAACGGAGAAATATTGCCTTAAAAACTGTTTTGGAGTCGGTTTACTTACCGTACAACATACCTATTCCTTTTCGGAGTCTGAAACATTCCGGAAAGTGTCCCTTATGTATTCCTCCGGGGTCACGGTTTCAATAACATTGGTTTGAACATTTATGGAATTACTTGAGATATAATGTTTGATTCTTTGACCGTTCACCACCTTCGGATTTGTGCCTTCGAAGTTGTTGATTTTTATGGCACCGGAACAATAGACCTCCTTGATAATGTAAGGACCTTCCCATTTAGAGAGAAGTTTTCCTGCAAAAAATCTTAAACGAGAGTTGTATAGCAATACATAATCACCTACATTAAACTCAAGCTTTTGTATTCTTTTGTCATGCCATCTTTTAACTTTTTCTTTAAACAGCTTGGCATTTTCATAGGCTTGGGTTCTCCATTCATCAAGTGAGCTAATGTCAAATAACCTCTTCTCACCGGCAAGTTTGAAATCATAATTGAGTTCTTTAATAGCCCAATATGCCTTGTGTTCTAGTTCGAGAGGTAAGTGACATGCTTTTTACGGAGACATACCCATAGGATTTTTATATGCAGTTCTATAGGCCCATAATGCATCATCAAGTTTCTTGGACCAATTTTTTCTAGATCTATTAATAGTATTTTGCAAAATTAATTTGAGCTCTCTATTACTCAATTCTACTTGACCACTAGACTGAGGATGATAAGGAGATGTAATTCTATGATTTAACATCATATTTAGCAAGTACGGAAAGCACCATGAATAAAATGTGAACAACCGTTAGTCATTAAATATCTAGGGACTCCAAATCTTGGAAAAATAACTTCTTTGAGCATTTTAATAGAAGTGTTATGATCAGCACTACTAGTTGGAATAGCTTCTACCCACTTAGTAACGTAATCAACAACAACTAAAATATGTGTATATCCATTAAAGGAAGGAAAGGGTCCCATATAGTCAAAGCCCCAAACATCAAATGGTTCAATTACGAGTGAATAGTTCATAGGAATTTCTTGACGTCTACTAATATTACCAATTCTTTGACATTCATCACAAGATAAGACAAACTTACGGGCATCCTTGAAGAGAGTAGGCCAATAAAAACCAGATTGCAATACCTTATGTGCAGTTCTATCTCCAGCATGGTGTCCTCCATAAGCTTTAGAGTGACACTTGCGTAGGATCTGTTCCTGTTCATGCTCAGGTACACAACGTCTAATAACACCATCTACTCCTTTATAAATTCGTGGGTCATCCCAAAAGTAATGCCTCAAATCATAGAAGAACTTTTTATTTTGCTGGTATGTGAAACTAGGTGGTATAAACTTAGCAACAATGTAATTAGCATAATCAGCATACCATGGAGCAGTTTGAGAAGCATTTATGACATTTAATTGCTCATCAAGAAAGCTATCATCAATAGGAAGTGGGTCATCAAGCACATTTTCTAACCTAGACAAGTTGTCTGCAACGGGGTTCTCAACTCCCTTTCTATCAACAATATGTAAGTCAAATTCTTGTAGCAAGAGAACCCATCTAATAAGTCTAGGTTTAGCATCTTTCTTTTACATGAGATATTTAATAGCAGCGTGATCAGTGTGAATAGTTACTTTAGAATCAACAATATAAGGTCTGAACTTATCTCAAGCAAATATAACTGCTAAGAATTCTTTTTCAGTGGTAGCATAATTTGTTTGAGCATTGTCTAGGGTTTTACTAGAATATTGAATAACATTTAATTTCTTATCAACTCTTTGCCCTAGAACAGCACCTACAGCATAATCACTAGCATCACACATAATTTCAAAGGGTAAATTCCAATCATGTGGCTGAACAATAGGTGCAGAGATTAATGCTTTCTTAAGTATTTCAAATTCTTCTACACAATCATCATCAAAGACAAATGGTATATCTTTTTGTAATAAGTTAGTCAGAGGCCGAGAAATTTTTGAGAAGTCCTTAATGAACCTCCTATAAAATCCGGCATGACCTAGGAAACTTCTTATACCTTTGATGTCCTTGGGACATGGCATCTTCTCAATAGCATCAACCTTGGCTTTATCAACCTCAATACCTCTTTCAGAAACTTTGTGCCCCAAGACAATACCTTCATTAACCATAAAGTGGCACTTCTCCCAATTCAAGACAAGATCAGTTTCTTCACATTTCTGCAAAACTCGATCAAGGTTGCTCAAGCAATCATCAAAAGAAGATCCATAGACGGAGAAATCGTCCATGAAAACCTCACAAATCTTTTCACAAAAGTCAGAGAATATAGCCATCATGCATATTTGAAAGGTAGCAGGTGCATTACATAGACCAAAAGGCATACGTCTATAAGCAAAAGTACCAAAAGGGCATGTAAAAGTAGTCTTTGATTAATCTTTGGCTGACACAGGTATTTGAGAGAAACCAGAATAACCACCTAGAAAGCAAAAAAGTGTATGTTTGGATAATCTTTCTAGAATTTGATCGATAAAAGGTAAGGGGTAATGATCCTTTTTAGTAGCCTTATTTAATTTGCGAAAATCAATTACCATACTATAACCTGTAATAATTCTTTGAGGAATCAATTCATCCTTATCATTAGGAACGACAGTAATACCTCCCTTCTTAGGGACACAATGGACAGGACTTACCCACTGACTATCAGCAAGGGGATAGATTATACCTGCCTCAAGGAGCTTTAGTATTTCCTTTCTTACCACTTCTTTCATTTTAGGATTCAGTCGGCGTTGATGATCACGAACTGGTTTAGCATCTTCTTCCAAATTAATTTTATGTTGACATAGAGTGGGAGTAATGCCCTTAAGATCATCAAGAGTATACCCAATAGTAGCACGATGCTTCTTCAGAGTTTTCAATAATCTCTCTTCTTCATGCTCTGAAAGGTTAGCACTAATAATAACAAGATATATCTTTTTCTCATCAAGATAAGCATATTTAAGAGTATCAGGCAAGCTCAAACACGGGATCACCCTTGGGTGGAGGAGGATCCCCTAAGATTTCAACAGGTAAATTGTTTTTCAGAATAGGTTCCTATTTAAAGAATACTTCATCTATTTCCGTTCTTTCATTCATAAACATATCATTTTCATGGTCTAGCAAATATTGTTCTAAAGGATCACTATGAGGTACGACAATAGAAGCAAGACCAATAATTTCATCCTTACTAGGTAATTCTTCTTCATGGTGTTGTCTACTAAATTTAGAAAAATTAAATTCATGAGTCATATCGTCTAAACCGATAGTAACAACATCTCTTTTGCAATCTATGCTAGCATTAACAGTGTTCAGGAAAGGTCTACCAAATATAATGGGACAAAAGCTATCTTGTGGGGAACCAAGAACAAGAAAATCAGCAGGATATTTAGTTTTCCCACACAAGACTTCAACATCTCTAGCAATTCCCATTGGTGAAATAGTATCTCTATTGGCAAGTTTAATTGTGACATCAATATCTTCTATCGCAGCAGGTGCAATATCATGCATAATTTCTTTGTATAAGGAATGAGGTATTGTGCTAGCACTAGCACCAATATCACATAAACCATGATAACAATGATCTCCTATTTTAACAGAAATAACAGGCATGCCTACCACAGGTCTAGGTTTATCTTTAGCACAGGGTTTAACAATTCTAGCAGTTTCATCGTAGAAATAAATAACACGCCCATCAATATTATCAGACAAGAGATCTTTAACAATAGCAATATTAGGTTCAACTTTAATTTTCTCATGAGGTGTATAAGTTTTAATATTGCTTTTACGAACCACAGTTGAAGCTTTAGCATGATCCTTTATCCTAACAGGGAAAGGTGGTTTCTCAACATATGCAGTAGGAACAATAGGATCATTATAAGTGACAATCTTTTCTTCCACTTTAATAGGTGCAGCTAATTTTACTTCTATGGGAGGATGATATTTAAACCACTTCTCCTTGGGGATCTCAATATAAGTAGCAAAAGATTCACAGAAAGAAGCTACTATCTCAGAGTCAAGTCCATATTTAGTGCTAAATTTACGAAAAATATCGGTATCCATAAAAGATTTAACACAATCAAAACTAGGTTTCATACCTGACTCCTTACCTTTGTCGAGGTCCCAATCTTCAGAGTTGCGTTTCATTCTTTCCAATAAACCCCATTTGAATTCAACAGTCTTCATCATAAAAGAGCCAGCACAAGAAGTATTAAGCATGGTGCGATTGTTATCAGAAAGCTGAGCATAAAAATATTGAATAATCATTTCTCTTGAGAGCTCATGATTGGGGCATGAATATAACATTGATTTAAGCCTCCCCCAAGCTTGAGCAATGCTTTCTACTTCGTGAGGCCAAAAATTATATATGTAATTGCGATCACGATGAACAAGATGCATAGGATTAAACTTCTGATCAAATTCCAATTTCAATCGTTAGTAATTCCAAGACCCCATATCATCACATAGCCTATACCATGTCGATGCATCTCCCTTAAAAGATAAAGGGAAGACCTTATTATTAACAACATCTCCGGATACACCTGCAAGCTTAAATAATCCACAAACTTCATCCACATATATTAGATGCTCATCAGGATGTTTTGTTCCATCTCCTAAAAAGGGATTTGCTAGCAGTTTTTCTATCATACCCGAAGGAATTTCAAAGCAGAAATTTTCATTTTCAGTAGGTTCAGTAGGTTGAGGAGCAACTCTTTGCTCTACTGGTCGGGGTGAAGATACCCTGATCAAGCCCCTCAGAGGATTACTTTCCATAGTAACAAGTGACAGTAAATTTCAGCAGACTATATAATTTTTTCCTTACCAAATTCCACCTACCAAAGGCGCTTCACTCCCCGGCAACGGCGCCAGAAAAGAGTCTTGATGACCCACAAGTATAGGGGATCTATCGTAGTCCTTTCGATAAGTAAGAGTGTCGAACCCAACGAGGAGCAGAAGGAAATGATAAGCGGTTTCCAGCAAGGTATTCTCTGTAAGTACTGAAACAAGTGGTAACAGATAGTTTTGTGATAGGATAATTTGTAACGAGCAACAAGTATCAAAAGTAAATAAAGTGCAGCAAGGTGTCCCAATCCTTTTTGTAGCAAAGGACAAGCCTAGACAAACTCTTCTATAGAGAAAAGCGCTCCCGAGGACACATGGGAATATCGTCAAGCTAGTTTTCATCACGCTCATATGATTCGCGTTTGGTACTTTGATAGTTTGGTATGTGGGTGGACCGGTGCTTGGGTACTGCCCTTACTTGGACAAGCATCCCACTTATGATTAACCTCTATTGCAAGCATCCACAACTACAACAAAAGTATAAAGGTAAACCTAACCATAGCATGAAACATATGGATCCAAATCAGCCCCTTACGAAGCAACGCATAAACTAGGGTTTAAGCTCCTGTCACTCTAGCAACCCATCATCTACTTATTACTCCCCAATGCCTTCCTCTAGGCCCAAACAATGGTGAAGTGTCATGTAGTCGATGTTCACATAACACCACTAGAGGAGAGACAACATACATCTCATCAAAATATCGAACGAATACCAAATTCACATGACTACTAATAGCAAGACTTCTCCCATGTCCTCAGGAACAAAAGTAACTACTCACAAAGCATAAACATGTTCATAATCAGAGGGGTATTAATATGCATATAGGATCTGAACATATGATCTTCCACCAATTAAACCAACTAGCATCAACTACAAGGAGTAATTAACACTACTAGCAACCTACTAGCACCAATCCCGGACTTGGAGACAAGAATTGGATGCAAGAGATGACCTAGGGTTTTGAGAGGAGATGGTGCTGATGAAGATGTTGATGGAGATTGCCCTCTCCCGATGAGAGGAGCATTGTTGATGACGATGGTGATGATTTCCCCCTCCGGGAGGGAAGTTTGCCCGGCAGAACAGCTCCGCCAGAGCCCTAGATTGGTTCCGCCTCGTTGCGACAGAGTTTCGTCCAAAAAGATGGCTTGTTATTTTTTTCCATCGAAAGACTTCATATAGCAGAAGATGGCCACCGGAGGGCTACCAGGGGGCCCACAAGGGTGGGGGGCGTGCCCTCCCTTGTGGGTAGGGTGTGGCCCCCCTGGTGAATTTCTTCCACTGAGTATTTTTTATATATTCTGAAAACTACTTCCTTGAAGTTTCAGGACTTTTGGAGCTATGCAGAATAGGTCTCTAATATTTCCTCCTTTTCCAGCCCAGAATCCCAGCTGCCGGCATTCTCCCTCTTTATGTAAACCTTGTAAAATAAGAGAGAATAGGCATAAGTATTGTGACATAATGTGTAATAACAGCCCATAATGCAATAAATATCGATATAAAAGCATGATGCAAAATGGACGTATCACTACACAGCTTCGCTTAATAAACCGCCCCAACCTTGATTAAGGATACTTTGGTACGGCTAGCTGTGATGCCCGCTCGGATTGAAGAACTTAAGAAATCAGCTGCCAGGCGGATGCTCTTACCACATTAACCCGGGCCATAGCCTGGATATCGGATCTTGACCCGGCCGATATTGGAAATGGCTCCCCGAGCATAAAAGAAGACGGATCAGATTTTAATAATGATGACCTCAGAGCTTTGACATGGGAGATGCGTCCATTGGCGAGCAAATTGGCCGAAGAAACTGATCTGTCACATTATCAGGCGATTTATGATGTCAACAATAAGAAAGTTAATCCACCAAGTTACAACGCTCCAAGTCTAACTCCGCCAATACATAAGCATACATATGCTCCTAATATTGACCCCTCCTCACTTATAAGCGATGAAGCTGTATTCAGAGCTTTAACTGGGATCAATTGGTCAACCAATGACTCCCAGCAACTGGGTATAGAAGAGGAGGATGAACCGGCGCAAGATGATCCTCAACCGTCAAGCCAACCCGAGCC
Organism: Triticum urartu; assembly: GCF_056163025.1. Classification (NCBI taxonomy): domain Eukaryota; kingdom Viridiplantae; phylum Streptophyta; class Magnoliopsida; order Poales; family Poaceae; genus Triticum; species Triticum urartu. The sequence goes on from NC_141875.1 coordinate 358,635,966, forward strand.
AGATGCATAAACCAGTGGCCGGTTTAGCTTATTCCTTCTGCAGTACTTGTTTGAAAACAATTATTTTTGAGGGCCTCAAACCGCCTTGTAATAGGCCAGTGATAACTCCTTATCTGCTATGCAATCGTGCATTTGTACTTTGCATGACACTGTTAATCCGCCATTTTGATATGTATTGTGTCTGCTTATGATACTTTAGCACCATGGAATTTGCTTTTGCAAAAAACAAAAAATGTCTAGTGGTGTACCGCTGGATGGGTTATCTTGCCAAATAACATAGTTTATAACCATGGCTAGGCATAAAAATAACCATATATAATGTAAGACATACCATACCTGTGATATTTTATCACACTGCTGGATCAAGAAGGCAGTATAATAAGGGTGATGACCCATAACTTGAATATTGATATTCATCAGTTGTTGCCGGTTTATGAACGGGCCCAGATCAGGTTTAAATAGCATAGATAAATTACACTCATAAATCACTATAAACCGAAAAATCAAAAAAGTTTGAAATAGTCATAATTATGGTGTTGCAATGATCAAGAGGGTTGAAGCGATGATTCAAATACGACCAAAGCCCCCAAGTGATTTCCCTGGTGACCTTATGCCTATCAAGAGGTGTAGCTATGGTTCGAATACGACCAAAGCCCTCAAGTGATTTCCCTGGTGGCCTTATGCCTATCAAGAGGTGTAGCTATGGTTCGAATACGACCAAGCCCCCAAGTGATTTCCCTGGTGGCCTTACGCCAATCAAGAGGTGTAGCTATGGTTCGAATACGACCAAGCCCCCAAGTGATTATGTGGGCTATGCCCAAGGAATACCTATGTTTGAGCTGTGCTATGCATCAGACTCTCTTTGGTCCCTTTAATCCAGGCATTAAGCCTCAAGTAGATCAGAGCCCTGCTCATATGAAGTTGCAATATTGGCTTGATAGCCGGATTACCAAGGTAACAGAGCTGTGCTCTTATAATATGGGCTTGATACCTGGATTACCAAGGTAACAGAGCCGTGCTCTTATAATATGGGTGACAGTGTCCTGGACTAGGGGGTACTCACCACGTCGTCTCCCGATCTGTTAGATTGGGCCGAGGACCCCCATGGCCGTATACTCATGGGCCAGTTCGGACAGCTGCCGCATACAAGGAAGATTCCACAAGACATGGCGATCAAGACAAGGACTCCTCCCCACCGGCGTATTCGGCTAGGACTCTTGTTATCCTAGGCCTCCGGTGCATTATATAAACTGAGGCCAGGCTAGTCGATAGATCATATACAACAATCATACCATAGGCTAGCTTCTAGGGTTTTAGCCTCTACGATCTCGTGGTAGATCAACTCTTGTACTACTCGTATCATCAAGAATAAATCAAGCAGGACGTAGGGTTTTACCTCCATCAAGAGGGCCCGAACCTGGGTAAAACATCGTGTCCCCTGCCTCCTGTTACCATCGATCCTAGACGCACAGTTCGGGACCCCCTACCCGAGATCCGCCGGTTTTGACACCGACAATGGGCTTGATAGCCGGATTACCAAAGTAACCAGAAACTCATGTAAGAGAATGACAAAAGCCCCGCTTTAGCAAGGATGTCGGTTTATTATATCAATCATAATATATACATTGTCTAAATATGTACATAAGGAGAGCCTGTGGCTCACGTGTAATATGGCCTAAGCTGAGCAATATTCCAGGGCCGACGGGGTCTCCTCCTCCAACGTGCGTGAGTCCTTGTGGTCTCGAACATCGATAAGGTAATATGACCCGTTGTTTAGATTCTTGCTGACCACAAAGGGTCATTCCCAAGGTGGGGATAACTTGTGCATATCAGTCTATTCTGGGATGGGCCGGCGCACCAGATCACCTTCTTGAAAAGTTCTGGTTTTAACCCGGCGGCTGTGGTTATAGCGCATGTCTTGCTGGTAAATCGCCGAACGAGCCGCTGCAATGTCACGCTCATCATCTAACAGGCCAAGTGCTTCCTGACGTGATTTTTCATTGTCAACTTCAACATAAGCCGCCACATGGGGCGAGCCATGATGGATGTCACTAGGGAGAACTGCCTCTGCTCCATAAACCATGAAAAAGGGCGTATAACTCGTAGACCTGTTGGGGTGGTATTGATGCTCCATAACACAGAAGGTAACTCCTCGACCCAACAACCCGGCGTCCTCTGCAAAGGAACCATAAGCCGGGGTTTGATACCTCTTAAGATCTCTTGATTGGCTCTCTCAGCTTGACCATTAGTGTGGCGACCCGACCCGAATGGATCAAGTCTACTGTGCTCCGATGTCATCCCTGGATCAGTAATGCTGACACCACACAGTACATCGAAGGATTTATAGCAGAGTGGCAATCACACACTTATTACATCGTTGTCTCAAAGAGAACTTATTACAATAAATATGGCTTAAGGCCATCTAATAACGATAACAACGGAAGACTTGGAAGATAAATGGGTCCATCAACTCCAACGGCATCACTGAGTATAGAACCACGACCTAAAAGCACCTTACTCGTCGTCTGAAAAGTCTGCAACATGAGAAGTTGCAGCCCGAAAACGGGTCAGCACATGGAATATGCTGGCAATGTAACACATAGAGAGTAATGGAATGAAACAGCTATACTACATGCATATATGGCTGGTGGAAAGCTCTATGGTTACAGTTTTGCGTAAAGCCAGTTTTTCCCTACTGCAAAGGAATAAATTTATTTAACTATCATGGTGGTTGTTAAACATCGAGAATGGTTGACAGCATTCTGATCCCAATTAAGTAATTAAAACCCAACAACATTAATTAGAAGTAACATGATGAGATTCACATGATATTCAAGTACTAGATACTCAAGTTGTCCATAACCGGGGACACGGCTAATCATGATTAGTTTATACACTCTGCAGAGGTTTGCGCACTTTTCCCCACATGACTCGATCGCCTCCGTTTGTTTTCTCGCACTACATGGTGTTTGAGAATCGGATGACCGAGACATAGTCTTTCAGAAGCGCTAGCACCTTACATGTGGGGTAGACCGTACCACCTACAACCCCTACATCTGCTAGTCCACCCCGTAAGAGTTCGCACAACTTAGTCAACTATGCCAGAGCCCATAGTAGCATGTGGCTGCACACAGAAGTTTCTAGCATGAATTATCTTATGATCCCTTTGAGCCTGGGTGGCGGTCCAAAATAAAACAGGCAAGTCCTGATAGACATCAGGTGCCTCAATCCACCCAGATGTGTGTTTAAGTGGCCACCTTAGATAAACCATTAAAAATTATCAATCTCACATCTATCATGGATATCACTCACCCAATCCACGTCTACTAGCATAACATGGCATAATAAGCAAACGTAGAAGTAACTCCCAAAGGTTTGATAATAATACAGGTAATAGGTACTACCTCATCTACTTCCCATCCCACAATTTAATTAGATCCTAATCATGCAATGTGAGAGGATTGATCTAATGCAATAAAACATGGGTTGTAGAAAAGGTATGATCAAAGTGTTACTTGCCTTGCTGATGATCCGCGAGACCTAGGGTTTCGAAGTAACAGGCGACGCAATCCGGGTAATCTATCGCAGACAAACAACAAGCATACAATAAGTACTCATCTAATGCATAGGTAAAACTCGAACAAGAGAACGAACCAGAAGTTCAACTTAAGAACTCCGGTTGCAAAGAAAGAACGAACCGAACAAAGAAACGGAAAACAAACGGCGGAAGAAAACAACTCGGTTCTAGCAAGTTGAAACTAGGTCAAATTTTACTGTAGAAAAGGCTTGTTCAAGTTGATTAGTCGGAACGGCGGTTTCGAAACGAAACTCCAGGCGCTTGAATCACCTGATTCCGATAAACGAGCGAGAAGAAAGACTAGAACGAAGATCGGATCTGAGATCACGATCGCGGAATAAATCCGACGAAAAGAAAAAGAAGAACGATTAAACGAACGGGCATCGTTAACCGAGAAAAATCGGTGATCACGTTCGTTGAGGCGAACGGTCCGAAAGAAGAACGAAAATTGATCTAGGGTTTTCGGAAAAGAAAACCGAAACAAAGAACGAAAGAAAACCGGAACGGTTAAGAAAGAACCGGAACGGTTTAGAAGAAAAACTGAACCGAGGGGAGAAAAAGAGACGCGGCGCGGGACAACCTCGGCGAGGCTCCGGCGAACGACGGCTATAGGGCGGTGGCAGCTATAGGGCGGCGGCTGCGGGTGAGGGGCGCGGGGTGGGGCGCGGCTAAGGAGGAGAGGGGCTTGGGATTGATGTGAGGAGAGGGGGGGGTTGGGGTGTATTTATATAGGTGGGGGGGATTACTTGGGGTAGGGGGCAAGCAAAAGAGGGAAAACAAAACAAGGAAAGGGGGGGCTAACCGGCCTAGAGTCCCTCTGGGACTCGGCCTAGAGCGAGGGAGGCGGCGGCCTGGCGCTGCGCCTGGCGCGCGCGCTGGCTGGGGAGGCGGCCGGCTGGCTGGGCCTTTGGCCCGGCTGGCCTTGGTCCCTTTTTTTTTGACTGGATTCACGCGCAGAAAAACAAAAGAAAACTAAACTAAACAAACTCCAAAATTACTAAAGTCAATTTTCCCCGACTCCTAAAAATGATTCGAACAAAATGAACTTTACTCCGGACCTAGAATGCAATTTTTTTGAAAACGCGCATTTTTCCCTATCCAAATAAAAAGCAAACAAACACCGAAAACCAAAATTTGATTTATTCATTAGATCTTCATTTTTCCTAAATTTTGGGAAAGTCATATCATTCCCTCTCTTATATTTTTGATATTCGAAAAATAATTGAAGATGAAATAAATAAATCAAATGATCCTCTTTTCAAAATTTGAGAAAACTCTCAAATATGAAAATAACGAAATCTCCAACTCTCTCCGTGGGTCCTTGAGTTGCCTGAAATTTCTAGGGTCGACCAAAATGCGAGAAAATATGCTATGCATGATGATCTAGTGTATAACATTCCAAATTGCAAATTTGGGATGTTACAAACCTACCCCCCTTAAGGTGAATCTCGCCCTCGAGATTCGGGTTGGCTAGAAAATAGGTGAGGGTGGTCCTTGAGCAAATCTTCTTCTCTTTCCCAGGTGGCTTCATCCTCTGAGTGGTGGTTCCACTGAACTTTGCAAAACTTGATAACTTTGCTGCGGGTAACTCTGCTGGCATAATCGAGAATCTTGACTGGCTTCTCCTCATATGTTAAGTCATCCTTCAACTGAATCGCTTCAAGCGGCACTGTATCTATTAGCGGTATCTCCGCCATCTCGGCGTGGCATTTCTTCAACTGAGAAACATGGAATACATCATGAACTCCTGACAGTCCCTCTGGTAATTCCAACTTATAAGCGACTTCTCCCATACGTTGCAAGATCTTATACGGTCCAACGAAACGCGGTGCTAATTTTCCCTTAACTCCAAAGCGCTTAACTCCTCGAAGTGGGGATACTCGAAGATAAATCCTGTCTCCGGTTTCGTAAACTATCTCCTTGCATTTAGAATCTGCGTAGCTCTTCTGCCTGGACTGGGCTACCTTGAGCCTATCGCGAATCAACTTAACCTTCCGTTCAGACTCCTTAATCAAATCTGGACCAAAGAATTGACGGTCTCCAACTTCGTCCCATGACAACGGTGTCCTGCACCTCCTTCCGTATAAAGCTTCGAAAGGTGCCATCTTCAAACTGGTTTGGTAACTGTTGTTATAAGAAAACTCCGCATACGGCAAGTTATCATCCCAACTAGATCCATAATCTAGTGCACAAGCTCTCAGCATATCTTCCAAAATCGGATTAACTCTCTCGGTCTGTCCATCTGTCTGCGGATGAAAAGCTGTGCTGAACTCTAGTCTGGTTCCTAAAGTTTCATGCAACTGATTCCAAAATTTTGAGGTAAATTGAGTTCCTCTATCTGATACGATACTCCTCGGAACTCCATGTAAACAAATGATTCTAGTCATGTAGATCTTTGCCAACTTAGCACTGGTGTAAGTGGTCTTAACTGGAATGAAATGTGCTACCTTTGTCAAACGATCAACTACTACCCATATCGAGTCATAGCCTGCTTTCGTCCTGGGTAGTCCTGTGATAAAATCCATGCCTATCTTATCCCACTTCCATTCGGGTATCGACAATGGTTGTAACAATCCTGCTGGCTTCTGATGCTCTTCCTTTACTCTCTGACAAACGTCACAAACTGCTACATATGCTGCAATATCCTTCTTCATTCCGGTCCACCAGAATGTTTCCTTCAAATCCAAATACATCTTGGTATTCCCTGGGTGAATCGAATATGGTGAATCATGTGCCTCATGCAAAATCAACTTCCTGATCTCCGGGTCATTGGGCACATAAACACGGTCCTCAAACCATAAGGTATCGTGCTCATCCTCACGAAATCCCTTTGCTTTTCCTTCGCTCAATTTCTCTTTTATAGCAGCAATCTCCTTGTCAGATTTCTGAGCTTCTCTGATCTTATCCATCAATGTTGACTGAATCTCCAATGCTGCTACATAGCCTCTCGGAACTATTTCCATACATAGCTCACGAAGGTTTTCTGCTAACTCCTTTGGTACTTCTCCCGTCACTAGGGTGTTGACATGGCTCTTACGGCTCAATGCGTCAGCTACTACATTAGCTTTTCCGGGATGGTAATGCAATCTTATGTCATAATCCTTGATGAGCTCCAACCATCTCCTTTGTCTGAGGTTTAACTCCTTCTGCGTGAAAATGTACTTCAAACTCTTGTGATCCGTGTACACCTCACAATGATTTCCAATGAGGAAATGTCTCCACGTTTTCAATGCATGCACTACGGCTGCTAACTCCAAATCATGCGTGGCATAATTCAACTCATGAGGCTTTAGTTGACGTGAAGCATACGAAACAACTCTCCCTTCCTGCATAAGCACTGCTCCAAGTCCTCGACGTGAAGCGTCGCAATACACCTCATAATCCTTGGTCTGATCTGGCAAAATCAATACTGGTGAGGTAACCAAGCGTTTCTTCAATTCCTGGAAACTAGCCTCACACTCCTCAGTCCATTTGAACTTAGTATCCTTCTTCAAAAACTCCGTCATAGGCTTCGCAATCTTTGAGAAATTCTCAATAAACCTCCGGTAGTATCCTGCGAGTCCAAGAAAACTCCGGATCTCTCCAACGGTCGTTGGTGCTTCCCATTCGGTTACGGTCTCAACCTTTGTGGGGTCAACTGCTATACCTTCTCCGGATATAACGTGTCCGAGGAATCCAACTTCCTTCAACCAAAACTCACATTTGCTGAATTTGGCGTATAACTGATGTTCCCTTAGTTTCTCCAAAACCAAACGCAAATGTTCCTTATGCTCCTCCTCATTCTTTGAATAAACTAGGATGTCATCAATGAACACTATGACGAACTTATCAAGAAACTCCATAAACACTTTGTTCATCAGGTTCATAAAATAGGCAGGTGCGTTAGTCAATCCAAATGACATAACAGTATACTCATACAGTCCATATCTCATGGTGAATGCTGTCTTAGGTATGTCCTGCTCCCGAATCTTCAATTGATGGTACCCTGATCGCAAATCGATCTTGGAAAACACTTTAGCTCCTTGCAACCGATCAAACAGATCATTAATCATTGGTAGTGGGTACTTATTCTTGATGGTTACTTCATTCAATCCCTGATAATCTACAACCATCCTTAATGATCCATCCTTCTTTTCCACTAGAAGTACGGGTGATCCCCAAGGTGAAGAACTTGGGCGAATGTAACCTTTATCCAATAACTCCTTAATCTGATTCTTAATTTCCACCAAATCCTTTGCTGGCATCCGGTATGGTCGCTTCGATATTGGGCCTGTACCTGGTAATAACTCAATCAAAAACTTAATGTCTCTATCCGGTGGCATGCCTGGTAATTCCTCAGGAAATACATCAGGAAAATCCTTTACCACTGGCACTTCTTCTTGCACAACTCCTGTTAGGCAGTTTACTTGTGTCCTGTTTGGCACATGCCGGGATACATACTTGATCCTTCTTCCTTCTGGTGTGGTAAGCAAAATTGACTTACTAGCACATTCAATGTTCCCTTCATACTTCGATAACCAATCCATGCCTAATATCACATCCAATCCTTGAGATTCCAATACTATTAGGTCTGAGAGAAACACATAGTTACCAATCCTTAATGGTAACCGATCACACCGTCGTCTAGCCATAAACTCCGTTCCTGGTGAGCTTACTAACATGGGTGACCTAAGGGCTTGGGTTGGCAGGTTATATTTATCCACAAATCCCCTTGATATGTATGAATGTGATGCACCAGTATCAAAAAGAACGAGTGCAATAAATGACTTAACCAGAAACTTACCGATTACTGCATCAGGCTGATCTTCAACCTCCTCCACATTAACGTGGTTCACCTGTCCCCTATTGAAAGGGTTCGGCTTTTTCCCAGAGGTTCCATTGCCATTTCCATTCTGGCCTTCGGGACATTCATTGGCATAATGTCCGGTCTTGGAACACTTGAAACAAGTGACTTGACTCAGATCTCTCTTGGTTGGGGTCGATGGGGTGGTCCGGTTCTGGCCGTTGCTTCCTCCATTCCCATTACCATTCTTGTGGCCATTATGGTTGTGCGAGCTACCTCCTCCATGGGTGTGCTGAAACTGAAATCCCGGTTTAGGGGCAAAACGGGGCTTCTGCTGGGCTCCAGAGTTATACTTCCACTGTCCATACTTCCTCTTACGGTTCTCAATCTGCTGTTGCTTCCCTTCAATCATGATGGCACGATCTACCAACTCCTGGTAGTTGTTGAAACTCGCTACCATCAACTTCATGCTTAGTTCATCATTCAGTCCTTCCATAAACTTCTCCTGCTTAGCTGCATCCGTAGCAATGTCATCTGGGGCATAACGTGCTAACTTGCTGAAATCGTCAACGTACTGGCCAACTGTCCTTCCTCCTTGGCGTAAGTTGTGGAACTCACGCTTCTTCATGGCCATAGCTCCTGCTGAAACATGGGCAGTGCAGAAAGCTTGCTGAAACTGATCCCATGTGACAGTGTCAACTGGGTAAGTGGCTGTGAAATTCTCCCACCATGCTGCCGCGGGTCCGTCAAGCTGGTGAGCGGCAAACTTCACTTTCTCACCATCCGTGCATCCTGCAGTGGTCAACTCCCTTCCTATCTTGCGGAGCCAATCGTCTGCTACTATTGGCTCGGTGCTACTGGAAAACACCGGCGGGTTCAGCCTAAGGAAACGGGCTAAGTGGTCAATAGGTGGTGGTGGTGGTGGGTTGTTGTTGTTGTTCTGCTGGTTCTGGACTAACATCTGCATCAATTGATTCTACTGCTGGATCAACTGAGTGAGCTCCGGTGGAAATCCATTGTCACGTCTCGGAGGCATCTGAGGGTTTAGAAAAGACGAGAATTAAGAATAGAGTGAGGTCTAAAGGGAAAACACTACCCCAATGCTCATGAGCAAATGCACACAAAATCACTTCATTCAATCAAACAAGGGCTTACAATCGGTCTAAAACTATCGCAAAAGTGCTCGAACTATTGTGTTTACATGGGGGAATACCACTACTATCTGGTGGTCATCTAGAAATTTGAACTGGTGGAAGACTCCATGATATCTGCTCCAGCTTTGTCTTCAAAGTCGGGTTCACTAGGATCCGAATCGGTGTCGTCGATGATGATGTAGTTGTCCGGACATGCGACGTACTCGTCTTCCTCCTTGGATGCTAACTTCCTCTTGAGTTCTTCAATCTCCTTCTTAAGATCGCCATTGTGTCTTGCTAGAGCTACGATCTCGTCCATGTAGTCCTTGCGTGTAGACTTCAGTTCTCCTTCTAGCTCGATGATCCTTGCCTTTGCATTCTTCAACTCTATCATATCATTGCACATCTGGTTCTCGTGGCGTCGAATGTGCTGGTTTAACTCCTGGATGAAAGATGCAATGGATCTATCCTTCTTGGTGCTGACTAACTCCCATTGTTCATCTCGGCGTCCGCAAATCTGGTAGATAGTGTCCTTAAGGTCTTCTTGATAAACTTCTCCAATACGTCCTATGGTGATATGAGCTGCCATGCTCCTTCTCAGACTCCAGGTTGGTGCATTGAAAACACTATCTATGGGCTTCGTGATTGGCGCGAATGTCCTACCCGGAACGTGACCTTGAATCTTCCAGCGCTCCTCTTCAGGCAGAGTGGCGTTGAAGGTTCCCGTGAAGCTTGGTAATCCGATGTTCAGTTACTTGGTGACTTCCTTCAGGTGAAATCCAAATGGTGTGCCTTCATCCGGTTGGGCGTACTTAATCTTCGCGTTCGTCATCCTAAAAGAGTAGAAAAGATGAGGAGTTAGAAAATGAGAAGAGAATGGTGTTCTATGGCTTTAACTTAGTGGTCGTGTCCTACAGTCAGCGTGTGCTCTAATACCATCTCTGTGGCGACCCGACCCGAATGGATCAAGTCTACTGTGCTCCGATGTCATCCCTGGATCAGTAATGCTAACACCACACAGTACATCAAAGGATTTATAGCAGAGTGGCAATCACACACTTATTACATCGTTGTCTCAAAGAGAACTTATTACAATAAATATGGCTTAAGGCCATCTAATAACGATAACAACGGAAGACTCGGAAGATAAATGGGTCCATCAACTCCAACGGCATCACTGAGTATAGAACCACGACCTAAAAGCACCTTACTCGCCGTCTGAAAAGTCTGCAACATGAGAAGTTGCAGCCCGAAAACGGGTCAGCACATGGAATATGCTGGCAATGTAACACATAGAGAGTAATGGAATGAAACAGCTATATTACATGCATACATGGCTGGTGGAAAGCTCTATGGTTACAGTTTTGCGTAAAGCCAGTTTTCCCTACTGCAAAGGAATAAATTTATTTAACTATCATGGTGGCTGTTAAACATCGAGAATGGTTGACAGCATTCCGATCCCAATTAAGTAATTAAAACCCAACAACATTAATTAGAAGTAACATGATGAGATTCACATGATATTCAAGTACTAGATACTCAAGTTGTCCATAACCGGGGACACGGCTAATCATGATTAGTTTATACACTCTGCAGAGGTTTGCACACTTTTCCCCACATGACTCGATCGCCTCCGTTTGTTTTCTCGCACTACATGGTGTTTGAGAATCGGATGACCAAGACATAGTCTTTCAGAAGCGCTAGCACCTTACATGTGGGGTAGACCGTACCACCTACAACCCCTACATCTGCTAGTCCACCCCGTAAGAGTTCGCACAACTTAGTCAACTATGCCAGAGCCCATAGTAGCATGTGGCTGCACACGGAAGTTTCTAGCATGAATTATCTTATGATCCCTTTGAGCCTGGGTGGTGGTCCAAAATAAAACAGGCAAGTCCTGATAGACATCAGGTGCCTCAATCCACCCAGATGTGTGTTTAAGTGGCCACCTTAGATAAACCATTAAAAATTATCAATCTCACATCTGTCATGGATATCACTCACCCAATCCACGTCTACTAGCATAGCATGGCATAATAAGCAAACGTAGAAGTAACTCCCAAAGGTTTGATAATAATACAGGTAATAGGTACTACCTCATCTACTTCCCATCCCACAATTTAATTAGATCCTAATCATGCAATGTGAGAGGATTGATCTAATGCAATAAAACATGGGTTGTAGAAAAGGTATGATCAAAGTGTTACTTGCCTTGTTGATGATCCGCGAGACCTAGGGTTTCGAAGTAACAGGCGACGCAATCCCGGTAATCTATCGCAGACAAACAACAAGCATACAATAAGTACTCATCTAATGCACAGGTAAAACTCGAACAAGAGAACGAACCAGAAGTTCAACTTAAGAACTCCGGTTGCAAAGAAAGAACGAACCGAACAAAGAAACGGAAAACAAACGGCGGAAGAAAACAACTCGGTTCTAGCAAGTTGAAACTAGGTCAAATTTTACTGTAGCAAAGGCTTGTTCAAGTTGATTAGTCGGAACGGCGGTTTCAAAACGAAACTCCAGGCGCTTGAATCACCTGATTCTGATAAACGAGCGAGAAGAAAGACTAGAACGAAGATCGGATCTGAGATCACGATCGCGGAATAAATCCGACGAAAAGAAAAAGAAGAACAATTAAACGAACGGGCGTCGTTAACCGAGAAAAATCGGTGATCACGTTCGTTGAGGCGAACGGTCCGAAAGAAGAACGAAAACCGATCTAGGGTTTTCGGAAAAGAAAACCGAAACAAAGAACGAAAGAAAACCGGAACGATTAAGAAAGAACCGGAACGGTTTAGAAGAAAAACTGAACCGAGGGGAGAAAAAGAGACGCGGCGCGGGACAACCTCGGCGAGGCTCCGGCGAACGGCGGCTATAGGGCGGCGGCGGTGGGTGAGGGGCGCGGGGTGGGGCGCGGCTAAGGAGGAGAGGGGCTTGGGATTGATGTGAGGAGAGGGGGGGGGGTTGGGGGTGTATTTATATAGGTGGGGGGATTACTTGGGGTAGGGGGCAAGCAAAAGAGGGAAAACAAAACAAGGAAAGGGGGGCTAACCGGCCTAGAGTCCCTCTGGGACTCGGCCTAGAGCGAGGGAGGCGGCGGCCTGGCACTGTGCCTGGCGCGCGCGCTGGCTGGGGAGGCGGCCGGCTGGCTGGGCCTTTGGCCCGGCTGGCCTTGCTCCCTTTTTTGACTGTATTCGCGCGCAGAAAAACAAAAGAAAACTAAACTAAACGAACTCCAAAATTACTAAAGTAATTTTTCCCCGACTCCTAAAAGTGAGTCGAACAAAATGAACTTTACTCCGGACCTAGAATGCAATTTTTTTGAAAACGCGCATTTTTCCCTATCCAAATAAAAAGCAAACAAACACCGAAAACCAAAATTTGATTTATTCATTAGATCTTCATTTTTCCTAAATTTTGGGAAAGTCATATCATTCCCTCTCTTATATTTTTGATATTGGAAAAATAATTGAAGATGAAATAAATAAATCAAATGATCCTCTTTTCAAAATTTGAGAAAACTCTCAAATATGAAAATAACGAAATCTCCAACTCTCTCCGTGGGTCCTTGAGTTGCGTGAAATTTCTAGGGTCGACCAAAATGCAAGAAAATATGCTATGCGTGATGATCTAGTGTATAACATTCCAAATTGCAAATTTGGGATGTTACAATTAGACTGGGGGTGAGCTACTAATGATATGTCAAGCCGGATATGCTCACGTTGACAAAACTCTTCCATAGCTCCCTTGGAAAGGTTAGTGCCATTGTCAGTTATAATGCTATGTGGAAAGCCAAAGCGGAAGATCACCTTCTTCATGAATTGAACCGCCGTCGCTGCATCACATTTGCTCACTGGCTCGGACTCTACCCATTTAGTAAATTTGTCAACTGCCACCAAGAGGTGGGTCTTCTTATCCTTGGATCTCTTAAAGGGCCCCACCATATCAAGTCCCCAGACTGCAAATGGCCAAGTAATTGGAATCATCCTTAATTCTTGAGCTGGAACATGAGCTCAACGTGCAAATTTCTGACAACCATCACACCTTCTGACCAAGTCTTCAGCATCAGCATGAGCCGTCAGCCAATAAAAAACCGTGACGAAAAGCTTTGGCTACCAGAGATTTTGAACCAGCATGATGACCACAGTCCCCTTCATGGATCTCACGGAGGATCTCACAGCCTTCTTCCAGAGACACACAACGCTGAAACGCCCCTGTAACACTGCAATGATGCAACTCTCCGTTGACAATAGTCATTGACTTGGACCACCGGATTACCTGTCTGGCCAAAACCTCATCCTCAGGTAACTCGCCCCGGGTCATATACGCCAAATAGGGAACCATCCAATCCGGGATAACATGAAGAGCCGCCACCAATTGAGCCTCTGGGTCAGGAATGGCCAAATCCTCCTATGTGTGTAACTTGACCGACGGGTTATGAAGGACATCAAGAAAAACGTTGGGCGGCACCGGTTTACGTTGAGAACCTAGCCGGCTTACAAGTGTCTGCCGCTTCATTCTTCCTCCGGTCCACATGCTCAATCTGGTAACCCTTGAAGTGACCAGCGATGACATCCACTTCCCGTCGATAAGCCGCCATGAGTGGATCTTTAGAGTCCCAAGTACCTGATACTTGTTGAGCTACCAAATCTGAGTCACCAAAGCACCTAACCCGGCTTAAGTTCATTTCCTTAGCCACTCGAAGACTGTGGAGTAAAGCCTCATATTCAGCTGCATTGTTAGTGCAAGGAAACATTAAACGGAAGACATAACAAAACTTATCACCTCAAGGGGAAGCTAGCACAACTCCATCCCCCGAGCCCTCCAATTGCTTGGACCCATCAAAGTGAAGAGTCCAATATGTGTTATCCGGCTTTTCCTCCGATGTATGCAATTCTGTCTAGTCATTGATGAAATCCACAAGTGCCTGGGACTTGATTGCCATTCGAGGCATATATTTTAACCCGTGAGGTCCAAGCTCAATGGCCCACTTGGCAACCCGGCCAGTTGCCTCCCTGTTTTGGATTATATCCCCCAAAGGGGCAGAGTTGACCACAGTGATGGGGTGACCCTGCAAATACTGTTTAAGCTTCCGGCTTGCCATAAAAACTCCATACACCAGCTTCTGCCAATGTGGGTATCTCTGCTTGGACTCAATGAGCACCTCACTAATATAATAAACCAACCATTGAACCGGATATTCCTTGCCTGCCTCCTTCCGCTGTACCACAATAGCCACACTGACAGCCCGGGCATTAGTAGCCACATATAACAGCAATGGCTCTTTATCAATAGGAGTAGCAAGGACGGGAGGCTCAGCTAACTGCTTTTTCAAGTCCTCAAACGCCGCATTAGCTGCATCACTCCAGACAAAATTATCTGTCTTTTTCATCATCTGGTATAGAGGGATAGCTTTCTCCCCCAACCGGCTGATAAACTGGCTCAACACTGCAATACGACCCGCCAGACGTTGAACATCATTGATGCACACCGGTTTAGCCAGAGAAGTAATTGCTTTGATCTTTTCCGGGTTAGCTTCAATACCCCTGTTAGGCACCAGAAAACCCAAGAGCTGGCATGCCGGTACACCAAAGGCACACTTGGCCGGATTAAGCATCATCTTATAAACTTGGAGATTATCGAAAGTTTCCTTCAAATAAGCTATCAACGTTTCCTCCTTCCTGGACTTTACAACTATATCATCCACATAAGAATGAACATTGCGCCCAATCTGGGCATGAAGACAATTCTGCACACAGCGTTGATAAGTCGCCTGGGCACTCTTGAGCCCAAAAGGCATAGACCCATAGCAGAAGGCCCCAAAGGGAGTTATAAAAGTTGTCTTCTCCTGGTCCTTAACCGCCATGTTGATCTGATGATAACCAAAATAAGCATCCAGAAAGCTCAAACGCTCACAACACTACAAAAAATACACTTTCGTGATGATACGTGTTTGTCACAGCAGGTCGTGTTTTTTGTCATGCATGTACATCCATGACGATTTTATGACAGAATCAAGATAGTCATACCTGTGCTGTCGTAGAAGTGTTCCATGACATTACCAAAATTATCATCATGGAAGTGTCCACTTCCATGACGATAAATCACGCGTCACAGAAGTGCTTTCGTCAAGGGTGACCGACACGTGGCATCCACCATAACGGAACGCCGTTAAGCTATCGGGTCAGATTTTGGATCAGATAACCCGTTAACAACCCTGACCAATGGGAAATTTCCACATGTAAAATTCTGATTGGCCGAAGGAAACATGTGTTGCCTCACTGTTGGGACAGATGTCATCCACTCATTGGACAGGAGGCGCCTATGATAGGTCGACACATGGCACGATCCAACAGTGGCCCATTCCGATGAAAAAGGCCGGCCCAATAAAAATTAGCAGGCCGGCCCATATAAGGCCTACTTGTGTCAGGTCCATTTAAGCCCACGGCCCATACGAGATGTGCCAATTCAGCCCGTCAACGGCCCGTTAAAGATTTGACACCATTGCAGCCCATCGTCAGTTCGAGCCCGTTAACAGCCCGCTATATATTTGGGCTCAATATCGGCCCAATGAGATTTCGGCCTGTTAACGGCCCATTTAATGGATGGGCCAATTTTCAGGATGTACATCTTTCGGCCTTTTAGCGACCCATTTAAATGTTGGGCTAATTTCTGACCCGGTGTGTCTTTCAGCCTATTGACGGCCCATAAATCTGATGGGCCATTTGTAGTCGGACCTGAGTTTCGGCCTTTTAGCGGCCCATTTAAGTGTTGGGCCAATTTCTGGCCCGGTGTCACTTTCAGCCTGTTGACGGCCCATAAATCAGTTGGGCCATTTGTAGTCGGACCTGAGTTTTGGCCTTTTAGTGCCCCATTTAAGTGTTGGGCCAATTCCCGGCCCTGTGTGCCTTTCGGCTTGTTAACGGACCATAAATGAGTTGGGCCATTTGTAGTCGGACCTTAGTTTTGGCCTTTTAATGGCCCATGCCCTTCATGGTCCAATACCAGCCCGGTTTCTCTTTCGGCCTGCTAAAGGCCCACAACACAATTGGGCCGTTTACAATACGACCTAACTTTCGGCCTCTTAGCGACCCATGCTCTTCATGGTCCAGTACAAGCCCTCTGTCTCTTTCGGCCTGCTAAAGGCCTATAGTATAGTTGGGCCATATGTAGCCCAAACTTAGTAACGGCCTGTTAACGACCCGTGAAATAAATTGGGGTCACCTGTTGCCCGCTTCGATGTCGGCCTGTTAACGACCCGGGAGGTAAGAGGGCCGACCATTAACTTTCGGCCTAGTAATGACCCATTAAATTAATGGGCCCACTAAAGTTCGTTCATGTCTTTAGGCCAAATTAGATAATTTGAGCCCATTACGACGAGCAATTATGCACAGGACCAAAACCGATCAAGCAAAGGTACGGCATACAGGGAATAACGTTGCACATCCAGCATATATTACAGGAAATTACATCCACTAGGCAATCAAAGATTGATTCCAGTGAAAATAAATGAGCAGAACCTAACCATCTACAACGTCACAATCTGCAACCTCAGCACAGATGACGCCCATAAGCATGTGGGCAAGTTCTTGCTGCTTTGCTACACTGTCTCTGAAAACATTGATCAGTTGTTGTGTCACACGACTCTGCACCTCTGATTCTTCCACCATTTCCATCATTGCTTCAGACATTAATTGGTTCACAAACATACATTTATTTCGTTGCATTCGAGATAGAGGATACTGAACAGATTTAGATGGCGATTTTGGCAGGCTTGTATTATTGATAGTGGAGAGTGTCTCGACCACTTCATCATAACATAAATTAGGACGGGAACCAAACAGATTAATCATGAGTTATTGCCATATTACCTGGCCTAGATTTACTGGAAAGAAACAATGGGGTTGCCTTGCTATTTTCAGAGTTTTTCTTCTTATCTTCAGAAGCCTACACAAAATTAACATACTAGCATTGCTATCATTGGCCAAGTCAGATAATAGGAAAGCAACATTGACACAACGAACGTTTGGGCAACAAGCCTACACCAAATTAACACAATATGGCACAGCTATCGTCAACCAGGTAAGGTAATACGAAAGCAACATTGACACAATGAATGAATGGGCAACCAGAGAAGCACTACAATTCAGTAATGTGCGTGATATGAGATAGTACATTCATGCAGCTCAGTATGCAAAACTACCAGGAAGTTTTCCTTACAAAAATCAACATTGGTGCCTTTAACATTTTGCTACAACTAATTTTAGATCAGATAAATGTTAGATTCACGCTGATTAACAACATACATGCTGATGTAAAAATATAGTGATATACAACAGGTACTTACATCAGCATTGGAGCACAGAGAATTCCCGCAAGATAGTTTCCTCGAATACGATCCCAATGGAGGAAGTCTTGTATCGTTTAACCTTATTTTCTAAAAGAGAGATGGGTAAGAAACATGTAGAAAATATGATCAGAATGCTATAAAATTTCATGATGCGAGGATACGCACACGCTTCTTAGAATGGAGTTGACATTCTTTTGCTGGACTGGAGCGGACTAGTTCTTTGGCCACTGGAACCTACTTATTATCAGTGGGAGTTGGGTTTCTCTGTGCTGGAGCAGTATCTATGAAAAATGGAGTTGGTTTATTATCTCCTGGCGTTTGGATCTTTTGCAAAGACCTGGTTTGTAACCCTTCAGATTCTAACATAGCCGTCTTCCCCTTGCATGCCTTATATAGAAGAATGGTGATCCAGTTATAAAACATGCTACAGCAGAGATGGAATAGGTACTGAAGAATAGAAAGGCATGACATATTGACATGTATTCCCTCCATCCAGAAATAAATTTATGGGTCTAGGCGTATTTTAGTTCTAGATACATCCAGTTTTATGCATTTCTGTGACATTTAATTCGGACGGAGGGAGTATGATGTAAGAGCTAGGGATACGACAGGACAACACAGTAAAAAAACACTGAAAAACCCACTACAGAACCAAAGTATTCAAACCCACTTATATGAGATAGTACACTCATGCAGCTCAGGATGCAAAACTACCAGGCCGTTTTCCTTGCAAAAATCAACATTGTGGCCTTTAATCATACATTTTGCTACAACTAAATTTCGATTAGATAAAGGTTGGATTCACGCCGATTAACAAAATACATGTGATGTAAAAATATAGCGATATACAACAGGTACTTACATCTACATTGGAGCACATAGAATTCCTGCAAGAATTTTTCCTCATAAACGATACCATTGCAGAAATTCTTCTATTTGTTAAGCTTATTTTCTAAAAGAGAGATGGGTAAGAAACATGTAGAAAATATGATCAGCATGCTATAAAATTTCATGATGCAAGGATACGCACACGCTTCTTAGAATTGAGTTGACATATTTTTGCTGGACTGGAGCGGACTAGTTCTTTGGCCACTGGAATCTACTTATTATCAGTAGGAGTTGGGTTCCTCTGTGCTGGAGCAGTATCTATAAAAACCGGAGTTGGTTTATTATCTCCTGGCATTTGGATCTTTTGCAAAGGCCTTGTTTGTAACCCTTCATATTCTAACATAGTCGTCTTCCCCTTGCATGCCTTGTATAGAAGAATGGTGCTTTAATTATAAAACATGTGACAGCAGAGAGATGGAATAGGTACTGAAGAATATAAAGGCATGACATATTGACATGTATTCCCTCCATCCGAAAAAAAATGGATGGGTCTAGGCGTATTTAAGTTCTAGATACATCCTTTTTTTATCCATTTCAGCAACATGTAATCCGGACGGAGGGAGTATGGTGTAAGAGCTAGGGATACGACAGGACAACACGGCAAAAAAACACTAGTTGAATGTAAAACTGTATGCTAGCGGAATACGTATAGAAATAACTAAGGCAACATACACGTGTATGATTGGGAAAATAAGATGGCATTGCAACAGAGCACTAGAACAACACTTCAATGTAAAAAAACATGGTATGGTAGACAGATGAAGTACATACTGATGAATAACAATGCATAAGATATTCAGAAGCATGATGTCCAAATTAAGCAGATGGCATTGCGATAGAGTAGAATGACAGTACTTGAATTTGAAAACATGTTATCATGAATGGAATAGGTACTGAAAAATAGGAAGGCATGAGATATTTACATGCATGATCAGCATGCTAAGCACATGGCATTACAACAGAGTAGATACACTCCAGGACATTATATGCATGTTGTACCCATATCACAAGCCAAGTTAGAGCAAGGACCTTGTGGGGTTAAGAGGATTCATCATCTTTTTGCAAGTCTTCTGAAGAACTGCATTTACATGTTCCATCATATTGGGTATCATTGACATCAAGTTTATTGGCCTTTACATTGCTCCGTGAGGTTCTTGTGGATATATCAGTGTGTGCAATTATATCTGACATGCATGGAAGACAACTAGTAGTTAGATTTATGTAATGAGTGCCTTTAGGAGACGACATAAATAGTAGGACTGGGGTTAACTAGCAACAACATATCTCATAAACTAAAGGGAGAACATAGATGAAAGCTACAGAATATGTATCATTTGTACTCGAGATTAACTAGATGGCACACAGAAGTATTAAAGAACAACATAGGTAATACTAGAAGTGGTATAATACTATAATCACCAGCCTGTGGGATAGCATTGGCTGATGGATGATAACTATGGAATAGCGTTACCTAAAGAACAAGTATCTTAGCTGAACTATGGAACAATGTTAACTCCTGAACAAGACCCGTAAGAGATCAGCATGAATATACAGTGAAATGTGATGATCTATTTTCCATGCTTAGATGAATAACAAAGCCATAAATGTTGCACACAAGTAAGATGAGGGTACAACCTATCTGGATGCCATCCATAGGAGTGAGCATCATGTGCTGACTTGTCGATGGCCATGCAGTTGTTGTGGCTGTCCATGTCGGGCACGCGCATTCAATGCAGGGAACTGTTGAGTGGGGACTATAGCTCCCTTCTGGTGTATGCTTCCCTTGTTGGAGCAGCTGCGGTTAGTCGGAAGACGGTGTGTCTGAAGATGCAGATAACGCATAATGTTAAGAACGACATATCTCTTTGATATGAAGAAATACACTAAGAGATCAATAGCAAGGTACGAGAGTGGTCACACGTCTGTTGACTGAAGACTAAATTGGGGTCACATGATTTTATTTTATTTTGGTACTGTCCGATCTACGCCGGATGGCTGGCCGTCTTGTGCCTCCCGGCTGACACTGTTCTGAATCTTCCCCGAAGAGCCAGCGACCAACGACAGAGCAGCCTGCCTTCGCCGTCCGTGGCCCCGGCCAAAACCCCGCTCCTCGCCCCACCGCACTGCCGTGGTTGCGCCGCCCCCAGGCCAGTCCACAAAGACTCCCCGTCATCCAGATCCGGCGGTGGCAGTACCTTCAACCCACGCAACTCTAAAAGATAGCCATCTAAGCGCTGCTTTCGTAGCGAACTTGCGGCCCCGCACCCTTATGTTAGACACCAGCCAACCGGCAGCCTAGGAGCTCCGCCACCTCGAGGGGTGCTGCTTCCCATTGGGAATCGATTGGCCTAGAATAAAAATTCAGACAACTGACACCTAAATAAAGTGATTTGAGATGAGGGTGCAACCTATCTGGCGGCATGGTGAAGTAGGCAGGTCCAGCTGCCGAGTCGGTGAGGCCGGCGTGGTTGCGGTGGCGACCAGCAGCAGTGAAAGAGCGATGTCGCGACGGTCTACGGCTACGCGGAAGCAGCGCCAGGACTCTGGATGGATCCGAAGATGGAGCCGCTCCGGTGCCATGAACAATGGCGGGGGTGAATCGGCTCCGGTACGGTTCACGCGGCCGTCGTCGAGGCAGCACCAGCAGCACAGAGTAAGAGGCACACGGCCCAGTGCACAACGGCAAATGGACAGCGTCTCCGGCATTAGGGAGGAGGGCGGCTGTGAAATTGGTGCGGTGGGGGGCGCCATGGAGGTGGGGCTGAGGTTTCGCGGCTTGGGAGAAGGGAGCTTCCCAGGGAGAAGGTGTTTTGGCGCCCACGAGGTATGAATGGGGGGGCGAGGGGAAGGGGATTGGGAGGGGAGTGGAACCATGTCTTACGGACGCATTTGTCTGAAATGTGAGGGGGAGTTACAGTTCTACCCTTGCCTATAGGCTTCTCGGCTTGGGTCTGTGTATTGAGGCTCGGGGATAGTAGAGTAACTTTGTTTCTCCCCAAATAGAGGGCGGGAGCGATTTCGGGCGAGGAGGGCGTGTTTTGAACTATAGTGGGCGCGAGCGATTTCGGGCGAGGAGAGCGTGTTTTGAAATAGTGGGCACGAGCTATTTCGGGCGAGGAGAGCGTGTTTTGCCGACCATGGTTTATGAATTATTCGGCACATGTCATTTCGGCCGAGGAGAAGGCGCGCTTGGATGTAGTTACGAACCTACCCTCGATGTACAACGGGCCAATTGATGTGTGTCCCACATAGGACGGTAATTTCGCGTCTCCCATTTATTTGCTCGTGTGAATTCCACCGAGCAGAGAGGATGTTTAACGGTTCATTCAAATTTTGGGAGAACGAGCATCCACGTCTACCTTACCAAGTCGATTCAGATCAAATTTTGAAATATTAGCTTGCCACTTCTTTTTTAGATGGAGAGGTGATGCTCAGGAGTAATGTGTTTTTACATGCTCGTTGCTAGTGATTTACTATATGAAAAATAGTTGACCCACTCAAAAACGCGAATCAAACCTAAAATGAAATATCTCGATTCAATGAAATAGCTCGCTCAGTAGGTCAAAATAGTGAACTAAATCCAAAATTGAACACCTCAATCGAGTAGCATGTTGTACAGTATTATAGTACTCCATGAACATGTTGAAAGTCAAATTAACGAACTTGTTTGATATACGCATATATCCGTTCATGTGTGGATTGCAGACAACATGTTCTCAATTTAAATATTTGAATGCAAGTTTATATCGAAACATGGTTTATATCAGTCTTTGATGCATAAAACGCGATCTCCCCCTCTCCCGGACTCCTGTTCTCTCTCTCTCTCTCTCTCTCTCTCTCTCTCGCGCGCGCGCGCGCACGCGTGCGCGCCGACAATCTTCAATTCTGTCACACGCATCCGACACAAAAACCTTGTTAGTCCCTCTCCCTTTCTCTCCATCTCTCTCTCTCTCTGTGTGTGTGTGTGGGGGGGGGGGGTCTTTCCAGTTCGCATGCATATATACACCATCTATAGGTCTCTCTCGCACACTATGTATGATACTCTAGCTAGTCCAAGCTAGATATCTTGGGTGCACTCATCGTACGCACACAAATTCCTTGGCTCTTTGCCCGTAACTCTCTCACGCACCACTATGTTGTCTCGGAGCTCTCCCCCCTCTCTCAAACTCTCCATCCACCTGGGTCACACATACACATACACATGCATATCTCACTCGCACTCGATAGGCCCATCTAAAACTCTATCTCTCCCCCTCGTTCTCTCTCCATCTCACATGCGCACACACACAATCTCATGCCCAGCTAGCCAAGTATGATGGTATCTCACTCAATTGTAGGCACACGCAGCCCCCCCTATATGTATATGACTAGCTAATCTTAGTCTCCATCACAAACATGTGCATGGTCTATCTCGATTTCTCTCGGGGCATCTTTCTATCGCGCATGCACTCCCTCGATCTCCCACTCATATAGTCCCCTCAGGATCTCGACGGGATCTCTCTATCACAAACACACCCTCTCTCCCTCCCCATGCGTCCATGCCATCCATGTGTCCCTCTCGACCTTTGTTCCTTGTTGGCCAGACCTCTATTGGACACGTGCTACAGGGGTGTCTCTCTCCATTGCAAATAATCACACACTAGCTATCTTCGTGTATCTCCTCGCCTCGCTTTTCCAGCTCAGAGATGCATGCGTGATATGTTTGAAAAAACACACACTCTCTCTAATTTATCGTTTGTTGTCACTTTCTCTTTCACACACATACTCTTTTTGCACACTTACTCATTCTCCTTCACACACACTTGATCTGTCTCGACTGAGGCACTCTCCTCGGTCCATAGCATATAGATTTATTGAAAAGTCAAACATCACAAAGTTTGACCATGTACGTGGAGAAAAAGAATTACATCTAGTACGGCAAACTTATACCATTAGATTCACCATGAGATGTAGTTTTGTATGATGTATCTTTGGTATTGTAGATATAAATAACATTTGTGTAAACCTGATCAAAGTTTCCAAAGTTTGACTTCTAAAAAATTTACATGCACTGCATTATCAAGCAGATGGAATATCTCTTTCCCCCTCTCATCTATCTGACGCACCACTCAGCCTTATCGGGGATCCTCAATCTCTCTCAAACTTTATTGGTCAGTTTGGTTCGTGACCTGACCCTCATGCCTTGATGGCCGGTACTGCCTGGTGTGGACGTGAGATGTAAAATATTTCTGCCTGGCCAGGCTTGTGTGGTGCTGAAGCGTTTGGTTCATGCCTGGGCCAGGCAAAGCATCAACGTCCCATCAATCAATCCATGCATCAATTATTTAAAGCTAATATCCATCCATGTTGCTGTTAGCCTCGTGGCCACACGACCAGGAACAGCCAGGCATTCGAAATCGGTCGCCAGGGCCAGGCTACTTGCAGTGTCTGGAGTTCAGCCAGGCTAATTAAAGTGCAAGGGAACCCAGGCCAGGTGGGCTTTCTTTTTCACAGGGTAGCCACCAAACAACCGTGCATGAAATCTAGCCACAACCCCAGGCCAGGAAAAAGATGCTTAGGACGCAAGCCAAACTGGCCTTATATCTCCCTGGTTCACACATACACATGTCTCGTTCGCGCTATACATATAGACCCATCCAACACTCCCCGCCCTTGTTCTCTCTCCATGTGACACGCACCCCCTAAGTACCATAATCCCTCACTCCATCATAGGCGCAAGCACTCCCCCCCTCCTAAGTATGATTATCTCTTACTAGCCATCAGGAACACACGTATTGTCTCTTTCCATCCATACGTCTATCTCGATATCTCTCGGGGCATCTTCTATCACGCACACACCTTGTCACTCGATCTCCCACCCATGTAGTCCCATCACGATCTCCAGGGGATCTCTATATGACAAACATACACTCTCTCCTCCCCATGTCTGCATTTTCTCCATACGTCTCTCTCGACCTCTCTCCCTTGTTTGTCAGACCCCTCTTGGCCACGTGCTAGGGGTCTTGCTCTCTCGGTTCTAAACAACCACACACTATCTCCTCACCTTGCCTCCGTTGTTGAAGATGCATGTGTGATATGTTTGCATAAGACACACATGCTTTTTCTCTACTTTTATCGTGTGTTGTCCATGTCTCTTTCACACACGCACACACACTTTTTCACTCACTCACTCTCTCTCTCTCTAGTTAGGGACTCTGTCACGTCCATAAGCATATGGGCATATGGATATTTTGAAAAGTCAAACCTCAGAAAAGTTTGACCAGGTATATGTGGAGAAAAACATTTACATCTGGAACGATCATTAGATTCATCACAACATGTACTTACTTCATACTATCATTTATCTTTGGTATTGTAGATATAAGTAATTTCTTTATAAACTTGGTCAAAGTTTCAACAGCTTGACTTAAAAAATGTTGGAACTGCATTATCGAACGGAGGGAGTAGCTCTTTTTCTCTCTCTGCTATCTCTCACGGGGCTCCCCTCTCACTCGAACTCTCTATACCGATGGATTATACGCTCACTGTGTCAGCGTATAGCTCCATATATTGTTTAGTTGACCGGTCAACCAATCCACATGCTGCCTTGTCAGCTCGTGTTCTGTATCTTCGTGTGCTGGCCCATGTGGCAGTGGGTGAAAATAAGTAAACTAGAGGCCCATCTGACACGCGGTGAAGTAAACCAAGTTGAAACCACTCGGGGTAGCACCCCGCACGCTAGTAAATTGAGGGCGCATCGAGGACAAACTTCTTGCGCGCGAAGGACGCACTCGCGCACAATTCACCACTACGCGGCGGGATGCACAGAAGGACGCACTCACGCACACCCAGCACACAACACACACCAGCACACGTGTACACCGGCATCAACGCCAGTTGAGATGGACGGCGAGGTAGCCAACAAGCGGAGGCGGCTCGAGCCAAAACCGCATCCGGCGAGCCTGGACTTCATCAGCAGCCTCCCCGACGACATGATGCTCGTCATCATCGGCCTCCTCCCCACAAAATCTGCCGTGCAGACGGCCTTGCTCTCCCGGCGGTGGCGCCCCCTCTGGCGCTGCATCCCCCTCAACCTCACCGTCGACAGCTGCCTCTGCGACGGGGATTGCAAACGCATGGCCGCAGTCTCAAAGATCCTTTCATCGCACCCTGGGCCAGCCAGACGCCTTGACATCCGCATGTTCAGTACCAACTGCAAGGTCCAACCCAAGTTCGACGAGTGGTTCTTATCCCCCGCCCTAGATCATCTCGAGGAGCTCAGCTTTGAAGCTGGACGATGTCGCTCTCTGCCGCCGTCCGTGCTCCGCCTCATGCCAACGCTGCGCCGCGCCAGCTTCAGCT
The DNA here is from genome assembly GCF_056163025.1 of Triticum urartu. Taxonomy (NCBI): domain Eukaryota; kingdom Viridiplantae; phylum Streptophyta; class Magnoliopsida; order Poales; family Poaceae; genus Triticum; species Triticum urartu. The sequence goes on from NC_141875.1 coordinate 358,662,041, forward strand.
CCTGCTATCTTCCCCAGATTAATGCCGCGCCCGCCCTTCTTCTCCCTCAACTCAAGCAACTCGACCTCTTCGACATTATCATCTTGAAGAAGGCTATGGAGCACCTGCTCCGCAGCTGTACTGCACTCGAGTACCTTCGTCTTGAGCAGATCCACGGGTTCATTAGCCTCCACATCGCCTCGACAAATCTCTGATGGATTTATGTGTCTTGCTGGCCCCGCAACAAGACATCAATTGGGAAGAGATCACTCCAGCCGTTCCACGTTATGGTCATTGAGAATGCGCCTTTCCTTGAGATTGCTTGTATCAGATCTAGAAGGTCCAACAAAAATTCGGGTCATTGACGTGCCAAAATTGACAGCGTTGGTGTACTCGTCTGCCAAATTCTCCGAACTCTTTATTGGATCTGTAATCGTTCAGGTACATCACTCATCTTCTTCTCCGTCTTCTTGAAATTCACATTTTTAAATTTCTTCTTGATGTATTTACAACCGTCTTCCAAAAAATGATTCCCACAAGCTTGACGAAGTCCATGCGCACAGTGAAGATCTTAGCACTAAAATCTATCAGCCCTAATCTGGATCAAGTTGTTGGATTCCTTACATGCTTTCCATGCACGGAGAAGCTACTCATCGAGGTGAAACTTCTTTCCTATAAGTAAACGGTAATCACAATGTAGCTCAATTTTTCGTAATTTTCCCAAATTACGATGACAAGTGTAGTGTTCAAAACTGCATCTACGCACTGCACCGAAAGAAATGTTTTTAGTATTTTTTTCTCACGTGATCACCTGCATCATTTTTATGCTGTACTACTGTAGTAGCCTAGGCTAGTCATAGTGGAAAGTATTTTAGACTACTCTAGTAACTCTATGGTTAACCTAAGAGCAAGTACTACCTCCGTCCTGGTTTACTCTTCCAAGTTTGTAGTATCAAAATTTGACCATAGATTTAACTGACAAAGTGTTAATGCATGTCACTAAGAACTATATCGTTGGATTCGTATTTGAACATAATTTCAAATGGTGTAATTTTTAGTGACATGCATTGGCATTTTCTTAGGTAAATCTATGGTCAAAATTTTATACTAAATACGAGGTAGTATTCCCTTTGTCCCAAAATTCTTGTCTTACATTTGTTTAGATACGGATTTATCTAACACTAAAATGTAACTAGATACATCCGTATTTAGACAAATTTAAGACAAGAATTTTGGGACGGAGGGAGTACAAAAGTGGGCTATGTAGGCCAAAACATGTGCCAAATTCACTTGTGATGCATTTAGCATCGATGCCCCTCCATTGCTCACCTGGTGCCCCAATCGGGATCACCTACTTTGCTCCGGTGCCAAATTAACTCAAGCAATGAAAAACACTGCGTGGGAGAGAGAGAGGACTGAGGAAATAAAAAACACTTGTTTGGGAGAGTGAGAGGCTGGTGTAGTTGGTTTGATTGATTTGTTTATACATGTGGGTCTGTGTGCACAGCGGTGCCAACTCTCTCACATCATGAGAGAGGTGCCAAAATCTTTTGATTTGACATTGATGCATATTATGCGGCATATTTTTGCGAAATATGGCATCGGCCACATACTGGAAGGCAACAAATGCCCAAGCTCTTCATGTGCTCCTAGTTAAATGAGAGGAAACAGAAAGAGAGAGAGAGAGAGTGAAAAAATATCACTAGCCAGCCAACCCCATCGTATGAGCGAATGATATTGGTACCTCTTGATGACACGACAATATTACGCAGCCAGCTGCTCTAATATGTTCTCTTCTTTTGCAGACAAAAAAGACCCGAAAGTGAAAAATGTGCTGCACTATAACAATATCATCGAATGCCTTGATCTCCATCTTACAGAAATTGATTTGATCGACTACCGAGGCAGCACATCTGAGATTAAATTGGCCAGGTTCTTTGTCCTGGAGGCAAGTCTGCTCAAGGTAATGAGGTTTGGCGTTCTCTGGTGCAACAATGAATGGTGTACTGATCACCACAAGCGTCTAAGCCTAAATGACAAAGTCTCCGTAGAAGCTGGATTTGTTTTTGAAACATCAAGTGGCTAGAGACTCGAAAACTTATTTGCCCATTAGTGACTTGTTAGGGTGGTGGATTTTAGTTTGTTCGATAATGCTGCATCCACCTAAAGTAACAAAAGTTCTTACATAAACTTCCTAGTAATTCCCTCTTCGTAGGTGCAGCATTACTCCTAACATTTGTAATATCAATTTGAAACTTGTAATATTGCCGTGTCCTATTCCTACGTTTTCAAAATCCTGTGAATCAAACAGGTCCTGAGTTGGTGATGATGTTGTGCCTCCCATCTTTCAGCAATAGCCGTCGGATCTAGATCTGACACATACAAACCAAGCTTCTCCATTTTTGCAAAAAGATGCCCGCACGTGTTCCCTATTTACAAACAACTCCTTGTCTCTCACAATCAGCCTTATCTCCTCCCCACGACATCTAGAAGGCCATGGTAAAATCTGGCGCGATGGCTGCTGCTGGAGCCGTCCACCCCCAGTCTTGGTGTTCCGTGCAATGCACGGGCATCTACGCATGGGAAATTATGTCGAACAAGGCTAGCTGTAAGCAGGCTAGCTCTACAACCATGATGATAGTGACTGCAGACGGTGAGGCTGAGTATGGTATGCCAAACACGGCGCCTATACTTAGGTGTCATCTCTGGCGCAGGGTCTTGTCACTTCACTGTGAGGAGTAGCACGTAATAATTTGACCAACGGGTAGTACAGTGCTAGTACTCCTACTACTACATTGGTAGTACTACTACTAGTACTAGTAGCACCACCGTCTGGATTTAGGAGTACTACCACGTCCATCTGGATTTTAGTATTTGACTAGCAATATCTAGTAATGCATGTCACAAAAAATGTAATACTCCCTCTGTAAATAAATACATGGTGTTCTATTCCTATCGGCGAGAGAACTTAATGTTTTTTTGCTAACTAGAGTACTAATAGGATTACATGCAATGAACTAAACACTGCATGTCATGTTTGGTAGTCTCAAGTCATTGAAAGCATGCACGGCCCACATCTCTCATTGGTTGATATGTCACGAAATAAGAAACAAGGAGGGAGTTAATGCACCATACCTAAGTATTTCGAGATTATTTGGTTTTCGTAAGGTGACTTACACAACATTTTTGTTTACATGCATTAACATTTTATTAGTTAAATCAAAGGTCAAAACTTGGCGCAAAATGCAAAGGGGACCAATAAACCAGTAAACATCAAACTTCTCTCGTTTGGCCCCAACTAGAGGTCCGGTGAGATAACTATACTGCACCGGCACGGAGGGGGACACAGCTTCATTGACTTACGGCAACTGCCTTTGGGTGAATGACATGTGGGCCCAGGGGGTGGCTGGCCCACCTATCATACAGCCAAAGGCAGGTGCAGTAGAGGGCTGAGGAGTAGTACGAAATCCTACGCACCTACGCACGCTAACCAAGGGCAAGAGTGATCACTCGAATCGCAAGATCAGTTGACTAGAAGCTAAGCTAGACCCATGGAGGCGATGAGCGCGAGCATCAGCCGGCTGTGCCAGATGGTCCACGACGCCGGCCTGCGGCCCGGCACCGAGGAACGTCTCTAGGTAGTATTGCTTGAGGCCGCTAGGGGAGGGGCCGCTTGGACGACAGCTTCGTCTCCTTGTTCGATGAGGTCCTCGTCGGTTTACTTGACAAGTTCATCGTCGTCAAGAAGCTTGCGGACGACTTTGACGTAAGCCTCCAGCCGACGCACCCAGGCTCTGTGATGCCCGCCACCCTCAACGGCCACTATGGTGACAACCTCTTCGACGCACTGGTGGCCCTGCGACTGCCCGCAGTCGCGCCGGAGAATGTCCACCTCGAGGTCGCGCTCGCCGCGCAGCGCTTGGTGCAGCAAGACACCATCGATATAATCACCCACGTCTACGCGCAAATCGTCCACAAGGACTACTACATGCAAGAGGAGGATGATAGGACGCTGGCCTTCTTGGACTGCAGGGCAACCTTGGACGGCATTGTTCAGAAGCACGTTGAGCTCGCCGCCAATGCCGCTGCTCCTCACACGTCGGTTGGTGACCCGGCGCACTAGGGCATGAGGATGTCGTTGATGGATCCGTATGTATTTTTATCTTTCTGTCAAATCCATGTAGTAGTATATGATACTACATTAATTATCTTACCTTTCGCATCAACTACATAATTTTCGTACGTACTCCATGCATGAACGGCGCCAGAACCAAACTTCTCATTACTCTAGGCAAAATCGTTATTTTCTATCTATCGGTCGCGCCATGGAGCAGAACCAAATTTTACAAGTTACGAGTTTAAAAGGAAAAGCCTGCCGTGTTCACGTCGCACCCCCACACGGTTGGTCCGGCACGCCGCTCAAGCGGGAATGCGTGCGGTGTTGCATTTTCACTTACAAGTGGGACCGCAGTTGAGCAAACCGACTATCGGCAAACCCCACCCCGCCCACCGCCCGATGGCTGAGAAAACAGGAGGGAGAAGAGATGGCTATAGCATGGACTCCAAGAAAATTGGTGTCGGATGGGACTCGTGTGGGTGGCGTGTGCCGTACTGCTAGACGTGTGTAGCGACCTGACCCGAATGGATCAAGTCTCTGTGCTTAAGTGTCATCCCTGGATCGGTATGCTGACACACATAGTACTCGAAGGATTTATAACAGAGGTAAATCACATGTATAAAGTAACGTAAATACTATTACCTCAATCCATTTAGCGGAAGCAACAAGGTTGTGGATTCCCATCAACACCAACGGCAAAGTTGAGTGTAGAAATCGTAACCCTAACGTATCACTTACTCGTCGTAAGAAACCTGCAACATGAGACGTTGCAGCCCGAAACGGGTCAGTACATTGAATGTACTGGCAAATTCACACCATAGAGAATGATGAACAATGGCTATCACTACATGCATATTTGGCTGGTGGAAAAGCTCTATGGTTATAAGGTTTTTGCGTAAAGCCAATTTTTCCCTACTGCAAAGGAATAAATTTATTTAACTATCATGGTGGTTGTTGAACATTGAGAATGGTTGACAGCATTCTCAATCCCAATTAAGTAAAATCATTAAACCCAACAATATTCATTTAAAGTAACATGATGAGATCAACAGGATAATCCAAGAACTAGATACTCAAGATGTCCATAACCGGGGACACGGCTAATCATGATTAGTTTATACACTCTGCAGAGGTTTGCGCACTTTTCCCCACAAGACTCGATCGCCTCCGTTGGATTTCTCGCACTACATGGTGTTTGAGAAACGGATGACCGAGACATAGTCTTTCAGAAGCGCTAGCACCTTACGATCGGGTAGACCGTACCACCTACATCCCCTACATCTGCTAGTCTACCACTGTAAGAGTTCGCACAACTTAGTCAACTATGCCAGAGCCCATAATGGCTTGTGGCTACAGACGGAAGTTTCTAGTATGAATAATCTCATGATCCCTTTGAGCCTGGGTGGCGGTCCAAAAAAACAGGCAAGTCCTGGATACCCCAGGTGCCTCAATCCACCCAGATGTGTGTTAGGTTGCCACCTTAGATAAACCATTAATTAACAATCTCACATCTGTCATGGATATCACTCACCCAATCCACGTCTACTAGCATAGCATGGCATAATAAGCAAACGTAGAAGTAACTCCCAAAGGTTTGATAATAAACAGGTAATAGGTACTACCTCATCTACTTCCCATCCCACAGTTTAATTAGATCCTAACCATGCAATGTGTGAGGATTGATCTAATGCAATAAAACTGGGTTGCAGAAAAGGTATGATCAAAGTGTGAACTTGCCTGCAATGTTGATGACGATGATTCGCACTCAAAACTCTTGATAGCTCTACTCGTCACACTCCGGTCAATCTATCGTAAGCAAGTAATAGAACCACACATAAGCAATCACTCAAAAGATCAGAAAGAACGAAGAAGACGATTCGGAAACATCAAAACCAAGCAAATAACTCTTGCAACATAAAACAATTTCTAACAGCACCAAAATTATATGAATTTGGCCTTATTAGAATGTTTAGGTCAAGAGCTTCGATTTGCAAAAAGAATCAACTCAAACGGAGCTACGAAACTCAAGTTATGATCAAATGAAGTTTGAATTCAAATCTGATCTAATTCCAATTTTAAAATTTTCAAAAACATGTTTAAGTTGTTTATCTGGATAGAGGGGATCATAAGGAAGACGTGGGCGTTGGTTTCGTTGGATTTGGGCTAACGGGCAAAAAGTTGCGAGTGTTTGAAGTTCAGGGACTAAACTGTAAAGAAAACTCCTCACATATAAGTCCCTGGCCGAAATTAAAATAGAAAAAGAAAAAGGCTAAACTGCAAACGTTCGTTACCGAACGCTAACGGATGGATTCGTTCGCTCCGAAGGGATAGACAGCGAACGTTCTCTGTATAGGACTAACCACAAAAAAACGATCTAAAAGAAAAACCGAAGAAAACCGGATCGGGTTTTTTTGCGGGTTTTACCGGTTCGCGACGGGTTGGCGGTTTTCGAAGAGAAAACCGGTGGCGGCGATGGTGTTCTCCGGCGAGACAGGACGCCGGCAGCGGCTCGGGTCCGGCCGGGGCGGCGGCTCCGGTCGTCCAGGAGGGCGGCGAAGGGGTTGGGGAAGGGCGGCGCGGCGAGGCGAGGCAGATGGCGGCGTCGGCGGTGGTCCGCGGGGCAGGACGGAGCGGGGCGGCGGCGGTGGATCTCGCCGGCGGCGGCGGGATGCGGCGCAAGGGCGGCGGTACGGGGGAAAAGAGGGAGAGACGGGCGGCGGGCGCGGCTTTAAAGGAGGGGGGCTGCGCGAGGCTTGGAGAAGGGGCAGAGGAGGAGGCCGGACAGTGCACGGCGGCCATGGCGGTGCGGCGGCGTGCCCGAGCGGGACTCCCGCTCGGGAAGGAGAGGAGCGGCGCGCTGGGCTGGGCTTGGCCTGTTGGGCCGGCCTAGTTCGGCGGAGGGGAGCTCTTTTTTTTCCAGACAAACAAAAGGGATAAAAACAAATAGAAAAATATATATTATATAGGCATATAATATATCAAAATTTTCAGAAAAAGATTTTCTACACGGTGAACATTTTCCTAGCATCAAAGAGTGCTACTGGTCTATTAAAATCCAACTAAAATCATTTTAAAAATACCAAAATGATTTCAAATAAATTTTTCTCCAATTTTCTAATGTAGGGAATCATATTACCCTAATTTCCATATATTTTATTTTTGGAGAAAAATAATTTGAATAAAACTCAAATAAATCCAAATTGAAAATTAATTCCAAAAGGACTTGAAATTGATCCTTTGAAACTCCCAACTCATATTTCATAATTTGAAGAAGTCATTTTATCTTCTCTCGTGAAAATCATTGAGTTGCATAAAGTTCCAGGTTCGGAAATATTTTCAAATGAAATTCAAATATTTTCAACACCCCTTGTCATTTAAATAAATGGAAGAAGTCATGTCATCTTCTCTCCAGGGTTTTGTGGTGAAAAGAATTTGAATTCATGGAGATCATAAAATGCAAAAATGAAAGTTTGGGAAAGTCCTTTTATTCCCTCTCATTTAACTTTCAAAAGTTTCGAATTCACTCACTTTCAGTCAATCAATCAAACAATCTATCAAATCTATCTATTTATTATAACATTCCAAAATTTAGAATTTTGGGATGTTACAAACCTACCACCCTTAAAATGAATCTCGTCCTCGAGATTCGGAGAGACTAGAAAGAAATAGGTTAGGGTTGGGGTCTCCTAAAAAATCCATCAATCGTCTCCGGGGTCTGGGGTGCTACCACCCTTAGAAGCATGGTTACGGTCCCATCAATACTCATATACTCCATCCTTATTCTTGACAGGGTCGGTCTTCTCAGATCCTTGAGAAAATTCCTTCTCTGAGCTCTTCCGGTCGTGGCATAACCTTTTCCTCAATTCTTCTGTCCTTTCCTCTTGGTAAGGTTCTTCCGAGATTGGGTCTTCTTAGCTGACGGGTCTGGTGCCAAAACTAAACAACTATCGATATCTCATGGTGGTCAACAATTTATGGTTTCTCCTATAGGAAATGGGTCTGGGTTGAACCTCACCGTATAACCTACGGTTGGCAAAAGCTGCCTTGTACAAGGGAAAAAAATTGCTATACCATTCTAAGGTTTAAACAAGGTTTAATATCGTCGTCTCTCTACAATAGGTAAAGTCACTCAGATTTACCATCCCATATAGCAAGGCGACCAATAAGAGTAAGTCGGTATGGTGATCAATCCATCCCGCACCCAAATCATTACGTTGTATACGGTTTAGCGAATCTCGCATTCTAACACTCGGTCATCCTCACAAGCATTGCAGAATTTCTCTTGTCGACGAACGAAGTTCGGATATATCCATAGATTCTGCAAGCCAGACAAACATCTATCGTTCCTTCACAACTCTCAGGTTTTGCGTAAACTCCAATAAAATCGTCTATCGATAAGGGCATATCCTCTTCCAGGGTTTTTCCTTCAGCAAGAGTGTGTTTGCTTCTTGGCAGGTCCTGGGGCCTGTGGGTTATGGCCCATCTCATCACTTGTAGTCCTTGAACTTATCATCGGGCAACTGATCATTGTTCCAACTTCCAACTTCCTAGTATTCTTAAATCCATCCAATTGTACTATCTTCCTTCCTTCTATTGGCACCAAACTAGGACATGATTACTCAGACTCCTCATGGAGTTTCTATTGATCCATATTTCCGACATCATACCTCATTTATATCCAATAGTAATTCATCTCTTCATCCTCGTGGGATATCCCTCATACTGAGATAAAATCTTATACTTATGAAGTCCCTATTCCACTTCGTGGAACATCATTATCCTTTCCGCGGTCAAGCGTCCTTACACGGGAATATTGGCCATCTCTGCATGGCACTTCTTCAACTGGGAACCGTGAAACACATCCTGAACTCCTGATAGTTCTTCGGGTAACTCCAACTTGTAGGCCACTTCTCTCATACGCTTCAAAACTCGCTATGGTCCTACAAATCTCGGGGCTAACTTTACCTTAACTCCAATTCATTTAACTCCTCGCAGAGGGAACACATGAAGACATTCTCGGTCTCCAATTTCATAGACTACCTCCTTGAGTTTTTTTTGAGTCTACATAACTCTTCTGCCTGGACTGAGCTACCTTCAGTCTATCTCGAATCAACTTAACATTCTCTTCTGACTCCTTGATCACATTTGGTCCAAACAACTGACGTCTCCAACTTCATCCCACACACTCTTGGGGTATTGCACATATCGAGACAAAACTCATATTCATTTTGTCCGAAATCCACTCAGTGGAGTATCCTTATCTTTTCCAAGAGTCAAGGGTTCTTTACAGGGTACTACCACCCTTAAAATGCACAAATCTTCCATAGACCATATTTCTCTTATCCTCAAAAATGGTCAAAATCCTTCTTCATAGAGTAAAAACTCATAAAATCCATATCAGTACCAACGATGCTAACCTTATTTTATTCTCCAATGATTAAAATCTCTCGCTCTTCCATTACATGTCTCAACTCAACACCTTGATACAAAATAAAATGTTCTCACTTCTACTACTCCATTTCTTTTGTTGCAAACTCAACTATCTAGCACAAGTTTCCTTCTCCTTGGGGCATTCTCTAGCAAAGTGCCCTGCTCCTTTACAACTAAAACATATTCCTTCTGACAAGTATCAAGGTTTCCTTTTTGGGCAATTGTTGAGGTAGTGCCCTGACTCCTTGCACCTATAACAGGTGATATGACTCAGGTCCTTCCTGGAATCAAATCTGCTTCTCTTCCTGGACTTTTCCATTCCAATCATGGATTCTATTTCTTGTGGGTCATATTATACTTCCTCTGTCGGGAATTCTATTAAATCCCCATTCAAACAATTTTGGGAGATGTGTCCTTCTTCTCCATATGAATAACAAGACTTAGTGCAGGGTTTACCCGGGTCTTCTTTAGGTGTGTCCTCCACATCTTCCTTCATCACAGCTTCTTCTAAAATTTCCATGAGGGCTCCTTTCATTACTTCTTTCTTCTGCTGGATGGTTCCTTGTACCATGGTGTAAATGTGACATTGTGCAGGGTAGTGGGTAGTCCCTTCACACAAGGAAACAAGTGATCTGCCTAGTTAGGCATTCTTCAGCTGGGTGACTTCCTTCACAATTAGGGCATTCATCCTTGTGTTCTTTATGGTTGTGTCCTATTTCTCCACAAAGCTTGCATGCATAAGTTTTCTTCATATCCTTTCCATAAGGCTTCAATTTCTGGGACACAAACTGAGACTTTAGCAAAGTCAACTTAAATTCTTTCCAAGTGGTTACTCCTTGCCATCCATTGATGGTTTGGTACATTCTCCACCAAGTAGCAGCACCTCTTTCAAAGCATTGAAGAGCATGCTGGGCCATATCCTTTTCGACTATAGGGTTGTTCTCCATGTGATCCTCCATGTTCTGAATCCATCGGTCTGTCTCCAATTGACTCATCGGTCCAGAAAATACAAGCTCATCTTCATTCATCCTCTATTGGGTCCATGGGTTTGAGGTGAGATAAGAGAGATAGAGAGGGATGTACACAATACAAACAAAAGTTTTGAAAAGACAGATTTTTGTTGTGGCTGTCGAAAAACATCAAACAAATGATAGCTCACAAACGTCGCATCTAACGTAGGTATAAAACAGGGGTTTGGTCTCCTAAGGTCAACGTCGCCAAACTCTTCAAGTCTTGGTCATGTCTCCGATGGCTTCTTGCCATCGTGCTTGTCCTTCTCCAGCTCTTTTGCCAGATCATCTCTATTGACGTGAAGTCTCTCATGATGTCCTTCAATATTTCTGGAGTTGTATTCCAAACTTCTGGTTTCAACATCCTTCACATGAACCATGGTCATACTGTCCTTCAGTTCCTGACAATTCTCCGGTATCTCGAGGTTGTAGCTCCTCCAGCTTGGCTACTTTCAGCTTTTGGTTCCTGAGTTCTTCATGAAATACTTCCTTGTCAAATACGGCTTCATGGAGATCCACCTTAAACTTCTTGATGTACTACTCCAGATCCTGGTGATACACTGGCTAGGGCTAAAACTTCATCTTATGATAGGTGCTCCATCAGCCTTCTTCCATCAAATCCATTCTGAAGAAATGCATCCTTAACTCAGCACGGTGACAATAGCATCAGCGGGCGATGACATCACAGATAACCGTGTTTCTGCCCTTGTCATTTCCATGCGCTATCAGTCCATAGTTGATATCTCCTGCCTTAGGGTCTTCTTTGACAAAACTTTGAGTTCTCATGCTCCTTGTTTCAGTCTTTCTCCGATACACCTTGATCTCGGGTATTGACCACTTCCATAGTCTGCCAAGTTCCATAAGGGTAGCCTTCCTAGGTCATACAAATCGGGGGATTCTTCAGATCCTTCAAATTCTCCTAGTCTTCAGAGTCTTCAACAGCTGTAGTTTCCATTATCATAATGTATGGTAAAATCCTCTTTATTCCGAATGGTCTTACTGGTCTAATATCCTATACTTCTTGGAGTGGTCTCACCAGTCGAATCTTCATGTGGTCAAAAGGGGAAAGGGGTATGGTCACACTAAAGAGAATTTTTGAATAAGCTCAGAAGAGAAGAGAGGTAAAAGATCTTTTTGAAAGGGAAAGTTGTAGAGAAAAATCTTTGCTATGGGCTTGCTAGTTTCTAGGGTCACGTCCTACAGTCAACATGTGCTCTGATACCATCTTGTAGCGACCTGACTCGAATGGATCAAGTCTCTGTGCTTAAGTGTCATCCCTGGATCGGTATGCTGACACACACAGTACTCGAAAGATTTATAACAAAGGTAAATCACATGTATAAAGTAACGTAAATACTATTACCTCAATCCATTTAGCGGAAGCAACAAGGTTGTGGATTCCCATCAACACCAACGGCAAAGTTGAGTGTAGAAATCGTAACCCTAACGTATCACTTACTCGTCGTAAGAAACCTGCAACATGAGACGTTGCAGCCCGAAACGGGTCAGTACATTGAATGTACTGGCAAATTCACACCATAGAGAATGATGAACAATGGCTATCACTACATGCATATTTGGCTGGTGGAAAAGCTCTATGGTTATAAGGTTTTTGCGTAAAGCCAATTTTTCCCTACTGCAAAGGAATAAATTTATTTAACTATCATGGTGGTTGTTGAACATTGAGAATGGTTGACAGCATTCTCAATCCCAATTAAGTAACATCATTAAACCCAACAATATTCATTTAAAGTAACATGATGAGATCAACAGGATAATCCAAGAACTAGATACTCAAGATGTCCATAACTGGGGACACGGCTAATCATGATTAGTTTATACACTCTGCAGAGGTTTGCGCACTTTTCCCCACAAGACTCGATCGCCTCCGTTGGATTTCTCGCACTACATGGTGTTTGAGAAACGGATGACCCAGACATAGTCTTTCAGAAGTGCTAGCACCTTACGATCGGGTAGACCGTACCACCTACATCCCCTACATCTGCTAGTCTACCACTGTAAGAGTTCGCACAACTTAGTCAACTATGCCAAAGCCCATAATGGCTTGTGGCTGCACACGGAAGTTTCTAGTATGAATAATCTCATGATCCCTTTGAGCCTGGGTGGCGGTCCAAAAAAACAGGCAAGTCCTGGATACCCCAGGTGCCTCAATCCACCCAGATGTGTGTTAGGTTGCCACCTTAGATAAACCATTAATTAACAATCTCACATCTGTCATGGATATCACTCACCCAATCCACGTCTACTAGCATAGCATGGCATAATAAGCAAACGTAGAAGTAACTCCCAAAGGTTTGATAATAAACAGGTAATAGGTACTACCTCATCTACTTCCCATCCCACAGTTTAATTAGATCCTAACCGTGCAATGTGTGAGGATTGATCTAATGCAATAAAACTGGGTTGCAGAAAAGGTATGATCAAAGTGTGAACTTGCCTGCAATGTTGATGAAGATGATTCGCACTCAAAACTCTTGATAGCTCTACTCGTCACACTCCGGTCAATCTATCGTAAGCAAGTAATAGAACCACACATAAGCAATCACTCAAAAGATCAGAAAGAACGAAGAAGACGATTCGGAAACATCAAAACCAAGCAAATAACTCTTGCAACATAAAACAATTTCTAACAGTACCAAAATTATATGAATTTGGCCTTATTAGAATGTTTAGGTCAAGAGCTTCGATTTGCAAAAAGAATCAACTCAAACGGAGCTACGAAACTCAAGTTATGATCAAATGAAGTTTGAATTCAAATCTGATCTGATTCAAATTTTAAACTTTTCAAAAACATGTTTTAGTTGTTTATCCGGATAGAGGGGATCATAACGAAGACGTGGGCGTTGGTTTTGTTGGATTTGGGCTAACGAGCAAAAAGTTGCGAGTGTTTGAAGTTCAGGGACTAAACTGTAAAGAAAACTCCTCACATATAAGTCCCTGGCCGAAATTAAAATAGAAAAAGAAAAAGGCTAAATTGCAAACGTTCGTTACCGAACGCTAACGGATGGATTCGTTCGCTCCGAAGGGATAGACAACGAACGTTCTCTGTATAGGACTAACCACAAAAAAAACGATCTAAAAGAAAAACCGAAGAAAACCGGATCGGGGTTTTTTTTTTGCGGGTTTTACCGGTTCGCGACGGGTTGGCGGTTTTCGGAGAGAAAACCGGTGGCGGCGATGGCGTTCTCCGGCGAGACAGGACGGCGGCAGCGGCTCGGGTCCGGCCGGGGCGGCGGCTCCGGTCGTCCAGGAGGGCGGCGAAGGGGTTGGGGAAGGGCGGCGCGGCGAGGCGAGGCGGATGGCGGCGTCAGCGGTGGTCCGCGGGGCAGGACGGAGCGGGGCGGCGGCGGTGGATCTCGCCGCTGGCGGCAGGATGCGGCGCAAGGGCGGCGGTACGGCGGAAAAGAGGGAGAGACGGGCGGCGGGCGCGGCTTTAAAGGAGGGGGGGCTGCGCAAGGCTTGGAGAAGGGGCAGAGGAGGAGGCCGGACAGTGCACGGCGGCCATGGCAGTGCGGCGGCATGCCCGAGCGGGACTCCCGCTCGGGAAGGAGAGGAGCGGCGCGCTGGGCTGGGCTTGGCCTGTTGGGCCGGCCTAGTTCGGCGGAGGGGAGCTCTTTTTTTCAGACAAACAAAAGGGATAAAAACAAATAGAAAAATATATATTATATAGGCATATAATATATCAAAATTTTTAGAAAAAGATTTTCTACACGGTGAACATTTTCCTAGAATTAAGTAAAATACACACGAATTCTAATAATTCAAAGAGTGCTACTGGTCTATTAAAATCCAACTAAAATCATTTTAAAAATACCAAAATGATTTCAAATAAATTTTTCTCCAATTTTCTAATGTAGGGAATCATGTTACCCTAATTTCCATATATTTTATTTTTGGAGAAAAATAATTTGAATAAAACTCAAATAAATCCAAATTGAAAATTAATTCCAAAAGGACTTGAAATTGATCCTTTGAAACTCCCAACTCATATTTCATAATTTGAAGAAGTCATTTTATCTTCTCTCGTGAAAATCATTGAGCTGCATAAAGTTCCAGGTTCGGAAATATGTTCAAATGAAATTCAAATATTTTCAACACCCCTTGTCATTTAAATAAATGGAAGAAGTCATGTCATCTTCTCTCCAGGGTTTTGTGGTGAAAAGAATTTGAATTCATGGAGATCATAAAATGCAAAAATGAAAGTTTGGGAAAGTCCTTTTATTCTCTCTCATTTAACTTTCAAAAGTTTCGAATTCACTCACTTTCAGTCAATCAATCAAACAATCAATCAAATCTATCTATTTATTATAACATTCCAAAATTTAGAATTTTGGGATGTTACAACGTGAATGCTAGTTATGGCCCATGCCACCCCACTATATCGAGCCTATATCGAGGTACGTAGAACAAATTTCCTACAGTCTGTGCTCAGCCCTCCTCTATCTCTCTTCTCAGCCAGCCAGCCAACGCGCGGAGCCCATCGTCTATTTGCTCACATGCGGCCCCACATGTCAGTGAAAACGCAAGAGGACCCACTGAACCTGCACATCTTTGACCTCGACGTGCTGGTGATGAAAAACAAATCCAATAAAGATCTTTGGTGGCCGCTTTTGGAGTTACTCAAGAGTAGTAAGATTCTATTTACAGTTTAACCCAAGATGCACATCTCGTGGCTTCAACTACCACTCTATTTTCTTTCATGACACGACCTGGATGCTGGATGTCCCACGTGTCGGCAAAAGGAGGAAGAACCCGACCAAATCTTCGGTTGTGCTCTCGGATTAGACTAGTTGTGCTAACTTAAAATTTTTATTGTGTACTCCCTCCGTTCCAAAATACTTGACTTCCATTTGTCCAAAAATGGATGTACCTATATACTAATACATGTCTAGATACATATATATTTTGACAAATAGAAGGCATGTATTGTGCAACGGAGGGAGTAGAATGGATGCAAGTATTTGTATTGGGAAGAAGAGTACATCCATATATTGATAGAGCGCAATTTAGTAGATGTTCTATCACTTTTAGCTAGCAGAGAGGCTAGAGATGAGATTAGTGCACTTGTTGATACTCCTACTAGAATAGAGGCTAGACATGAGACTAGATGCGAGGAAGCAACGTCTACTTCTTTACACTCGAAGAAGAAAGAAGCACGCAAGATCGAGCCTCCACAGATCCACAATGAATGCATCGAGAAGGAACTGATCCAACTTACAGGAGTAGTAAAATGTATTCTTGTGGTTCTTGTTTTCTTTGGTCTTGCTTTTCTAGTCAAAATTATCGTTGGAGTTCGTGCAAAACGGAGGTCCGTTTGGGGTCGTGCGTTGGAGTTGGCCTTACAAGTGGGACCGCAGTTAAGGAAACCGACTATCGGCAAACCCCCACCTCGCCCGCCGCGCGATGGCTGAAGTTAGAGAAACGACAAGGTTGAAGAGATTGCTCTAGCACGGACTCCAAGAAATAATATGGTGTCAGATGGATGTCGTGGTGGTGGCGTGTGCCGTACTCCTGGACGTGAATGCTTGTTCTGGCCCATGCCACCCTACTACTCCTACTACTTACTCCTACTATATAGTACTAGTATCGAGGATTCGAGGTGCTGGTTACGTACAACGAACACATTAGCATATGGCTACAGTAAAAACACCCACCCGACGCGCGAAGCATGTGAAGCTAGTACAAATAGTGTACTACTATTATTGATTGGCTTCATGCGATAACCTGTTGCAATGCACGTACACTTATGTATTCAGAAAATATTTTTTTGCCTCATCGCACCACTCACTCAGAGAAGCGACTCGAAAGCCATTCATAAATTTAGTAAGTTTATCACAGGCATATCATTTTATTACATACAACAGGTCATCAACCCACATCGACAACGAGGATACATTATAAATACTAAAGTTTTCACCACACAACAAATAACAAGCAATGAAATGAACTTCAACTCAACCATTCCTCGGTGTTGGAAATGCTTGCTTTGAACGACAAGTGATTCTCTGGGACGGGCCATCGATTGTCGATCTGGAAACCAACACAGGACTGATCATCCAGGTTGAAGCGACCTACTATATCATTACCAG
Organism: Triticum urartu; assembly: GCF_056163025.1. Taxonomy (NCBI): domain Eukaryota; kingdom Viridiplantae; phylum Streptophyta; class Magnoliopsida; order Poales; family Poaceae; genus Triticum; species Triticum urartu. Next base: position 358,678,687 of record NC_141875.1, read on the forward strand.
GGTAGGGAACCACCCAAATGTCCGAGGTATAGAGACAGTTGATTCTCATAAATGGTACTAGTAATGTTGTTTCAACAGCAGTTGGATCGCCTTTCACCATCATCGGATAGTTTTGTCCAAGGAAGAGCGAGTTTTCTCCAAGACTATCAATTCTGTACTAGGGAGAAGGAGTTGACGCTAGCACACTAGTATCCATCCCGAATACCATGCAACGGGTGTTGGAATAGGTCCGGAGAGTGCGACCATGGGAGACTACACCTGCTTCCTTAGCAGTAACATCATCAGTGGGCTGTATACACACAAGAAGAGGTGATCCATCGGAATTAGTGGCCAGGCGCCACAGAGTATATGGGCGCTGCTCGTCCTCATGCTCGTGATCATCACCATCTTCATCTCCCCCTTGGTTATAAAAAATTTCAAGTATACGTGGTGGGATGTTCACAGGACCTTGGAAACACAAGAAGAAGGTTAATTAGTAAAGGAAAACTTGCTAACCCGCATGCATGTGGATGAAACAATTATAATTATGGTGGAAGACAAACGTACCGAAACTACGAGGATCCCATGCAAAAATAGTGCCACGAGTGGTGGCAGCAAACACAAGGCCCTCGTATTGAATTGCATCACAGTACTCATCCGTGTACAGAAACTGATTTTTGAGCAATATCCATCGAGTCAAACCACCAAGGACGGCAACAAGCTTGTCGGAGATAGCAACAACTTGATAGTTGTTGTAATTCCAAGAGCGGTTGGGAACTCGACAAATTGCTATCTTTCGTAGAAGACGGTCACCATGATCGTATTTGATCGTGCGTACAATACCGGTGTGCTCAACCTCTGGGCAGTCTACTGAGATTTTTGGAAGTGGAACCCGGTCACGAGTGTACACATTCACAAGTTCCCACTCACTGTTGGACCCAATGTAAACAACCCAATCTCCATTTGCGCCCGCCCAAGCCTTGCCCTCAAGCGATGGCATCTTAACATCATATGTATCATTATCAAGTAGCATCAACTTGCATAGGGCGAGGCCTCCGTCGTGCCGGCACCAGTCACAGCAAAGAAGATAGGGGAGATCAAACCGCTCCTTGACTCTTGGGTTCCTTGTAATGATGTTATTAGTTGAGTCGAGAAAGGGCTTAAACGAACATGCCATGCTAGCCGAGGTGATGACGTTGCACCGATCAATGAGTTCCTCCACCACGTCATCTTTCAGATTGGGGCAAGAATAATGGGGTCGTTTCCGGCCTGTTCCCTCCATGGAGAAGACGATCGAACAATGGCAGAAGAAAGGGTGAAGGGCTGAAGGAAAATGGAGGAGGGAGAGGAAGAGCGTGTGACATCAGTTCCAAATCGAGAGGGGAAGGCGAAGAGTCGGTGGACGGTTGCGAGTTTGCCACGGTTCACGAAGAGGCGCCCCGACCTACACGTCCGTTCGGAAATACTCCTACTACTCACCGTCGTCTCACTGATATGTTGGAACAGGACCACATGTCAATGAAACATGGTGTGTAATTTCTCGTGCAAAATGCGATCTGGCCACGTTGGCCCGAGGTGTCGCATTAGTTATCGACCTTTATTTTTATAATGGCGTGCCGATCAGTTTTGAAGCACGACTAACTGGTACTGTACGCGGAGAAAATATAAACTACTCTACCACTACTCCACCTCCAGTACTAGTAGAATAAAAAAGATATATAGGCTGGAGCTTCAGCGCTTTCTTGCTAAGGGCTGCCCACTTGCTTCTCACACTACCACCCTCTCTCCAGATCTAAAAAAGACGGCCCATCTCTCCCTCCTCACCGGTGGTCACCAATCCGCCGGGGAAGAAAAGGACGTGCAGCGTTGACGCACTCGTCGTCGGTGAGCGAGGTCACGCACTGACGACAAGGCCATCCTCTCAGACCTAGCATCCGTGCGGGATGGCCTCCGTCCCCAAGCTCGCTGCCATATTTTGTGCGGAGGACGATGACCATGAGCGAAGCCACTTCCCGCCGAGCCTCAGGTATGCTACCTCTTTTCGAACCATAACCTTGTTCTATTTCCCCATCTGCCATGTCATTGCATGTGGATCTTTTTCCACTCCACCATCTTCCCAATTTGCTATCCTCTGCTCTGCTGGCCACGCAGACGAAAACCATAATTTGCACTATTAAAGGAAACCCTACTTCATGCAGACTAATCCATGTCTGGGTTGAATAAGGAAAGGAAGGGAGACTGTACTGTCCAAGAGAGTAGGCATTGAACCCGCATCTAGGTTGAAACGGGGAAAATCTGTAGCTAAGGAACGAGTCTCGTGTCTCTTGGTTGAAGAAGGGTAGAAAGGCATGACAACGCAATAGAGAATGACCAGGTCGATCGGTTTTTTATCCTTGCATAGGAAAAATGTGGCTAAAGAGAACAAAAATGGGGCATAATCCACATATGCTGCCTGGATATTTGTTGCTCTGGGCAACCATACCTCCCTCACCACTCTGCGTCCGTGGAGGTACATCGTACTGGTGCGCCCACTGTCTGAATGGGCCTCCCATGCTCTTATTGCCACTTTTTTGCTGTTAGTATAACGCCAGCAGTCAAGTCAAGCAATGCTACTGCTAAAGTGATGCCACATTTAACTAATGCCGCTCTCAGTCTAATGCCACCGATAAATTTAAGCAATTCCATTTAATGTCACTGGATTATTTTAGGGTTAGCTGTTGATTGTGGATGTATTAAAGATTTTTCAGCTAAGTCATTCTAATGTTGTTGCACAGCCAGTATACCAACGATGAAACTTGTTACTACCTTCAGATTTTTGCACTGTTAATGCTTATAGATTACATACCTCACTTTCATGAGCTAAGTTAATTTTTTTGTACAGTGTCACCAAAATGCCAAGGTGATGATGTCATTTTATTTTGGTTAAACTGCATAGACAATTATGAAGACAAGAGGAAAGGTCAAGAGTGGGCACCTCCTCCTCCGGCTGTTCTCTTGATTCGTTTGATCAAGTTTTTATGTTTGATCGATTATCAAGATTGGGATAACAATTTTTAAGGCCCCCCCCCCCCGAGTTCGAAATGATATTTACCTTGGAGGTGCATAGTTTGCAATTTTTTTATACTGTCATTAGTTAATAATGCTAGTTACCTTCATACTTTTGTATTTGGTTTAATGCTTATGCACAGCTAGTATACCAATGCTGAAACTTGTTACCTTTACATTTTGTATTGTTAATTCTTATAGAAACCTTCCAGTGCTAGAGTTTATTGAAATCAGTTCAGTAAAACCATTATACTGTACCATGTAATAAACTAACTACTCTACTGTTGCACTAGCCATTGGATTAGTGTATATTTGTAGTATTCGAATGGTGTTGCATTAGCGTATGGACATAAATAAAGTGTGGCAAGCTTTCCCAGATATGTGCTCAAGAAAACTACTACCTGTTTTTCTAAATACTAGACGTTTGGGTACTTTAAATTGAACCGCGAAAGTGTCTTATATTAAGGAACAAAGGGTGTAGAGTTCACTCAAATTATCCCGGTAAAGCTAGTCACACCTTTGTTAAAATTAATGTTCATTATGTTATCGGAGGAGGTCTGTATGTTTGTCTCTAATGCCTGTCGACTACATACCTGACATCATGATGTAATGTTAAGTCATTTCCTTTTGTATAGCATCACTGAATTGTCAAGGCGGTGATGGCATTTTATTTTAGTAGAACTGCACAAAATTTGCTTAAAAGAAGAGGAAAGGTCAGGAATGGCTCAGTTTTTCAGAAAAAAAAACTATGTATGCCTTCCTGACATCAGCCGCTGTTGCTTTATTTATTCCTTCAAACAGGTGGTTTGAAACAGTCTTGCTACCTTTTCCCATTAAGAAATTGGAATGCTTATATTTGTGAGTATATGCTTCAACTAGTGTCACTTTTAGAGTAATCACACTTTCAATATCTATGCAAACAGGGATGCTCGATTTTAGTGGAACTGCACAAAAAGTCCAACTGGTTCAACATTAGGAGCATGTTTTTTTCCAAACCTTTATATCAATTGGTGGCACTATGAGCTGTTCATTACAAAGGTACATGGTTTGCTACTATCTTGCTACTCTTTTTGTACTGTCATTAGATAGTAATACTAGTGGTTTGCATGTGAATTTATTAGCAGGGTGGACCTACATTGGAGGTGCAGGATAGGATTCAATGATTGGGTGCTCAATTTCGGTTGTATCGATTTCACCTCTTCCATCACTGCGAACATGGATATCCTTGGTCTGATGAAGAATAGGCGCTATATTTCTGCTCTGAACCAGCAAATCAATTCAGTATGAAATTGTCCAGCGCAAAACATAACTGTATCAGATTGTCCAGTGCAGAACATGACAGATGCTAAGCGGAAGAGACATGTTTAAACCGAAAATACAAGGTGTGGTATATGTTTACTAGCTGCTTGATATTTATGCAGACAGAGATGTCTGCCCGTTGCTATTTGGCAAACAAACAAAGTGTCCGCAATTTTGGTTGAACTGCACAAGAGAATAGTATAGTCACTGCATGCAGTGCCATTTGAAAATAGACACAGAAAGATTGGACAGTCACTTCATGGACTGCAGAAAAGTAGTACTGTACTATTTATTGGCCAACACTAGGTGCTTCATTGCTTTGGTATGATTATACAATGGGCATCATTTTGCCTAAGTTAAAGTTTGTATTCTGAAAATAGTCTCGCGGTGTGATCGAGAGAAGACCAAATCATATTGCAGTGGATGTTCCTCCATCATGTGTGGTTCATTCTCATGGTTCCAGATGTTGGTGAAACCACTTAAGTTTGCAAGAGGAATTGTAGACTTCACAAACAAATTTGTCTTTCAGTCTGTACTGAATGTTGGCCAAGAGAAGCATCCATGTTAGTAGGAAGAACAAATGTTTTTTCTAGATCTTTGCTTTTGGAGCTACATATTTGTATATGATCTGTGAATCATTGAGATGCATTAACATGTTGATCTTATGTATGGGAATCGTACTAGTTAGTTTTAGTTGTGACGCAAGATCCGAAGTGGCTGATCTTTGCTTTTGGAGCTACATATTTGTATATGATCTGTGAATCATTGAGATGCATTAACAGTTACTTTTTTCTGTTCGCTTAGTGTTTACAAGTTACTGATCGATCACTAGCTAGCCTACAAATGCGCTCCTGACAGTTTTATTTGCGACGCAAGATGCGAAGTGGCAGTTTTTTGAATAAAAATGCCTACCTCTGAAGAAACTGACAAGCTACACTATCGATCCTACACGGATAAAAGTGCCTACCTCTGAAGAAACTGACAAGCTACACTATCGATCCTACATGGATAAATAGCGGATCACACACGTACTACCTCCTTTCCAGTTTGCAGGGCTCAATTCAAGAAATTGAAACGACCTACTCGATCCTACACGAATAAATAGCGGATCACGCACGTACTAGTACCTCCTTTCTGGTTTGTAGGGCTTAATTCAAACCTCTCACCGACCAAGGTACTCCCTCCGTCCGGGTTTATTAGTCCCATGAGCAAAGCAGCAAGACCAAGGCATGGCAATAATTAACGGCATGCAGAAGTTTAAGCCTAATTAATTCCAGCGATTTAAGTGGCTGCATGCGTGCCCTCAGCTGCGACTAGTTGCATGCTGCTTCGCGTACTGCCTGCAAGCGATTCTGAGTGCCTGCATGCAGCCGGCCGTAATTAAGGCAGCTAACTGATGCGAAAAAAGATACGCTTTAATTTTTGTGGGCTTTTTAAATCAGTGGAATCATTATTGACAAGGAGGGAGATGATTCGAGTGCACTCGTTTGACCGCCATGCCGGCGTGCGACCCAGACGGGACGGGACGACACAGTCATAATTTCAGTTTCTCTAGTTTTCCACGGCAAGCTGGCACGCTAAGCCATTATGCATTGAATTCTGATGACCGTCGCACTACCTTCCGCCTATAAGTACTGTTGCCCGGCCTTCTCCGGTGCCACTGTGACCCAACTCGCCATATCCTCATAAGTCCCCACCGGCCCGATGTCGCTCGCCACGTCCGCCATGCCCCCGCCTGTCCGTGGTAGGCGACGCCGAAGGCGGTCACCGCCGGAACTAGTGTTCGGGTTTTCATCGGAAGGCAGATGAAGGGAGGAGGCATTCTATCTGTCTTTAGATGGCAATGCGGAGACCGAGGAGTTGTTGGAGCGCGACTGCATGGCGGAGGAGCAGGAGTTGTTGGAGCGTGACCGCCTGGCGGAGGAGCAGCGTATCACCAATTTGTGCTGCCAGCGGGACATGGAGCAGCAGCGCACCGACGCTCTGAGTCGCGAGCAGAGCGCCCGCAACTGGGCCGACTACGTGGAGGCCGGCGCCCGGCAAATAGCCCTGGAGGCTGTCGGGCATGCACGCGTTCGCGATGCCGATTTTTACTACCAGCTCGTCAAGTGGGTTTCCCGCTTGGAAGCCGAAGCTTCGGTGGACGACGCCGGCATGGAAAGGGCCAACGCGCGCGAGCAACGCGCCCTATCGCACCTCTTGCAAGTCTGAGGCGAGGCGCATGACGTCGGTGCCGACGTTTAGCATGTACCACAGATGGCGGCCGGCATCGTCTCGTTAGCTAAGAGTAAGTTAGTACTTGTACGCTACTAGAGTATTAGTGGGAGTAGATAGTTAACTTGGCTATGATGGTTGTCATCGTGGAAGTTCAGTACTCTATATGTGGATCAGACCTGTTACTTTGCTTTGAATGTTGAACTTTTCGTTTGAACGTATGGAATGGGCTGTTATTTTTTTAAATGGGTTGTATTTGTCCTCCATGGGTTTAGAGGCTGACTTGTGGGCCTAGCAAGTTGACGCATACACAATCAGGAGATGATTGTATGTGGAGAGGATGACAGCAGGGACCCGCCAAGGTCATGGCAGTACGCAAGCAAGTGCCTCCTTATTTCAAGGCAATAAAAATGGCTCCTCCTAGTGGATTTCTGACATCTGGGTCCCATGCCATTGTCAACGTAGTCAATAAACGAGAGAATTGCACAACGAGCGGCTGACACCAGGGACCCAGCAGCTCGCCCAGTTATTTTTGTTTTGGGTTAATTTGATAAATGCCACTCCAAATCTAGTGTATCCGAGAAATGCCACTGCAATTTCCAAACTTTGAAAAATGCCATTTCATGCCATTTCTAGTGGCATTTTTCGAAGTCTGGAGTAGCGTTTTTCAAAGTTTGCAAACTGCAGTGGCGTTTTTCAAAGTTTGCAAAAATTGCAGTGGCATTTTTCAAAGTTTGGAAATTCCATTGGCATTTTTATGAATCGCCATAATTGGAGTGGCATTTATCTAATTTGTTTTTGAGACGGAAGCAGGGTGTCAACTGGGCTGTGCGGGACACTCTGGCCTGTCTGGACAGCCTTTTCTTTTATGTTTACCACAGACCAGTCCAGTAGATTTTTTCTTTCTGAAAATGGCTAGCCCAGTTTTTTTGTGATTTGTCAAGTAAGTCACTTTATCAGGCCTGTTGGGCTGCAAATATTTCAAGACGAGGAGAGCTTCATTCGGCTGGCCGAGAAAATGGCCTATCAGTAATGAGAAATGGGATGTACATTTTTAAAACACATCAAACCGGCAATTAGTTTCAAATATGTTTTTTTCATTTCGAGATTTTAAATTGCATTGATTTTTATGCATGGACAATTTATTGGATTTTATATTGATATACATTTATTTTTAAAATCAGTCTGAATGTGACTCGAAATTTCGGGATTAAAAACAATTCAGACCGCACCAACATATGCAAAACTTCGTATAATTTTTTAACCATGGCCACAATATGGGCTGTAATGCTAACAAAAAGAATATGGGCTCCAAAAAACCCATAAGAATAAGCAAATGGACTGTAAATTATTTGAAATAATGGCAGATGGGATGTATGCTGTTTTCCACAGATTTGAGGCTTTCCATAGATGGCCTCTATACTGTTGGATGTCCATCCAACGGCCATCGTGCTTCTTCAATCTCTGCTCTTCCTGCTCCAGCTGCTCAAACAAGCGTCGGCAGGACTGCCTGCTCCCTCCTCCCCGCGGCTGGCTGTGCTGCCGCGCAAGCCTCACCGCCCCACCGTACTCCCATCGCTGGCCTAGCCATCCCTCTACTCACCCACACCTGCTGTTATTCTCCGGCGACGGCAGACGAACTAGTAAACCCTCGTACAGTCATACTCCCCTCCGCGTGGGAAACAAAAACAACTGCCGAGTCTTCCCTGCCTCCGTGTCGTTCCCTTCCTAGGCCTCGCCGTCGTCCACCGCCCTGGTGCTCTCGGCGTGGCATGGTCAACGTGGTCAACGATCGACATGCATCTGAAGTGGACTGTACGTGGAGAGGCTGACAGCTGGGTCCACGGCTGCACGCAAGGAAATGCCTCCTTATTACGCGCAAAATAATGATTCCTCCACCTGACATCTGGGACCCACCGAAAGGGCCTCTGTATTTCACGAAAAAAACGTTACCGCCGCTGACAGCTCGGACCCACCGGCTATATCTTCGCACGCAAGGAAGTGCCTCCTTATTACGCACAAAAGAATGAATACTCCCCCTGCTAGCTGGGACCCAGTATAGTGGGCCTACTAAGTTGACGGGGATGAGGGGCTTTGTCAACTTAGTAAATATGCACGATTCTAGCTCGACTGACCGTACGATGTCCATCCAACGGCCGTAGTGCTTCTTCAACCTCTGGTCTTCTTGCTCCAGCCACCCAAAGCAGCGCCGGTCGTGCCGCCTGCTCCTGCCTCCCGTGGTCGGGTGTGCTGTCGCGGAGGCCTCACCGCCCCCATACTACTCCCGCCGCTGGCCAGGCCATCCCTCCACTCCACTCACCCACACCCCCTGTTATTCTGCGGTGACGGCAGCACAGCGGAACCAGTGAACCCTCGTACTCCTCTCCGCGTGGGTATCCATTACCGCGTCTTCCCCGGCTCCGTGTCGTCCCCTTCCTAGGCCTCGCCGTCGTCCACCGCCGTGGTGCTCTCGGCGCGGGGTGGTCAATGTGGTCAACGACCGAATTCCATCGGAAAAATATTGTATGTGGAGAGGCTGACAGCTGGGTCCACGACAGCCGCAAGGAAGTGCCTCCTTATTACGTGGAAAGTAATTATTCCTCCACCTGACAGCAGGGACCCACCGGACGCCCACCAGTATTTCGCGAAAAAAACGTTTGCCCCTGACTGCTGGGGCCCACCCGATGGGCCACCGTATTTCACGAAAAAAACATTCCCCTGCTGTCAGCTCGGACCCACCGGAAGTGCCTCCTTATTACGCACAAAAAAAATGAATACCCCCTGCTAGCTGGGACCCACCTTGGTGGGAGGCTGAGTTGTGGGCCTACTAAGTTGACAGGGACGGAGGGCTTTGTCTACTTAGTCAATATAAACGATTCTAGCTCCAGTGACCGTACGATGTCCATGCAACGGCCGTAGTGCTTCTTCAACCTCTGGTCTTCTTGCTCGAGCCGCCCAAAGCAGTGCCGGTCGTGCCGCATGCTCCTGCCTCCCATGGCCGGATGTGCTGCCGCAGAGGCCTCATCGCCCCTACTATTCCCACCACTGGCCAGGCCCTGCGGCGACGGCAGCCTCACACTGCAGCCGAACCAGTGAACCCTCTTACTCTTCTCCGCGTGGGCTTCCGTTGCTGCGTCTTCCCCCACTCCGCGTCGTCCCCTTCCTAGGCCTCGCCGTCGTCCACCACCCTGGTGCTCTCGGCGCGGCGTGGTCAACGTGGTCAAGGAATGACTTCCATCGGATGTGGACTATACATGGAGAGGCTGACAGCTTGGTGCACGGCTGCAGCAAGGAAGTGCCACCTTATTATGCGGAAAATAATGATTCCTCCACCTGACAGCTGGGACCCACCGGATGGGCCACTGTATTTTGCAAAAAAATGTTTCCCCCTGACTGCTGGGACCAACCAGCTACATCTTCGCACGCAAGGAAGTGCGTCCTGGCAAAAAAACAATTCGCCCCCCTGACTGCTGGGACCCACCAGCTACATCTTCGCACGCAAGGAAGTGCGTCCAGGCAAAAAAAACAATTCTCCCCCCTGACTGCTGGGACCCACCAGCTACATCTTCGCACGCAAGGAAGTGCCTGACAGTCGGGACTCACCTGGTCGAAGCGTACGTAGCGTTGTCATTCTGGTCGCGAACGTGTACGTACATATATACTGGTGGATGTAGAGGCGCGCACATGTCGTAGTAGAGGCACGCACGTAGCATGTACACGTACATACGGTGGCCAGGGTGCAAGAAAGAAAATACGGCCATGTATGTGTACATACGGGCGGGGTCTCGAACGCCTACTCACACATACGTACGGCGAGGGCTCGTGTACATGGCTGGGTCGAAACGGAGAAACAGCATCGTCATCGTGTTCACGGGGAGGCAACGGAATGCGTCGTGTTCATGGGGAGGCAACAGAATGCGTTGTGTTCATGGGGAGGCAACGGAATGCATCGTGTTCATCGGAAGGCAACGGAATGCGTGGGAGCCAACCAGCTGGGTCGGAATGGAATGCGTGGTCGTGTTCATCGGGAGGGCTTGGACGGAACAGGCGATGGGAACGAGGCCTGGCGTACCGCAGAACGGAGGAAACGGACCTCCTACGGTCGAAACGGGGTCCTGTTGATCGGGAGGGGTGTGGCGTACTGCAAAACGGACGAAACGAACCTCCTACGGTCGAAACGGGGGTCCTGTTCATCGGGAGGGGTGTGGCATACCGCAAAATGGGACTCCACGGGATACTGTTCATCTCCACCGTCGACCTCATCCAGCCTCCACGGGCTCCTGTTCATCCAGCCTCCACCGCGTGCTACTCCACCGGCTACTGTTCAACCACCCCTCCACCATCTACTGTTCATCCAGCCCTCCACACCACGGGGGCCTGTTCAACCACCCCTCCACGGGCACCCCTCCACTCTCTACTGTTCATCCAGCCCTCCACCGCACCACGGGGTCCTGTCCATCCAGAGGCAACGCCACTGCTCACTGTTCATCCAACCCCCCACCCCCGCAACGCTCACTGTTCATCCAATCGATCGGCTTCAGTTAGCAGCAGTAGCGAAGGAATCGCTCGATCGGGCTCAGTTAACAGCCATCGATCGATCGCTCTAGTTCAGTAACGCGTAGCCTGCAATGCAATCGCTCAGGTTCAGTTAGAGCCCAACGCCTCGCTCGGGTTCAATTAGAGCCAACGCCTCGCACACACGCGCGTACGTGTACGAGATAAACGCGCATCGCTCAGCCCCCGACCTCCCACCGTAACCGGGAACTCCCCGAAATTTTCCTCCCCCTCGCTTCTACCATGGTTTTTCCCGTCATGGACGGCACAAAGAATGTCATGCAGCTGCGTCTCCGGCCCATCCAGGATGAAAAGCCCATTTTCTGTCATAGAAGTAGGAGCCCACCACATCTATGATGATACCGGGTTTGGTCACAATTATCGTCATAGAAGTGTCATATGTATGACATAAATTTTTTTATTCGGCCCAAAATGTCAGGGATGTGTCTTTTTTTGTAGTGCAACCCGCCGTAGCATCAATAATCTGATCAATACGTGGGAGAGCGAAAGGATCGGCCAGGCAAGCCTTGTTTAAATCTGTGTAGTCCACACACATGCGCCAAAGTGCCATTTTTCTTAAGCACCAGCACCGGGTTAGCCAACCACTCAGGATGAAATACTTCAACGATGAACCCAGCTGCCAGGAGCCGGGCTACCTCCTCACCAATAGCCTTATGCCTTTCTTCATTGAAGCGGAGGAGAAATTGCCTGACTGGTTTAAACTTAGGATCAACATTAAGAGTGTGCTCAGCGAGTTCCCCTGGTACACCTGGCATGTCAGAAGGTTTCCATGCAAAGATGTCCCGGTTCTCACGGATGAACTCGATGAGCGCGCTTTCCTATTTTGGATCCAGATTAGCACTAATGCTAAACTGCTTGGATGAATCACCAGGAACAAAATCAACTAACTTGGTTTCCTCAGCCGATTTTAAACTTCAATGCCTGATCATGCTCTGTAGTTGGCTTTTTCAAAGAAGTCATATCCGTCGGATCAACATTGTCCTTATAAAATTTCAACTCCTCTGTTGCAGAAACTGACTCAGCATAAGCCACATCACCTTCCTCACATTCCAAGGCTATCTTTCGGCTCCCATGTATAGTGATAGTCCCCTTATGACCTGGCATCTTGAGCCGCAGATAAACATAACAGGGTCTTGCCATAAACTTAGCATAAGCCGGATATGCCGACTTACCAGGCACCACACCATAGAAAACAGTGTTTGACGGTTTAAGATTTTTATCTATCAGCCCCATACGACGGAAGGTTTCATAATAGAGGATATTGATGCTGCTCCCTTCGTCCATGAGCACCTTGGTGAACTTATACCCTCCAACATGAGGTGCAACCACCAGCGCCGGATGACCCGGATTATCAACCCGGGGCGGATGATCCTCTCGACTCCACACAATGGGCTGCTCAGACCAGCGCAAGTAACGGGGTACTGCCGGTTCAATGGAGTTTACTGCCCTTTTATAAAGCTTCTGATCCCGCTTACACAAGCTTGTGGTGAAGACGTGGTATTGCCCGCTATTCAGCTGTTTCGGCTTACTCTGATATCCAGATTGCTGCTGCTGATTGCCCTGACCAGTCTGTTGATGGTAGCCCCCCTGATTGCCTTGACTGCCTTGATGACCTTGATGATCTTGAAATCCAGAGCCTGAACCGCCACCATCATAACCCGGCCCCTGTGAACCAGATCATGGACCATCTCCCGGTCCATGGTTACCTTGAAAAAGATTTGATCTTGAACTCCCTCATGATATAACAATCCTTCCAAAGATGAGTAGACGGTCTCTGACATGTACCATGCTTTGGACATGGCTGATTCAACAGATGCTCAAGTTTCATGCCCGATCCTCTGGTTTGCGGGGGCGGTCTACCCTTACGGCCCTGGCCGTCATTCTGTGCATTGGTATTTGCCACAAAGTCAGGTTGTTATCAGCCTTGCGCTTACCATTACCTCCTTGATTCGCCACCGGGTTATGCTGCTGCCCTTTGGTGTTGCTGCTCTTCTTTCCCTTTCCCGGTTTGTCATCATCAGACTCGGGGTCCTTGGTACTGTGAGAGTCAGCGTACTTAACCAGAGCTGCAGTAAGTGTGCCCATGTCATTGCAATGATGTTTGAGCTGCCCTAATTTCTGCTTGAGGGGTGCAAAATGGCAATTTTTCTCCAACGTTAGGATTGCTGAATCGGCATTGATCTGGTCTGAAGAGTGCAGTATCGTTGAAACCCGGCGCACCCAATGGGTTGTTGATTCACCTTCTTCCTGGACACAGGAGGCCAAATCCATAATCGACATGGGCTTCTTGCACGTGTCCTTGAAATTCTGGATAAACCAGGCTTTTAACTCGGACGACGACCCAATAGAGTTAGTTGATAGTCCCTTCAACCACGTATGAGCCATTCCTTCTAACATCATGGTAAAATACTTTGCACATGCAGCCTCATCAACATCCAACAGCTCCATTGCCATCTCATAACTCTCGACCCACGCTTCCAGAGGTAAATCAACCATATAATTGGGTACCTTACGGGGGCCTTTAAAATCCTTGGGCAACCGTATGTTCCGCAAAGTTGGGGCCAAACACGGCACACCCAAAGATCTGAAAGTTACTCTTGTTTCGATCGGACTCATTGGATGAAATAGAGAAGGTTGAAGGGCCGCATACTATGCTGCTAACTCGGCCTCTCGACGTGCTCCCCCTTAGTCCACCATGTTCTGAACATCGGCACCACCGCCCGCCGGGTTATGACCACGAGGCGGATTACGATTCCGTGCACTGCTTGACACGGCTGGTTCATCGGCTGTACGAATAAGCCTGCTGCTGAGCCAATGCTGTCTGAAGGAGCTCTCTAACCCGTCGTGTCTCAAATGCTACTGGGGACTCTCCTTCGACTGGGAGAGGCGCCAATCGTAAAGCGGCAGCGACCATGTTATCCAACGGGTTAGAGTAATGTCCCAGCGGTGTGGGCACATGATGCGGCGTCATCACATGCTGCGGCGGGTTGTTGTCCTGTCGAGGTGGGTTCGTTGTGCGTGGTTGAACCGACGCCCCTGTCCCTGGTACTTCAGTCCGGTTTATCACTGGCTAGTAACTGGTCCCTGCTCCTGGCGTGTTGAAGAGGTTTCTCGCTTTGTAAACCAAAGGTAGACGGGACTGATGCCTTCTCCTCATGACATCATTCGACACGTTTTGATCTAGCATAAGCCAATAAGATTCCGCCTGAACCCGTTGTGCCTGAGCATCCAAAGCGGCCCGCTCCTCAGCTATCCTGGTGATTTCCACTTTCAGCTCCTCCTTGGCCTGTGCTATCTCATCACGCAATTTCGCAATCGCCGCATTATGCTGATCCTGATCAGCCGGGTTAACCACCATAGTCCCCAATGCGGTTAATTTGTCCACCAAGTCCGTCAAAACTTGGGCCGGTGGGTCCACAGGGCCTCCTGCCCCGGCAGCCGCCGCCGCCGCTGATCCGGAAATCAATTCTACTGCCGTTGATGACTGCAGCACGGGCTGCGTACCGGCCATGAAAATTGAACCCGGTTCGGCGGTTCAAGGGGGTCCGGAATACTGTCACCATCGGAATAGCCCCAAACCGGCCATCTTGTAACTGGTACAATGACTCGGTCGGTCTCTCTGGTGGACAATTCGTCGTCTGAATAGATAACCGTCTCGCCTTTAGACACCGGTTCAGACTCTGCACTGTTGATGAATCCCACAAAAGCACACTTCATGGCGGGCTGAATTCGGGCGGGTCTTGCACGCTGAGCCGTCTCGATGATGTCGGTGCAGATGTTCGTCTCAGGGCCCGGTTCACCGATCTTGCTAATGAAGACGTGAATTCCTCCAAAGGGGACCCAGTACACGTACTCAATAGAACCGGCCTTGGGGCCCCAACCAGCATTATCGATGTAGAGCTTGTCGCGATGACTCTTAGTCATCCAGCCCACAGCGTATCCCTTGAGCCCTTCGAAACTGCCCTTTAAGAACTCGAAACCATCGTGCGATAGCCCCTTGGTGTGCGCCAACTATCATGGAAACGTCATGACAAATGTCCTAGTGGGAGGACTTAGTCGTGGAGCCATTGCGTTGCGGTTAGCTTAAAGGGGTTAAACCGGACAAAGGACATGGGAGTTATACTGGTTCGGCCCCTTGCGGTGAAGGTAAAGGCCTAATCCAGTTGAGGTGATATTGCTAGGGTTTCGATGACCAGGGAGCGAATACGCTAAGCCAAGCTCTTGATCTGATCTTTCTTGTCCTAAACCGCTGCCGGGTCGTCCCTTTATATACACAGGTTAATGCCCAGTGGTTTACAGAATCCCGGGCGGCTCATAATCGTCTCCGGCTCGATTTCTCCCTTTTCCTATCTTACAATACAAGTTATACATCTTATGGCGGTTTACATCTACATGCCCTAATCCGCCTTTGGGCCTTGGGCCTTCTTGTTATACCTCCTTGTAAATCGCCTTGCCTTCGTGGGCTTCAATAAGAATAACTTACTATAAGTATAATCCGGCCCCTCCTAGGCGGTTTATACTTAATAGTTATATCCCCAACAAGAACCGTTCTTACCTACGCATCGAAACCACAACGATATTTCGTCAAGTTAGTGTTGTTTTAACCTTCAACAAGGACCGGGCGTAGTCACACTCGGTTCAACTAAAGTTGGAGAAACTGACACCCGCCAGCCACTTGTGTGCAAAGCACGTCGGTAGAACAAGTCTCGCGTAAGCGTACGCGTAATGTCAGTCCGGGCCGCTTCATCCAACAATACCGCCAAACCAAAGTATGACATGCTGGTAAGAAGTATGACTTGTATCACCCACAACTCACTTGTGTTCTACTCGTGCATATAACATCTACGCATAAACCTGGCTCGGATGCCACTATTGGGGAACGTAGTAATTTCAAAAAAAAATCCTACGCACACGCAAGATCATGGTGATGCATATCAACGAGAGGGGAGAATATCGTCCACGTACCCTCGTAGACCGTAAGTGGAAATGTTATGAGAACGCGGTTGATGTAGTCGTACGTCTTCACGATTCGACCGATCCAAGTACCAAATGTACGGCACCTCCAAGTTCAGCACACGTTCAGCTTGATGACGTCCCACGAACTCCGATGCAGCAGAGCTTCACGGGAGAGTTCCATCAGCACGACATCGTGATGATGGTGATGATGTTGCTACCGACGCAGGGCTTCGCCTAAGCACCGCTACGATATGATCGAGGTGGATTATGGTGGAGGGGGGCACCACACACGGCTTGGAACAATCAACTTGTGTGTCTTTGGGTGCCCCCCGCCCCCGTATATAAAGAGCAAGGGGGGAGGCTGGCCAGCCTTGGTGCACCCCAAGGAGAGGAGGAATCCTCTTCCTACTAGGAAGAGGATTCGTCCTTTCCTAGTCCAACTAGGAAGAGGGAAGGGGGAAGGAAAGAGAGGGAGAGGGAGAGGGAAAGAGGGGTTGCACCCCCTCCCCTAGTCCAATTCGGACTCCCCATGGGAGGGGGCGCGCCACCTCCTAGGCTGCAGCCCTCTCTCTCCCCTCAGGCCCACTAAGGCCCAATACTTCCCGGGGGGTTCCGGTAACCCCTCCGGCACTCCGGTTTTCTCCAAAATCATCCGGAACACTTTCGGTGTCCGAATATAGCCGTCCAATATATCAATCTTTACGTCTCGACCATTTTGGGAATCCTTGTTATGTCCGTGATCACATCCGGGACTCCAAACTACCTTCGGTACATCAAAATACATAAACTCATAATACCGATTGTCACCGAACTTTAAGCGTGCGGACCCTACGGGTTCGAGAACTATGTAGACATGACCGAGACTCGTCTCCGGTCAATAACCAATAGCAGAACCTGGATGCTCATATTGGTTCCTACATATTCTATGAAGATCTTTATCGGTCAAACCGCATAACAACATACGTTGTTCCCTTTGTCTTTGGTATGTTACTTGCCCGAGCACTACTAGGGAAAAGCCTATACATAGAATTTTACCAGTAGCGCTGTACAAAATCAAGCGCTGCTGCTACTTAGTAGCAGCACGCGTAAATAAACCGCGCTACTGCTATGACTTTAGCAATAGCGCGTACTAGCGAAAAGCGTTGCTGCTACGTTTGAACTGGGCGCACATGGCTAGCCCAACCTAGCAGTAGCGCGTATAATGGCCCAGCGCTACTGCTAATCTCCTTAGCTGCAGCGCGCTTACGTGTAAAGCGCTGCTCCTAACGGAAATAAAATAAAGTGAAAAACAAGTAGAAAAGTGAATGAAAATGAAAGAAATAGAAAAAGGAGAAAGGGAAAAATAAAATGTAAAGAAAAATAAAAGAAAAAGGGAAAAAAGGAGAAAGGAATAGCAGTAGCAGGTTTCAGTAAACGCGCTATAGCTAACTTAGCTATAGTGCGTTTCCGGAAACGCGGTACCGTTACGTTTCACTTAAATAGCGGTTTCCCCCCACCCCGCCCCCCGGCCACCAATTCTTCCCCAAATCGTCCCTCGCCCTCGCTGCCGTCTCCTCACCGCCGCCGCCCGAGGCCGCCCTCAGCCTCATCGCCGCCGCCCGAGGCTGCCCTCAGCCTCACTGTCGTCGCCCAAGGCCGCCCTCAGCCTCACAGCCGCCGCCCAAGGCTGCCCTCCACGTCACCGACGACGCCCTCCACCTCACCGCCGCCCGAGCCCGCCCAGGACCGCCCTTGCCCGTGCCCGAGCCGCCCTCTCCGCCCTGCCTCCGTCACCGAGCACCCCCCCGCCACCGTCTCTCCCCTCTCTGTAAGTCCCCCACCCCTCCCCCTCACTCATCTCTCTCTGTATTTTAGAGAAAAAATTAGATGTTAATTAGATGTTTTTCAGTTAGGGCACTAGAGTTTTGCTAGGTTAATTAGGTTAGTAGTGCTGATAGTAGTATTGGTACAGTAGGTTAATTAGGTGATGTTAAATGAATAACCTAAATGAATGAAATTAGTAGTTAACTGAATTTTTTTCCTTTCATCATTATAGAGCACTAAAGTTAACTGAATTTTGTTCTATTAGTAGTTAAATGAATTTTCTTCTACACTGTTTGCACATGTGGTTGCTCGTGTATATTTGGACACTGTTTGCTGGGAATGATGCTTAGTGGCCTATGTTTTGCCGGAATGTTGATTCATTTCTTTTCCGGCAAATTTCAGGTTCTCGATTTGTCCACTTTTTAGCAAAGATCATGCCAAAATTTTCCGTGAATTTCGGCATGACTTGTGCTACAAACTAGGACATATCGAGTGCCTGTGATTTGCCGCACCAGGAAGGAGTCAACATTCCTGCAAAACAATAGGCCTTTTTATGTCATTATTCATTTTAGGTCTAGAATTAATTGACTAGATTTAATCATAGGAAACATGGCTAGCAACGATGAAGGACAGGGTTCTGGTGATTGCGACGACGCCTACCGGGTGGCAGACGGATTTTTTAGCCTTACCGATGATCAACTGATGTTATTGCTGGGCCCACCAGTGGCATCGGGGACTGAGACGGACACGCAGACTGGTGCTGAGCCTGAGACCGGTGCTCAGACTCAGACCGGCATCGAGATCGGCGCTGAGACTAAGACCGGCGCTGCCTCGGGGAGCAGAGCCGGTGTAGAACCGAAAGCAAAGAGGCAACGGGTTCCTAACAAACTCAGGACTACTAGAGTGGTGGTCACGGAGGTGGACGACGGCAATTTTGAGCCAACGGCGCCCGAGGAAGCGCGTCGATGCTACGACAATCAAATGGGCTGCATCGTACGGACAACCGCCACCATCAATGATGAGAAACTACAGAAGATAGAAAATATGAGGAGCTCCCTCCTAAAGAAGTTTCACCAGATATTCTTGTTCCCGGGCCAGAATGAGAAGGATTATAAAGATCCAGATGAGGACCCGGCAATGAAGAGGATAAACTACCAATCACTGGGTGGAGAGGTCAGGGACAAGAAGATGAGGGGCGGCAGGGTCGCCTTCGGCCATAAGACCAACTTCTGCTGCATCCAGCAACCGGACGGTTCTCTTAATGATGGATTCTATGTCCTACACCACATGCTGGAGTACAAACGGGATCACCAGAACCTTCACATGGCACCTTCTTCCGGCGATGCCCATATTCTGCAATGGGCAAAGGACATAGGAGATATCGAGGATCATCGACTTCGAGCTGAGTTCTATAACATCCAGCGCGAACTTGCCCAAATCATCATGAAGGAGGTCGTCGGAAAAACAGGGATGTTCTACGGAGAAGGACAAATGTCGCGGGAAGACGTCCGAACATGGATAGCCTCTCAGCGTCTCGACCTGAAGCCTTTCACTAGGCTCGGGGACTATCTCCCTGACTTGGATGGATGGAACGACATGTTGGAGTGATTGTCGATATATGACAATGTGTCCGTTTAGTCCATACTTTCTATATGACAAAACTTTGAGTTATGCACGGTGAAACTTTATTTGTGATGTAATTAAACCGTCCTCCTCCTTGACTAGCGAAAGTCACTCTAGTTAGGGCATTTTGGGGTATGATGAACTTTGTTATTTATGCTTATGATATGTTGTTTTTATTTTTGCCAAGTCTGTCTCTTTCTGTTGCTCAACTATATATGTTGCATATCATCGACTCATTTGATGATGCAGGTGCATAGATCATATATGGCGAAGAAGTGCTATGCCAGGAGTATATATATGACAAGTGGCCGGAGTGTCAGGCCCTTCCGGTTTTCGAGCGACAGGCAGTAGTTAGTTTAGAGGTTCACGCTAATGCGAAAGAGGGATACGAACTCATGTTCTCAAAGTGATAGCTCTTCTCGCGTATATCATTGTTTAGATGGATGACGATGTATTTGCATATCATTCGAGACTTGTATCGCTATTTTTGAGATGATGGCGAGAGACCACTTTGTGTTGGATGATGATTATGATGATGACATGATTTGATGAGACTAATTGTATGTATATGCTATGATTACATTTGTACGTGTATGATATGCTAAAGATTATTGTATAAAGCCTATTCAAATACAAAACAAATACAAAACAAATATGCAGGAAAAAACTAATAAATAAACTAGTAGTAGCGAGGGGGGAAATTTAGCAGTAGCGCCGCATTGTTAGTAGCGCGTCCCAGCAAATAGCACTGCAGATAATATCAGTAGCGCCCTTTCCCAAAGAGCTCTACAGCTATTCATGTATAGCAGTAGCGTGGGACAACCGGCGCTACTGCTATACATTAGCTGTAGCGCCTTATTAGTAGCACCGGTGCCCGCGCTACTGAGAGGCCCAAAACCCTCGCTGCTGGTAGGCTTTTCCCTAGTAGTGGAGATTCGATCATCGGTATCTGAATACCTAGTTCAATCTCGTTACCGACAAGTCTCTTTACTCGTTTCTGTAATGCATCATCCTGCAACTAACACATTAGTTGCATTGCTTGTAAGGCTTATAGTGATGTGTATTACCGAGAGGGCCCACAAATACCTCTCCGACAATCGGAGTGACAAATCCTAATCTCGAGCTATCCAACTCAAAAAGTACCATCGGAGACACCTATAGAGCACCTTTATAATCACCCAGTTACGTTGTGTCGTTTGGTAGCACACAAAGTGTTCCTTCGGTAATCGGGAGTTGCATAATCTCATAGTCATAGGAACATGTATAAGTCATGAAGAAAGCAATAGCAGTAAACTAAAATGATCAAATGCTAAGCTAACGGAATGGGTCAAGTCAATCACATCATTCTCTAATGATGTGATCCCGTTAATCAAATGACAACTCATGTCTATGGCTAGGAAACTTAACCATATTTGATTCAACGAGCCAGTCAAGTAGAGGCATACTAGTGACACTTTGTTTGTCTATGTATTCACACATGTACTAATGTTTCCGGTTAATACAATTCTAGCATGAATAATAAACATTTATCATGATATAAGGAAATAAATAATAACTTTATTATTGCCTCTAGGGCATATTTCCTTCAGCTTGCTCACGAAGACCTAGGGCACTTTGAGGAAGCCCATCATTGGAATATATATACAAGCCAAGTTCTATAATGAAAAATTCCCACTAGTATATGAAAGTGACAACATAGGAGACTCTCTATCATGAAGATCATGGTGCTACTTTGAAGCACAAGTGTGGTAAAAGGATAGTAGCATTGCCCCTTCTCTCTTTTTTTATCTCTCTCTTTTTCATTTTTCGTCCGGAGTCTCAACCCGACTTGTGGGGGAATCATAGTCTCCATCATCCTTTCCTCACTAGGACAATGCTCTAATAATGATGACCATCACAATTTTATTTACTAACAACTCAAGAATTACAACTCAATACTTAGAACAAAATATGACTCTATAAGAATGCCTCCGGCGGTGTACCGGGTTGTGAATGACTCAAGAGTAACATGTATGAAAGAATTATGAAAGGTGGCTTTGCCACAAATACGATGTCAACTACATGATTATGCAAAGCAATATGACAATGATGAAGCGTGTCATAATAAATGGAGCGGTGGAAAGTTGCATGGCAATATATCTCAGAATGGCTATGGAAATGCCATAATAGGTAGGTATGGTGGCTGTCTTGAGGAGGGTAAATGGTGGGTGTATGGTACCGGCGAAAGTTGCACGACACAAGAGAGGCTAGCAATGGTGGAAGGGTGGGAGTGCGTATAATCCATGGACTCAACATTAGTCATAAAGAACTCACATACTTATTGCAAAAATCTATTAGTTATCGAAATGAAGTACTACGCGCATGCTCCTAGGGGGATAGATTGGTAGGAAAAGACCATCGCTCGTCCCCGACTGCCACTCATAAGGAAGACAATCAAAAAATAAATCATGCTCCAACTTCATCACATAAAGGTTCACCATACGTGCATGCTACGAGAATCACAAACTTCAACACAATTATTTCTACAATCCACAATTACTCCACTAGCATGACTCTAATATCACCAACTTCATATCTCAAAACAATCATCAAGAATCAAACTTCTCATAGTATGCAATGCACTTTATATGAAAGTTTTATTATATCCCTCTTGGATGCCTATCATATTAGCACTAAATTCATAACCTAAGCAAATTACCATGATGTTTAAGACTCTCAAAATAATATAAGTGAAGCACTAGAGTAAATGACAAACTACTCCGAAAGATATAAGTGAAGATCAATGAGTAGTTGAATAATTATGCAACTATGTGAAGACTCTCTAACATTTGAGAATTTCAGATCTTGGGATATTATTCAAACAGCAAGCAAAATAAAATAAAATGACATGACACTCCAAGCAAAACACATATCATGTGGTGAATAAAAATATAGCTCCAAGTAAAGTTACCGATGAACGAAGACGAAACAGGGGATGCCATCCGGGGCATCCCCAAGCTTAGGCTCTTGGTTGTCCTTGAATATTACCTTGGGGTGCCTTGGGCATCCCCAATTTTAGGCTCTTGCCACTCCTTATTCCATAGTCCATCGAATCTTTACCCAAAACTTGAAAACTTCACAACACAAAACTCAACAGAAAACTTGTAACCTCCGTTAGTATAAGAAAATAAATCACCACTTTTGGTACTGTTGTGAACTCATTCTAAATTCATATTGGTGTAATATCTGCTGTATTCCAACTTCTCTATAGTTCATACCCTCCGATACTACTCATAGATTCATCAAAATAAGCAAACAACACATAGAAAACAGAATCTGTCAAAAACAGAACAGTCTGTAGTAATCTATAACTCTCGAATACTTATGTAACTCCAAATATCCTGGGAAATTAGGAAGCCCTAAGAAATTTGTTTATTAATCTTTTGCAAAAAGAATCAACTTAAAAACACTCTTCTGTGAATTATTAAAATTGTTTTCATGAGAGCAAAAGTTTCTGTTTTTCAACAAGATCAATCAACTATTACCGTAAGCCATCCCAAAGGTCTTACTTGGCACTTCATTGAAACAAAAGCTATGAAACATGATTACTACAGCAGCTTAATCATGTGAACACACAAAAACAGTAGGTGTAAATATTGGGTTGTCTCCCAACAAGAGCTTTTCTTTAATGCCTTTTTATCTAGGCATGATGATTTCAATGATGCTCACATAAAAGATAAGAATTGAAACATAATGGGAGCATCATGAAGCATAAGACTAACACATTTAATTCTAACCCACTTCCTATGCATAGGGATCTTTTTATCAAACAATTTATGGGAACAAGAATTAACTAGCATAGGAAGACAAAACAAGCATACCTTTAGAACTTTTAACACATAGAGAGGAAACTTGATATTATTGCAATCCCTACAAGCATATATTCCTCCATCATAATAATTTTCAGTACCATCATGAATAAATTCAACAATATAACCATCACATAAAGAATTCTTTTCATGATCTACAAGCATAGAAAATTTAGTACTCTCCACATAAGCAAAATTCTTCTCATTCGGAATAGTGGGAGTATCATAAGAAACACGAATACTATAAATTGTTTCCACATTAAAAGAGTAATGTTCAGAAAAAGGGTAATCATAATCATGACAAGTTTTGTAAATATAATCATCACTACTTTTTATAACATAATTATCATCACAATAATCATCATAAGTAGCAACTTTGTTCTCATCATAATCAATTGAAACCTCTTCCAAGATAGTGGAATCATTACTAAATAAAGTCATGACCTCTCCAGATCCACTTTTATAATTATCACAATAAGATTCAACATCCTCCAAAATAGTGGGATCATTACTTCTTAAAGTTGACACTCTTCTAAACCCACTTTCATCAATCATCATAAATAGGAGGCATCCTATCATCATAATAAATTTGCTCATCAAAACTTGGGAGACTAAAAATATCATGTTCATTAAACATAGCATCCCCAAGCTTGGGACAAATATTAATTACAGCAAATAAATTCTCAAACATGTCATTCTCATCAAACATAGCATCCCCAAGCTTGGGCCTTTTCATATCATAAGCATAATCACTCTCATCATTAATAGTATGGATAGCACCAATAGCAACATCATTTGGGAGGGATACCTTTTTACCTTTGCTTCTCTATCTTCTCTTTTTCTTCTTCACATTAAGTATGGGTTTAATCCTCCTTTTGGAGCTCCTTATTAATGAGATTGGTTGAATAGAAGGCTCCTCCTCATTACCTGATTCATCATAACAAAGAATAGGAGGTTATTGGGAAATCTCTTCCCTTCAATTAGTATTCTCTTCATCTTATATTTGTTTTATTGTCTTTATGTAATTGGAAATATAAGGGTTTTCAATGCAATTCACCGCACAATACATATAAATTTCCTCCAGATCAAAATCAAGAACTTTATCAAGGATTTTTTTTTGGAATATCCTTAGTTATACGTTTCATTTCTTCATAACCCACAAGCAAACTAAGTTCATTATGATGTGCAAGGGAAATCAAGTCATCACAATTTCTGGACATGATACGATCATGAAACAATTTGCATTGGAGAATTAAATGATCATGTTCACTACAAAGTTCACAAGGATGGCAAAGAAATTTTAAATTTTCAGCACAAGCATCTAGACTCTCTCGCAACCATTTAGTTTCTAAATACTTATGCCTCTTGCAAAATCTATCTTCCCTATTTGATGTGTACTTGCAAACTCTATGCACTCCACAAAAATTGACATGCTTATAAGAGACATTTTCATCATGACTAGTGCACTCATCATTAGTACTACGGTTATTCAAAGAGTTGTACTAACAACATTGCAATCATGCTCATCATTCAAAGATTGTATGCCAAACATTTTATTGCATTCTTCTTCTAACATTTTGGCACAATTATTAGAATCCTTATTTCCATGAAAGATATTAAAAAGATGAAGCATATGAGGCACCCTCAATTCCATTTTTTGTAGTTTTCTTTTATAAAGTAACTAGTGATAAAACAAGAAACTAAAAGATTCAATTGCAATATCTAAAGATATACCTTCAAGCACTAACCTCCTCGGCAACGGTGCCAGAAAAGAGCTTGGTGTCTACTACACAACCTTCTTCTTGTAGATGTTGTTGGGCCTCCAAGTGCAGAGGTTTGTAGGACAGTAGCAAATTTCCCTCAAGTGGGTGACCTAAGATTTATCAATCCGTGGGAGGTGTAGGATGAAGATGGTCTCTCTCAAACAACCCTGCAACCAAATAACAAAGAGTCTCTTGTGTCCCCAACACACCCAATACAATGGTAAATTGTATAGGTGCACTAGTTCGATGAAGAGATGGTGATACAAGTGCAATATGGATGGTAGATATAGGTTTTTATAATCTGAAATTATAAAAACAGCAAGGTAACTAATGATAAAAGTGAGCTAAAATGGTATTGCAATGTGTTGAAACAAGGCCTAGGGTTCATACTTTCACTGGTGCAAGTTCTCTCAACAAGGATAACATAATTAGATCATATAACTATCCCTCAACATGCAACAAAGAGTCACTCCAAAGTCTAATAACGGAGAACAAACAAAGAGATTATTGTAGGGTACCAAACCACCTCAAAGTTCTTCTTTCTGATCAATCCATTGGTCTATTTCTATAAGTGTCACAAACAACCCTAGAGTTCGTAGTAAAATAACACCTCAAGACACAAATCAACCAAAACCCTAATGTCACCTAGATACTCCAATGTCACCACAAGTATCCACGGGTATGATTATACGATATGCATCACACAATCTCAGATTCATCTATTCAACCAACACAAAGAACTTCAAAGAGTGCCCAAAAGTTTCTACTGGAGAGTCAAGACGAAAACTTGTGCCAACCCCTATGCATAGATTCCCAAGGTCACGGAATGCACAAGTTGATCTCCAAAACATAGATCAAGTGAATCAATAGAATACCCCATTGTCACCACGGGTATCCCACGCAAGACACACATCAAGTGTTCTCCAATCCTTAAAGACTCAATCCGATAAGATAACTTCAAAGGGAAAACTCAATCCATTACAAGAGATAGAGGGGGAGAAACATCATAAGATCCAACTATAATAGCAAAGCTCGTGATACATCAAGATCGTGCCAAATCAAGAACACGAGAGAGAGAGAGAGATCAAACACATAGCTACTGGTACATACCCTCAGCCCCGAGGGTGAACTAGTCCCTTCTCGTCATGGAGAGCGCCGGGATGATGAAGATGGCCACCGGTGATGGATCCCCCCTCCGGCAGGGTGTCGGAATAGGGCCCCGATTGGTTTTTGGTGGCTATAGAGGCTTGCGGCGGTGGAACTCCCGATCTAGGTTCTTTTCGGGGGTTTCTGTATTTATAGGTATTTTTGGCGTCGGTCTCACGTCAGGGGGGTCTCCGAGTCATCCACAAGTTAGGGGGCGCGCCCTCCACCCTCGTGTGGCCCACGGGCCTCCCCTCCATTAACTGTTCATTCCAGTATTTTTTATATTTTCCAAAAAAAATCTTCGTTGATTTTCAGCGCATTCCGAGAACTTTTATTTCTGCACAAAAACAACACCACGATAATTCTGTTGAAAACAACATCAGTCCGGATTAGTTCTAACTAAATCATACCAAAATCATGTAGAAATATTATAAACATGGCATGAATACATCAAAAATTATAGATACGTTGGAGACGTATCAGGCCTCATAGAGGTGGCGGGGCTCATCCTTGTGTAGGGGGCAACGGCCGAAGCCGTTGGCCGCTGCTCCATCGCCAGGGTAGCGCTCTGCCATGGTCGTCGAAGGAGGGGTGTCGGCTGGGAGAGAGGGGAGAGGGGTGTCAGCGGCGAGAGGGGCGTCTTCGGTGAGAGGGTAGAGGGGATGTGTGCAGCCACCGACGAGGGAGGGGCGTCTTCTATAGCGGCGGGTGGGCGGAGAGCGGGCGGCATCCGTGTGTACGCGTGGCGGGAGGGGGCGGGACACGCGTTAGCGCGCCTTCACTGCGCCGCCCGCGAGGAATCAATGGAAGGCTGACTAGCGGCAGCCTTCGCATTGATTCCCCGTGGGAAACCGAGGCAATGAGGACGATGAACGCGCCTAGTCGCTGACTCGGCAGGTCCTCCAAGATTTCGTGCCAAAAATGTTTCCCCCGGCGCCCCAGGCGCCCCCCAGCACGCCGGGTTTGGCCTGGGTCCGCCGGCGCGAAATTCTGCCCTAGCCGACGAAAAATGGACTTTTGGAGGCACGACTGGGCCGTTTTTTCACCCCGACGATAAAAAAGTGCCTTGGGGGCTGTTGGGGGGGCGAGTGGAGATGCTCTTAGAATTGGTTGTGAGACGAGTAACTCGGCCAAGTAAGTTTTTTCTGATGAATTTGGTCAAGTAGTGATTTAAAATGTTTTATATTTGTTAGTGGGTGTGTTGGTGGCACAAAATCAGGGCAATTTGTTTGCTCCAGTTGTGCGCATGTACTAAATAATGTGAAACTCAATACAATCAAAATAACTTGTTGATAGTTTATATAGTTATATTAATCCATATTGACTACCTTGTTGTTTGTTTGTGAAAATGATCTAGATCTATTATCAAAGTTAATTAGAAGTACAAATCATTTCAAACATAATAAAAATTATATTAAGATTCCAAGACCCACACACAATGACTATTGCCGCCAGAATGAACCACCGACGCGTCGCTGTCGCCACTCCCCCACAAGAGCCGGGTTGACCTTGTTGTGACAGTCGGGAAGTCTTCGTGCACATGCCCTAAGGAGCCACAGTCGTCATCGTTGAACCCTTCCATAGATCTGAAGTACCTGACACCAAATCTCACCACATGATGATAAACTCTAACCTCACTGCCCCAAGGAGACGGCAATAATCTATGCCAATGCTCCATCGACTATGTCCAGACAGACAAACTCGAGGAGGACGAAGCCCGAAAGACACGCTCGAACACGTAGCACCGCCATCTGCCCGAGCATCGCACCTTTGAGGACTAAAAAATCCTAACCTAACCTACTAACCAGAGTGGAGGCACTGAGATTCCCCTCCCTCACCGGTTGCCGGAGTAGTAGGCAGAGGGGAGGCAAATCCACGGGCTCGCTGGCGAAGTTTTGATGGGACAGTTTTCCCTACCCGCCTAGGGCTAGGGGAGAAAGAGGAGAGGAAGTCTCAACTACCTTGTTTTTCTCATCTTTATACTCGTCTAGGTTGAGCGTTGCTCCATTTCAGTTGGACGTCCGGATTCAATGAGAAGTAAACCAGATGTAGTTATTGTTGGGATGGTTGCCTCGAAAAAAAATCCTATGAATCCACCAAAAATCAAATCTGCTAGATGCTAGCAACGAGTGAGGAAAGTCTACATACCCTCATAGACCAAAAGCGGAAATGTTCTAACGAATGTGGTTGGCGTAGTCGTACTTTCTTCACGATCCAATTCGATCCAGCACCGCACGAATGGCATCTCCCAGATATGCACACATACGGCTTGGTGATGTCTCATTCTTCTTGATCCAGCAAGGAAGAGAGAGAGGTAGATGGGATCTAGGCCATCACAAAGGTGTGATGGTGGAGCTCCAGCAGGACTTCGCCAAGTGTCTGCGGAGGAGATGGGGCTTAAATAAATTTTCAAGATCATAAGAAGAATCACCCCGATCATGATCATTGCAACAAATAGTAGTCATAGCAAAACTAGCATCCCCAAGCTTGAGGTTTTGCATATCATTAACACAATTGTCATTAAGAGAATTTATAATAACATCATTACAATCATGCTTTTCATCGAAGGAACTATCAAGTATGGGTGCAATAGCAACGATCTCATGTTTAACATAAGGAACTATAGCACACTCATCTTCATAAATATTGGCATCATGGCCACAAGAATAGCAAGCATCATGTTCATCAAGGGATATTTCAATCAAATCATCGGAATCATAATTATCTACAGATTCATGCATATCATTATTTTCTTCCCAAGCAACGGTGATTCTTTCAATAAATTCTTTGACATAGACATTATGAGCATAGTTTTCATAGAAATATTTAAGTATGCCAAAATTTTCAGATTCGTAGAGAGTAACATCATACTTTTAAATCAAAGAAGCAACTTCATAAGCACCCTTAAATGCAACAAATTCTTCAATTTGTTCGATATCGTAGTAACTATAAACACCCTTTGCATAAGAAGATAAGATTTCATTATCATTAAACTCACATAGGTAGGGGAGGTGTTTTTTAGGGTTCTTAGATCAACAAGTAAAATCATAAATTTCACAAAGATTCCAAGCATAACACAGCAATCTGTTTATTTGATCCCACAAGAGTCTCCCTTTTTCAGACAAACGGTAACGCACAAAATGAGCATGCTCATCTAAAGATTGCCATCAACTAGGCTAGTTGGGGTTTCAGCACGAGCGCATAAGGATCGAAGATGATCCAAGTAGAACACTTTAAGTGGATCCATATCAATAGATTTTTAGCAAGCAAAGATGGGAGCAAATGGAAGGCACATGGAAACACAAACAAAGATACATACGGGAAGAAGGCGAAGAAAAGGCTAAGGTAAAGTGGGAGAGAGGAAAATGAGAGGTAAATGGCAAATAATGTAATGCGAGGGATAAGAGTTTGTGATGGGTACTTGGTATGTCTTGACTTGACTTGACTTGGCGTAGATCTCCCCAGCAACGGCACCAGAAATTCCTTTTGATGTCGCTCAAAGCTGCGTTGGTTTTCCCTTGAAGAGGAAAGGGTGATGCAGGAAAGTAGCGTAAGTATTTCCCTCAGTTTTTGAGAACCAAGGTATCAATCTAGTAGGAGACTACACGCAAGTCCCCTCGCACCTACACAAATAAATAAGAACCTTGCAACCAACGCGATAAAGGGGTTGTCAATCCCTTCACGGCCACATGCAAAAGTGAGATCTTAAAGAGATAATAAGATAAATATTTTTGGTATTTTTATGATATAGATTGAAAGTAAAGATTGCAAAGTAAAATAGATTGGAAACTTATATGATGGAAAATAGACCCGGGGGCCATAGGTTTCACTAGTGGCTTCTCTCAATATAGCATAAGTATTACAGTAGGTAAACAAATTACTATCAAGCAATTGATAGAAAAGTGCATAATTATGAGAATATCTAGGCATGATCATGTATATAGGCATCACGTCCACAACAAGTAGACCGAAACGATTCTGCATCTACTACTATTACTCCACACATCGACCGCTATCCAGCATGCATCTAGAGTATTAAGTTCATAAGAATAGAGTAACGCATTAGGCAAGATGACATGATGTAGAGGGATAAACTCAAGCAATATGATATAAACCCCATCTTTTTATCCTCAATGGCAACAATACAATACGTGCCCTGCTGCCCCTGCTGTCACTGGGAAAGGACACCCCAAGATTGAACCCAAAGCTAAGCACTTCTACCATTGCAAGAAAGATCAATCTAGTAGGCCAAATCAAACTGATAATTCGAAGAGACTTGCAAAGACAACAGATCATACATAAAAAATTCGAAGAAAAACCAAATATTGTTCATAGATAATCTTGAGCATAAACCCACAATTCATCGGATCCCGACAAACACACCACAAAAAGAATTACATCGAATAGATCTCTAAGAAAATTGAGGAGAACTTTGTATTGAGATCCAAAGAGAGAGAAGAAGCCATCTAGCTAATAACTATGGACCCGGAGGTCTGTGGTAAACTACTCACACATCACCGGAGAGGCTATGGTGTTGATGTAGAAGCCCTCTGTGACCGATTCCCCTTCTGGGTAGCTCCGTAAAAGGCCCCAAGATGGGATCTCTTGGGTATAGAAGGTTGCATTGGTGGAAATAGGGTTTCGTGGTGCTCTCGGATGTTTTCGGGGTATATGAGTATATACAGGCAAAAGAAGTCAGTCAGGGGAGCCACGAGGGGCCCACAAGGGTGGCAGGCGCGCCTGCCCCCTGGGCGTGCATCCCTGCCTTGTGTCCTCCTCGATGCTTCCTTGACGTCCACTCCAAGTCTCTTGGATTGCGTTTGTTACAAAAATCACTCTCCCGAAGGTTTCATTCCATTTGGATTCCGTTTGATATTCCTTTTCTGTGAAACACTGAATAGGCAAAAAAACAGCAATTTGCATTGGGCCTTTGGTTAGTAGGTTAGTCCCGAAATATATATAAAAGTGTATAATAAAGCCCATCAAACATCCAAAACAGATAATATAATAGCGTGGAACAATAAAAAATTATAGATACGTTGGAGACGTATCAAGGTCTCACTATTAACGGATTGAATACTATTATGAATTTGGGAACACTTGATGTATGTCTTGCGTGGGATACCCGTGGTGACAATGGGGTGTTCTATTGATTCACTTGGTGTATGTTTTAGCACTCAACTCGCGGATTCGCGAGGTGACATTGGGATAATCTATGCATAGGGGTTGATGCACGTTTTCGTCCTTGTTTCTCCGGTAGGAATCTTGGGGCACTCTGTGGGGTTCTTTGTGCTGGATTGAATATTATGAATCTGAAGTTGTTTGATGCATATCGTATAATTGACCCATGGATACTTGTGGTGACATTGGAGTATCTAGGTGACATTAGGGTTGATTGATGTGTGTCATATGGTGTTATTTTACTATGAACTCTAGGGTTGTTTGTGACACCTATAGGAATAGCTCAATGGATTGATCGGAAAGAATAACTTTGAGGTGGTTTTGTACCCTACAAGTAATTTCATCTTATGTTCTCTGGCTCTCTGCGATAGAACTTTGGAGTGACTTTTGTTGCACGTTGAGGGATTGTCATATGATCTAATTATGTATCATTGTTGAGAGAACTTGCACTAGTGAAAGTATGAACCCTAGGCCTTGTTTTCAAGCATTGCAATACCGTTTTCGCTCACTTTTACCACTTGATACCTTGCTGTTTTTATATTTTCAGATTACAAAAACCTATATCTACCATCCATATTGCACTTGTATCACCATCTCTTCACCGAACTAGTGCACCTATATATACAATTTACCAATGTATTGGGTGTGTTGGGGACACAAGAGACTCTTTGTTATTTGGTTGCAGAGTTGTTTGAGAGAGATCATCTTCATCCTACGCCTCTCATGGATTAATAAACCTTAGGTCATCCACTTTAGGGAAATTTTCTACTGTCCTACAAAACTCTGCACTTGGAGGCCCAACACGAGTCTACATGAAGAAGGTTGCATAGTAGACATCAGCCAACGCCTCACACACACGTGTGTACAAGAGAAACGCGCCAACCACAGTGCATCGCTTGGCCCTGACCACCCATCGTAACCGGTAACTCCCTGATATTTTCCTCTCCCTCCCTTCTACCATGATTTTTTTTCATCATGGACGGCCCAAAGAATGTCATGCAGGTGTGTCTCCGGCCCTCCCAGGACAAAAAGCCCAATTTTTGTCATGATTTTTTGTCATAGAGGTAGGAGCCCACCACATCTATTATGATACGTGTTTTTGTCACAATTATCGTCATA
This sequence comes from Triticum urartu, assembly GCF_056163025.1. Lineage (NCBI taxonomy): Eukaryota > Viridiplantae > Streptophyta > Magnoliopsida > Poales > Poaceae > Triticum > Triticum urartu. Next base: position 358,711,238 of record NC_141875.1, read on the forward strand.
GAAGTGTCATAAGCATGACATAACTTTTTTCGTTCAGGCCATAATGTCAGGGATGTGTCTTTTTTGTAGTGACATTGCTAGTGTTGTACACGTGTCACGCCATCAGTACTCACAATACTGCTGACTTTTGCACCAAGCCACCAGTAAAAAAATTCACTGGTGCCAAATTGGTGGCGTTGGAGCCCTATGCCAGCAAGGGCAATTTTGGCATGCCATAGATAGGCTTTTCTGTACTAGTGACAAGACATTAAAGTCTTACATGAATAGGACCATTATGGTCACGTCTTACATAAAAGCCACTTGAGCGGCAACTTCAAATAGACTACTCAGTGCAAACTTCAATGATAACTTGAGCCCATGTCACATGTCTTAACCCTCCAGTCAACTGATCGGGAAGCATTCTGGTTCGCAGGGTCATCCTTAGAGAACTCATCTTCACTGTTGAATTCATCCATGCCTGGACAAGTTAATATTTAGGGACAAGGCATGTGAGTACTTTGAATGTACTCGCAAGCAACTCACAAATGTGTTAGTGGAATGAACATGCATGGCTTAACACAATGGAAGGTTCTACACTATGTTTAAGCATCTGCGAAAAGGCTAGTTTTTCTTATATGTGTATGACCTATTATTTTGGAAATCATGATGTCATAAGGTTACAAACATCAACATAAACATCTCATGATCAAGTCAAAATTTGATCATCTAATATCTCATACTTCATCTCCACCAGTATCATCAACTTGGTGACATATACTCAAGTTCCAACCCGCTCCGTTTTATTTGAAAACTAAAAGAATCCACAAGTTTAGTGTGGCCTCACTAGTTGTCCTTGACCATGTACACTACTATTCAAATAGTTTGACACTTTGTAGAGGGTGTACATTGGACCCACATGATTCAGGAAGCTTTTGTGTCAACCATGACTCACTGCTCATTAAGTACCTGAGGTAAGCCCCCGAATAAAACCTTTTCCAAGCCGACAATAACATAGAGCCCACTCATTGGTACCTGGCCCTCGTGTCAACCAATCTCATCATAAGGTCCTCGACCAACTTTCCAACACGTCACACCAACACACTAAGGGACCAACAGTGTGCCCACGAAAAATCATACCCGCCCGTACATGCATAGCTATGTATCGAGTGTGAGTACACCCACTCTCGCCAGTAGTAATGTGGGCACTTTGCTAGTACCGATCAAGGTAACCATTCATGCCCCGTACCATAACATGGTAGTGTGGTTGCACATGTAAGACTAGATATCAGTGACACTAAAATCTTTATGGGTTTTGTAAAACAAACTTTTCATTGTCATTATCGACTTGTGGTAAAACATCTCTCAAGTCATCCCAAAGGCACTAATGGCACCGTCGGGAGTTTTCATAAACATTTTTCAGTAGTAGGATTTTTTTTCCGAAACCCTCGCTAACTTCCCACATAGTGCATGGCATAGCTAAGCATAACTAATAAATCAATTTTCTAACATTTAGTATGAAAAGGGGTAAATAACCTATAAATGTCAATGTGGGGTTACTAACAAGTGCAAATAGGGTACCAATATTAATCACATATGCATGGGTATCAACTAAGAAAAGTTGACCTAACACTATCATCACTATGCATGGAAATAAGCTATGTGTGAATGCATCATATTTGGACTTTATATGATCAAGTGTGTGTTGCTTGGCTGGCTCAACAAACTCTTCAAAAGTTTCTGGTCCTTCCTCGATTCCTTCGCTCGACTTGAAATCTATACGTCGCATTCGTAGAGGCTAATAAGCAATTTTATTTAAAGCAAAATTAGAAGCACTCAAAAAAATATGGAACCTAAATAGGTATGTACCAAGAAAAATTTTTACTTTATTATTCTGCATTTAGAGCAATGGGTATTTTGTACAGATTTCTAAAAATGATTTTAATATGAAGAAATGGATTTAATCAATGATAGTACATGAAAGTCCTATAGAAAAATGTGAGAACTACTCCATTAAATAGATCATGAATTTAGAAGAATATGGGAATTTTAATCATCAAGTTTGGAGCTCAATTAATTATTTAGGAATATTCCAAGCTACTGGATAATAGAAAAAAACTAAAGCAGATGGGATAGTACGGCCAAAGCTGGGCCGCAGGGGTGCAGTAGCACGCCCGTCAACATAGATTAAGCCACTTAATCACTTTTTGACCGGAAATCGAGCTGCAATTCATACCCTCCTGGTAGGGTTTCTCTCCTCTCAACGACTCCTAGAGCCGTCGTTGAGATCAACCTATCCCCTCGCCAATCTCTCTCCGATCTCCGACTAGAATTGGACTGATTAAGGGGCGATCTAGCATCGCTTCCCGGTCTCGGTCCGGCTAGGTTTTTGGAGGAGGGAGGTAGACAGGGTTTCTCCACACGGTGATCTCTTTTCGTTAGGTTAGGGTTTTGTGCGGTATGGCGAGCTCGGCTTCATGCTCGGGCTCTGGGGCCAAGGATGTTGAGGAGATGACAAAGAACTTGGGCATCACCGAGGATGACTTGGATGATGTTTTCTTTGAAGAGCAAGAAGTACTAGTGGACTCGGCCATCATATGGATGGCCATAGCGAGAGTTCACACCCCGAACAACTATAGCCAGTATTGGTTCTTCTGCAACATGAGGGAGGCTTGGGATCTGGTGTAGGATGTAAAGATCTGTCTGCTCGAAGAAAATATATATACGATGCAGTTCTCGTGCCTCGGCGATTGGGAGCGCGTCATGGCGGATGGGCCATGGACCTTCAAGGGGAACGCGGTCGTGCTAGCTAAGTACGATGGGTTCACGAAGCCATCAGAGGTCAACATGGACATGCTGGACATCTGGGCTCAGATACATGATATACCTGATGGTTACTTTCCAATGGTTAAAGCGATGGCAGGGAAGATAGGTCAGTACATATATGCAGAACCAAAATCACAAGAGTTTGAAGGCAATTTTGTTCGGGTCAGGGTCAAGATCAATGTCCATCAACCATTAAAGAACGCAGTTTCGGTGTTGAAGGAAGGAAAGAGAAAGATTTTTCTGGTGAAATATGAACACTTACCCGACTGGTGTGCCGTGTGCGGCCATCTCGGTCATCGGTTCAAGGAACATGGAGACGGTTTGCACCCCCCTCAAGCTTTGGTTTACAAAAACCTTAGGGCATCATGGTTCAGAGGTCCGGGAAGGGGACCGGGAGAAGGAAGAGGACGTGGTAGGTCGAGACACGGCCGTGGTCGAGGTCGTGGAACTTCCCAGTGGAGCCACGACGAGTGGGTAGAGTATGATGAATCGGAGAACCCTGTGGAAGATGTTGCTATGGATGATGCTGGCAACAACCCTGTGGAAGATGTTGCTAGTTCAACACCCAGGATCCAGTCGAGTAACTCTATGCTCTTGCCGCAGTACCCAGATGCACCAGCGATCCCCCCTTCTAAGCAAGAACCAAAAAGGAACAAGCCATCTCTACCTGCTCCGGACAACACACTGGTGAAGAACCTAGTTCGGATTATAAACAATGATGAGCGTTTGGCGGGCTCCCAAGGGGAGTCGCACCATGCGCAATGAGTCTCCTCTGCTGGAACTGTCATGGGGCAGGCAAACCCGCGACAGTTTGTGATCTTCGTGATCTAACGGGGCAACTTGCCCCCTCTATCTTATGTATTGTTGAAACTCAAATAGAGGGCTCTCGAGTAGAGAATTTAGCAGGCACTTTAGGTTTCACTAATAGCTTTGCAGTTAGTAGTTCTGGGAGAAGTGGTGGACTCGGTATTTTTTGGAATGATGAAATAAAGCTTGATGTTGATGGTTACACTAATATCATATTAATGCAGTAGTTGATGATTTGGCGCAGATCAAAACAAGGGTCACTTTCGTCTATGGAGAGGCCCAGGTCTCTGAAAGGTATAAAACTTGGGACATGCTGCGTGGTATTATTGGTGCAAATGACCTACCCTGGGTAGTAATGGGAGATTTCAATGAGGTTTTATATTCTCACAAGCACGATGGAGTGGCCAATAGGAGCCAGGTGCAGATGGACGTGTTCAGAGATGCACTGGATACGTGTGGATTATCAGATATATGCTATAATGGCATTGGTTGGACTTCTAAAAAAAGTTACAGGGGAACCTATACCAGAGTGCGGTTGGACAGATGCGTTGCGAACCCAGCTTGGTCGTGAGCTTTCCCAATGGCGTCTCTGGATCACGAGCATGCAGCATCATCTGACCATGTTCCGATCTTCCTCCAGCTCAACACGTCGCATGCTTGTGCATGCGGACCGAGGAGATTTAGATATGAATTGTGCCGGGAGAGAGATCCCATGCATGCAGACGTGATTGGGGGAGGGTGGACCTCATAGCAGAATATAGACCCGAGTCGGTCAGTCGACAGTGTCCGACAAAAGCTTTAGCAGGTGGCAGACGATCTGTCCACATGGGACTGCACGCACTTCGGGAATGTCAGACTGTAGATCGCCCAATTGCCGAAGCAGCTACAGGAGTTGCGCGGTATCCCAAGAAGATCCGGACCAAATCACTTGGAGTTAAAAATCACGGAACATCTTGTGGAATTATATCACCGGGAGGAAATACTGTGGCGACAAAGGGCAAGGCTCGAGTGGTTGATTCATGGGGATAAAAACACATACTTTTTTCACTTGCGAGCGAGCAGGAGGCATCAGAAAAATCAAATAAAGGCTTTGCAGAAGGAGACTGGACAGGTTACTGGGGACAGAGATGAAATGGAGAAAATGACCAACACTTTTTATAAAAAATTGTACACTTCAAAGGGGGTTCAGGAGATGGACAGCGTCATTTTGACAGTACCATGCAAAGTAACCCAGGAGATGAATGATATGTTGAATGCTCCTTACACTCAAACAGAAGTAAAAAAACAACACTCTTTCAAATGTTCCCTGCTAAATGTCTGGGTCCAGATGGTTTCCCGACTCATTTCTTTCAGCGCCATTGGGAGATTTGTGGAGATGATGTTACAACAGCAGTTCTTGATATTGTGGAGGGTAAGGAGTCAACAAAAAGCATTAATGAGAGCATTTTGGTGCTGATCCCAAAGGTGAAAACCCCCACTTTGTTGTCACAATTTCGGCCCATCAGTCTTGGCAACGTACTCTATAAAATTGCTTCAAAGGTAATTTCCAACCGCCTGAAAATTATTTTCCCTGAGATAATTTATGAGGAGCAGTCAGCGTTTGTGCCAAGGAGACTTATAACTGACAACATTGTGACTGCTTATGAGTGCTTGCACTTCATGAAGAGAAACAAAGCTAAGAAACACCAATCATGTGCTCTCAAACTTGACATGATGAAAGCCTATGATAGGGTTGAGTGGCAATACCTACAAGCAATCATGTTGAAGCTTGGTTTCTCCCAGAGGTGGGTAGATATTGTTATGGGACTGGTGTCTTCAGTTACCTTTTAATTCCAGTTTAACAGGATGAGACGGGAGGAGTTCAAACCAACATGAGGAATCAGACAAGGGGACCTGATATCTCCATACTTGTTCTTGCCAGTAGCAGAGGGCCTTTTGTGCCTGTTAAAATCTAGAAGTGAGTCATCCAACATGAGTGGTTTACAAGTGGCACCCTCGGCGCCAAAGGTGAATCATTTATTATTCGTAGATGGCAGCTTGTTGTTTTTCAAGGCAAATAGTATGGGTGATACCGAGGTGAACCTCATACTAGATAGGTACTGTCAAGCAACGGGACAGCGGATCAACTACAAGAAATCTTCGGTCTACTTCAGCAAGGGGTTTTTTGATAGTATCAGGCTAGAAGTTAAAATGGTGTTGCAAGTTCCCAATGAGACCCTAAATGATAAATATTTAGGAATGCCTTCTGAGATAGGCAACTCAAAAAATGGTGCATTTAAATACCTCAAAGACCGCCTGTGGAGCAAAGTACAAGGGTAGATAGAGAACACAATGTCATCAACAGGCAAAGAGGTCTTGGTTAAAGCAATTCCTCAAGCAGTTCCAGTTTTTTCAATGTCCTACTTTAATTTCCACGAGGTTTGTGTGAACACCTAAATATGTTAATTCGGAAATTTTGGTGGGGAGTAAGGAAGGAAAGCGCGAACCCCATTGGGTCTCTTGGAAAACCATGACACAACCCAAAGGAATGGGGGCTTGGGTTTTAAGGATTTCGAGCTTTTTTAGCATGGCCATGTTAGCCAAGCGGGCATGGAGGCTGCTGCAGGACCCGGACTCTTTGAGCGCGCGCATTTTGAAAGGCATATACTGCCCCAGCTGCTCAATTTTGGAAGCTACATTAGGGAATCACCCAAGTCAAATCTGGAGGGCCATAATTGAGGGTCGTGATGCCCTAAAGATAGGCCTTGTTATACACATTGGTAATGGATCTTCGACAAAGATTTGGGAAGAGAATCGGTTGCCGAGAGAGGAGATGATGAAACCTTATGGATGTATTACTCAAAACCCTTCGGAACTGGTCTCTGTACTTATTGACAGTACATCAGTAAGCTGGGATAGACAGAAGATTGAGTCCTGTTCATGCCAATGGATGCTCAAGTAATCCTAGGTATTCCTCTATGCACACGTAATATACCAGATTTTCATAGCTGGCACTATGAAAAGAATGGGCTCTTCTTAGTCGGCCTATCGCATGCTTGTTGCAACCAGAGTAAGGAGAGAAGCATGGCTCGAAAACACGTCGGGTTCATCAAGCATGGCGGGGAAGAGAGATCTTGGAAGAGCTTATGGAAAATACAAGTTCCTGGGAAGGTGAGGATGTTCTTATGGAGATTATCAAAACACTTGATTCCAACTAATGATGTCCAAGCCCGGCGACATATGGCAGACTCTAATCTATGCGGTATGTGCGGAGCCCCAGATTCTTGGAGACACTCCCTCCTGGAGTGTACGATGTCGCGTTGCACTTGGCCGCTCATAGATGGGGAACTGACGCAGAAAATGGCAACTACAACTGAACCAAAGGCAAAACAATGGCTTACATTCATGGATCTGTTATCACATGTAGAATCCGTGAGGCTCTCAGTTACACTTTGGGCTATTTGGGTAGCAAGACGTAAGGCCATATATGAAGGCATTTTTCAGAGTCTGCATGCGATCATCACCTTTGTGGACAGATATAAAGATGAGCTCGAGGCTATTGGTGGAAAGCAAGAGCTGGTGAGGACTGAGCCAAGCACTACAAAAAAAAATACACTTCCGTGATGATACGTGTTTGTCACAGTAGGTCACGTTTTCTGTCATGCATGTACATCCATGACAAATTTATGACAGAATCAAGATAGTCATACTTGTGCTGTCGTAGAAGTGTTCCATGACATTACCAAAATTATCATCACGGAAGTGTCCACTTCCATGACGATAAATCGCGCGTCACAGAAGTGCTTTCATCAAGGGTGACCGACACGTGGCATCCACCATAACGGAACGCCGTTAAGCTATCAGGTCCGGTTTTGGATCTGATAACCCGTTAACAGCCCGGACCAATGGGGATTTTCCACATGTAAAATTATTATTGGCTGACGGAAACATGTGTCAGCTCTGCATTGGCACAGGTGTCACTCATCCAATGGGTGAGATGCGCCTATGATATGTTGACACATGGACCGGCCCAAAAGTGGCCCATAAAGTTTAAATGGGCCGGCCCAACTAAAGGCCCACAAGATTTTGCGATCCATAATGGGCTGCCCCAGCAAAAGGCCCATGAGATTTTGCGTATCATATTGGGCCGGCCCAGCTAAAGGCCCACAAGATTTTGCGGGCCATAATGGGCCGGCCCAGCTAAAGGCCCGACATTCTTAGTCAAGGCCCGTACGGCTAGTGTCAAATCGGCCCTTTTCATCATCACGGCCCATGGTCACTTATGGCCCGTTAACAGTCTGCTAAGTATATGGACCGAATTACGGCCCGGTGTATTTCCAGCCTGTTAAAGGTCCTACTTCATTTGGGCCCATTTACAGGCCATTGAAACTTTCGGCCCATAAACGACCATGAAGGATTTGGGTCATATTCGGCCATGTCTGACATTCGGCCTGTTAGAGGCCCACTATAGATTTGGGCCACTTTCGGCCTGTTGCGATTTTCGTCCTGTTAACGTCGGACGAAATCCATGGGCCATATGTGACGCAACGTCACATCGGGCCCATTAACGGCCCATATAAAAATGACGATAATCTAGCCCGACCGAACTTCCGTCCTATTAAAGGCCCGTGTATTAGGTGGGCGCATTTACGGTCCATCCGAATTTCGGCCTGTGAAAGATCCACATCGTAAATGGGCCACCATTTCGGCCTGCTAAAACCACTGGGTTATTTGGCACAATCAGGGCCCAATATCACTTTTGGTCTTAAAAAGGCCCATGTTTTTTATGGGCTCAAGATATTTACACCTGTAAACGGCCTATTGTTACTGAGGGCCCAAATTATGTTTAGGCCTGTTAAAGGCCCACAATGGGCACAGGCCTACCAGAAAAATATGAAATCTTATGCTGATTTAGGCCCAGATATTTTTAGTGGGCTACATGCAAATTTCGGCCCATAATCGTTTTTATCCCAATTGGAATGGGCCCGACGAATATTGGCATGTTGGGCTCCTACGAAACTTACGGTCGAATACATTACTAAGATAAACCAACACTATACAAAAATAGCGTCATAATTATTGCAGCCTTTGGCAACATCATAAATGTTGTATCACAACAAAATAAATTCCAACCATACAACAAAAGTCCTGTTGGCATAAAGTTTACAGTCCTTGCAGATAAAAGCACCATCAGATGTATAGAAGCACAGATCATTTGACCTGAGTGCTAATGTTTCAGGCTATAGAATCTGATGGAGCAGCACGATCTTCACCTTTTTTCCGCCATTGCTCTTGAACAACGAAGTGAATGTCTGATAGTCTGGTTTCAAAACCATTCATATCTTGACGATATTTGTAAACCACTATTCTTGTTTCCAAAATGACGTCCATTAGGGATTGGACTTGTGTCTGGAGCACAGATATATCACTCTGTCTAGCAGGAAGATTTTGTTCAGTAGGCGATTTGGACGAGGTTACCTTGACAACCAACCCAGAATTATGCAGGAAGGTGCTTTTTGCACTGTTATTGGAGAGATACGGACGCACTGCAGCAAGAGGTGACATTGTGCATGTGGTAGCCTCGTCACCTTCAGGTGGTTGTGGTTGTTCAATCTTTTTTTCCATAGCTTCCTAAAAGTTTGAACTTGTAGATTAGTGTACCAGATAAGTTACTAATGAGACAAAACAAACAAAGTAGGTTACACGTTTATACATAACTTATTTTGGTGAACTACCGCAATACATTAGCATGTATTGTAGTGCCAACTACATAATAAAATAACTTTCGGAACATATGTCCTTGTAGCATGCCTACTGTATTGTCTATTTCCTCACATTCATTGACATCTAAGGATAAAGAGACATGGTTTAAAGTAGGATGAACATAGTATGACATCATTCATATCATGGGCAAACAGATATAAAACAAACAGGCTATTTTATCATTGTGTGCGCACGTGAACATAACAACTAGAATACAGATCAAGACCAAAAGAATATCCTTCATCTCTTTTAAACCATGTAAGGTGAAATGATACGTTAAGACAACTGTGTATAAAAGTGAACAGAGTAACTGACATTGGCTGCAAACCAAGTAGTTAAATGAACACATCACAGTACCAATCAGTTCAAAGGGAGGAGGAGTAAGGACTTACAACAGCGGCTTGAACTGGTGTGCTCATGCCCTTCATCTTGTTGGTGTGGCAATCCTTGAAGATTTGCACTGCATTCGGTTCAGGTTCTTTCTGGTCTGCACAGGCTTTCCTCTGTATTTGGAACAAGTCAATATAGATACGATAATATGGCACAGAAAAAAGAAGTAGCGGGTATTTACAAGAGCCTCGCAGTGTGCAATATAGCTACGAGATCCTGTTGTCTGTTGGAATTTCACTTTAGAACGGTTGGTCTTGTTCTTCAAACAGTTAGCCTAGAAGAAGATACACTTGTAAGGCACATACATAAATACAAGTTCAATATGTGGTCTGATCAAATACATATAGCCTACCTAATACTTTGGATCAGACCAGTGTTTAACGAGGGCTGTCCAGTCTTCATCTATAATATATTCCACTGGAGATGTTTGGGCGATTTCATTATTAGCCTTGCCTTCAAAGTGAGATATTCTAAGGTGGTACCGATACTGTCGCAGAGCAGACTGAAAAACATGAGTGCATGCTTGTTTAGTAGCATCATCTTTCGGATTCAACTTGAACCTCATCTGTTGAAAAAAGAATGTGAGTCTTATTAGGAGGAAGCTAGAAAGTATGGGACAGAGCAAGACAATATTACAAATTGCGATGAATAACATTACTTACGGATAAATGGTTAAGGAAGGTGTTAAACTGGATATTGTCTTCCTCATTCCTGTACTGGATCCACGTTGGGAGGATACGTGCATGACACCTAACGGCAACGGCTGCCACTGATACTAACTTGGCTGACTCTGTAGCATCACGTGGCCTTTTTAAACCTACCTCAAAATGGATCTCCATTCTTCCTCCTTTAGATTTTGTTAATCTGTCAAGCATTATCCCTGATGTATGCTTCCGCTTGCGTCGTGGTGCTAGTTCAACAACGAATATGGAAAGTGTTAGTGTACATCAAACTGTGAGAGTACATATAAAGGAGCATGCAACTGCAACCTGATTCGGTCAGGTACCATCTTGGTGTTGATGCTCATGAGGTTCATCTGATCTTGCCAAGTCCTGTTGTGTCAGCAGTGCTTTGGAAGTAGTGTTAGGTGTGAAGGCAGCTTGGGAACTGGCCAGTTCCGAAGCAAACGAACGAGTAACTCGTTGAGATGCTGGTACAGTTGAAGCGGATGCTACAGCTGGTGGAGCAGGTGATACTGTGTTTGTAGAATTAGCCAGTGGACTTGGACCTTCTACTGCACTATAAGTACCAGCAGAATCTGGACGGCAGATCCTTTTCCATTTCTCCCGACGAGTAACACCACTCCCTGCTATATTATTTTCCTTGCTCTTTTTTGACTTTGCCATGTGAAGCCGTACCCACAACACAAAAGAATAAAATCGCTCTTCAGAACTCATTGATGCATGATACAGACAAGCAATACTTTGATGTAAGACAACTGTATCAAGATGGAATATGTAAGAAAAACAGGACGGCATGACATATTCACAGCTAAGATGTGTAAACTAAACAGAAGGATTTTCAAGAAAATAGAAGTAATGCAAGCTAGAAACCATATGAAAGATGCGACCAATATTACTCTGCCAAGTTAAAAATGTCTTGTCATAAGTGGCAATTCAAAAGGTTAGAAGTAGTACAATGTAGAAATCAATGCAAGATGCAACCACTATCAAACTGCCATGTTAAAAGCGTCCAATCATGAGTGACTGATGCGGGATACACAATAGCAGTACTTTGATGTAAGAACATGGTATGATAGATAGATGCAGTGTATTCTAGACACAGAACGCCATGTCATATGCACATGTATAACGTATAAACTCAGCAGGTGCAATTTAATCAAAATAGAAGAAATACAGGCTAGACAACATATGCAACATGAAACCAATTATCACACTGTCAACTTAGAGCAAGCACCTGCGATGGTGGAGTACGGGAGATGAACTCATCATGTAGACTTGGGACTTCAACTTCATTAGCAATAGCAATGGCAAATCTAGAGAGTCTCTATTTGCGTCGGTGCGGAGGACCACCAACATCCCCTAACTTACTCTTTTCCTTCCTATTTTCTAATATTGCCTTATGAAGTCAAACCCACAAGAAGATGAATAAAATTAGCTCTGCATAACTGGTTGATGCATGATACAGACGAACACTACTTTGATGTAAGGCAAACGCATGATAGGAGGATGGAATATATACAAAAAAAGACAACGTTTCATATTCACACGTACGATAGGAGGATGGAATATGTATGAAAAACAGTAAGCGAAAGGCATTTCAACAAAATTAGAAGAGGTGAAAGCTAGGCACCATATGAACATGCAACCAATATCACTCTAATAGGTAAAAAGTGTCTCGTCGTAAGTGCCATTTCAAGAAATTAGAAGCAGTACAAGCTATAAGACAATACAAGATGCAACCTACATCACAGTCCCAAGTTAAATGTGTCTTATGGGTAAGTGATCGTTTCAGGTATAAGTTGTAAGCTACGCGGATGCAATTCAACATAACCAGAAGCAATACAAACTAGACATCATATGGAAAACGCAACCACATATAACAGTTCCAAGTTAGAGCAAGCACCTGTGATGGTGGATTAGGGGAGATGTGCTCATCCTATACACGTATGTTCTAGAAACAGGAACACATGTGATATTCACAGGCATTATGTGTAAAGTAAGCAGATGCAATTCAACAAAGTTAGAAGCAATACAAGCTAGAAATCATACACAACATGCAACCACATATAATAGTGCCAAGTTAGAGCAAGCACCTGTGATGGTGGAGTAGGGAGATGTGCTCATCATGTACACATATGTTCTAGAAACAGGAACATGTGTCATATTCACAGGCATTATGTATAAAGTAAGCAGATGCAATTCAACAAAGTTAGAAGCAATACAAGCTAAACACCATATAGAACATGCAACCACATATAATAGTGCCAAGCAATACAAGCTAGACATCATACACAACATGCAACCACATATAATAGTGCCAAGTTAGAGCAAGCACCTGTGATGGTGGAGTAGGGGAGATGTTCTCATCATCTACACAACTATGTTGACTGTCTAGCCTTGCGTTGTCTTGCGAATCTTGTTGGGAGGATGGCGGAGTAGAATCTATAGAGAACCTCCATTTCAGTTGCCCGAAAGGACCACCATCATCCAATGCCTTGCCAATTTCCTTCAGCTTTATTGATTTTGCATTGTGAGGTCAAACCGACAAGAAAAAGGAATAAAATTTGCTCTTCAGAACTCATTCATGCATGATACTAATGAACACTACTCTGATGAAAGGCAAAGTCATGATACGAGGATGGAATATGTACGAAAAAATGGACGACTTGACATATTCACACCTATGATGTGGTAACTAAGCAAAAGGCACTTCAAAAAATTAGAAGCACTGCAAACTAGACACCATATGAAAGGTGCAATCAATATCACTCTGCCAAGTTAAAACTGTCTCGTCATAGGTGGAGTTCATCAAACTAGAAGCAATACATGCTAGAAATCATATTCAAGATGCAAACCAATATCACACTGCCAACTTAAAGGTGTTCCATCATAAGTGACTGATGCAGGATACACAAGAAGAGTAGTTTCATGTAAGAACATGGTGTGATAGACAGATATAGTATGTACCAAAAACAGGAAAGCGTGTCATATTCACACGTATCATGTGTAAGCTAAGCAGATGCAGTTTACACTAATTAGGAGCAATACAAGCTAGACACCATATGCAACATGCAACCAGGTATCACACTGCCAAGTTAGAGCAAGCACCTTGGGTGGTGGAGTAGGGGAGCGGAGACTTGGACCTTGTAATGCACTATCAGTACAAGGAAAATCGGTACAGATGCTCCGTTTACGTTGCTGCAGAGGACCACCATCATCACCTTCCTTAATCTTTTCCTTCCTCTTTCTTGATTTTGCCTTGTCAAGTCAAACCCACAAGAAAAGGGAATAAAATTTGCTCTTTAGAACTCATTGATGCATGATACTGACGAACACTACTCTGATGAAAGGCAAAGTCATGATACGAGGATGGAATATGTACAAAAAAAATGGACGGCTTGACATATTCAAACCTATGATGTGGTAACTAAGAAGAAGGCACTTCAACAAATTAGAAGCACTGCAAACTAGATACCATATGAAAGGTGCAATCAATATCAGTCTGCCAAGTTAAAACTATCTCGTCATAGGTGGCGTTCATCAAACTAGAAGCAATACATGCTAGAAATCATATTCAAGACGCAAACCAATATCACACTGCCAAATTAAAGGTGTTCCATCATAAGTGACTGATGCAGGATACACAAGAAGAGTAGTTTCATGTAAGAACATGGTGTGATAGACAGATATAGTATGTACCAAAAACAGGAAAGCGTGTCATATTCACATGTATCATGTGTAAGCTAAGCAGATGCAGTTTACACTAATTAGGAGCAATACAAGCTAGACACCATATGCAACATGCAACCAGATATCACACTGCCAAGTTAGAGCAAGCACCTTGGATGGTGGAGTAGGGGAGCGGAGACTTGGACCTTGTAATGCACTATGAGTACAAGGAGAATCGGTATAGATGCTCCATTTACGTTGCTGCAGAGGACCACCATCATCGCCTTCCTTACTCTTTTCCTTCCTCTTTCTTGATTTTGCCTTGTCAAGTCAAACCCACAAGAAAAAGGAATAAAATTTGCTCTTCGGAACTCATTGATGCATGATACTGACGAACACTACTTTCATGTAAGGCAGCCGCATGATAGGATGATGGAATATGTATGAAAAATAGGACGGCGTGACATATTGACATGTATGATGTATAAAGTGTAAAGTAAGCACAAGGTGCTTGAACTTGTTAGAATCACCGCAAGCTAGAAACCATATGAAAGATGAAACCAATATCACTCTGCCAAATTAAAAGGGTGCCCTAACAAATGTATTTGACCAAATTAGAAGCAATACATGGCAACAGGCTAGAAATAATATGCAATATGCAACAAATAAAGGTGACTCATCGTAAGTGATTGATGCAGGATATAGAAGAGAGGTAGTTTCATGTAAGAACAAGGTTAACACATAGATGTAGTGTGTACCAAAAATAGGAAGGCATGTCATATTAACAGGTATAATGTGTAAACTAAGCAGATGCAATTTACCCTAATTAGAAGCATTACAAGCTAGACACCGTATGCAACATGCAACCACATATCACACTGCGATGTTAGAGCAAGCACCTGTGATGGTGGTGTGGGGGAATTGCGGTCATCAAGTAGAGAGCTACGTTGACTATCTTCATTTAGCCTTGCTGTTTCTTAAGAATCATGTGGGGAGGATGACACTGCACTCTTTAAACGAGTATGACGTCTCATAGTAACCCACTCGGGTGACTGTCTCATCATAAGTGATTGACGAGGGATACAAAAGAGCATTAGTTTGATGTACGAACATGGTTAATAGACATATGTAGTATGTATCAAAAATAGGAAGGCATGTCATTATCAAAGGTATAATGTGCAAAGTAAGCAGATGCAGTTTAACCAATTTGGAAGCAATACAAGCTACACACCATATGCAACATGCAACCACATTTGACAGCGCGAAGTTAAAGCAAGCACCTGGGATGGTTGTGTGTGGCAATTGAGATCATCAAATGCAGAGCTACGTTTACTGTCTCCAACTGCTGACACTCCATCCTTTAGAGTGCTAAAAAGCTTAGTGCTTATGTTCTAATTACACTGGAGTGACTTCTGTCTTTTCTTTTCAGCATTCATCAACACTGTGTCAGAGCCTGAAATACCTATGCATAAAAAAACAATAGCGTGAGTATGGGTGAAGTGTGTGCACAATTAGTATAGTGTAAAGGTAGCAGATAGCAGGTCGGTGAGAAATAAATGACGGGAGACATATGATAGCTCTACAACATGCATGGCACACTAAATTACTACAGGATTCTATGAAAATAACATTCAACTGAAAACAAATAGGTCAGTCCATTTTTTCTGCACCGTCCGATGTACAAAGAACAGGTAGATCGCCTTCATCTACCTCCATCCAGTCAGTGTTGACGATCTTCCTCGAAACGGCAGCGACCATCGGCCCAGTCCCCTGCCTACGCCCTCCCCTCGACCTCACCGCCGTGGTTGGCACCACCCCGGCCATCCATTCAAGCCCCACCGACCTCTAGATCGGGCGCAAGCAGCTCCTGCGCCCCACACCCCTATGATAGACACCGATGCGCTGCTTCCCCGGCGAACAGGCAGACTAGGTGCTCCGTGCGTCGAAGCGGGTGCTGCTTCTTTTAATTGCGGTTTGACTGACCTTGAATTGAAATCCAAGTGGGCTACTGACCTCTAGCAAAGGTGAAATAGTAAAGGGAGGAAACCTTGTGCATTTAGTATCACAAAGAAGATACAGCAAGAAGTGCTCAACTAGTTTCTTTCGTGGGGTGAATACGGTGTGAGCAGAGACATAAGGTTTGCACGAATAAGGGAAGGGGAGTACCTCTTTCTGCTGGCAATGCTGTGTCCCCCTTCTGTTTTTCCAACAATCTTCTTATGGTTCTCTTGAAACGAGAAGTTGTGGAGGACGGTGCAGCCTTGGACGAACCCATGGCCAAGTTGTTGAGTGTGGTGCGGTGGCCGTCTGTCGGCGGCGGGGAAGCAGATGTGAGGCGGCGAACGACGGCGTAGTGGGAACAGCTCCGGTGCGGTGGACGTTTGCGACAATGGAGCGGCAGCAGTGAGGCGCAGGACGGCATGGTCGGAGTAGTTCTGGTATGGCACACGTCGGCGTCGGCATCGTGGAGGCAGCTCTACCTCGGCTTCAGCTGCTAAGTCCTTGAGGGCATTGCGGTTGCGGTTGCGTTGGACGACGATGTCGGGGTACCGACTCCAGCGTGATGGAGGAGGGCGGCGGTGGATTGGGCCCTATGGGGTGGAGGACGGAGGAGGCTGGGGTTTCGTGGTTGGTGGAGAGGACGTCTTGGCGCTCATGGAGTATGAATGGGGAAACGGAGGGAGGCGGGGAACTTAAGGGGGAATAATGTTTCGGTTTGGGACGCGCTTGTTTGAAATTTGGGGAAGTTACAAACTTTGCCCCCATCTAAAATTTTGGACATATTGCGGGTTGGGGGTAGGATAGTAATCTCAGGTGTCCCAAATGTGGGCAGGATAGATTTTGGCCGAGCGCATGGGTGTTTAGGCGCCCACGGTGTATGAATGCCTCTCGGAGGCGGTTGAGACTGGTGCCTTGGTGAAGTTACAAACCTACCCCGGTTTAGACCTTTGGACATCGGGCCGATAGGCTACACGGGCCAGAGTCAGGACAATAATTTCCTACCACCAAACGTTAGTCTCGCGCGGTTTCGGGTGACCAGAGGCCTATTTGGCGCTTCGTTCAATATTTGGGAGCAAAAGCATTAATGTTTTCGGTTCTCTTGAATTGAACATTCAGGATTTGTCAAACTTCACAAATCCTTACTCTTGAAAATCCTAAAGCTACGATTATTTTGGAATGGAGGTGGTACATTTGAATATACATTGTACACGAGTATATATTAAAAAATATGCAACTTACCTCAGTTCATGCATGGTTCCAGATATAATCTCCTTGGTTGCAAAAAAAGTAAGACATGTGTATGAATATATATAGTATTTTCAAACGCACAACAAAGATTGATGCCCCCTTTTACATCTGATTTACAAATGCCATTATCTCGGGCTCAAATAGATGAATGCACTTCCTATGAATTCGAATCTTCGAAACCCTCTTTATGTTGAATTCGACATATATTATATTTCATAGCTAGCAATTTGGAATGTATCCATGCAAGTGAAAAATGTATAAAGTGCTTCACACTAACAACATGGAGTGCACTAATTAATTTTTATATATGAATTGCAAAAGCATCCATTGCCTGTATTTCAAACCGCTCTCACTCTATGGATCGATAATATGAAATAAACACATGCACATGCTAGAATTCAATAGAGCATGGGTGTCTGATAGACCGATTTTTGTCCATACGCAATTTGCAAAATTCATGATCTCATCCAAAAATAATAATGCCATTTATATTTTAATTTAATGCGTAGAACCGCCTTTTACACGTAGATGCACTATGCCTCGGCCTATTCTCACAAACACGTTATATATCTCTCTATCTACCGCATAAGTGCACACACTTTATATGCATCGGCATTTCTCTTTCACACATGCTCACAATCTCTCTCGGGGTGTCGGGGAGTCTCACGCACATGCTCCCTCTGTATCTCTCTCTCTCTCTCTTTCTGACTACTATGTACCACTCTTTCCACTAATCTCAGTTGGAAAACACTATTTCTCTCACATGCATATATACACACGCACGGTCTCAACTAGCCCTCTATACGCACACACACACACACACACACACACACATATATATATATATATCTGTGTGTGTGTGTGTGTGCCTACGTGTCTCCCGCGCACACATTATCTTTAGGCCTCTCTCGCACACATTGCCCCCCCAGACACACCTCTCTCTTAGTAGTTGGCAGATATGATTCCATCATATCTGTGACGCCCTCGATTCAATCGTACACTAATCATGCACGCAAATGTGTACGATCAAGATCAAGGACTCACGGGAAGATATCACAACACAACTCTAGACACAAATTAAAATAATACAAGCTTTATATTACAAGCCAGGGGCCTCGAGGGCTCGAATACATAAGCTCGAATACACAAGAGTCAGCGGAAGCAACAATATCTGAGTACAGACATAAATTAGACAAGATTGCCTTAAGAAGGCTAGCACACAAGCAACAAAGATCAAAAAGGCAAGGCCTCCTGCCCGGGAGCCTCCTAACTACTCCTAGTCGTCTGCGGTCTTCACGTAGTAGTAGGCATCCTCCGGGCAGTAGTAGCCATCAGTGGTGTCGTCTGGCTCCTGGGATCCGTCATCTGGTCGTAACAAACGGGTATGGGGAAAAAGAGGTAGCAAAGCAACCGTGAGTACTCGTCCAAAGTACTCGCAAGACTTACATCAGATCTAAACTAAGTATGCATCTGTATCAAAGGAATGGGTTGTATCTGTGGACTAAACTGCAGAGTGCCAGAACAGAGGAAAGGCTTAGTCCTATCGATGACTAGCATCTTCTGGAAACCACCATCTTGCAGCAACAGGAGGGAGTAGAGTAGCATAAAGTAAAGTAGCAGTAGTGTTATCAACCTCGGCCAGAGATCCTTTCTCGACTCCCTGCGAGAAAGCAATCCCAGAGCCATACTATCCATTTCTCATCACAAACCAATTCTCATCACAAGTATCCAGTTCTAGTTGTATCGATCGGGATACAACTCCAAGTGTCCATTACCGTAGGACAGGCTATCGATAGATGTTTTCTTCCCTGCAGGGGTGCACCAACTTACCCACCACGCTCGATTAACTCCGGCCGGACACACTTTCCTGGGTCATGCCCGGCCTTGGCCAAACAATACGCCACAACCCGACCTAGGCTTAATAGAGAGGCCAGCACGCCGGACTAAACCTATGCCCCCAGGGGTCATGGGCCATCTCCCCAGGAACTCCTGCACGTTGCGTACGCGACCGGTGAGCAGACCTAGCTACCTCCTTCAACAAGGTAGGTGCTTACCAGTCCAACCCGGCGCGCGCCGCTCAGTCCCTGACGTCTATAAAGCTCCGGCTGATGCATACGACGTAGAACGCCCATACTATGCCCATGTGATGGTTAGTGCTATCAGGCCAGAGGCCCCTCGGATTAAATATCCAAATCGTAGTGGATTAGGAACACGCAGTAACGAGCAGAGACTCAAGATCGATGTGACCCCGTCGCCCCGTCTTGAGTACTTGCGGCAAGGGCTAAGAATGCCCGGCCACGCCTCGTAAGTATATTGCGGGCACCTTCCAGGTCAACCCGACTCCACATCACTCGCTATGAAGCTCGCGCGGGTACCCTCAGGGTCGACCCGTCTTTAGTAACATGGTTCAATGTAAATTCATAGTAACCATAGTAACTGTGTGTCTAACACCAAAGGGAAAACCCGAGGAATCACCCCCGGTGAATTCCACCTGCTATTGTCATCAAGGTGAACGTAAGAGGATCCACCCTCGAGGTTCACGTTTGATGGGTTGCACGACAGAGCTGTAACGGAAGTGGTTAAGGAGGAAATCACCCTCGATGACCTCGACCGTATAGCTACACTACGGAGATCTCATCAGGAGTGATGTAATAGGTTCCACTCTCGGCACTCGATGGTAACTCTGCAGAGTCGTACACCTAGGGGGGTGATGTGCGGTGTCGGGGCCGGGACGTCGATCACGTTGATCGAGTCATCGAACATAAAGAGAGGCAACTGGGACAAGGTGGGGTCACTGATGGATCTCTAACCAACCTATACTAAGCAGTTTAGGATAAGAAGGTAAGGTATGAAAGCATGCAACAACAACAGGCTATGCATCAGAGTAGGATCATACAGAAAGCAGTAGCAATTCTAATGCAAGCATGAGAGGGAAAGAAATGGGCGATATTGGAATGCTCAAGGGGGGGTTTGCTTGCCTGGTTGCTCTGGCAAGGAGGGGGGTCGTCGTCGACGTAGTCGATCACAAGGGCAGCATCAGTCTCGGGGTCTACCAGAGAGAAGAGGGGGAAGAAACGGTAAATATAAAGCAGACATAGCACCACAAAGCATAACATGGCAATAAGATGTGCCGGGTGTGACCTAACGCGATAGGAGGTGATACCGGCGAAGGGGGGAAACATCCGGAAAAGTATCCCCGGTGTTTCGCGTTTTCGGACAGATGAACCGGAGGGGGAAAGTTGCGTGTTCACTATGCTAGGGATGCGTGGCGGACGAACCGGCTGCGTATCCGGGTTCGTCTCGTCGTTCTGAGCAACTTCCATGTACAAAGTTTTTCCATTCGAGCTATGGTTTATTTTATATTAATTTTAAAAGATTTAAATCATTTTTAGGATTTATTTAATTATTTAAAATCAACACTATCCAGAACAGTGCATGCTGAAGTCAGCATGACACCAGCAGTCAACGTTGACCGTTGACCTGGTCAACCTGACGTGTGGGCCCCGTGGGACCCACCTGTCATTCTCTGTTTAGCTTAATTAGGGTTAGGTTAATTAATTACTATTTAATTAAACTAACAGGTTAATTAGATTAATTAAATAGGATTAATTAACTTAATTAGTTCATTAATTAATTCATTAGTTGATTAATTAATTATTTTAAATATTATTTATTTATTTTTAAATTTTACTTTTTAAAAAAGCCGTTCCATGGGCTGGGCCCCACATGTCATAGGGCCTAGGGGCCAATCGGGCGCCGCTCGTGGGCGTGGGCGTGGGCGCCCGCCCGAACACATGGGCGAGGTCCTGGCCGGTGATGGCCACCAGGGCGCGACGGGGCGCCGGCAGCCGGCGAGGTCAGGGGGGCAGCCAGCACCGGCGAGCGGTGGCGCTGGGCCGGCCACAGGGAAGGGGCCCGGGCGCGGCCATGGCCAGGCAAGCGCGGCGGGAAGGGGGCGAACAGGCGCGGCCTGGGCATCGCGGGCGGAGTAGTGGGGGGGCGGAGACGGCAGTGGGGGCTACGGGTGCGGGCGCCCGTGGAGGGGCGAACCCGGGCGCGGGGGAGGCCATGGCCTCGACGAGGCAGCAGGGGCACCGCCTAGGGCCTGGCGCGCGCGGCCAGGGGGCGCGGCCAGCCGCGGGAGCTGCGGCTGGTGAGCGGGGCGCGTGGGTGCGCACAGCGACGGGCATAGCGAAGGCAGGGCGGCAAGCACGGCGGGCCAGGCCCTAGGCGGTGCCCCTACTGCCTCGTCGAGGCCATGACCTCCCCCGCGCCCGGGTTCGCCCCTCCACGGGCGCCCGCACCCGTAGCCCCCACTGCCGTCTCCGCCCCCCAGTGCTCCGCCCACGACGCCCAGGCCGCGCCTGTTCGCCCCCTTCCCGCTGTGCTTGCCTGGCCATGGCCGCGCCCGGGCCCCTTCCCTGTGGCCGGCCCGGCCCCACCGCTCGCCGGTGCTGGCTGCCCCCCCCCCCCCGACCTTGCCGGCTGCCGGCGCCCCGTCGCGCCCTGGTGGCCCTCGCCGGCCACGACCTCGCCCGTGTGTTCGGGCGGGAGCCCACGCCCACGCCCGTGAGCGGCGCCCGATTGGCCCCTAGGCCCTATGACGTTTTTTTAAAGTAAAATTTAAAAATAAATAAATAATATTTAAAATAATTGGTTGGGCCCCACATGTCATAGGGCCTAGGGGCCAATCGAGCGCCGCTCGCGGGCGTGGGCGTGGGCGCCCGGGGGAACACACGGGCGAGGCCATGGCCGGCGATGGCCACCAGGGCACGACGGGGCGCCGGCAGCCGGCGAGGTCGGGGGGTGGCCAGCACCGGCGAGCGGTGGGGCCGGGCCGGCCACAGGGAAGGGGCCCGGGCGCGGCCATGGCCAGGCAAGCGCGGCGGGAAGGGGGCGAACAGGCGCGGCCTGGGCGTCGCGGGCGGAGCAGTGGGGGGTGGCGACGGCAGTGGGGGCTACGGGTGCAGGCGCCCGTGGAGGGGCGAACCCGGGCGCGGGGGAGGCCATGGCCTCGACGAGGCAGCAGGGTGATACGTCTTCAATGTATCTATAATTTTTGATTGCTCCATGCTATATTATCTACTGTTTTGGACTATATTGGGTTTTATTTTCCACTTTCATATTATTTTTGGGACTAACTTATTAATCGGAGACCCAGCCCAGAATTGTTGTTTTTTGCCTATTTCAGTGTTTCGGATAAACAGAATATCAAACGGAGTCCAAAACGGAATAAAATCTTCGGAAACGTGATTTTCTCACTGAACGTGTTCCAGGAGACTTGGACCCTACTGCAAGGGATCAAAGAGGTGGTCCCGAGGGTGGGGGCGCCCCCCCCTAGGGCGCGCCCCCTGCCTCATGGGCCCCTCGGTGCTCCACCGGCGTACTCCTTCCTCCTATATATACACACGTACCCCCAAACGATCAGAACAGGAGCCAAAAACCTAATTCCACCGCCGCAACTTTCTGTATCCACGAGATCCCATCTTGGGGCCTGTTCCGGAGCTCCGCCGGAAGAGGGCCGTCATCATGGAGGGCTTCTACATCATCCTAGCCCCTCCGATGAAGTGTGAGTAGTTTACCTCAGACCTTCGGGTCCATAGTTAGTAGCTAGATGGCTTCTTCTCTCTCTTTGAATCTCAATACAAAGTTCTCCCCCTCTCTTGTGGAGATATATTCGAAGTAATCTTCTTTTTGCGGTGTGTTTGTTGAGACCGATGAATTGTGGGTTTATGATCAAGTCTGTCCGTGAATAATATTTGAATCTTCTCTGAATTCTTTTATGCATGATTGGTTATCTTTGCAAGTCTCTTCGAATTATCCGTTTGGTTTGGCCAACTAGATTGGTAGTTCTTGCCATGGGAGAAGTGCTTAGCTTTGGGTTCGATCTTGCGGTGTCCTTTCCCAGTGACAGAAGGGGCAGCAAGGCACGTATTGCATCGTTGCCATTGAGGATAACAAGATGGGGTTTATTTCATATTGCATGAATTTATCTCTCTACATCATGTCATCTTGCTTAAGGCATTACTCTGTTTCTAAACTTAATACTCTAGATGCATGCTGGATAGCGGTCGATGAGTGGAGTAATAGTAGTAGATGCAGAATCATTTCGGTCTACTTGTCACGGACGTGATGGCTATATACATGATCATGCCTAGATATTCTCATAATTATGCTCAATTCTGTCAATTGGTCAACAGTAATTTGTTCACCCACCGTAGAATACTTATGCTCTTGAGAGAAGCCACTAGTGAAACCTATGGCCCTCGGGTCTATTCTCATCATATCAATCTCCATCACTTTTATATTGTTTTGCTATTTACTTTGCTTTTACTTTTTACTTTGCATCTTTATATCAAAAATACCAAAAATATTATATCTATCAGACCTCACTCTCGTAAGTGACCGTGAAGGGCTTGACAACCCCTAATCATGTTGGTTGCGAGTAGCTATCGCTTTGTGCAGGTACGAGGGAGTTGAGCGTGGGCTCCTACTGGATTGATACCTTGGTTCTCAAAAACCGAGGGAAATACTTACGCTACCCTGCTGCATCATCCCTTCCTCTTCGGGGAAAACCAACTCAAGCTCAAGACGTAGCAAGAAGGATTTCTGGCGCCGTTGCCGGGGAGTCTACGCAAAAAGTCAATATACCAAGTACCCATCACAATCCCTATCTCTCGCATTACATTATTTGCCATTTGCCTCTCGTTTTCCTCTCCCCCCAATTCACCCTTGCCGTTTTATTCGCCCTCTCTCTCTATCCTTCCTCTCTGTTTGCCTCTTTTGTCCGCTTGCTCTTTGTTTGCTCGTGTGCTAGTTTGCTCGCTTGTCGTTATGCCTGAAATTGGGGAAGTTATCGCCAATATGGGCGATGACAATATCATGGAAAATTCTGATGCTCCCACTAAAGAACCTACCATCTTTCATACAAAAAAATTCCGTGTTGGTAGTGGTAATATTATTGGAAAAGGAGTTATTCAAGATTTCTTTACTTGTGCCGGTGCTTTACCTTCTATGGGTAGTTCTATCCTTCACAGAACTAGTAGTCTTGCAAACGCTATTGCTATGCTTATAGTTGAACTTGAAAGACAATTCATGCACATGCATCCTTCCATACAAAGGATTTTTCTGGAATTTTCTAATATTGAGCATTCTTCTGCTAAGCGTGCCGCTACTATCTTTTTCGCTCATGAGTTTAGATTCATAATAAGAGAAGCCAAAGAAATCTTTGTGCATTATAGGGTGGACGCTTTCCGCCCTCCCATAGAGGCTATCCTCTTTGATCAAGAAGAAATCATGCGTTTCCAATCTCTAGATTATGTTGCTTTTAATGAAAATCTTAGAAGACGGGTTCCTACCAATGTTTTAGTTGATAGAATTTCTGAACTTAATGATGATTTGGCTATTCGAAATAATGAACTAGGATATTCTCTTGAATATAGGCTCACAAAATTCTGTCAAAAGAATGCTTATAATGATGAATTGGTTGTGCATTATGAAGCACCAAAGGAGGAACCTATACCTCCCAAGGTTGATCTTGGGGACTTTTGTCCCGTTAAATTTAGTCCTTTTGATTAGTTTTGCTTGCCTCAAAGAAAACTTTCTGCCGACCGTAGAGAATATGAAATGAGTTTCACCAATCTATCGTATTACTATGGCAATACCTAGATCTATCCTTGCTTGTTATGCCTAGCTAGGGGCGTTAAACGATAGCGCTTGTTGGGAGGAAACCCAATTTTATTTTTATTCCTTGCTATTTGCTCCTGTTTAGTAATAAATAATTTCTTTAGCCTCTGTTTAGGTTGTGTTTTTTGTGTTTAAATAGTGTTTGTGCCAAGTAGAACCGTTGGGAAGACTTGGGGAAAGTCTTGTTGAACTTGCTGTGAAAAACAGAAACTTTAGCGCTCACGAGAACTGCTGCCATTTTTATTTGAAGAGTGATATTTAGTTAATTCTTTTTGCAGATGATTAATAGATAAATTCCTCGCGTCCATCAATTTATTTTAGAATTTTTGGGGTTCCATATCTTGCGCTAGCTACAGATTACTACAGACTGTTCTGTTTTTGACAGATTCTGTTTTTCGTGTGTTGTTTTCTTATTTTGATGAATCTATGGCTAGTAAAATAGTTTATAATCCATAGAGAAGTTGGAATACAGTAGGTTTAACACCAATATAAACAAAGAATGATTTCATTACAGTACCTTGAAGTGGTCTTTTGTTTTCTTTTGCTAACGGAGCTCACGAGTTTTCTATTTTGAG
Organism: Triticum urartu; assembly: GCF_056163025.1. Taxonomy (NCBI): domain Eukaryota; kingdom Viridiplantae; phylum Streptophyta; class Magnoliopsida; order Poales; family Poaceae; genus Triticum; species Triticum urartu. Next base: position 358,736,841 of record NC_141875.1, read on the forward strand.
TTTTGTGTTGTGAAGTTTTCAAGTTTTGGGTGAATTCTTTTGATGGATCATGGAACAAGGAGTGGCAAGAGCCTAAGCTTGGGGATGCCCATGGCACCCCCAAGATAATCCAAGGACACCAAAAAGTTAAAGGTTGGGGATGCCCCGGAAGTCATCCCCTCTTTTCGTCCACTTCCATCGGTAATTTACTTGGAGCTATATTTTTATTCACCAACATGATATGTGTTTTTCTTGGAGCGTCTTGTATTATTTGTGTCTTTGTTTGCTAGTATACCACAATCATCCTTGCTTTACACACCTTTTGAGAGAGCCATACATGAATTAAAATTTGATAGAATACTCTATGTGCTTCACTTATATCTTTTGAGCTAGATAATTTTGCTCTATGTGCTTCACTTATATCCTTTGAGCTAGATAATTTTGCTCTATGTGATTCACTTATATACTTTGAGCTAGATAATTTTGCTCTATGTGCTTCACTTAGATCTTTTAGAGCACGGTGGTGAATTTGTTTTAAAGAAACTATTGATCTCTCATGCTTCACTTAAATTATTTTGAGAGTCTCTTAATAGCATGGTAATTTGCATAATAATAATATGCTTGGTATTCTAGATTTGTGAAACTTTCTTTTGAGTGTGTTGAATACTAAGAAAAGATTGAAGCATGATAATTGTTTTGAGATATGGAGGTGATAATATTAAAGTCATGCTAGTTGAGTAGTTGTGAATTTAAAGAATACTTGTGTTGAAGCTTGTGATTCCCGTAGCATGCACGTATGGTGAACCGTTATGTGATGAAGTCGGAGCATGATTTATTTATTGATTGTCTTCCTTATGAGTGACGGTCGGGGAAGAGCGATGGTCTTTTCCTACCAATCTATCCCCCTAGGAGCATGCGCGTAATACTTTGCTTTGATAACTTCTAAATTTTTGCAATAAGTATATGAGTTCTTTATGACTAATGTTGAGTCCATGGATCATACGCACTCCCACCCTTCCACCCTTGCTAGCCTCTCTAATACCGCGCAACTTTCGCCGGTATCATACACCTACCATATACCTTCCTCAAAACAGCCACCATACCTACCTATTATGGCATTTCCATAGCCATTCCGAGATATATTGGCATGCAACTTTCCACCATCTAGTTCATCATGACACATCCATCATTGTCATATTGCTTAGCATGATCATGTAGTTGACATAGTATTTGTGGCAAAGCCACCGTTCATAATTATTTCATACTTGTCACTCGTGATTCATTGCATATCCTGGTACACCGCCGGAGGCATTCATATAGAGTCATACCTTGTTTTAGTATCGAGTTGTAATCATTGCGTTGTAAATAAATAGAAGTGTGATGATCATCATTCAATAGAGCACTGTCCCACAAAAGAGAAAGGCCAAAGAAAAAAAGAAGGCCCAAAAAAATAATAAATAAATAAATAAGGGGCAATGCTACTATCCTTTTTTCCACACTTGTGATTCAAAGTAGCACCATGTTCTTCATATAGAGAGTCTCATATGTTGTCACTTTCATATACTAGTGGGAATTTTACGTTATAGAACTTGGCTTGTATATTCCAATGATGGGCTTCCTCAAATTGCCCTAGGTCTTCGTGAGCAAGCAAGTTGGATGCACAGCCACTAGTTTCTTTTGTTGAGCTTTCATACATTTATAGCTCTAGTGCATCCGTTGCATGGCAATCCCTACTCACTCACATTGATATCTATTGATGGGCATCTCCATAGCCCATTGATACGCCTAGTTGATGTGAGACTATCTTCTCCTTTTTTTGTCTTCTCCACAACCACCATTCTATTCCACCTATAGTGCTATATCCATAGCTCACGCTCATGTATTGCGTGAAGATTGAAAAAGTTTTGAAAAAGTTAGAGTATGAAACAATTGCTTGGCTTGTCATCGGGGTTGTGCATGATTTAAATACTTTGTGTGGGGAAGATGGAGCATAGCCAGACTATATGATTTTGTAGGGATAACTTTCTTTGGCCATGTTATTTTGAGAAGACAATTGCTTTGTTAGTATGCTTGAAGTATTATTATTTTCTATGTCAATATAAACTTTTGTCTTGAATATTTCTAATCTGAATATTCATACCACAATTAAGAAGATTTGCATTGAAATTATGCCAAGTAGCACTCCGCATTAAAAATTCTCTTTTTATCATTTACCTACTCGAGGACGAGCAGGAATTAAGCTTTGGGATGCCTGATACGTCTCCAACGTATCTATAATTTTTGATTGCTCCATGCTATATTATCTACTGTTTTGGACTATATTGGGCTTTATTTTCCACTTTTATATTATTTTTGGGACTAACCTATTAACCGGAGGCCTAGCCCAGAATTGTTGTTTTTTCCTATTTCAGTGTTTTGGATAAACAGAATATCAAACAGAGTCCAAACAGAATAAAATCTTCGGAAATGTGATTTTCGCACTGAACGTGATCCAGGAGACTTGGACCCTACTGCAAGGGATCAAAGAGGTGGTCCCGAGGGTGGGGGCGCCCCTCCTAGGGCGCGCCCCCTTGCCTCGTGGGCCCCTCGGTGCTCCATCGACGTACTCCTTCCTCCTATATATACACACGTACCCCCAAACGATCAGAACAGGAGCCAAAAACCTAATTCCACCGCCGCAACTTTCTATATCCACGAGATCCCATCTTGGGGCCTATTCCGGAGCTCCGCCGGAAGAGGGCCGTCATCACGGAGGGCTTCTACATCATCCTAGCCCCTCCGATGAAGTGTGAGTAGTTTACCTCAGACCTTCGGGTCCATAGTTAGTAGCTAGATGGCTTCTTCTCTCTCTTTGAATCTCAATACAAAGTTCTCCCCCTCTCTTGTGGAGATCTATTCGATGTAATCTTCTTTTTGCGGTGTGTTTGTTGAGACCGATGAATTGTGGGTTTATGATCAAGTCTATCTATGAATAATATTTGAATATTCTCTGAATTCTTTTATGCATGATTGGTTATCTTTGCAAGTCTCTTCGAATTATCCGTTTGGTTTGGCCAACTAGATTGGTAGTTCTTGCCATGGGAGAAGTGCTTAGCTTTGGGTTCGATCTTGTGGTGTCCTTACCCAGTGACAGAAGGGGCAGCAAGGCACGTATTGTATCGTTGCCATCGAGGATAACAAGATGGGGTTTATTTCATATTGCATGAATTTATCTCTCTACATCATGTCATCTTGCTTAAAGCGTTACTCTGTTTTTAACTTAATACTCTAGATGCATGCTGGATAGCGGTCGATGAGTGGAGTAATAGTAGTAGATGCCGAATCGCTTCGATCTACTTGTCACGGACGTGATGCCTATATACATGATCATGCCTAGATATTCTCATAATTATGCACAATTCTATCAATTGCTCAACAGCAATATGTTCACCCACCGTAGAATACTTATGCTCTTGAGAGAAGCCACTAGTGAAACCTATGGCCCCGGGTCTATTCTCATCATATCAATCTCCATCACTTTTATATTGTTTTGCTATTTACTTTGCTTTTACTTTTTACTTTGCATCTTTATATCAAAAACACCAAAAATATTATATCTATCAGATCTCACTCTCGTAAGTGACCGTGAAGGGCTTGACAACCCCTAATCGCGTTGGTTGCGAGTAGCTATCGCTTTGTGCAGGTACAAGGGACTTGAGCGTGGGCTCCTACTGGATTGATACCTTGGTTCTCAAAAACGGAGGGAAATACTTACGCTACTCTGTTGCATCATCCCTTCCTCTTCGGGGAAAACCAACGCAAGCTCAAGACGTAGCACAGGGGCACCGGCGCGGCGTGGCCTAGGGCCTGGCGCGGGCGGCCAGGGGGCGTGGCCAGCCGCGGGAGCTGCGGCAGGTGAGCGGGGCGCGTGGGCGCGCACAGCGACGGGCATAGCGAAGGCAGGGCGGCAAGCACGGAGGGGTGGCCGCGGGCGTGTGCGTGCGCGAGCAGGGCACGAACAGCGCGGCCAGGGTGCGAGCGCGGCGGCGAACAGGTGTGGACCGACGCGGGCTTGTCGGGCGACGGGGAAAGGGGGGGCGCTCACGAGGGGAACGTAGGGCACAGGGCCGTGGGCTCGGGGAAGTTCGGGGTGGCCGGCGATGGAGAGACAGGGAGGCGAGGCGACGCGGAGCGGCTCCGGCGAGCGGCGTCCGACGACGAGGTCGGGGTGGGGAGGCCCTTCCGGATCCAGGAATGGGAAGGAGGATGGGGCCGCGAGAAGGACGACGATGACAGGGCAGCGCCAGGCGGCGTCGGCGAGGTAGCGCCGGCGTGGTGGCGCCGGGAAGGGCAGCGGCGGGGTCGCGGGATCGGGCGATCTCCTCGATCCCGATCGGGAGGAACAGAGGAGGGATGGGGAGTGGGGGATTGAGGAGAGTGGGGAGGGAGTTGTCCAGATATTTTAGGGCGTGGGAGGATAAGGGAGAGGGAGAGGTGGGCCTGGTGGGCCGACCAGCTGGGTGGGCCGGTAGGCTGAGGCCCAAGTGGGAAAGGGGGCGGTTGTGGCCCCTCTTCTTTTGCTTTTGCAATTTCTTTTATTCTTTTCAGTTTTTTTCTACTGTTAATTATTTATTTTGGGCTAACAAATGAACTTTGTTAAATGTTCCACTTATCAAATAAATACTAGACAGTATTATAAGGCAGCACACGAAGTTTTAGTTTATTTTGAAAAGTTAGATATTTATTTAAATCGAAACGGTCGATTTAATTGTTGCTAACCAAAAATTAATTCCAGGGGCATTTTGGGAATTCAGAAGAGGTTGGCTCCAATATGACAAATATCCAGGGATTATTTGCCACACCTTGAACATTTTTATTTGCATGTTTGACAAATTTGAAATTGAGCTTAAATTTGAATTTGAATTTGGCTTATGCCTCGGATCATATGAGGATTAGTAACAGTAAGAGTGATGACCTGGCATCATTAGCATGAGATTACTGTAGCTTAATTATCCGAGCGTCACAATATCATTCTGTAGGATATCCCTGACTGTTAGGCTGGATGGTAATACGAGGCAAAGTTTTACCCTAGTTCGGACCCTTGCAGTTGAGGAAAAAGCCTACTCCTGGTATTGTATATTAGTGATAGGGGTGTGTACAAAGTACACGTGAATACCAGGCATTGTGCGTGTGTGTATACTATCGACGAACTAGCCCCCAAGCTTCTATAACATACTGGGGGCCTAGGGTTACAAATCATATATAGTCGGCTTATCACTAGTGGGGATAGAGTCTTCTGTGACTCTGGTAGCTAGCTCCATGTTGTATGCCGAGTCCTCCACATGGGTCTTCGTATAACGCATCTCGATCCAACCTATGTGGCGTACGATGGAACCGACCCATGAGTCCTCATGTTGACCCACCACAACTAGAAATGATGTGCCCACCACACCACACACGCAATCGGCCACTAAGAAAATAAGCATATACAATAGTACAATGTTATACATGAAAGTTAATTGCATGGTGCATCCAAAAAGATTTGTTATGCATTGTGAATGTTTATATATTCTCCTAAAATATTAGTCACGGGAAAGAAAACGAAGGGCATATCTCTCCTTGTCTCCACCGGACATCCGCTCTTTCTACACCACTTTCACGTACGCACACAAACTATCTCTCGGCTCTCTAAAAGTATGCATGCCCACGACACATTCACGCATGACGGTCACTGTATTTCAAGCTAAAGTGCTATACGGTCACTGGAGTTCAGAATATGCTCATTATGGTCACCGTATACATTCTCGTGGTGATCATACGGTATCTAGCTCACGATATGTCTCCGTATTTTCTTGATGACACTGATGGACTTTGCATTTGATGCGTGCTCCGTATTTTGTTGACGACACTTACGGTCATTGTATTTGAAGAGAAAGCACGATATGGTCACTGGACTTCAGAATAAGCTCATCACGGTCACTACATACATTATGTCGTGCTAACCAACATGTGGTTGGATGGTTAGGAGGACAGTGGTTTCTCGAGCCCGCCAGGGTTAAAGTCCTGGTGCTCGCATTATCCTGGGTTAATTTCAGTATTTTCCGGCGATGTGCGTTCAGTGGGAGGAGATGTTCCACTGGACTACGAGGCACCTATGGTGACTTCGTAAAATCTCAAGATCATATGCTGGCTCACTCTCTCGTAGGTGCTCATAGGGGTAGGGTGTGCGTGTGTGCGCTTATAGCGGTGAGTGCTTGCGCGTATATATGAGCCCTTGCGTCTGTACCGTGTTAAAAAAATACATGTCATGATTATATGGTCATTGGCTCACCCGTACAACTCTGTATTTTGTTGATGACACAATCAATTGACCAGTCAAACGTTCCACGTGGCGCAACTAGTGTTGCACCATCGGGGCACATAACCGTGGGGCCCACCTATCAGCCCGTATATGAAAGAAAGAAATGGTAGTTTGAGTCTGTACTGTGTTAATAAAATACATTTTAGGGTGATCATACGGTCACTGTCTCACCATACAGCTCCGTAATTTGTTGATGACATGATCAATTGACCAGTCAAATGGTCCACTTCAGCAGCGCACATTACCGTAGGGCCCACCCGTCAGCGCGTATATGAAGGACAGAAATGGTAATAAATTAGTCGTCGGTGGGTACTCGAAGTCGTGAGACCTCTGGTTGGCAGTCGCCGGCGGTGGGGGCGCGTGATTGGGCGGTGGGGTGGGGATCGCCGGAGAAAAAGCTCTGTGCGGGGGGGCTAGAGGGATGGCCGGTGCGGCGGCGGACCGTCTGTGGGGAGTGGTTTCGGGGCGGGCGGGGCGGCGTCGCGGTGCGGGCTGGCCACGGGCGGCGGGGCCGGCGGTTCGGCCGGTGGCGGCTGGCGGCTCAGGGGGGTGGAGTTTGATGATAAACTGCAGGCCCTTGATTTCGTATCCAACGGCTGGAAAATCTAATGACCAGAGATGAAAAAGTCAGTCGACTGACATGTAGCCTCAGCCCGCACATACACATGCACGCAAGACACGCACGCATGCAGGCGTGCAATACTGACACGTACACATAACGAACACACGCACACATGCAGGCATGCAACACTGACACATACACATGCACTCACGAACACACGCACGTACGCACACATGCATGCAACACTGAAACATACCCTTGCACGCACGCAACACTCGCACGCCTACATGCACACAGCACACGACGCAAGACACACACTCAACCTATACGTGCATGCACCCTTTATTAAGGACATGGATTGTTACGGGTATTAATTAATCTTATCCGTGATAAGCAGAACATTGATGTTTGCAGCGGTATTTAGGAATCACAACGTATCGAACGGGCTATGAACATAGTAGGCTTATCTACATGAAAAGGATGACGTCACACTCAATGAACAATCATCGGTTTATGAAATGCCCGCTTCTGACCGCCCTGGCCCACCAAAGGTTCCTTTGATGTGCGATGTCTGCGTTGGGTCACTGACATGCAGGCCATGTACCCAAAGAGCCCACACGTCAGTGGAAGAACAACACGGTGTCCTACATCAGAGTCGAGGGCGCCACTCGCTGCACGCCCGACTGAACACGCCTCCTTGCCGCATTGAAATGCCTCCATGAAACCCGCCCGTGTGGAAGCCGAGAAACCCACTCTGGACACACGTCCGTTCATGACCGGGCCGGCATTAAATGCAATGCCGTCGAGCTCCTCCCGTCCGCCGTCTATTTAATCTCCTATTTAAACGAGGCCAAACATCGGCCAAGAATCGCACACCTCCGCCGCTCCCCTATCTCCTCCTTCACCATTTTGTCCACTCTTACAATGGCTTACGAAGAGTATTTATTCCGCACAAGCCATTTGTCTAGGTTTGTATCTCTCACACACACCCACGTAGGTGGGGGACGTGCACGAAGAGAAGAGGTGCACGCATGGCGCACGTACTCCCGTCTCTTTCCCAACCACACCCACGCGGGTACACGGTGGAGCTCATTTCTCTATGAAAAGGCAGCCCACGTGGTAATTTGACACATGTACTGGTTGTCCACTTGGTGGAGGGAGGATCGTCTACCATGGGTGAACAAACAAATTGCGACCTGACGCGTTATGTTAAAAAAGAGGCAAACCATGTGGGGCCTACCTTAGAGGCAAGGCTCTATACTCTGGAGTACTTTTGATGTGTCCCGTCAACTCACAGAACAAGGAGAAGATTGCTTAGTACGCCGTCTCCCCCGCCCACAGGCACGGTGGCTCGCAGGATCAGGTGAAGCTTGCTTACTAGTAGTAGTATTGTACGCCTTACGCCCGCTCCCTCGCCCACGCGCGCGGTGGCGCGCAGGACGAGGAGAAAATTTTACTACTCCTTCTGTTTACTCCTCGTCCCTACTACCTTGGTTAGAGAGATTATCATATTGTTTGGAATATATATGTTCTTTAGTACTCCCTCCATTTACTTATACAAGGCCACTATAAAAAATACATTTTGCAACTATACAAGGCCACAAATAGTAAATGAGACAAAAGTTACTACTCCCTCCTTTCCAGCTTATGGCTCAATTTCAAAATCTCTCCAACCAAGGTAGACGGCGAGTGGTCGAATTAATTTCATACTCCTAGTTTGCACAAGTAATTAGTACGCTTGTTTTTATCAAGAAGTTATGTTTACCAAGGCATTAATTAGAACGAATGCATGAATGACCACTAAATTTCCATGAACTTCTACATGCATTGGTGAGTTTTCTCTTGACACTGCTTGCATCGGGTGATCTAACGCACCTCGAAATCCAACATGTGATGGTACTACTACTAGTAGTAGAATTGAGACTTATAAAACGGGAAAACGAATGTTTTTAGATGAGCCCTATAAACCCTAGTGGGTACGTACTCCGTAAAATTAGATTTTCCCAAAACTAAGTCGCTCAACCTTTATTTGCTTGTTTCCCTTCCTGGCTCCTTGCCTCGAACAAACTATGCAAACTCCCCTGCCTGCCGCGCGGAAAAAGACCCGCCCTCGCCTTTTTTTAGTCCGGGTTTGTATCGATGGATCACACGAAGCAGCAAAAACCCAAGCCGTGTCTTGTACTCCTCCGTCGACGCTCGCTTTCACGAATTCTGTACTTCCTGTCGCTGACATGTGGGACATATAGCAACCGGGTCAACATGTCAAGCACCAAATAACAGTGCAGAACAGCAGGGGGGACGCACCCCAGTCGTACCGCCCCAGTAGTAGTAGTAATGAGCAATGAAACGTCAAATCACAATGTTGTACCTTCCCAGACGGATGAAGCAACCATTATTTCACACTTCGGTTCGCCATCATCTCAAACCACGTAGTATTGCTTCTGCCTCAAGAGGGACACGCGCATCGCCTTGGTACATCATGACACGTGGGACCGCATGACAGGCCATGCTCCCCCGCCGATCGCTCGGTAAAATCACCTCATTTTTACTACTATACTTCCTCCGTATCGGTTTACTACATGGCATGCACGTCGTTCTAGGTTAAGAATTTAACTGGCTATATATGTGATGAACAGTATATGTTTAGAAACTACATCCGCTTAATAATCCAATGATATACTTTTTGTGACATAGTAACTCAGATTTAGTTAGTCAAATGGATGACCTAGAACTACGTGCACACCCTATAAACCGAGACGTCTAAAAAACGAGACGGAGAGGGTAGTTCAGTACGTATCTTTTTAGATCAATATAGCCGGGATTCACCAAGGAGCAAAACCAAGTGGTAGGCTGCACCTGTCGTGTTGGCGTAGCGACTCAAGCAGGTCAGTCCGCACACGAAATGGCGACACACTTAACAGGACCCCTTTGTCCAACATGTGGCTCATCCACCGTCTTGTTCCACGTGTGATGCACCAAATTACAGTTCGGAGCAGCGGTTGGAATTGGAGGCACCTCGGTCGTAGCGTCGTAGTAGTAGAAAATGAGCGATGAGGGGTCAAATCACAAAGCCCCACCTTTCCCACATTAAGCTGGACGGATGAAGCAACCATCATTTCACTCTAGGGCGCAAGAGCATAAAGAAAAGAGAAAACCAATGATGCATGCGGCAGCTACCTAGGGCACCCTAGGGTAGGGGTCTCCACTACAGATCTTTTTTTTGAAAGCGCCTCCACTACAAATCAGCTTCTCCCTCGTCCTCTTGAAGAAAACCGATGATGCGTGCGGCGGTAGTGTTTGTACGAGTACTACTAGGGCATGCGGGGCCACATCATAGTAAACGGGAGACGGATTGAGTTCGAGTCGACACCTTAAATATGTGTGGGCCGCTTGGTTTAGGGTAATGAGGCAACATTTTGGGTTCAGGGACCAGTGGAGATATAATACGTACAAAAAATTGTGGATGTAGGTTCGACCGAAAGGCAATGATGCATGGGCCCTGCATTTTGATATACCCTGGACCGCGTGAAATTAGCTACTCTACTCAAAACTAGTAAGGTACACATGCATTGAACGCATGAGATTTCAAAACCAAATTATGAATAAATAGACACTATAGCATGTAAAGCTTTGAGTCATATATGCATGATGTAGATGTTCGTTTAGTTCTTATAGTTCATCTCATTCAAAATCAATTAGTTTTATAAAAAATGTTAAGATTCATGGGGTTGTGCATTGTAAAGCATAAAGTAAAAAACAAATAATGGCAATTCATTTAGAAAAAAATCAATTATGATATGGAAGATTCTAGAACAAAGGAGAAGTGCTTGTGTTTTGAGGTTTGTGCATTATGCTTAAGTTCAACCATGGAGTCTTCTAAATTGTACATGTGGCAGATCTGGTGGAATGTTGATGATATTCAACGGCCAGTAGTGCTCGGATTTGACATCTCTGTACTGTCAGATTGGCTTCATCCAGCGACCATCTTTCAAGTTATATGCACACTATATAGTTCTTGTTCCATAGTTGCATGTCTTGGAAAAAAGCTACTAGTGGGTTGTACTAGCTATTTAGGAATAGAAGATGTATACATGGAAGTTGTAGGGAAAGAGATGACATGGAGTATCTCAATTCCTATGAGTAGGGATTGGAAAAGAAATGTCATTTGGTTGACACCATAGGAACTTTTCTATTGAATCTAGAGATGCCATGTATCTCAATTCCTATGAGGAGGGATTAGAAAAGAGATGTAATTTAGTTCATATCATAGGAACTTTTCTATTGAATTTACACTAATGTTTATTTTCCTTTGAAATTATGGGAGTATAGGAATCCATTCATATGAACCAAGTGGCTCTAAAGCTATAGAAATGATATCATGTTTATTTCCTTTGAAATGTGGAGTATATGAATCTATTCCTATAAACCAATTGGCTCTAAAGGAAAAAATTCTATAAAAATCATATCATATAGAGTTCCTATGATATTCCTCCACACCAAAGGATGGTTGAAATTGCTGCAAGTGATGCGATGGTCTTTCTTTGTAGACTCCTCCCCCAACTTTATAGTTAGCTCTCAAAGATGAATGAAATGATATATATAGGGTATTCTACATGTGCAATTTGGTACACGAAAACTCGGTAACAGTTTGCGAGGTTCGAATTTTCAATAAAGCTATATGCACTGCATTTTGGAACGGAGGGAGCATACGGCAGTTGCTAACACTCATGTGGAAGATTTGTGTGTAGGAGGAGTGGCTGTTCTGTTAAATGACATGGCAAAACTGACACTGTCGGATGCCGATCTAACGGTTCTTACGACATTCGTCAGGAAAAGGCTTGTGGCGAACGTTTGTCGGATAATGATTTACGGACACATGCATTGCATTGATATGTGCCCCCCTCTCTCTCTCACGCACAAGCACCCTCCCGAGTCCTCTCGCACCCACCATCTATCTGCAGGTAGATGTCACACACATATGTGCTCTTCACACCCTACCCTCAGAACTTCTAAACACAAAAGACGTCGTGCACATTTTATTTTAGCTCACACGTCACACAATTATACTATTACTCCTGTGGCGAACGTTCTTTGGGCATAGTATATTGTACTCTCACGAAGAGAAGCGGTGCACGCACGCACTAGTTCTCTCACACCCACTCGTGGGTACACGTAGGATCACATTTTTTTGAAGATGGTACAACAAAATCATTCCACTATATATATAAGCAGGAGTCTTATCGCTTGCTTTACTAGGGTTCCTATCGTTCACTCTCTCATGCTCTCCAGATCTAAGCAAGATATAGGTGGCCACACTCTCTCTCAGCTCACGGCTGGTCACAAATCCGGCCGGACAACCTCGACCGGGGCAGGGGTGTAGGAGCATCATTCACGATGTCATCGGCGGAGAGGGAGGAGACCAACGGCTACCTGCGCGTCCCGATCGGCGGCCGTGCCGTTCTCTCCGAGAGAGCGCCAGCTCCGGAGGGCCTCCGACCCCTTCTTCCTCCTTTCGGTATTGTGGCCAAGATGCGACCTCCTGACGCCGTCTTTGCCACATGCCGACAACCCTCAGGTATATATTCCTTCGAAACCTGCCTTGCTCTACTGCTCCAGCTCCCCACTTGGCTTCATGTGGATCTTTTTCTACTTCTGTCCGCTATTCCAAAGCCACCTAGACTTTTACTATTATTAGAGGTAAAGCTAGTTCATACAGTCGACTCTAAGAGTTGGTTCAAACAAGGAAGAAAGTGGAAAAGCTGTAGCATGAATCTAGGACTTGGTTCTAAGAGGAAACGGGGGAAAGTAGTAGATACTGGCTACCCAACCGGTCTCTTGGTTGAAAAGACGAAGAAAGCATGGTGGATGGTGAAGGGTGGGGGGAAGTGGACCTATCTCTTGGTTGAAAAAGGAAACAAAGTGACGGGTGTTGGGGGACAATGCAAATGAGAATGAGCAGGTCTAGATTTCATGTGCTCACATAGGAAAATGTCGTCAAGGAGATAAAAAATGGGACAAATGCAAACATGCTGCATGAGTGTTTGCCGCTCTCGGCAACCACATCTGCCTCACCACTTTATGCCCCTGCTATCCCTACGCCCATATCGCTACCATTAATGTAAAATCACATGAAGCATTAAGCAATGCCACCTAATGTCACTAATAAGTAATGGTCTAGTGTCGTCGATAAATTGAAGCAATGCCACCACCATTTTATGAAGTGCTTCCATCTTGCTTTATTTCCCATGAATTGTGTTTTTGCAGTTACACTTAAATCTCACACCGCTAACATTGCTTCATCCCAGTGGAACTGCACAAATTTGATTGCACATTTACTAACCATGTGCTACTCTCATGACAGTAATACTAATGCTATTGTTCTGCATGTTAATCTAGTGGCAGTGTTGATGTGATGTGATGCTACTTACTTAAGGACACTTTCATACTGTCAATCTAGTGCCAATTATAACACAATAGATGCTGCTATTAATCATACGCCACTGCAAATATCTGTCACTGTTTAAATAACCGTATTTCGTATTTGCGCAAATAGGGATGTGTGTCTCCATATCGATTCGGGATGTCTGTCTCCGTATCGTTTCTATCCGCGCAATGAAAAGCACACACCTCAATTTTATTAGAACTGTGCAAAATGAGATGGCTATCCCTCGTTGTCATCGTCTAACCACTCGTCTTCCAGGTATTCCTACAATGGTAGTTACTAGGTAGAATGACCAATGCAATATAAAAGAAGTTGATTCGTACGTTTTACTTCCTGATTGCAGTGTAGGGACGAGTGAAAACAACTGCATCCTAGTCGGGAATGCACTTTCTACCAGTTCATCCATGGACCGAGGACTAGCTGGCACGGCTGCATGGCGGTTTTTTGGACAGGTGCACGTGCAAGAGGCATTGTGGTCTGCTTATTTCTGCAAATAGCGGTGCTTAAATTTAGTGGAATGCACAAGAATTTCAGTTGGTCAGTACACTGGTTCAGTTCAGCATTCCAGCTGAGAACACAATTATAATTGGTTATTCTGGAATGAGAGAACCTAACCCTGGATGGTGGCAAAAAGAAAAAACCAGAGTGAACTCCAGGAAATTTAACCCTGCCGGGAGGCCCTTTGCTCAGAGAAGCCTTGCTTGTTTTTTCTTGATTTGTAAACCTTCTCACAACTTTGTCTTTTGATGTGAACTAGTATATGTTTGTTATGTTCTATGAATCATTGAGATGTATAAAATTGCTTAACTTATGCTTTGCAAGTTTTTTATGAAGCCGAGTTTAATGTGAGTGTTCCACATGAACGCTGGACTAGCGTGTGAACGTTTGGAATTTGCATTGTGGCCTCAGTTAACTGCATGAACCACTATAACAAGATACATAGTTGCTTATATGTCAGACAACAGATTGTTGATTGTTAGCTGGTCGATAGCCTAGTGTTGAAGCGAGCTGAGCTAATGTGCCGTGTTTTGCACAACTGCTTACAAGTGGGGTAGCACCAACAGTGTTTACAAGTACTTATGTATACGTCGGCGCACAGTTCTCAAACGAGTACTCTATTTCATCAAAACACACACTACTCGTATGATCAAACTAGTGAGGACGCATCAGTTTTGACAACAATTACGATGATTCACAGGCACACAAAAGTAGCAGCAGTTCCCATAGACAGATTCAAATAGAGTACTAGCCCCAGAGGGCTCGATAATAGGCAAGGTTCGGATAATTAGACAGAATCCAAACTACTATTAAACACTAGCTGGGGCAAGTATTTCATGCCTTGATCTAATTTGGGATGGACACAAGACGGACCTTGCCATGAACATCATCGAGGACGTCCGGCAGCAGCTCAATCCTGTGAACCTTCATGAAGACAACCTTGTGGCCTTGCCACTCATAAACTTGTTTGTGGAGGCATGCCACGTAATCTTCCTGCGTAAGATTGACAAGAACAATATGCCTCGCAAACGAAGGAGTAGATTTGAACTTCTTGTGCTTCAGTACACCCTGGACAACACGCCTGACAATAGTGAGGCTGGAATACAACTCTTCATTTGTATAAGCGCAAATGGCTTCCAGGATCCAACAGCCTAAAAACTCTGTTTTCCCAGTGCGTATATTCAGGTCATCCGCCTCATAGCGAGTGACATGTACAACCACACAATCCTTGTCTGCATCAGGGCTCTAATTGAAACAAAAACAAATTCTGAATTACTTTCCAGTATAAGAAACACAAGTTATTTAAACCACTATGTATAGCATGGCATCAAAGCTAATAAAATTTTGCATTATTCATCACCACATACTTAGATGAAAAACCACAATCGAGATCGGCAAAGAAGAAAATCACCTTGGGCAGCTTAGCGGGGGGACACATCCTTGAAGGGGGGAAACTGCTCCCGCAGTGCCACAGGGGCTGTAACCTCAAACGAGGCGTTGACCATCTCAGTAGTGGCCGTGAGCGTATCTGGGGTCGGCTCGGTGATTGCCTCCATCTTCTTGGAGCTCTCTGTCTCATGGGGATCAACCTCCCGTGTCTGCTCCAATATGGAAGCTCTTTGTCTGGTTCTCCTTGGTCCATCATGAAACTGACGAATACTAGGAGACCACTGAAAGGAAAACACAATCGCAATGACAATGAAACAAAAAAGAGAGTGAGGATTGGTTCCTGCTTTGCAAAAGTTCTTTTTTTTCTCTGAACGAAAATATACCAACATCACGGATCCGCTTACCTTCCCTTCGTTGGGAGAGAAGAACAGTGGCAGATGCGAGTGTTGCCTTTCTTGAAGACGGTGAGGGAGAAGGGGATTCAGCGAAGAGTGAAATGATGTTGCTTCGTCCGTCAAACTTAGACTGCGGGGAGGTGGGGTTTTGTGATACAACGGCTCGTTATTGCCGCGCTATGACCGGGGTGATTCTCCACCTGCATACTGCCTTCTAATTTGGTGGTTGGCATTTGGGCCCGCGTGCTGCATGGCCCACATGTCGGTGAACAAAAGTATAAGGGCATTCAGTAGAGGGAGACGTTTCGATGACCTAGGAGGAGCCAGAAGCGGTATTGTATCCACTGTACTAGTAGTAATAGTTTTTTGGGTAGCTGTAGAGTGTCTCCACTATACTAGTAGTAATTGTTTCTCTAGGCCCAAGACAAAACAGCCCATCCACCCTAGTAAATAGTAAAATCAATTCAAAAGTCCATATATTTACTGAATGAGAGGCGCTACCCACACCCAGCACACCGCCCCCCAAAAAAACATGGGTGTTCTTCTTCCTCCTCACTCCCACCCACCTCACGTCAGCTCACTCCACTCGTACCCCGAAATTCCTCACCTCACTCCTACAGAAAACCTCAGCTCCCCTTCTTCCTCACTACTACAGAAAAACCCCAGCTCCCCTTCTTCTTCACTCGCACTACAACTAGGCTCGTCATTCGTTACTCTGCTCAAATCCGTGAGCACGACGCGACGCCCTCGAGGAAAATGGAGTCGACTGACCCCAGCACCAAGAAATTGAGGCTCCCGCCAGCGGCGACGCCTGTTGTAGATCCCGCACCCGGCAACGCGGGGAGAAGCAGCAACCCCGCCTCCACCGGATCCCAGGAACCCGTAGAATCTCGGGTGGACCGCATCAGTGATCTCCCGGACGCCGTCCTTGGGGAGATCATCTCTCTTCTCCCCACCAAGGATTGCTGCCGCACCCAAGTCCTCTCAATTCAGTGGCGCCCTCTATGGCGTGCCGTGCCCCTTAATCTTGACTGTCGTCAGCTATCTCTCTTCAATGATTTTGAAATCCCCAAAGCCATCATCTCCTCCCACCAGGGCTCCATTCAAAGCCTCTGCATCCCGTCATTCTACCTGAGCATGCATACCATGCTCTGCACGGTGGACGCCTGGCTAAAATCCCCTGAATTCACAGAACTATAGTTGCTTGAGTTCTACCATTCCCCTGGAAATCACCTACCAGATACCGAACGCCATCTACCTGTGCCCTCAGCACTGATGTCCATCTCGCGGTTTTCCTCCTCTCTCTCTCCACACCGTCACCTTTACGTTATGCGACCTACCAGACAATCTGGTACTAAACCTTCGACTCCCATTTCTCAGGAAACTTTCACTTGTGCGGCTTCGTGTATCGGAGGCCTCATTGCATAGCATCATCCACTCTAGTTGCCCTGCCCTGGAGTGCTTGGTGCTTGTTTTCACAGTTAGAATCGGTTGTCTCCAAATAAAGTCGCCTAACCTTGTAAGAATTGGAATTTGTTTTGATGGAAGGCAACTCATCATCCAAGATGGCCCTTCACTTCAAAGGTTGATCCTTGATTCTAGTTATTCACCGTTGCAAATAACTGTCCTCTATGCGCCTAAATTGGAGACCTTCGGTGTAATACATGATCTTTGTGCTCATTTCAATATGGTGTTTGGCTCCATAGTTCTTCAGGTAATTTACATTATCATCTACACTTGTAACCATAAGCTGCATTTTCAATTTCTGCGCATAAGTTATATGTCATCTTGGAGTACACATTTTGTACTAATATTATGTTCTATGCTCAATGAAGAGTTTCTCCATGGATGGCCTATCAATGGTGCTGGATTCTATCAAGATCTTATATATCCAAATGAATAGTTTTGATTTGAACAAGATTATTGTCTTGCTACAATGCTTTCCATGTCTGGAGAAGTTGTATATAAAGGTGATAATTTCACGCACATTGGAAGCCCGCATATAGTGTACTAGAATAACCGTTCAGCTATTGCTCTTTCGACACTCTTTTTTTTAGACCTTAACTGTTTTCAATCTTCAAGTCTATTTAGGCAACAGGACGGGGTAAGAAAGTTATAACCAATTGGTGGATTTGTAAGCATCGGGATTTTCTCACTTCTCATGAGATCCAATTGAAGACAATAACGCTAGAACGATATGTAGCCAACCATGCAAACACTAGATTAGTCACATTCTTCCTGCTGAATGTGAGGTTACTATTGTCCATCAGGCTTAAGTTTATCAGCAGCATGGTTTTGATGTATGGGTATGTGGAAGAGCAAAAAAGGAGTTTCGGGTGGGCAAAAGAGCTTCTGAACGTGATGGGCTTCTATTTACAACATATTGTGGTCATAATCCAGTAAATTTTACGACCCAAGATGTTCATTCTATGGACCTGACCGATCCATTTGACGACTGCCGAAAACAATGCTGGAGTTAGATGTTGTTGCCCTTCTCAACCTAGGTTTTTTTGTAAACATGATGAACAATTAACCCTCGTGCTTTTGTACAGTTTGTAAGCTAGAGTTAGATGTTATTGCCCTTTCCAACTCGGTTGTGACTGTCATATTTTCTTTGAAGCAAGGCAAATGGCTTGCCAGTCATTCAATTTAGAGTGAAATATTGTAACAACTAACAAATCCCAACCAAGGGAAATAACATCACTCTCGCCGGCTGCTTGAGCTCACTGTGCATTACAGAAACCAAGTGATTAGCCCCCACCAGCACACACAAACTTATTTCGAACTAGCACATAATATGGGCTATAAATTTTCATAGGAAAGGTTGCATGACCGTGACAGATTTGGATTCTGACATTTGGGACCCGCGAGGAAATAGCCTATCCAAGGTGGTGTTGACTTACTAGCCAGTCAACAAACGATTATGTCTACTAGCCGTTGGATTGACATCCAACATCTGTCATGTATCTTCTATCTCTTGTCTTCTTCTTCCTCCAGCCACCCAAACCAAACCACCCCGTCGGCTCCACCTGCTCCCGCCTCCCATGGCTGGCTGCGCCTCCGCCGCCCTACCATACGTACCCTCCAACATTGGTCAGTCCCTCCCTCTATTCTCCCACACGTCCTGTTATTCTCCGGCGACGTCAGCCCCAACATGCACCCGCACCCGAACCTGCAACTGGACCGGTGGATCTTCCACGGCTCCTGTTCGTTCCGCCCGAGGCCTCGTCGTCGTCCTCCGCCTTGCGGCCTTGGTTTGCTTGCCATGTGCGGTGCGCCGCTCTCTTGCATTGTCAACGTCGTCAACAACCGAGAGGAACAAGGAGATGACTGTATGTGGAGAGGATGACAGTAGGGACCCACCAGCGTCATGGCAGTACGCAAGCAAGTGCCTCTATATTACAAGCCCAAAACTATGGTTCCTCCTAATGGTTGGACATCTGGGGCTCACGCCATTGTCAACATAGTCAATAAACGAGAGAATTACAGTACGAGCGGCTGACACCAGGGACCCAGCAGGTTGCGCAGGTTTTTTTAGGAACAAGCAGTTGTTATTTATACTAGTTTTAGCGACATATCAGGGTAACGACGGGGCTGTGCGGGGGCTGTGGCCCGTCTAGCCAGGGTTTTATTTATGTTTACCACATCATGAGCCCAGTTGTGTTTTTTCTTGCTGAAAATGGCTAGCCCAGTTCTAGTTTTTTAAAAGAAATACCCAAACGAGGCCTACTTGCTTTATCAGCCCTGCTGGGCTGCAAATCTTTCAAGACGAGGAGAGTTTCATTCGGTTTGGCCAAAAATGGGTTGTACATTTTTAAAACACATCAAACCGGGAATTAGTTTCAATTTTTTTTTCATTACAAGATTTTAAATTCTATTGATTTTTATGGGTGGACAATTATTTGGATTTTATATTTATATAGATTATTTTTCAAAATAGTTTGAATGTGAATTGATATTTTGGGATTAAAAATAGTTGACCGCACCAAAATATGCAAAAATTCTTATACTTTTAAACCGTGGCCACAATATGGGGTGTAATGCTAACAAAAAGAAGATGGGCTCCAAAAAAATTCTTAAGAATTAGCAAATGGGCTATACATTATTAGAAATAATGCACACGAGAGCAGTGACTATTGGATGTCCATCCAACGGCTGTCGTTCTTCTTCAATCTCTGCTTTTCCTGCTCTAGCTGCTCAAACAAGCGCCGACGGGACTGCCTGCTCCCTCCTCCCACGGCCGGCTATGCTGCCGCGCAGGCCTCACCGCCCCACCGTACTCCCATCGCTGGCCGCCATACCTCTACTCACCCACACCTGCTGTTATTCTCCGGGGACGGCAGACGAACCATTAAACCCTCGTACTCCTCCGCGTGGGAAACAACTGTAGAGTCTTCCCAGGCTCCGTGTCGTTCCCTTCCTAAACCTCGTCGTCGTCCACTGCCCTAGTGCCGTCGGCGCGGCCGGGTCAACATGGTCAATGAATGACATCCATCGGAAGTGGATTGTACGTGGAGAGGCTGACAACTGGGTCCACGCCCGCGCGCAAGGAAATGCCTCCTTATTACGCGCAAAATAATGATTCCTACACCTGACAGCTAGGACCCATGGGAAGGGCTTCTGTATTTCGCGAAAAAAACGTTCCCTCGCTGACAGGTCGGACCCACCAGCTATATCTTCGCACGCAAGGAAGTGCGTCCTTATGACGTACAAAAAATGAATACCCCCTGCTAGCTGGGACCCACCATAGTGGGTGGCTAACTTGTGGGCCTACTAAGTTGAGGGGACAGAGGGCTTTGTCAACTTAGTCAATATGAACGATTCTAGCTCCAGTAACCGTTCGATGTCCATCCAACGGCCATAGTGCTTCTTCAACCTCTGGTATTCTTGCTCCAGCCGCCCAAAGCAGCACCGGTCGTGCCGCCTGCTCCTACCTCCCATGGCCGGTTGTGCTGCCGGAGAGGCCTCGCGGCCCCATCACATACTCGCATCCCTGGCCTGTCTATCCCTCTACTCACCCACACCTCATGTTATTTTCCGGCGACGGCAGCTGAACCATTCAACCCTCGTACTCTCCACCGCGTGGGCAGCCACTGCCATGTCTTCCCCGGCTCCGTGTCGTTCCCTTCGTAGGCCTCGCCGTCGTCCACCGCCCTGGTGCTCTCGGCACGGCGTGGTCAACGTGTTCAACGAACGACATCCATCGGAAGTGGACTGTACGTGGAGAGGCTGACAGCTGGGTCCACGGCCGCACACAAGGAAATGCCGCCTTATTACGTGCAAAATAATGATTCCTCCACCTGACATCTGGGACCCGCCGGAAGGGCCTCTGTATTTCGCGAAAAAATGTTTCCTCCGCTGACAGGTCGGACCCACCAACTATATCTTCGCATGCAAGGAAGTGCCTCCTTATTGCGCACAAAAAATGAATACCCCCCTGCCAGCTGGGACCCACCACAGTGGGAGGCTGACTTGTGGGCCTACTAAGTTGACGAGGACAGAGGGCTTTGTCAACTTAGTCAATATGAACGATTCTAGCTCCAGTGACCGTACGATGTCCATCCAACGGCCTTAGTGCTTCTTCAACCTCTGGTCTTCTTGCTCCAGCCGCCCAAAGCAGCGTCGGTCGTGCCGCCTGCTCCTGCCTCCCGTGGCCATCTGTGCTGCCGCGGAGGCCTCACCGCCCCCATACTACTCCCACTCCTGGCCAGGCCATCCCTCCACTCACCCACACCCACTGTTATTCTATGGCGACGGCAGCCTCACACCGCAGCCGAACCAGTGAACCCTCGTACTCCTCTCCGCGTGGGCATCCACTGCTGCGTCTTCCCCGGGTCCGCGTCGTCCCCTTCCTAGGCCTCGCCGTCGTCCACCGCCTTGGTGCTCTCGGCACGGCGTGGTCAGTGTGGTCAACGACCGACTTCCATCAGAAGAGTAATGTACGTGGAGAGGCTGACAGCTGGGTCCATGGCCACAACCCTGTTTTTTGTGATTTGCCAAGTAAGTCGCTTTGTCAGGCCTATTGGGCTGCAAATCTTTCAAGACGAGGAGAGCTTCATTTGGCTGGCCGAGAAAATAGCCTATCAGTAATGAGAAATGGGCTGTACATTTTTAAAACACATCAAACCGGCAATTAGTTTCAAATTTCTTTTTTTCATTTCAAGATTTTAAATTGCATTGATTTTTATGCGTGGACAATTTGTTGGATTTTATATTGATATACATTTATTTTTAAAATCAGTTTGAATGTGACTCGAAATTTCAGGATTAAAAACATTTCGAACTGCACCGAAATATGCAAAATTTTCGTATAATTTTTTAACCGTGGCCACAATATGGGCTGTAATGCTAACAAAAAGAATATGGGCTCCAAAAAAACCTTAAAAATTAGCAAATGGGCTGTAAATTATTAGAAATAATGGCAGATGGGTTGTATGTTGTTTTCCACAGATTTGAGGCTTTCCTAAAAAAAGGTTGACGCACAAGCAGTGACTGTTGGATTTCCATCCAACGGCCGTCGTGCTTCTTTAATCTCTACTCTTCCTGCTCCAATCGCTCAAACAAGCGCCGGCGGGACTGCCTGCTCCCTCCTTCCCGCGGCCGGCTGTGCTGCCGCGCAGGCCTCACCGCCCCACCGTACTCCCATCACTGGCCTAGCCATCCCTCTACTCACCCACACCTGCTGTTATTCTCCAACGACGGCAAACGAACCAGTAAACCCTCGTACAGTCATACTCCCCTCTGCGTGGGAAACAACTGCTGAGTCTTCCCTACCTCCGTGTCGTTCCCTTCCTAGGCCTCGCCGTCGTCCACCGCCCTGGTGCTCTCGGCGCGGCCTGGTCAACATGGTCAATGACCGACATGCATCTGAAGTGGACTGTACGTGGAGAGGCTAACAGCTGGGTCCACGGCCGCACGCAAGGAAATGCCTCCTTATTACGCGCAAAATAATGATTCCTCCACCTGACATCTGGGACCCACCTGAAGGGCCTCTGTATTTCGCGAAAAAACGTTACCGCCGCTGACAGCTCGGACCCACTAGCTATATCTTCGCACGCAAGGAAGTGCCTCCTTATTACGCACAAAAAATGAATACTCCCCCTACTAGCTGGGACCCTGTATAGTGGCAGGATGACTTGTGGGCCTACTAAGTTGACGGGGACGGATAGCTTTGTCAACTTAGTCAATATGCACGATTATAGCTCTAGTGACCGTATGATGTCCGTCCAACGGCCGTAGTGCTTCTTCAACCTCTGGTCTTCTTGCTCTAGCCGCCCAAACCAGCGCCAGTCGTGCCTCGTGCCCCTGCCTCCCGTGGTCGGCTGCGATGTGGCGGAGGCCTCACCTCCCCCTACTACTCCCACCGCTGGCCAGGCCATCCCTCTACTCACGCACACCCCATGTTATTCTGTGGCGACGGCAGCCTCACACCGCAACGAACCAGTGAACCCTCATACTCCTCTACGCGTGGGCATCCACTGCCGCGTCTTCCCTGGCTTCGCCTCGTCCCCTTCCTAGGCCTCACCGTTGTCCACCGCCTTGGTGCTCTCGGCGCGGCGTGGTCAATGTGGTCAATGACCGACTTCCATCGGAAGAGTACTGTACGTGGAGAGGCTGACAGCTGGGTCCACGGCAGCCGCAAGGAAGTGCCTCCTTATTACGTGCAAAATAATTATTCCTATACCTGATAGCGGGGACCCATAGGACGGGCCACTGTATTTCATGAAAAAAACGTTTTCCCCCTGACTGCTGGGACCCACCAGCTACATCTTCGCACGCAAGGAAGTGTGTCCGGGCAAAAAAATGATTCGGCCCCCTGACTGCTGGGACCCACCAGCTATATCTTCGCACGCAAGGAAGTGCCTAACAGTCGGGACCCACCTGGTCGAAGCGTACGTAGCATTGTCATTCTGGTCGCGAATGTGTACGTACATACTGGTCGATGTAGAGCGCGCACGTGTCGAGGCGCGCATGTACACGTACGTATAGCGGCCAGTGTGGAAGAAAGAAAATACGACCACGTACGTACATATGGGCGGGGTCTCGAACGCCTACTCGCGCATACGTACGGCCAGGGCTCGTGTACATGGCTGGGTCGGAACGGAGAAACTGTGTCGTCGTCGTGTTCATGGGGAGGCAACGGAATGCATCGTGTTCATCGGGAGGCAATGGAACGTGTGGGAGCCAACCGGCTTTGACGGAACAGCCGATGGAAACGAGGCATGGCGTACCGCAGAACGGAGGAAACGGCCTTGTGTTCGATCGGCCACGTTTGAAACGGGATCCTGTTCATCGGAAGGGGTCTGGCGTACCACAAAACGGAGGAAACGGACCTCCTACAGTCGAAACGGGGGTCCTGTTGATCGGGATGGGGTGTGGCGTACCGCAAAGCGGAGGTAACAGACTTGTGTTGGAGCGCTATGGTCGAAACGGGAGTCCTGTTCATCGGGAGGGGTGTGGCGTACCGCAAAACGGGACTCCACAGGATACTATTCATCTCCACCGTCGACCCCCTCCAGCCTCCACGGGCTACTGTTCATCCACCGTCGTCCTCCTCCAGCATCCACCTGCGACTGTTCATCCACGGGCTCCTGTTCATCTAGCCTCCACCGCGCGCTACTCCACCGGCTATTGTTCAACCTGCCCTCTCCACGGGCTCCTATTCATCCACCCCTCCACGGGCTACTGTTCATCCAACCCTCCACCATCTACTGTTCATCCAGCCCTCCACGGGGTGGTCCTGTTCATCCTGCCCTCCACGGGGTCCTGTTCATCTAGCCCCAACTGGCTCGATCAATCGTGGTCCTGTTCATCCAGAGGCAACACCACAGGGTCCTGTTCATCCACCCCCCGGGAACTGTTCATCCAAACCCCCCAGCAACGCTAACTGTTCATCCAGAGGCAGCATCGATCGGCTTCAGTTAGCAGCAGTAGCGAAGGAATTGCTCGATCGGGTTCAGTTAACAGCCATCGATCGATCGCTCGGGTTCAGTAACGCGTAGCCTGCAATGCAATCGCTCGGGTTCAGTTAGAGCCCAACGCCTCGCGTGTGTGTACGAGAGAAACGCGCATCGCTCGGCGGCGACCACCCACCGTAACCGGGAACACCCCGATATTTTCCTTGCCCTCGCTTCTACCACGATTTTTTCCGTCATGGACGGCCCAAAGAATGTCATGCAGCTGCGTCTTTGGCCCGCCCAGGACGAAAAGCCCATTTTCTGCCATGATTTTTTGTCATAGAAGTAGGACCCCACCACATCTATGATGATACCGGGTTTTGTCACAATTATCGTCATAGAAGTGTCATAAGTATGACAGAAAAAAATTTCATTCGGCCCAAAATGTCACGGATGTGTCTTTTTTTTAGTGAAGGGTGGCAGTGCAAAACAGGAGACCAAAAGTTCCTCCAACAAGATATGCCAAAATCAACGTCTATGCAGGTTGCCGAAGAGGAAGCCGAGGTACAGCGGCAGTAGTATGCAGGGTTAGTACAAGGGCTTTCCTCGGAATCTCGGCCTTGGTGATTCGAGGAGTGGATGATCCGACAACGCTAGAAGCCATAGCATGTTGGGAAGGTATGGCGCTCGCAGCAGATCTTCACTTAAATCAGTTTGTGATCGCGTCGGATGCAAAGCAAGTAGTTAGTGCCATCCATAGTGGAAGCCTGGGTGCTTTTGGTGCTATCATCAAGGAGATTAGACTACAACAACTTTCTTTTCAATGTAATTTTGTTTTCGAACATCGTGCGAACAATCTAGAAGCACATAGACTAGCCAAGCATTCTCTTTCTTTGGGTCCGGGGCACCACATATGGTTGGGCCAACCCCATAACCCCACTTGTATCCCACACCATGTGGATTTCAATGAATAAAAGCTTGGTTCTACCCAAAAAACTTGATCACTTTTTGAGCCAGTACTACACTACTCAGTCACTTTTCCGATTCTCGCAAAAAAAACGCAATCACTTTTTGAGCTAGTACTACACTAAGAGCCTGTTTGGGACTGCTCTGCTCCTTAAAATTCAGCTCCGCTGCAAAAAACACAAGCCAAACGGGGTAGCTCACTACTGCAGGATGCTGCTAACGCGACACTACGATCAGAGACCCTTCGACGAAACTGTGTGCGATGCAATAATCGCAAACGGTGGTGTAAAAACCATCAAAAAAGGTGCAAAACATTTGCGATGGAGGATGCGTCAAACACGGTTCAGATTTTAGTTGCGTGTGCGATGCAGGGCATACGGTTCAGTTTAATTAACTGTTTGGGATGAGGAGGAACAAAAGAAATGGGAAGCTAGATGAACGTGTGTGCGATATACAACATAAGGTTCACTCGGATGAACTGTTTGTGATTAGGCAACACAAAAGAAATGGTCAGCCAGATCAAGGTGTGTGCCATATACGGCATGCGGTTCACTCGGATGAACTGTTTGTGTTGAGACAAGAGAACAGAAACGGTTCAATATAACAAGATGTGTGTGATACCCGGCAAACAGGTTTGTAATCAGAAATGTCTGCAAAGACCGATAATAACATAGACGGTTGCTGCTAATAAGACGTGTGTGTTGTGCGATGGGATTGCATACAGAAAAACAACATATATATGTACACACTTATAAGGACATGGTTGCATAACCAAATTAAACATCCACTTACATAGGTGGCTACTACAACCATGGCATTTGCACACACCAAAGTAAACTATTACATGCATAATTACATATATAGGTGGCTACTACACACATGACATTTGCACACACCAATAAAGTAAACTATATATTACATGCATGATTAACTAGCATAAACGATCATCTGATCATCATCTACTTCTTGTAACGCTTGCTCTGCTTGTGGCTCGATCCGGGCTCGTCTATTTGGGTAACGAGACACTTCCTCATGTCAACGATCTGCATGTGCATCTCATAGCATGTGTACACGCTCTTGGCCGCGAACCTGAGGTGAGGTTCATCCAGTTGCCGCACCCAGGCCCTGTGCTAGGATAGGGGACTTGTTCTCTGGGCATCCTGCTTCATTTTTTCATAGTAGGGGTCGATGATGGCCGAGGTGAGTTCAACCAGGGAGTCCTTCTTCGTGCTGCCCCAGACCCTGTAGTGGTCACGGATTTTGACAAGGTTCTTGCAGGCCAAGCCCGTAACACTAAGCGCTTTTACATCGTCGATGGTTTCCACCATGGCGAACTTGTAGTCGGTTGTGATGGCCTGGCTTATTAGGGATGATAGACTACTCATATCAATAAGGAATTCCTTCTTTTCCGGGAGCCCATTCGGACAGAACTCTAAAGTTAAGCGTGCTCATCTTGGAGTAGTGTTAGGATGGGTGACCAACCGGGAAGTTGCTCCCGGGTGCGCACGAGTGAGGACAAAATACACAGAAAAGACTAGTATTGATCTGTGGGCCCAGTCTAGATCCCGCCAGGAGTAACGACCACCAGCGGGTGTGTCCCGAGTGTTACAAGTTGGTATCAGAGCCGACCCTCGCGGTTACATGGATGTTTGCGGACAGGTGCGCGGTCATGTTGTTCATGACGTTTGTGACCCGTCGTGGCACACGGCATGGTACATGTACCGGACTGGATGCACAGACGTATGTGCTACGCAGAAAAGACTAGTATTGATCTGTGGGGCCAGTCTAGATCCCGCCAGGAATAACGACCACTGGCGGGTGTGTCCGGGGCGTTACATCGGTGCTGTTGACAAACATGTTGAAACGGTCGCAAGGCTTTGTGGCCATGCAGTAGTGGTAGATGAGGACATGATGGTGCACGCACAACTGGGCGACGGCAACCTTTTGATCTATGCCGGGACGACCGCGGTGTACTGGAGGTCAATGCCAACCACCTTGTACTTGTCTCGAGCAAGCAACTGCTCAACGCTGCTGATGTAGTCGTCCACCACGGTCGGGTCGATGGTGTACACCATCGATAGATCCGTCTCCCTCGCTTGGGTCTCCACTCTATGCTCGCCGAACTTCATTGGAGCGCTGCTAAACATCCCCTCTCTATGTGTCATTGTGGGTGTGCTTGTTGTGTTGTGGGGCGCGATTGAAAGGTTGAAGAGACTAAGGTTATAATGGCCGCGGGAATTAAAGGGGAAGCCGGATGACCAGGAATATCGGCAGGCCCTGATGGCAGTTCTAATTTGTAGCGAGTAACTTCATCGTATCGCATGTAACTACATAGCGTAGCAACGTGCACGGCGCAACCGCATGCATATGGGGCTCCCGACATGATTGTGCGCACGCCCAACCGCTGGCAGAGCGCGCGTGGAAGGACGCGAGCAGAGCAATCCGCGATCACCTCAACGGCGAGCAACGAAAAAGCTACGTCACCCATATAGAGGGTGGGTCTATTCTAATAACACCTCTTAAGACCTTATTCTAAGAACTCTTTCGCTTATTCTGCTAACAGCCGACATCACCCCGAAAAAGCTACGAACTAATAACACCCCACCTCCCCACCTTACTATCCTCTCGTCACCACCTCTCTCTCTCTCGTCCCCGTCCTCCTCCCCCACTCCCCACGATCTCCCCTTCCCAGCCCCGCCGCCCCATCTCCCTCGCAGCGCCGCCGCACGACCCACCCTGCCCCGCTGCACTGCCTTATCTCCCTTGACCCTCCTGCCCCTGCATCGGCCAGCCACCAGATCTCCTCGTCACCGTCCTGCCGCCGCCCACCTCCCACCAACTTGTCGCAAACTACCGCCGCCCTACAGATCCGGCGAGGATCCGGCGTATCTCACCTCCACCAGCTCGGCGCTGCCCCCTCCTGGTCCTATCGAGCCCACCACCGACGACCTCGACTTCCATCGAGGGCTCTGCCGTCGGGAGATCCGGGCATTCCCGCCCCCTGCACCCTGCTTTCCCTCCCCGGCGGCACCCCCACGCATGCCCCTCCTCCCCCATGGATCTTTGTCGCCACCGACGCCCTGCTCCTTCAGGGGCCCGTCCCGGCCATCCTCGCACGCTTACCTCCGCCTGGAGGATAACAAGGTAGGTGCGGGGGGTCAGCGAGCGCGTCCACGAGGAGGAGCCACAGGCGCGCGTGGTGGCAGTAGAATCATCTGAAGTTCGGTGTGTGTATCCTAAATTCTGCCAATGCAGTGCGGTTCGCCCCGCTCCTCGATGGGGTTCGGTTGTCTCGATGCTGCGATGCGCTGGAGGTCGGCGGCCAACAGCGGCGTGTAGTACAGACAACGGCGGCGTGTAGTTTGTCTTGGAGTTTCGTTGCATTTTTTGCAGTACCCTGGTCGTGTAGCGTAGACACTAAGCACCCTCGATGCAGTCCGCGGCGCATCCTTGCAGCACGGTGTGTGCGTGTGTGCAGTCCCTGGTGTGTTGGTCGCCGGTGGCCGAAGTGCAGTCCGCCTCCTCTTCAGGTAAGTGTTTAATGTAGGAATGCGAATTCTAGCTCAGAATGGTTTTTTCATGTGTAGACAATTAGGCACCAGTGCATGAGTCGCATGGTGCAGCTCACTATTTTTGTTTTTGCAGCTCACCTTGTTTTGTTTTGTAGCTCACTCTTTTTATTCTGGAAATCATTTGTAGTGCACGCAGTGAGAAAGAGAAGAGAACATCAATGTTCAATTGAAGTTTGTTTTTTTGTTTATGGGAAATGCAGAGAGAAAGGAGTAGCAAGTCTTTGCCTAGTGCAGCTCATCATTGATTCTGCTATGTACTAGGTGGCTGTGTAAAAATAATGAATGGATATGTATGTTTTTAAGCTCACTTTGTTCTCTCATGAAGTTTACTATAACACTCCTTCGTGGTTCAATTGGTAATCCGAAAACAAAAACACCTCAGAAAGCAGCTCACTTCTCATTACATGTGGTTCACTTGCTTAGTCTCGGCGGTCCACTCGCCCGATCTACGCAAAATTGAGTTTGGAAAAAGCTCAAGCGGTTCATTTTCGGTAGTGTCGCGGCCCGTTTACGGTAGTCTCGAGGTTCACTTTTCATGGTATTACGGTATACTAACACTCGACATGAAGTGCACTCCACCTCGTTTGAAAAAATTTATGTCTCACAAAAAAGAAAATCATGCAGTGCACTTGTCTATCCGATGAAGTGCGGTTTTTAGTCTGAAGCAGTGCACTCCATGTCGTTTGGGAAAATTTACGTCCCATAAAAAAGAAATCATGCAGTGCACTTGTCTGTCCAATGAAGTGCGTTTTTTAGTCTAAATAAGTGCGGTTTTCTGTCTGATGCAGTACGGCTTGTTTACGGTAGCCTCGAGGTTCACTTTTCATAGTATTGTGGTTCACCAACACTCGACATGAAGTGCACTCCACCTTGTTTAGGAAAATTTACGTCCCACAAAAAGAAATCATGCAGTGTACTTGTTTGTCCAATGAAGTGTGGTTGTTCGTCTGATGCAGTGCGGTTTTCAGTCGGATGAAGTACCCACGTCGATTTAGATGTCGCGAAAAACAGAATGTCCGCATTTCGGTAAATTTAAAACTGCTCTTAAACCGTAAGGAATTAGAGAGAGTGTTCTACATGAAAAATTTGCGTCTCGTCGATATCTTTCCAACGGCATATCATTTGAATCATTTCAACGACTGGTTTGTACAAATTTCGCGAAAAACGGCCGCTGCCACTTGTCGTCTGCCACACGATTTTCAAAATTAACTTAAAACTGTAAGGAATCTCAAAACCATTTCTACATATGAAAGTTGCGCCTTGTCCATTTCTTTCCAACGACATATTACACGCCTTGTTTCGACAAATGGTTAAAAAACTACAGCGAAAACAGTACCGAAAATTTGAATTTTTTTGAAAAACAGAATTCCGCGATTTAGTAAATTTGAAACTGCTCTTAAACCGTAATGAATTAGAGAAATAAATAAATATGAAAAAGATGCGCCTCGGCGATATCTATCCAACGGTGTATTATTTGCTTCATTCCGACGAGCGGTTTAGAAAAACATGCGAAAAAACGCTCGCTGCCACTCGTTGTGGGCCGCACCATTTTCAAAACTGCTCTTAAACCATGAGAAATTTTGAAAAGTGTTCAACATGGCGAAGTTGCGCCTAATCCATAGCTTTTCAACGATATATTACACGCATCGTTCCGACAAACGGTTAAAAAACTAGAGGGAAAACAGTACCAGAAAGAACACTGTGTGTAGTTTTTTGCCAAGGGAAGTTCACTCACCTCAGTACTTCAGTGCTCTAGCTAAATAAAGTGCAGTGCCATCGCGTTGAGCATGCAGTGCGGAATTGTTATCAGAATTACTATTCTAATAATATTATCAGAATAGACCGGCTGTATATAATATTCTGATCACGGGATCAGAATAATATCCTGATCACA
This sequence comes from Triticum urartu, assembly GCF_056163025.1. Classification (NCBI taxonomy): domain Eukaryota; kingdom Viridiplantae; phylum Streptophyta; class Magnoliopsida; order Poales; family Poaceae; genus Triticum; species Triticum urartu. The sequence continues at coordinate 358,767,775 of NC_141875.1, forward strand.
ACCTGACCTGCCCCGCTAGTAGTACGTTGAACTTCCCTGTGAACTAGGTTGAACTTCTGCCAAAATTGCCCAAATGGGGCTTGCGATATACCATTGGAAAGCTATGGACACCAATATCATGACCCAACTTAAATTTGTGGCAAAATATAAGCGGTTTAAGAGCAGTTTTGAAACCCGTTTTTTCTTCGCACAAAAAACGTGAATCGTATTTTCGATCGCATTTCTAAACCGTTAATCAGAATGAGGTATATAATATGGCGTTGGAAAGCTGCTGCAAAACCGCTCCTTCCACATGTTGAAAGTTTTCTCTAATTTCCTATGGTTAAAGAGTAATTTGAAAAAACGTAAAATTTCGTAAACCGAACAGCTGAGTTCGTTTTTTCGATGTCATTTCTAAACGGCTAATCCAATGGAGGCATATGATACGGCGTTGGAAAGCTTATGAAAATGCGCTACTTTTTCATCTTGAAAGTTTTTTCTAATTTTGAATGGTTTAAGAGTAATTTAGAAAATGGTCCAAGTCCTACCGAGTTCGTATTTTTGAGCTAATTTTTTAACTGTGCGTCCGAATGCAGCAAATGATATGGCGTTCGAAAGCTTGAACAAATGCGAAACTTTTTGGTATGTATTGTTTCTCCCAATTCTTTACGGTTTTAAGTCAGTTTAGAAAATGGCGAAAACGTATTTTTGTCGTAATTTCTACAAAATTTATCGGAATGGGGCAAATAATATACTGCTGAAAAGCTACGGAAAATGTGAAACTTTTTCATGTTGATGGTTTTCTCTGATTCCTAGCCGTTTTCAAGTAATTTCGAAAACGGCGGGATCATGCGTTCTGCCTTTATCGCGAAACAGATTCTTCGAAAATGCACCGCGTGAAAAACCTGGACTTCTCGGTGCGTGTACCTAAACTTCACTCTGTTTTTCACGTGATTTTTTTTCTCGTAGGTCTCCATCCACTGCTCGTAACTCTCCATCCATTCACCGGAATTGAGCAGGTGATATACCGATGGAAAGCTATTGTAAGCACGCAAGTTTCCCGTGTTGATCATCTTTCCATACTCGCGACGATTTTAAAAGTTTTTCATCTAAAATTCATTCAGTGCAGTAGTCGAACTTCCTGCTGTTTTCACGTTGAACTTCTATGACGTATTTTCGTTTGTAATTTTCTCATCCATTTCGTCAGTGTTACACAAATGATATTCTTTTTGTACAAACCTCTCTCACAATATATTTTTTAACTTTCTCCGCCCGAGGACTTGAACTTACACAAATGATATTCCTGTCATTTTGAGGTAAATTAGAGAAATGGCGAGATCATGATTTCTGCCTTCATTGCGAATGGAAACGCACTGCGTGAAGTAGTTGAACTTCTGGGGCATGTTTGTTTGAACTTCACTCTGTTTTTTGACGTGGTGTTTTTTGCACCGCATGAAGTAGTTGAACTTCTGGGACATGTCTGTTTGAACTTCACTCAGTTTCACTTTATTGTATTTTTATTATATGAAATACACACCATGTAGTACGTGAACTTCCGATCGTTATCACACTGAACTTCTCTCTGGTTTGAGAGAATTATTTTAAAACACAAAAAACAACATATTTTTTTTGTATTTTCGACATCTAAATACACGGCGAAGCTCTCTCACAAGAATTTTTTAAACTTTTCCTTGCCGAGCACTTGAACTTCTAGCAACCATTTTTTCGTATATGAATTGTTTAAAAAGTGCAAAAATGGTGTTTTGTTTTTTATTTTTTGAACAGGTAAATCCTAGGTTTTAATAACCTGTGAACTTCTCTGTTATTTCAATTTGAACTTCATCTTTTTTATATTTAGAGTAAAGAATTGTATTCGATTTTTATACGAAAAAAATTGAACATGAAAATACAAGGTGAACCTCTCTCGCAAGAATTTTTGAACTTCTCCGGACAGAGCACTTGAACTTCTTTTAACAAACCTTTTAAGCTTTTATTTTTCTATACTTTTATTCTCACCTGAAATGCATTCCTTGCAGTACTTGAACTTCTCGTTGTTTTCATTATGAACTTCTGTCTCATTTTTGTGTATACGTTGAATTACACGCAACTGAAGATCGGACATCATTTTTGCTATTTTTTAAAACATGTAATTGGAGGTCGAACGCCCCGCAATATAAATTATGAACCGTGCATGGGGGTGCATGTGAACTTCTTGCAACAAATATGAGTTTTTATATTCTTCGAAATTCTATGTTATTTCAAATTGAATTTCTTAGTCTTATTGTTAGATAAAAATATGTTTTCAAATAAGCATCAAACATTTTTTTAAATGGAAATAATTTGAGTTTTTCGTAAACATCAAGCTACTCCTTTTATTTTTATTTGAACTTCTTTAATTTTATTCTTTAGTAACGAAGAAAACCTATGTTTTTTTAATATTGAACTTCTCATTTTTTATAATTTGTACTTCTTGGTTTGTTTGAAATAGTTTATTTTTTTCATTTTTCTGAAACCGAAAACAATGTTCTTTTTATAAAAAATAAGCATCAAAGTCGTGTGTTATGTTAATTTGAACTTCTTGATTTTCTTTTCAGATACAAAAAAATTCTAATTTTCTTATCGACCTGCTATGTATCTTAAAGTTGAAGTTCTTGGTTTAGTTTCAGAGAGAGAAAAATTGTCTACTGTTTTATCTTTTAACTTGTAGTCTTTTCGGGGGGTTTGTGAATTTCTAGAGTTTATCTTTGTGCAAATTTACACACACACACACACACAGAGAGGCCAAAAGGTCGGTGGCGTGAGACGCCTGGAGCAGCCGGGTCCGGAGTGATGGAGCACCTCTTGGTTTTATTTCTTTTAGTAATGGAAAAAACCTAGTTTTTTAATAAACATCGAGCAGCTCCATTTTTAGATTTTAACTTCTAGGAATTTCTAACGAAGATCTTTTTTATACATTTGTGTAAAGATGCATTGTGTTTTGTAGCTTGACCTTCTTGGGTTTGTAATAAACATTGGACTTCTTCGTCTTTTAAATTTGAACTTCTAGGTTTTTCTAGAAACGGGGAAATCCTGCTTTTTTATAATTTTTGAAATGACTTTTTTTAATTTGAACTTCTAGGTTTTTTAGAAATGTTGAAATACCATTTGTAATTTAAAAAATTGAACTGCTCTTACTTTGATCTTCCTAGGATGTTTTAAATAAATTAAATTATTGGCTTTTTAGTTAAAAACTGAAAATCCATAGATTTTTTTGTACAAACATATGAATGTCACTTCTTTGTTTTCTCATTTTTACAAACTCTCCAATTTATTAATTTTCAAAGTTAACATTTTTCTCGGTGAGGCAAGTTTTCTTCTTGGTAGATAAACATCCAATTGCTCTGTTCATTCAATTTGAACCTCTTCATTTAATTCTTATAGTAACGGGAAAATATATGAGTTATTGAGTAAAAGTTGAATAATCCGACCTTCACGTTTGGTTGTTTTTGAACTTCATTTCTTTTTTTAAAATTGGTTAAATTATATCTTTTCGGCGAAGCTTTTGCTTCTCATTCGAACTTCGCTGGTAATTTTTTTACTTTCGTTGTTATTTGCCGACAATTTTTTGGACGTTTTTAGTACTTTTGACCTCCCATCTTTTTGGGCATGAACTTCAACTTTTTTGTAGTGTTTTGGTTTTTCCAAACATCCCCATTTCACGTCTCCAAACAATCATATTTTTATTAAACATCTTTGAAACTATGTTTTCCTGAATGCATGAATTGCCAACAACATCGTGTGAACTTGTAATTCTATTTTTCCGAATCATCTTTTCTGTGTGGCTAGTTGGGTTTTGGTACTTCCGTAAGATCGACAACACCCGTCAATTGAAAAAAAAACTAGTGCATTGTCCATATAATGCAAGTAGCACTAGCAGTACCAACGTATGTTGTTTTCGAAAACAAATAGTAAAAACAAAGCCATGCATATTTTTACTCCATGCCTTTTTGTCCTTATCTCTCCATCTTATCTCCTAGAAGTAACCACCACTATACGTTTTATTCCTTGTTCTATCTTCTCTCTGTAACTTTTCTCTACTCATTCATACGGAAGCTAGCAACTGGATGCAGCAACCCGAGCTACAAAAGTTTAGGCTCGATTTGGGTTCAGGCGCCCGGCGGACCATTGCCAGACCAGCTTGGGGAGGCTGCACTCGGGAGGAGCCTGTACTCCTTTTGCAGCTGGACGTAGCGACCCGACATCTCAGTGACCTGAACACCAAGGTGACCGACCTTACAAGTGAAATTGAACTTCCTTGGCAGGCGAGGCGGGCGTGGAGTGGAACGATGCTGCTGCACGGAGATGGCTGTGCAGGACGAGGAGGCCCTTGCTTAGTGAGGCGGTGGCCTGCGTTCCCCCTGGATGAGGACGAATCTCTCAACCTGCTTTTTTTCTTCAGTCTGACCTCCTACTTCTTCATAGTTTGACCTGCTATGCTCGGCTTGGTGGGAGACCTCAACGCCGAGGTTGCTAGCCTCGAACGCAACTGTTGCTGCGTCAGGATGGCCTCGATGCAAATGGACCCGATGGCACCATGATGAAAAAAGAACAACAAGGAGAGATAGATGCCCGCACAGACTTCTCGCACCCTGTTCCGCGTGCGCCCTGTTTGAACTTTTTCAGTTGTACATTGGCATGTATGCATTGGACCCGTGCATTGGCAGTGGCCTATCTTGCAAGCTCGAGGGTGGCTGAGGATGACATGGACGGCAGCTCACTGCTCACAGGAGCTCGTTGCTGTAGACAGAGAGGAAGGTCGGGAGGGAAAGGACAGGGGGCGGAGCCGGCTGTAACTAGTGGCAGTGCATCGCAGTAGGGCACGCGACCAGCTGCAGATCAAGACCTCCTGTAGCTGCAGGTCAAGACCTCCCACAGCTGTAGGTCGAGGCTGGAGGGATGAGGAGGTGGTGGTTGGTCGTGAGACGAGAAAGATGACGAAAGGGAACTGGAGAAGCACTTGGCGGCCGGTGGAAGACGGAGCTGCCGCTGGCTTTATGGAAGAAGGCCGGAGCGGCGTGTTCAATGGCGGCGCAGGATGCGGGCCATGAGCCGTGGCGTCGCTGAGGTGAGGAGCTTGGCTCCGGATGCAGGCTTGGGTTCGCAGTCACGGCGTCGTGGTCAACCAGCGACCCCGGATCCGGTCGCAAAAGAGATTGGGTTCGACGCCTGGATTTGGGAGGAGGGAGAGCTACATCTTGATCTAGCACTGGATGTGGTGATCTGCGGCGGTGCGTGGAGAACTACGGCACGGCTACGACGCACGGGACCCAGGGGCGGCGGCGGTGCGGTGGGATCAGGGCGGCGGCAGCGCGGTGGGATCAGGGCGGCGTCAGAGCATGGGGATCGAGCATGGATGAAGGCCCGGTGCTGCGGGAGAGGATCGTGGGCTACGGGTGCTGGGTGGGCAGTTTTTTTAGGGCGCACCGATTCGGGAGGATCCCGTCGCCCCTATATAGCTCGCGTCGTGATCCAAATAACTATTCTGATCCTGGGATCAGAATAGTGCTACTATATATATATATATATATATATATATATATATATAGGGTCGCGCTATTCGTCACCCTGGGTGAGGAATAGTTATTCTTCACCCGCCTCTATTTTACCATCAATGCACCATAATTTTATGTTTCGTAAGTTTTGCCTTATTGCCGACGCAAAAAGGGACCGTAAGAAAATATATAATCGTCGTAAAAAATATTTATGTTATGTAGAATTACAAACGTAAAAACATAGTCTAAAATACACATAAACTGCAAATTTTCTTGTCTTATGACCTATATTTTTATTTTCTTATGTCAAATTTTACGTAGTGAATCAATAGGAATGTAACTATTTGAATTTCAAACGTAATTTAATTATGAAATGATCGTAAGATTACCTCGAGTGAAGAATAACTTATTCTGCACCCTGGGTGATGAATAGTGACACTATATATATATATATATATATATATATACTTCCGCACTGCATGCTAAACACGAGGGCACTACACTTTTTTTAGCAAGAGCACTGCATTACAGAGACTAGTGAACTTCGCGTCGGAAAAAACTGCGCATAGTGTTTTTCGGTCCTGTTTTCGCTCTAATTTTTTAACCGTTTATCGGAACGAGTCGTATAATATACCCTTGGAAAGCTACGGATTAGACGCAACTTCGCCATGTTGAACACTTTTCGAGATTCCCCGTGGTTTAAGAGCAGTTTCAAAAACGGTGTGGCCCATAAAGAGTGGCAGCGAGTGTTTTTTCGCATTTTCTTTTCTAAACCGCTCATCGGAATGAGGCAAATGATACACCGTTGGATAGATATCGTCGAGCCACATCTTTTTCATAAATATTGTTTTCTCTAGTTTGTTACGGTTTAAGAGCAGTTTCAAATTTACTAAATCGCGGAATTCTGTTTTTCAATTTTTTTTTAAATTTTCGGTACTGCTTTCACTCCAGTTTTTTAACCATTTGTCGAAATGAGGTGTGTAATATACCGTTGAAAATCTAAGGACAAGGCGTAACTTTCATATGTTGAAATGTTTTTGAGATTCCTTATGGTTTTAAGTTAATTTTAAAAATCATGTGATGGACGACGAGTGACAGCGGCCGTTTTTCGCGAAATTTTTACAAACCGGTTGTCGAAATGATTCAAATGATATGTCGTTGGTAAGATATCGACGAGCCGTAACTTTTTCATGTAGAACACTCTCTCTAATTACTTACGGTTTAAGAGCAATTTTAAATTTACCGAAATGCGGACACTCTGTTTTTCGCGACACCCAAATCGACGTGGGTACTTCATCCGACTGAAAACCGCACTGCATCGGATGAAAAACCGCACTGCATCAGATGTGTTAGAGAACTGCATGGTTTATTTTATTCAAATAATTTTTTCAAGGACGAAAAGTAGAGTGCACTTCACATCGGGTGTAAACGAACCACAACACTATCTAGAAGTCAACCGCATTACTTTTTCCGCTTCTGCAACAATTTTTTTGCACTTACGGGATGAACAACATCATACGGCCGACCGCACTGCTTTAGAATGAAAACCGCACTGCATCAGACGGGCAAGCGAGCTGCATAGTCTCTTTTCTTGGATGTAAATTTTCTCATACGAGTTTTTGTTGTCTTTTTTTTTACTTTTTTTATGAACGAGAGTGGACCGCAGAGACTATGGAAAGTGAGCCATGATATATATCAAAGTGAACCGCATTACCATTGTCGGTGTCAAAACTGGCGGATCTCGGGTAGGGGGTCCAAACTGTGCGTCTAAGGCGGATGGTAACAGGAGGCAGGGGACACGATGTTTACCCAGGTTCGGGCCCTCTTGATGGAGGTAAAACCCTACGTCCTGCTTGATTGTTCTTGATGATATGAGTATTACAAGAGTTGATCTACCACGAGATCAGAGAGGCTAAACCCTAGAAGCTAGCCTATGGTATGATTGTTGTTGTATATATATCATCTATCGACTAGCCTAGCCCTGGTTTATATAATGCACCAGAGGCCTAGGATAACAAGAGTCCTAGCCGAATACGCCGGTGGGCGAGGAGTCCTTGTCTTGATTACCAAGTCTTGCGGAATCTTCCTTGTATGCGGCAGCTGTCCGGACTGGCCCATGAGTATACGGCCATGGGGGTCCTCGGTCCAATCCAACTGATCGGGAGACGACGTGATGAGTACCCTCTAGTCCAGGACACCGTCAGTAGCCCCCTGAACCGGTCTTCAAGTTAGGGACGCTCCTCGATTCTTCCGAACTGCTCTTCATCTTCGGTCGTCGGTCTTGAAAACCGGTTCAACAAATCTTCTCCTCTCCGATCTTGAGGATCGCCGAAGTGCATCCGACGAGTTTACATGTCGGGTATCCGAGGAGCCCCTTTAAGTTTCCGGCCTTTATCAATGCCTTGTTATTTTTATGCCACACCTCGGGTTTGAAGTTGTTCCTGGGAGGCAGTGTCCTCTTGCGTCCAAGCTCTAACATCGAACTGCATTCGAGGTATCTTTTTGTGACGCCCCTGATTTGACCGTACACTAATCATACACGCAAATGTGTACGATCAAAATCAAGGACTCACGGGAAGATAGCACAACACAACTCTAGACCCAAATTAAAATAATACAAGCTTTATATTACAAGCCATGGGCCTCGAGGGCTTGAATACATAAGCTCGAATACACAAGAGTTAGCGGAAGCATCAATATCTGAGTACAGACATAAGTTAAACAAGTTTGCCTTAAGAAGGCTAGCACAAAAACAACAATGATAGAAAAGGCAAGGCCTTCTGCCTGGGAGCCTCCTAACTACTCCAAGTCGTCAGCGGCCGTCACATAGTAGTAGGCACCCTCGGGGTAGCAGTAGTCTTCAGTGGTGTCGTCTGGCTCCTGAGATTCATCATCTGGTCGCAACAATTGAGTATCGGGGGAAAGAGGTAGCAAAGCAGCCGTGAGTACTCATCCAAAGTACTCGCAAGACTTACATCAGATCTAAACTAAGTATGCATATGTATCAAAGGAAATGGGATGTATCTGTGGACTAAACTGCAGAATGCCAGAATAGAGGAAAGGCTTAGTCCTATCGATGACTAGCATCTTCTGGAAACCACCATCTTGCAGCAATAGGAGGGAGTAGAGTAGCATAAAGTAAAGTAGCAGTAGTGTTGTCAACCTCGGCCAGAGATCCTTTCTCGACTCCCAGCGAGAAAGCAATCCCAGAGCCATACTATCCATTCATCATAACCATGTCTCATATCCATTTCTCATCTCAAGTATCTAGTTCTAGCTGTATCGATCGGGATACAACTCCAAGTGTCCGTTACCATAGGACAGGCTATCGGTAGATGTTTTCTTCCCTGCAGGGATGCACCAACTTACTCACCACGCTCGATTAACTCCGGCCGGACACACTTTCCTGGGTCATGCCCGGCCTTGGCCAAACAATACGCCACAACCCGACCTAGGCTTAATAGAGAGGCCAGCATGCCGGACTAAACCTATGCCCCCAGGGGTCATGGGCCATCTCCCCGGGAACTCCTGCACGTTGCGTACGCGACTGGTGAGCAGACCTAGCTACCTCCTTCAACAAGGTAGGTGCTTACCAGTCCAACCCGGCGCGCGCCGCTCAGTCCCTGACGTCTATTAAGCTCCGGCTGATGCATACGACGTAGAACGCCCATACTATGCCCATGTGATGGTTAGTGCTATCAGGCCAGAGGCCCCTCGGATCAAATATCCAAATCGTAGTGGATTAGGAACATGCAGTAACGAGCAGAGACTCACGATCGATGTGACCCCGTCGCCCCATCTTGAGTACTTGCGGCAAGGGCTAAGAATGCCCGGCCACGCCTCGTAAGTATATTGCGGGCACCTTCCAGGTCAACCCGACTCCACATCACTCGCTATGAAGCTCACGCGGGTACCCTCAGGGTCGACCCGTCTTTAGTAACATGGTTCAATGTAAATTCATAGTAACCATAGTAACTGTGTGTCTAACACCAAAGGGAAAACCCGAGGAATCACCCCCGGTGAATTCCACCTGCTATTGTCATCAAGGTGAACGTAAGAGGATCCACCCTCGAGGTTCACGTTTGATGGGTTGCACGACAGAGCCATAATGGAAGTGGTTAAGGAGGAAATCACCCTCGATGACCTCGACTGTATAGCTACACTACGGAGATCTGATCAGGAGTGATGTAATAGGTTCCACCCTCGGCACTCGATGGTAACTCTACATAGTCATACAACTAGGGGTGTGATGTGCGGTGTCGGGGCCTGGACGTTGATCACGTTGATCGAGTCATCAAACATAAAGCGAGGCAACTGGGACAAGGTGGGGTCACTGATGGATCTCTAACCAACCTATACTAAGCAGTTTAGAATAAGCAGGTAAGGTATGAAAGCAGGTAACAAAAACAGGCTATGCATCAGAGTAGGATCATACATAAAGCAGTAGCAGTTCTAATGCAAGCAAGAGAGGGAAAGAAATGGGCGATATCGGAATGCTCAAGGGGGGTTTGCTTGCCTGGTCGCTCAGACGAGAAGGAGGGGTCGTCAGTCACAGGGGCATCAGCATCGTCACGGGGTCTACCGAAGAGAAGAGGGGGGGAGAAACAGTAAATACATGGCAAGCAAGTGCATAACAGGACAACAGGTAGAGCTAGACGTGTTCTAACGTGGTGCTACACGATACCGGTGAAAGGGGAAGTCAACCGGGTATGTTTTCTTGGTTCCGGACCTGTGACACACAGAGGACCGGAGGGGGAATCTTCCATGTTCAGCATGCTAGGGGCATGTGACAGATGAACGGACTGCGTATTCGGATTCGTCTCGTCGTTCTGAGCAACTTTCATATATAAAACTTTTTCATCCGAGTTACGGATTAATTTCTATGAATTTCTAAAGTTTTAACAATATTCTGAAATCATTAGTAATTAAAAAGATAAAACTGCATCAGCATGACATCATCCTGATGTCAGCAGTAACCAGCCAGTTGACTAGTCAAACTGACGCCAGGGACCCACCTGTCATTGACCTAACTAAACTAACAGGGTGGAAATAACTAAATTAGTTGATTAGACTAATTAAGAGAGATTAATTAAGTTATTTATTTATTTATCTAATTCTTTTAATCTCTTTTTTAAAAAAAACTAGGGCTGGGCCCCACGTGTCTGTGGCCCATAGGCCATAGCGTGCATTGGCTATCGGGCGGGTGCCCGTGGAGGCCAGAACCGGGCACGCACGGCACCACGGGGTCGGGCGCCTCCTCCGGCGAGGCCAACGGCAAGCACAAGGTCGAGGGGGGCGCGGCCAACGGCAGGAGGCTGGGATGCCGGGGAGCGGCGACAACGGCGTCAGAGCGTGGCCGGGCGGAGGCGGGGCTGCGCGCGGCGGCCGGGAGCCGCAGGGTAGCACCGGCGGGGGCGGTCGGCGCACCGAGGTGAGCGCAAGGCTGTCATGGGGTGCCAGTGGCGGTAGGTGGGCGCTCGCGGGGGGCTGGGCAGGCCGCAGGCATGGGCGGTTGTGATGCGGCGCGGCCTGAGCGTCGCGGGGAGGCGGGGCGGTGGTCGGCACGGTGGGCGGTGGCGGTGGTGAGCAGCAGTCACAGAAGCAGCGCACGGGGCGACGACGAGGCCAGTTAGGCGGAGCGAAGCATGCGGGCGGGCGCGGGACCGGGACTGGCGCGAGCGGGTAGGCGCGGGCACCGGCGACGAGCTGCGGCAGACAGCAGCAGGCAGGGTCGCGGGCACGGCAAGCGCATGCGTGGGCGGCGCGGGCTTCGGCCATGACGGCCGAGCTCGCGGGGACGTCTAAATAGCGACAAATCAAGGGTTGCTAGCAGGGGAAAGGCAGGGGAGCTCACTGGGGGAGGGGTCGCGTGAGAGCTTGGTGAGGTCCGGGAGCAGCACAGGGTGCGCAACCGTTGGGGAAGCACCGGCGACCGAAGTGGAGGGAGCTCGATCCGCTCGACGTAGTGGTGTAGGCCTCTGGCTCTTGGTAGGAGTCGAAGCAGAGTGACCTGGTGGAGCTCGTGGACACATTCTAGTCGGGGAGGAGCATGGTGGCCACGTGGTCGAGGAGGGCCATGACGACTATGGCTCGAACGGGCGTGGGGAGGATGATGGTGGCGCGAGGGGGAAAGATCTGGCGAGCTAGGGTTGGGTATATGGTCAAGGGACATTGCGGGGTAGACCTTATACTCACCGAGGAGGTCCCGATGGCCGGCGTGTGCCAATCCAAGTCATGGACGTGGCACCTGCGTCCAGATGCCTCTGATGAACAGAGGAAGGAGACATGGGCGTTGGTGGGCTAGGATGTAGTTAGGTGGGCTAACAAGCCCAGTAGCTTAGGTCCTCCTCCTTTTCTTTTCTTTATTTAAATTTAATTATTTCTTCACTATTTCTATTTTAAACGATATAGTAAATGAATTTAGTTAAACTTGAAAACTAGCACATAATTCAAGAACAACTTTGTGGTGTTGGATAGAAGTTCTAGAGCCAATGGAATTGTTCAAACATTTTTAGAAATTGAATAGGTCAAATTTAAATGTTGCTGGACCAAGAATTAATTCCCAGAGGCATTTTGGGAATTCAAAAGAGGTTGGTTCAAACATGACAAATATCAAGGGATTATTTGCCACACTTTGAACATTTTGGTTTTCATGTTTGAGAAATTTGAATCTTGGACTTTAGTTTGGATTTGAAATTAGAACGGTGTTTGAAAGCCACTGAGGAATAGTAATAGTAAGAGTGATGACTTGGCATCATTAGTAGAGGGTTACTGTAGCTTCATTATCCGGGCGTCACAATTCTCCTCCACTACAAGAAATCTCGTCCGGAGATTTAAGGGGTGGAGTAATGGGGAAAGACTCGAGAAGGACGGAGCTCAACACAAGATAGGTACCTCAACGTGGCATAGAGGCATCTCTCGAGTTTAAATTCAAGGAAGTTGTCGAGAGCAAGGTAAGAAGGTGCAATAAGAAGCTTCAACCGGGTAGGCAAACGTTCGTTGCCTGAAACAGAGGGTGAAAGGGGTTCGGAGCAATGGGAATAAGTATTGCGTCTGATACCAGAATAGATCACTAGGTAGGTCGCTCATGATTTACATATGATGCCAAGCGCGAGGCATAACTTGGGAGAACAGGGATGCAGAGGAGTCAAGTTTCGATCCTGTGGAATGGTGGGTTATGGGCCCACCCTGTGGTTAAAAGTAGGAAGGGCGCTAGCATTTTGCACGGTCATGATAGCAAGGCAGGTCAGAAAATAGCATGTCATTTATGTTGGCAGCAACATTGGTACCAAGGGCGAGGGACGAAGAGAACCATTTTCCTGCTCGTTGAAACGAGGCGGACCTATAGGCAAAGCTCTCGTCCATCGGTGGCTATCGGAATGTCATCAACAATAGTAACAGGGTCTTTACTGACATAGTTTTACATTGAGGTGCTTACCTAAGCAAGAAATTATCTCTACTGAGATAAGTTAGTTTACCGGAAAGGTTAAACAAAAGAACGGAAAGGAAAAATATGATTAGTATATTAATCAGAACAATGGAAAGGAAAATGTGTTTAAACACAATTATCAGGAGTATATCCTTCCCAAGGACAAGCAGAGGATGATATCCATGACAGGATAGTAAGTAGATAACCAATTAGGTAAAGGGAAAGAATTTCATGACATTACCCATACAACGGTGTTTGGATACTTGATAAAGAAAATTTAGTATCGTGCTTCAAATGTTCTTATTGGAGATTGAATTACCACAGACATGCTTTGAGATAACATTGACATGGTTTCAAGAAAAGGCCAGACTTTGGATACACCAAGGATCCATCGGAAACAACTTAGAAAATAAGTCATACAATTTTAGTAGGGAAAAGATGAGGGTGTGGCCGACGGGCTCAGTAGCAATCCATTGACATGCCAAAAAGGATGTATTCCCAAAATCAATATGATGAAGTTTGTGTTGGGGGGAAGACAAGAATGTTGTTGATACTGATACAAATCATCGAGAGGCAAGGATGGTATTTCTAGCCATGAATTCAATTGACATCTCTGAAGAAGCCAAAGTGTGACGGTGATCAAGACAAAGTTTGTCGAGAGACTCTATGAAGATGCCCTCAAGCAAAAAAGGGAGGATGAAGTGAAAGGCTATGAGAACCACGGATTCGACACAAGCTCAAAGTCAAGCTTGTTGTTCGAGGTGAAATGATAAGATGAGGAAGATCGACATAAGCTTAGCTCATCGTCGGAAGTTGCTCCGGGCATAAGGACCAGGTAGCACAGTTAAAAAGTTGACAAGATAAAAATATAGCCGATCAGGCTAGGAATGATGTGATGGGGCATAAAGCTTCCCAGTATCAAGTACTAGGTGCAATGCCAGAAGGTAAATCAGAGTAGAGGTTGGACGGGGGAAATGAGCTGTAGAGGATAAGTAATTGAACTTACCCAGTAAATGGGATCAAGGAGGAAATATGGTCGGGACTATAACTGCAAGGGATCCAATTTACGATACCGGAAGAATTATTCGAATGATTAATTATCCTTGCAAGAAGCTTTCATGATAAGTTCCCCACCGTGTTCGTGGGCATGATCACAAGGTTCAGGGTCGACCCCCACTTCTACAATGCATAACCTTTCATTTTACTTCTCGCTCTTGATGAAGCTGTAGTATTGAAATTTTATCTGACGAAAAGCCAGTAGAGTATAACCCGCATAACTTCGAGTTCACACAGATTAGGGAAGGCATAGGTTCAACCCATCGGGGCATCTTAGGAACCTATATCATAAATTCCAAGAATAAATAACACAAGCTCGGTAGTAGAGCATGCTTGAGAAAGCAGAGGATATAATTTACCAAAACATTATGTATCCGAGGAAAGGCTCACAAGCTTATTGAATATGAAGGACGTAGTCGGATAAAATCCTAAAAGGGTCTGGTGGTCCACAAGGGATCTGATGTGAGAATTAATATTCAACCAGTGGAAGAAAGAATGCAAGGAGATCAGATTATAGAAACAATTGACTAACTCAAAGCTCAATTGCAAGAGGGATTATGAATTCCAAGACATGGGGTCAGAAGCAATACTCTGATTAGGGATGGATAGGTAGAATAGCCTTAGGGGTACCATCGATGGCGATTTGATTGATCGAGATTCAGCACATGTTAAAATGACGTCCGAGCCGGAAGGATGAATTCTAGGATCTGATTGAGGATTGCGAGCATTCGCAACATATTGTATCAACGGACTCAAAATGATAATGACAAAGGCTGACAATAAGATTACTAGACTTATGGTATTAACCATAATGCAAGCAAGCAAGAAATTCAAGAACAATAGGCTGTTGAGGATTTTCACAAGAGCGAATGGTATTACGAAGACTTTTGTGAAGTACATGAATCAACTCAGGATGAGAGGATACTCGATAGGTGCACAAGGTTATCCGTAGGGGTATTCAGATGACAAGGAACTGCAAGGCAGTAAGCTCAAAGGATTCTCGGAAAAAGAGAGCAGTTCAGGGCATCTTGTAATAACAAGATCGATGGGATAGAATTAAGATTGGCAAGTGTGTGTAGTTATCCATAAGGATATTTTGGTGGTAGGGAATTGCAAAGGTAACAGGCACAAAGTCTCGAGAGAATATCGTAGAGTATCTTCGGAATCTTCTGATGCAGCAGGCGATCATCTGAAATAAGGGGGCTCTCCGGACGGATGTGATTATGAGATCCTAATGTTCGAGTTAGTAAAACCTTTTAACCCAAATAGAAGAGAGATCAAAGTCCCAGAGTATAAACGAGGAGTAAAAGATCCTAATACCACCCAATGGCGACGTGGGCCCGTAAGACACACAGCCAAGTTAGTAAAACAGTTTTCGGTTTCTAGACTCAACTTCGGCCAAGGAGTTGGAAAGGGGGGAATCCTACAGTCAGTCGGCTCTGATACCAACTTGTGACGCCCCCGATTTGACCGTACACTAATCATACACGTAAATGTGTATGATCAAAATCAAGGACTTATGGGAAGATATCACAACACAACTCTAGACCCAAATTAAAATAATACAAGCTTTATATTACAAGCCAGGGGCCTCGAGGGCTCGAATACATAAGCTCGAATACACAAGAGTCAGTGGAAGCATCAATATCTGAGTACAGACATAAGTTAAACAAGTTTGCCTTAAGAAGGCTAGCACAAAAACAACAACAATCGAAAAGGCAAGGCCTTCTGCCTGGGAGCCGCCTAACTACGCCAAGTCATCAGCGGCCGTCACGTAGTAGTAGGCACCCTCGGGGTAGCAGTAGTCTTCAGTGGTGTCGTCTGGCTCCTGAGATCCGTCATCTGGTCGCAACAATTGGGTATGGGGGGAAAGAGGTAGCAAAGCAGCCGTGAGTACTCATCCAAAGTACTCGCAAGACTTACATCAGATATAAACTAAGTATGCATATGTATCAAAGGAAATGGGTTGTATCTGTGGACTAAACTGCAGAATGCCAGAATAGAGGAAAGGCTTAGTCCTATCGATGACTAGCATCTTCTGGAAACCACCATCTTGCAGCAACAGGAGGGAGTAGAGTAGCATAAAGTAAAGTAGCAGTAGTGTTGTCAACCTCGGCCAGAGATCCTTTCTCGACTCCTAGCGAGAAAGCAATCCCAGAGCCATACTATCCATTCATCATAACCATGTCTCATATCCATTTCTCATCTCAAGTATCCAGTTCTAATTGTATCGATCGGGATACAACTCCAAGTGTCCGTTACCATAGGACAGGCTATCGATAGATGTTTTCTTCCCTGCAGGGGTGCACCAACTTACTCACCACGCTCGATTAACTCCGGCCGGACACACTTTCCTGGGTCATGCCTGGCCTCGGCCAAACAATACGCCGCAACCCGACCTAGGCTTAATAGAGAGACCAGCACGCCGGACTACACGTATGCCCCCAGGGGTCATGGGCCATCTCCCCGGGAACTCCTGCACGTTGCATACGCGGCCGGTGAGCAGACCTAGCTACCTCCTTCAACAAGGTAGGTGCTTACCAGTCCAACCCGGCGTGCGCCGCTCAGTCACTGACGTCTATTAAGCTTCGGCTGATGTATATGACGCAAAACACCCATACTATGCCCACGTGATGGTTAGTGCTTTCAGGCCAGAGGCCCCTCGGATCAAATATCCAAATCGTAGTGGATTAGGAACGCACGGTAACGAGCAGAGACTCATGATCGATGTGACCCCGTCACCCCGTCTCGAGTACTTGCGACAAGGGCTAAGAATGCCCGGCCACGCCTCGTAAGTATCTCGCGGGCACCTTCTAGGTCAACCCGACTCCACATCACTCGCTATTAAGCTCGCGCGGGTACTCCTCAGGGTCGACCCGTCTTTAGTAACATGGTTCAGTGTAAAGTCATAATAACCATAGTAATTGTGTGTCTAACACCAAAGGGAAAACCCGAGGAATCACCCCCGGTGAATTCCACTCGATGTTGTCATCAAGGTGAACGTAAGAGGATCCACCCTCGAGGTTCATGTTTGATGGGTTGCACGACAGAGCCGTAACGGAAGTGGTTAAGGAGGAAATCACCCTCGATGACCTCGACCGTATAGCTACACTACGGAGATCTCATCGGGAGTGATGTAAGAGGTTCCACCCTCGGCACTCGATGGTAACTCTGCAGAGTCGTACAACTAGGGGGGGTGATGTGCGGTGTCGGGGCCTGGACGTCGATCATGTTGATCGAGTCATCGAACATAAAGCGAGGCAACTAGGACAAGGTGGGGTCACTGATGGATCTCTAACCAACCTATACTAAGCAGTTTAGAATAAGCAGGTAAGGTATGAAAGCAGGTAACAAAAACAGGCTATGCATGAAAGTAGGATCATACATAAAGTAGTAGCAGTTCTAGTGCAAGCAAGAGAGTGAAAGAAATGGGCGATATCGGAATGCTCAAGGGGGGTTTGCTTGCCTGGTCGCTCAGGCGAGGAGGGGTCGTCGGTCACAGGGGCATCACCATCGTCATGGGGTCTACCAAAGAGAAGAGGGGGGAGAAACAGTAAATACATGGCAAGCAAGTGCATAACAGGACAACAGGTAGAGCTAGACGTGTTCTAACGCGGTGCTACACGATACCGGTGAAAGGGGAAGTCAGCCGGGAATGTTTTCCCGGTTCCGGACCTGTGTCACACAGAGGACCGGAGGGGGAATGTTCCATTTTCAGCATGCTAGGGGCATGTGACAGATGAACGGACTGCGTATTCGGATTCGTCTCGTCGTTCTGAGCAACTTTCATATATAAAACTTTTCATCCGAGTTACGGATTAATTTCTATGAATTTCTAAAGTTTTAACAATATTCTGAAATCATTAGTAATTAAAAGATAAAACTGCATTAGCATGACATCATCCTGATGTCAGCAGTCAACCAGCCAGTTGACTAGTCAAACTAACGCCAGGGACCACCTATCATTGACCTAACTAAACTAACAGGGTTGAAATAACTAAATTAGTTGATTAGACTAATTAAGCGAGCTTAATTAAGTTAATTATTTATTTAATTCTTTAATTCTTTTAATCTCTTTTTATAAAAAACCAGGGCTGGGCCCCACGTGTCTGTGGCCCATAGAACATAGCGCGCATTGGCTATCGGGCGGGTGCCCGTGGAGGCAAGAACTGGGCACGCACGGCACCACGGGGTCGGGCGCCGCGGCAAGGCGCCACCTCCGGCAAGGCCACCGGCAAGCACGAGGTGGATGGGGCCGCGGCCAGCGGCAGGAGGCTGGGATGCCGGGGAGCGGCGACAGCGGCGTCGGAGCGTGGTCGGGCGGAGGCGGGGCTGCGCGCGGCGGCCGGGAGCAGCAGGGTAGCAGCGGCGGGGGCGGTCGGCGCACCGAGGCGAGCGCGAGGCGGTCACAGGGTGCCAGTGGCGGTAGGTGGGCGCGCGCGGGGGGCTGGGCAGGCCGCGGGCGTGGGCGGTTGTGATGCGGCGCGGCCTGAGCGTCGCGGGGAGGCGGGGCGGTGGTCGGCACAGTGGGCGGTGGCGGTGGTGAGCAGCAGTCACAGAAGCAGTGCACGGGGCGGCGACGAGGCCAGTGAGGCGGAGCGAAGTATGCGGGCGGGCACGGGACCGGGACTGGCGCGAGCGGGGAGGCGCGGGCACCGGCGACGAGCTGCGGCAGACAGCAGCAGGCAGGGGCGCGGGCACGGCAAGCGCATGCGTGGGCGGCGCGGGCTTCGGCCATGGCGGCTGAGCTCGCAGGGATGTCTAAACAGCGACGAATCAAGGGTTGCTAGCAGGGGGAAAGGCAGGGGAGCTCACTCGGGGGGGAGGGTCGCGTGAGAGCTTGGTGAGGTCCGAGAGCAGCACAGGGCGCACAACCATTGGGGAAGCACCGGCGACCGAAGAGGAGGGAGCTCGATCCGCTCGACGTAGTGGTGCAGGCCTCTGGCTCGTGGTAGGAGTCGAAGCAGAGGAACCTGGTGGAGCTCGTGGACACGTTCTAGTCAGGGAGGAGCACGATGGCCGCGTGGTCGTGGAGGGCCATGACGACAATGGCTCGGACGGGCGTGGGGAGGATGATGGCGGCGCGAGGGGGAAAGTTCTGGCGAGCTTGGGTTGGGTATATGGTCAAGGGAGGTCGCGGGGTAGATCTTATACTCTCCAAGGAGGTCCCGATGGCTGGCGCGTGCCAATCCAAGTCATGGACGCGACACCTGCGTCCACGATGCCTCTGATGAACAGAGGAAGGAGACATGGGCGCTGGTGGGCTAGGCTGTAGTTAGGCGGGCTAACAAGCCTAGTAGCTTAGGTCCTCCTCCTTTTCTTTTCTTTAATTAAATTTAATTATTTCTTCATTGTTTCTATTTTAAACGATATAGTAAATGAATTCAGTGAAACTTGAAAACTAGCACATAATTCAAGAACAACTTTGTGGTGTTGCATAGAAGTTTTAGAGCCAATGGAATTGTTCAAACATTTTTAGAAATTGAATAGGTCAAATTTAAATGTTGCTGGACCAAGAATTAATTCCCAGAGGCATTTTGGGAATTCAAAAGAGGTTGGTTCCAACATGACAAATATCAAGGGATTATTTGCCACACTTTGAACATTTTTGTTTTCATGTTTGAGAAATTTGAATCTTGGACTTTAGTTTGGATTTGAAATTAGAACGGTGTTTGAAAGCCACTGAGGATTAGTAATAGTAAGAGTGATGACATGGCATCATTAGTAGAGGGTTATTGTAGCTTCATTATCCAGGCGTCACACTTTTGCAGCCGAGCACCAATGTCGGACTGCTTCCGAGCTCCAACGCCAAAATGTATCCGAGCTCCAACGCCGGACTGTGTCCAAGCTCCAACGCCGGACTATATCCAAGAAGTCATAGATCATCTTGGTCCAAAAAAGTTGAAGGAGTTTAGCCGCGCTTAATGCCGGAAATGCCCTCTATGGAGCTAGCCACTAGCGCCCGAGCTTTATGCCGGACTGCTTCCAAGGTGGTGCACCACCCCGACCGCGGGCTGATTTATTGTGAATATTCTTAACTGGTGCAGTTTATTCTCTGCCGATGTATATCCAGTAGCTCTCAAGGTGTGTATTAGTCTAAAACCCGAGATGCACCTGAAGGCAAGCATAAAACCGCTGTTCCTAGTAGCCCCTGAGACTCAGGTCGATGCGCGAAGTCGGCCTGAGGATCAAATCCTAGCTCGGCAGCATACATAGGAACAAAAAGGCAGTGTAATATATTAGAGATAATGGTGATCGGCGAACGGGCCCTGAAGAGAGGGTCGTGAGAAGTCGCCGTGATATATAGCTTGATGCCAGATAGGTCTAGATGGTACTTATTGCTGTCGGAAGACGCGCTTCCCATAGTTCGATCAAGCCGAACATTGAGCCCTTTGAATTTTCTGCATTGGATAGGCAATGCAGTAGCCCCCAAGACACTGGTCGGGTGGCAACACCAGATCAGGGGATCGATGCCCCTTTAATTTTTGTAAATAATGAGCGCAAAGCCCAGTAGCCCCCGAGCCTTAATGTGGGCACGGGCGGCCGAATTAAGCATCGATATCCAGAGTAAAATCATAGATTATGTGTAATGATTCTATGTATCCAAGTACTTTACATCATTATTTTGACTCCATTATGACTGTTTATCAGTTGAAAGTGGCCCATCATCGGCTTCTACCCCTTGGTAGATACTACGTAGGGTGTTTCTGCAATAACAAAGCAACCCTTAGCCGACGTCTCGGTGCCCGAAGGCGGTTGTGTTAGCGGAAATGAGGCAATCCGATATGCGGGCTTTAAAACTTTCGCTTAGTCATAGGAGCTTTAAACTAGGGAAGCTAGCTATGAGCCCCCGGTTACTGTTCGGCGACATCCGAGGTCAAGCCGTATGCCGGGGTACTGATCCACGGGCACCTATGGGACCGGCGGACCGAGTCCCTTTCGGTTCGGCGGGGGCGGAGGTCGTGCAAAGAGCGGATCGAGGCGAAACACACGAGTAGTTTACCCAGGTTCGGGCCGCACGGATGCGTAAAACCCTACTCCTGCTTTGTGATTTGTATTGAGTTCTTGCTCGGGAGCGTGGAGTGCTACAGTACACACCAGCAGCTAACGAGACCGAGCGTGAATGTTCGAACCAGCTAACCCCCTTCTATGTTGCGCATGGGCCTCCTTTTATATGCTCAAGGGGTCACCGACAGGTGGCAACGTAGACAAGGACAAAAAGGGAAAGGTGCTGCGGTTGGTACAGCTACCTGCTACAGTGTATCATACCTAACCCTGACGGCAGGGGACAAGGGCCTTAAATGCCCGTCTGCGTCGCCTAAACAGTGTAAAAGGGACCGTCAGGGACGCCACCGCTCGCCACGGCGGCAATCTTGTCAGCGCCGCTTGCCACCGCTCACCGCTGGCTGCACAGCCTCCTGCCACGTACGCTGGGAAGGGTCCCAGAGTGACACGTTGGTGGATGTGCTGGAGCGCGGGCACGGAGTGGTGGCTTGCCGCGGCAAGCGCCTTGCCGCGGTTGTTGTCTTGTCGCGTCCGGGAGCTTGTCGCTCACCGGGCCTTGCCGGGACGCGTGGTGCGCCGCGGAAAGTTCCTTGAGATGCCTTGGGTAGCCTTCCCGGCAAGCTCCTCTTGCCGGGGTCTTGAGGTGCCTTAGTTGGCCTTCCCGGCAAGCTCCTCTTGCCGGGGTCTTGTCTCCTTGAATGGCTCCAGGGGAACCACGGAGGACCTTGGCGGTCACCCGGCAAGCCTTGCCGCGGGATGCTGCGACTGCCCGTGCACAAGTTCGGGATACTAGGGTACCCCTACTCTAGTACACCGACACCGTAAACACTTCGGCCAATGTTATGAACGGCCCGTCATTTAACATAGTCATCGGATCGCTGACCAGTTTACGCCTATTGTGACAGTCAGTTTTCGGCTTTCTCCACTAAGGCGCTTGACCATGCGAGCTGGAAGCACAATCGCAGTGGTTCTCCCTTTGCACACCTAGCCGAACAAAGCGGAATGTAGGAGGCAAGCACAGGAGCCGGGCAACCCAACTATTGACCAAAGACACAATTCGAAACCGATGCATATATAGCAATTCGGACCCACCAACTATATCTTCGCATGCAAGGAAGTGCCTCCTTATTGCGCACAAAAAATGAATACCCCCCTGCCAGCTGGGACCCACCACAGTGGGAGGCTGACTTGTGGGCCTACTAAGTTGACGAGGACAGAGGGCTTTGTCAACTTAGTCAATATGAACGATTCTAGCTCCAGTGACCGTACGATGTCCATCCAACGGCCTTAGTGCTTCTTCAACCTCTGGTCTTCTTGCTCCAGCCGCCCAAAGCAGCGTCGGTCGTGCCGCCTGCTCCTGCCTCCCGTGGCCATCTGTGCTGCCGCGGAGGCCTCACCGCCCCCATACTACTCCCACTCCTGGCCAGGCCATCCCTCCACTCACCCACACCCACTGTTATTCTATGGCGACGGCAGCCTCACACCGCAGCCGAACCAGTGAACCCTCGTACTCCTCTCCGCGTGGGCATCCACTGCTGCGTCTTCCCCGGGTCCGCGTCGTCCCCTTCCTAGGCCTCGCCGTCGTCCACCGCCTTGGTGCTCTCGGCACGGCGTGGTCAGTGTGGTCAACGACCGACTTCCATCAGAAGAGTAATGTACGTGGAGAGGCTGACAGCTGGGTCCATGGCCACAACCCTGTTTTTTGTGATTTGCCAAGTAAGTCGCTTTGTCAGGCCTATTGGGCTGCAAATCTTTCAAGACGAGGAGAGCTTCATTTGGCTGGCCGAGAAAATAGCCTATCAGTAATGAGAAATGGGCTGTACATTTTTAAAACACATCAAACCGGCAATTAGTTTCAAATTTCTTTTTTTCATTTCAAGATTTTAAATTGCATTGATTTTTATGCGTGGACAATTTGTTGGATTTTATATTGATATACATTTATTTTTAAAATCAGTTTGAATGTGACTCGAAATTTCAGGATTAAAAACATTTCGAACTGCACCGAAATATGCAAAATTTTCGTATAATTTTTTAACCGTGGCCACAATATGGGCTGTAATGCTAACAAAAAGAATATGGGCTCCAAAAAAACCTTAAAAATTAGCAAATGGGCTGTAAATTATTAGAAATAATGGCAGATGGGTTGTATGTTGTTTTCCACAGATTTGAGGCTTTCCTAAAAAAAGGTTGACGCACAAGCAGTGACTGTTGGATTTCCATCCAACGGCCGTCGTGCTTCTTTAATCTCTACTCTTCCTGCTCCAATCGCTCAAACAAGCGCCGGCGGGACTGCCTGCTCCCTCCTTCCCGCGGCCGGCTGTGCTGCCGCGCAGGCCTCACCGCCCCACCGTACTCCCATCACTGGCCTAGCCATCCCTCTACTCACCCACACCTGCTGTTATTCTCCAACGACGGCAAACGAACCAGTAAACCCTCGTACAGTCATACTCCCCTCTGCGTGGGAAACAACTGCTGAGTCTTCCCTACCTCCGTGTCGTTCCCTTCCTAGGCCTCGCCGTCGTCCACCGCCCTGGTGCTCTCGGCGCGGCCTGGTCAACATGGTCAATGACCGACATGCATCTGAAGTGGACTGTACGTGGAGAGGCTAACAGCTGGGTCCACGGCCGCACGCAAGGAAATGCCTCCTTATTACGCGCAAAATAATGATTCCTCCACCTGACATCTGGGACCCACCTGAAGGGCCTCTGTATTTCGCGAAAAAACGTTACCGCCGCTGACAGCTCGGACCCACTAGCTATATCTTCGCACGCAAGGAAGTGCCTCCTTATTACGCACAAAAAATGAATACTCCCCCTACTAGCTGGGACCCTGTATAGTGGCAGGATGACTTGTGGGCCTACTAAGTTGACGGGGACGGATAGCTTTGTCAACTTAGTCAATATGCACGATTATAGCTCTAGTGACCGTATGATGTCCGTCCAACGGCCGTAGTGCTTCTTCAACCTCTGGTCTTCTTGCTCTAGCCGCCCAAACCAGCGCCAGTCGTGCCTCGTGCCCCTGCCTCCCGTGGTCGGCTGCGATGTGGCGGAGGCCTCACCTCCCCCTACTACTCCCACCGCTGGCCAGGCCATCCCTCTACTCACGCACACCCCATGTTATTCTGTGGCGACGGCAGCCTCACACCGCAACGAACCAGTGAACCCTCATACTCCTCTACGCGTGGGCATCCACTGCCGCGTCTTCCCTGGCTTCGCCTCGTCCCCTTCCTAGGCCTCACCGTTGTCCACCGCCTTGGTGCTCTCGGCGCGGCGTGGTCAATGTGGTCAATGACCGACTTCCATCGGAAGAGTACTGTACGTGGAGAGGCTGACAGCTGGGTCCACGGCAGCCGCAAGGAAGTGCCTCCTTATTACGTGCAAAATAATTATTCCTATACCTGATAGCGGGGACCCATAGGACGGGCCACTGTATTTCATGAAAAAAACGTTTTCCCCCTGACTGCTGGGACCCACCAGCTACATCTTCGCACGCAAGGAAGTGTGTCCGGGCAAAAAAATGATTCGGCCCCCTGACTGCTGGGACCCACCAGCTATATCTTCGCACGCAAGGAAGTGCCTAACAGTCGGGACCCACCTGGTCGAAGCGTACGTAGCATTGTCATTCTGGTCGCGAATGTGTACGTACATACTGGTCGATGTAGAGCGCGCACGTGTCGAGGCGCGCATGTACACGTACGTATAGCGGCCAGTGTGGAAGAAAGAAAATACGACCACGTACGTACATATGGGCGGGGTCTCGAACGCCTACTCGCGCATACGTACGGCCAGGGCTCGTGTACATGGCTGGGTCGGAACGGAGAAACTGTGTCGTCGTCGTGTTCATGGGGAGGCAACGGAATGCATCGTGTTCATCGGGAGGCAATGGAACGTGTGGGAGCCAACCGGCTTTGACGGAACAGCCGATGGAAACGAGGCATGGCGTACCGCAGAACGGAGGAAACGGCCTTGTGTTCGATCGGCCACGTTTGAAACGGGATCCTGTTCATCGGAAGGGGTCTGGCGTACCACAAAACGGAGGAAACGGACCTCCTACAGTCGAAACGGGGGTCCTGTTGATCGGGATGGGGTGTGGCGTACCGCAAAGCGGAGGTAACAGACTTGTGTTGGAGCGCTATGGTCGAAACGGGAGTCCTGTTCATCGGGAGGGGTGTGGCGTACCGCAAAACGGGACTCCACAGGATACTATTCATCTCCACCGTCGACCCCCTCCAGCCTCCACGGGCTACTGTTCATCCACCGTCGTCCTCCTCCAGCATCCACCTGCGACTGTTCATCCACGGGCTCCTGTTCATCTAGCCTCCACCGCGCGCTACTCCACCGGCTATTGTTCAACCTGCCCTCTCCACGGGCTCCTATTCATCCACCCCTCCACGGGCTACTGTTCATCCAACCCTCCACCATCTACTGTTCATCCAGCCCTCCACGGGGTGGTCCTGTTCATCCTGCCCTCCACGGGGTCCTGTTCATCTAGCCCCAACTGGCTCGATCAATCGTGGTCCTGTTCATCCAGAGGCAACACCACAGGGTCCTGTTCATCCACCCCCCGGGAACTGTTCATCCAAACCCCCCAGCAACGCTAACTGTTCATCCAGAGGCAGCATCGATCGGCTTCAGTTAGCAGCAGTAGCGAAGGAATTGCTCGATCGGGTTCAGTTAACAGCCATCGATCGATCGCTCGGGTTCAGTAACGCGTAGCCTGCAATGCAATCGCTCGGGTTCAGTTAGAGCCCAACGCCTCGCGTGTGTGTACGAGAGAAACGCGCATCGCTCGGCGGCGACCACCCACCGTAACCGGGAACACCCCGATATTTTCCTTGCCCTCGCTTCTACCACGATTTTTTCCGTCATGGACGGCCCAAAGAATGTCATGCAGCTGCGTCTTTGGCCCGCCCAGGACGAAAAGCCCATTTTCTGCCATGATTTTTTGTCATAGAAGTAGGACCCCACCACATCTATGATGATACCGGGTTTTGTCACAATTATCGTCATAGAAGTGTCATAAGTATGACAGAAAAAAATTTCATTCGGCCCAAAATGTCACGGATGTGTCTTTTTTTTAGTGAAGGGTGGCAGTGCAAAACAGGAGACCAAAAGTTCCTCCAACAAGATATGCCAAAATCAACGTCTATGCAGGTTGCCGAAGAGGAAGCCGAGGTACAGCGGCAGTAGTATGCAGGGTTAGTACAAGGGCTTTCCTCGGAATCTCGGCCTTGGTGATTCGAGGAGTGGATGATCCGACAACGCTAGAAGCCATAGCATGTTGGGAAGGTATGGCGCTCGCAGCAGATCTTCACTTAAATCAGTTTGTGATCGCGTCGGATGCAAAGCAAGTAGTTAGTGCCATCCATAGTGGAAGCCTGGGTGCTTTTGGTGCTATCATCAAGGAGATTAGACTACAACAACTTTCTTTTCAATGTAATTTTGTTTTCGAACATCGTGCGAACAATCTAGAAGCACATAGACTAGCCAAGCATTCTCTTTCTTTGGGTCCGGGGCACCACATATGGTTGGGCCAACCCCATAACCCCACTTGTATCCCACACCATGTGGATTTCAATGAATAAAAGCTTGGTTCTACCCAAAAAACTTGATCACTTTTTGAGCCAGTACTACACTACTCAGTCACTTTTCCGATTCTCGCAAAAAAAACGCAATCACTTTTTGAGCTAGTACTACACTAAGAGCCTGTTTGGGACTGCTCTGCTCCTTAAAATTCAGCTCCGCTGCAAAAAACACAAGCCAAACGGGGTAGCTCACTACTGCAGGATGCTGCTAACGCGACACTACGATCAGAGACCCTTCGACGAAACTGTGTGCGATGCAATAATCGCAAACGGTGGTGTAAAAACCATCAAAAAAGGTGCAAAACATTTGCGATGGAGGATGCGTCAAACACGGTTCAGATTTTAGTTGCGTGTGCGATGCAGGGCATACGGTTCAGTTTAATTAACTGTTTGGGATGAGGAGGAACAAAAGAAATGGGAAGCTAGATGAACGTGTGTGCGATATACAACATAAGGTTCACTCGGATGAACTGTTTGTGATTAGGCAACACAAAAGAAATGGTCAGCCAGATCAAGGTGTGTGCCATATACGGCATGCGGTTCACTCGGATGAACTGTTTGTGTTGAGACAAGAGAACAGAAACGGTTCAATATAACAAGATGTGTGTGATACCCGGCAAACAGGTTTGTAATCAGAAATGTCTGCAAAGACCGATAATAACATAGACGGTTGCTGCTAATAAGACGTGTGTGTTGTGCGATGGGATTGCATACAGAAAAACAACATATATATGTACACACTTATAAGGACATGGTTGCATAACCAAATTAAACATCCACTTACATAGGTGGCTACTACAACCATGGCATTTGCACACACCAAAGTAAACTATTACATGCATAATTACATATATAGGTGGCTACTACACACATGACATTTGCACACACCAATAAAGTAAACTATATATTACATGCATGATTAACTAGCATAAACGATCATCTGATCATCATCTACTTCTTGTAACGCTTGCTCTGCTTGTGGCTCGATCCGGGCTCGTCTATTTGGGTAACGAGACACTTCCTCATGTCAACGATCTGCATGTGCATCTCATAGCATGTGTACACGCTCTTGGCCGCGAACCTGAGGTGAGGTTCATCCAGTTGCCGCACCCAGGCCCTGTGCTAGGATAGGGGACTTGTTCTCTGGGCATCCTGCTTCATTTTTTCATAGTAGGGGTCGATGATGGCCGAGGTGAGTTCAACCAGGGAGTCCTTCTTCGTGCTGCCCCAGACCCTGTAGTGGTCACGGATTTTGACAAGGTTCTTGCAGGCCAAGCCCGTAACACTAAGCGCTTTTACATCGTCGATGGTTTCCACCATGGCGAACTTGTAGTCGGTTGTGATGGCCTGGCTTATTAGGGATGATAGACTACTCATATCAATAAGGAATTCCTTCTTTTCCGGGAGCCCATTCGGACAGAACTCTAAAGTTAAGCGTGCTCATCTTGGAGTAGTGTTAGGATGGGTGACCAACCGGGAAGTTGCTCCCGGGTGCGCACGAGTGAGGACAAAATACACAGAAAAGACTAGTATTGATCTGTGGGCCCAGTCTAGATCCCGCCAGGAGTAACGACCACCAGCGGGTGTGTCCCGAGTGTTACAAGTTGGTATCAGAGCCGACCCTCGCGGTTACATGGATGTTTGCGGACAGGTGCGCGGTCATGTTGTTCATGACGTTTGTGACCCGTCGTGGCACACGGCATGGTACATGTACCGGACTGGATGCACAGACGTATGTGCTACGCAGAAAAGACTAGTATTGATCTGTGGGGCCAGTCTAGATCCCGCCAGGAATAACGACCACTGGCGGGTGTGTCCGGGGCGTTACATCGGTGCTGTTGACAAACATGTTGAAACGGTCGCAAGGCTTTGTGGCCATGCAGTAGTGGTAGATGAGGACATGATGGTGCACGCACAACTGGGCGACGGCAACCTTTTGATCTATGCCGGGACGACCGCGGTGTACTGGAGGTCAATGCCAACCACCTTGTACTTGTCTCGAGCAAGCAACTGCTCAACGCTGCTGATGTAGTCGTCCACCACGGTCGGGTCGATGGTGTACACCATCGATAGATCCGTCTCCCTCGCTTGGGTCTCCACTCTATGCTCGCCGAACTTCATTGGAGCGCTGCTAAACATCCCCTCTCTATGTGTCATTGTGGGTGTGCTTGTTGTGTTGTGGGGCGCGATTGAAAGGTTGAAGAGACTAAGGTTATAATGGCCGCGGGAATTAAAGGGGAAGCCGGATGACCAGGAATATCGGCAGGCCCTGATGGCAGTTCTAATTTGTAGCGAGTAACTTCATCGTATCGCATGTAACTACATAGCGTAGCAACGTGCACGGCGCAACCGCATGCATATGGGGCTCCCGACATGATTGTGCGCACGCCCAACCGCTGGCAGAGCGCGCGTGGAAGGACGCGAGCAGAGCAATCCGCGATCACCTCAACGGCGAGCAACGAAAAAGCTACGTCACCCATATAGAGGGTGGGTCTATTCTAATAACACCTCTTAAGACCTTATTCTAAGAACTCTTTCGCTTATTCTGCTAACAGCCGACATCACCCCGAAAAAGCTACGAACTAATAACACCCCACCTCCCCACCTTACTATCCTCTCGTCACCACCTCTCTCTCTCTCGTCCCCGTCCTCCTCCCCCACTCCCCACGATCTCCCCTTCCCAGCCCCGCCGCCCCATCTCCCTCGCAGCGCCGCCGCACGACCCACCCTGCCCCGCTGCACTGCCTTATCTCCCTTGACCCTCCTGCCCCTGCATCGGCCAGCCACCAGATCTCCTCGTCACCGTCCTGCCGCCGCCCACCTCCCACCAACTTGTCGCAAACTACCGCCGCCCTACAGATCCGGCGAGGATCCGGCGTATCTCACCTCCACCAGCTCGGCGCTGCCCCCTCCTGGTCCTATCGAGCCCACCACCGACGACCTCGACTTCCATCGAGGGCTCTGCCGTCGGGAGATCCGGGCATTCCCGCCCCCTGCACCCTGCTTTCCCTCCCCGGCGGCACCCCCACGCATGCCCCTCCTCCCCCATGGATCTTTGTCGCCACCGACGCCCTGCTCCTTCAGGGGCCCGTCCCGGCCATCCTCGCACGCTTACCTCCGCCTGGAGGATAACAAGGTAGGTGCGGGGGGTCAGCGAGCGCGTCCACGAGGAGGAGCCACAGGCGCGCGTGGTGGCAGTAGAATCATCTGAAGTTCGGTGTGTGTATCCTAAATTCTGCCAATGCAGTGCGGTTCGCCCCGCTCCTCGATGGGGTTCGGTTGTCTCGATGCTGCGATGCGCTGGAGGTCGGCGGCCAACAGCGGCGTGTAGTACAGACAACGGCGGCGTGTAGTTTGTCTTGGAGTTTCGTTGCATTTTTTGCAGTACCCTGGTCGTGTAGCGTAGACACTAAGCACCCTCGATGCAGTCCGCGGCGCATCCTTGCAGCACGGTGTGTGCGTGTGTGCAGTCCCTGGTGTGTTGGTCGCCGGTGGCCGAAGTGCAGTCCGCCTCCTCTTCAGGTAAGTGTTTAATGTAGGAATGCGAATTCTAGCTCAGAATGGTTTTTTCATGTGTAGACAATTAGGCACCAGTGCATGAGTCGCATGGTGCAGCTCACTATTTTTGTTTTTGCAGCTCACCTTGTTTTGTTTTGTAGCTCACTCTTTTTATTCTGGAAATCATTTGTAGTGCACGCAGTGAGAAAGAGAAGAGAACATCAATGTTCAATTGAAGTTTGTTTTTTTGTTTATGGGAAATGCAGAGAGAAAGGAGTAGCAAGTCTTTGCCTAGTGCAGCTCATCATTGATTCTGCTATGTACTAGGTGGCTGTGTAAAAATAATGAATGGATATGTATGTTTTTAAGCTCACTTTGTTCTCTCATGAAGTTTACTATAACACTCCTTCGTGGTTCAATTGGTAATCCGAAAACAAAAACACCTCAGAAAGCAGCTCACTTCTCATTACATGTGGTTCACTTGCTTAGTCTCGGCGGTCCACTCGCCCGATCTACGCAAAATTGAGTTTGGAAAAAGCTCAAGCGGTTCATTTTCGGTAGTGTCGCGGCCCGTTTACGGTAGTCTCGAGGTTCACTTTTCATGGTATTACGGTATACTAACACTCGACATGAAGTGCACTCCACCTCGTTTGAAAAAATTTATGTCTCACAAAAAAGAAAATCATGCAGTGCACTTGTCTATCCGATGAAGTGCGGTTTTTAGTCTGAAGCAGTGCACTCCATGTCGTTTGGGAAAATTTACGTCCCATAAAAAAGAAATCATGCAGTGCACTTGTCTGTCCAATGAAGTGCGTTTTTTAGTCTAAATAAGTGCGGTTTTCTGTCTGATGCAGTACGGCTTGTTTACGGTAGCCTCGAGGTTCACTTTTCATAGTATTGTGGTTCACCAACACTCGACATGAAGTGCACTCCACCTTGTTTAGGAAAATTTACGTCCCACAAAAAGAAATCATGCAGTGTACTTGTTTGTCCAATGAAGTGTGGTTGTTCGTCTGATGCAGTGCGGTTTTCAGTCGGATGAAGTACCCACGTCGATTTAGATGTCGCGAAAAACAGAATGTCCGCATTTCGGTAAATTTAAAACTGCTCTTAAACCGTAAGGAATTAGAGAGAGTGTTCTACATGAAAAATTTGCGTCTCGTCGATATCTTTCCAACGGCATATCATTTGAATCATTTCAACGACTGGTTTGTACAAATTTCGCGAAAAACGGCCGCTGCCACTTGTCGTCTGCCACACGATTTTCAAAATTAACTTAAAACTGTAAGGAATCTCAAAACCATTTCTACATATGAAAGTTGCGCCTTGTCCATTTCTTTCCAACGACATATTACACGCCTTGTTTCGACAAATGGTTAAAAAACTACAGCGAAAACAGTACCGAAAATTTGAATTTTTTTGAAAAACAGAATTCCGCGATTTAGTAAATTTGAAACTGCTCTTAAACCGTAATGAATTAGAGAAATAAATAAATATGAAAAAGATGCGCCTCGGCGATATCTATCCAACGGTGTATTATTTGCTTCATTCCGACGAGCGGTTTAGAAAAACATGCGAAAAAACGCTCGCTGCCACTCGTTGTGGGCCGCACCATTTTCAAAACTGCTCTTAAACCATGAGAAATTTTGAAAAGTGTTCAACATGGCGAAGTTGCGCCTAATCCATAGCTTTTCAACGATATATTACACGCATCGTTCCGACAAACGGTTAAAAAACTAGAGGGAAAACAGTACCAGAAAGAACACTGTGTGTAGTTTTTTGCCAAGGGAAGTTCACTCACCTCAGTACTTCAGTGCTCTAGCTAAATAAAGTGCAGTGCCATCGCGTTGAGCATGCAGTGCGGAATTGTTATCAGAATTACTATTCTAATAATATTATCAGAATAGACCGGCTGTATATAATATTCTGATCACGGGATCAGAATAATATCCTGATCACAACCTGACCTGCCCCGCTAGTAGTACGTTGAACTTCCCTGTGAACTAGGTTGAACTTCTGCCAAAATTGCCCAAATGGGGCTTGCGATATACCATTGGAAAGCTATGGACACCAATATCATGACCCAACTTAAATTTGTGGCAAAATATAAGCGGTTTAAGAGCAGTTTTGAAACCCGTTTTTTCTTCGCACAAAAAACGTGAATCGTATTTTCGATCGCATTTCTAAACCGTTAATCAGAATGAGGTATATAATATGGCGTTGGAAAGCTGCTGCAAAACCGCTCCTTCCACATGTTGAAAGTTTTCTCTAATTTCCTATGGTTAAAGAGTAATTTGAAAAAACGTAAAATTTCGTAAACCGAACAGCTGAGTTCGTTTTTTCGATGTCATTTCTAAACGGCTAATCCAATGGAGGCATATGATACGGCGTTGGAAAGCTTATGAAAATGCGCTACTTTTTCATCTTGAAAGTTTTTTCTAATTTTGAATGGTTTAAGAGTAATTTAGAAAATGGTCCAAGTCCTACCGAGTTCGTATTTTTGAGCTAATTTTTTAACTGTGCGTCCGAATGCAGCAAATGATATGGCGTTCGAAAGCTTGAACAAATGCGAAACTTTTTGGTATGTATTGTTTCTCCCAATTCTTTACGGTTTTAAGTCAGTTTAGAAAATGGCGAAAACGTATTTTTGTCGTAATTTCTACAAAATTTATCGGAATGGGGCAAATAATATACTGCTGAAAAGCTACGGAAAATGTGAAACTTTTTCATGTTGATGGTTTTCTCTGATTCCTAGCCGTTTTCAAGTAATTTCGAAAACGGCGGGATCATGCGTTCTGCCTTTATCGCGAAACAGATTCTTCGAAAATGCACCGCGTGAAAAACCTGGACTTCTCGGTGCGTGTACCTAAACTTCACTCTGTTTTTCACGTGATTTTTTTTCTCGTAGGTCTCCATCCACTGCTCGTAACTCTCCATCCATTCACCGGAATTGAGCAGGTGATATACCGATGGAAAGCTATTGTAAGCACGCAAGTTTCCCGTGTTGATCATCTTTCCATACTCGCGACGATTTTAAAAGTTTTTCATCTAAAATTCATTCAGTGCAGTAGTCGAACTTCCTGCTGTTTTCACGTTGAACTTCTATGACGTATTTTCGTTTGTAATTTTCTCATCCATTTCGTCAGTGTTACACAAATGATATTCTTTTTGTACAAACCTCTCTCACAATATATTTTTTAACTTTCTCCGCCCGAGGACTTGAACTTACACAAATGATATTCCTGTCATTTTGAGGTAAATTAGAGAAATGGCGAGATCATGATTTCTGCCTTCATTGCGAATGGAAACGCACTGCGTGAAGTAGTTGAACTTCTGGGGCATGTTTGTTTGAACTTCACTCTGTTTTTTGACGTGGTGTTTTTTGCACCGCATGAAGTAGTTGAACTTCTGGGACATGTCTGTTTGAACTTCACTCAGTTTCACTTTATTGTATTTTTATTATATGAAATACACACCATGTAGTACGTGAACTTCCGATCGTTATCACACTGAACTTCTCTCTGGTTTGAGAGAATTATTTTAAAACACAAAAAACAACATATTTTTTTTGTATTTTCGACATCTAAATACACGGCGAAGCTCTCTCACAAGAATTTTTTAAACTTTTCCTTGCCGAGCACTTGAACTTCTAGCAACCATTTTTTCGTATATGAATTGTTTAAAAAGTGCAAAAATGGTGTTTTGTTTTTTATTTTTTGAACAGGTAAATCCTAGGTTTTAATAACCTGTGAACTTCTCTGTTATTTCAATTTGAACTTCATCTTTTTTATATTTAGAGTAAAGAATTGTATTCGATTTTTATACGAAAAAAATTGAACATGAAAATACAAGGTGAACCTCTCTCGCAAGAATTTTTGAACTTCTCCGGACAGAGCACTTGAACTTCTTTTAACAAACCTTTTAAGCTTTTATTTTTCTATACTTTTATTCTCACCTGAAATGCATTCCTTGCAGTACTTGAACTTCTCGTTGTTTTCATTATGAACTTCTGTCTCATTTTTGTGTATACGTTGAATTACACGCAACTGAAGATCGGACATCATTTTTGCTATTTTTTAAAACATGTAATTGGAGGTCGAACGCCCCGCAATATAAATTATGAACCGTGCATGGGGGTGCATGTGAACTTCTTGCAACAAATATGAGTTTTTATATTCTTCGAAATTCTATGTTATTTCAAATTGAATTTCTTAGTCTTATTGTTAGATAAAAATATGTTTTCAAATAAGCATCAAACATTTTTTTAAATGGAAATAATTTGAGTTTTTCGTAAACATCAAGCTACTCCTTTTATTTTTATTTGAACTTCTTTAATTTTATTCTTTAGTAACGAAGAAAACCTATGTTTTTTTAATATTGAACTTCTCATTTTTTATAATTTGTACTTCTTGGTTTGTTTGAAATAGTTTATTTTTTTCATTTTTCTGAAACCGAAAACAATGTTCTTTTTATAAAAAATAAGCATCAAAGTCGTGTGTTATGTTAATTTGAACTTCTTGATTTTCTTTTCAGATACAAAAAAATTCTAATTTTCTTATCGACCTGCTATGTATCTTAAAGTTGAAGTTCTTGGTTTAGTTTCAGAGAGAGAAAAATTGTCTACTGTTTTATCTTTTAACTTGTAGTCTTTTCGGGGGGTTTGTGAATTTCTAGAGTTTATCTTTGTGCAAATTTACACACACACACACACACAGAGAGGCCAAAAGGTCGGTGGCGTGAGACGCCTGGAGCAGCCGGGTCCGGAGTGATGGAGCACCTCTTGGTTTTATTTCTTTTAGTAATGGAAAAAACCTAGTTTTTTAATAAACATCGAGCAGCTCCATTTTTAGATTTTAACTTCTAGGAATTTCTAACGAAGATCTTTTTTATACATTTGTGTAAAGATGCATTGTGTTTTGTAGCTTGACCTTCTTGGGTTTGTAATAAACATTGGACTTCTTCGTCTTTTAAATTTGAACTTCTAGGTTTTTCTAGAAACGGGGAAATCCTGCTTTTTTATAATTTTTGAAATGACTTTTTTTAATTTGAACTTCTAGGTTTTTTAGAAATGTTGAAATACCATTTGTAATTTAAAAAATTGAACTGCTCTTACTTTGATCTTCCTAGGATGTTTTAAATAAATTAAATTATTGGCTTTTTAGTTAAAAACTGAAAATCCATAGATTTTTTTGTACAAACATATGAATGTCACTTCTTTGTTTTCTCATTTTTACAAACTCTCCAATTTATTAATTTTCAAAGTTAACATTTTTCTCGGTGAGGCAAGTTTTCTTCTTGGTAGATAAACATCCAATTGCTCTGTTCATTCAATTTGAACCTCTTCATTTAATTCTTATAGTAACGGGAAAATATATGAGTTATTGAGTAAAAGTTGAATAATCCGACCTTCACGTTTGGTTGTTTTTGAACTTCATTTCTTTTTTTAAAATTGGTTAAATTATATCTTTTCGGCGAAGCTTTTGCTTCTCATTCGAACTTCGCTGGTAATTTTTTTACTTTCGTTGTTATTTGCCGACAATTTTTTGGACGTTTTTAGTACTTTTGACCTCCCATCTTTTTGGGCATGAACTTCAACTTTTTTGTAGTGTTTTGGTTTTTCCAAACATCCCCATTTCACGTCTCCAAACAATCATATTTTTATTAAACATCTTTGAAACTATGTTTTCCTGAATGCATGAATTGCCAACAACATCGTGTGAACTTGTAATTCTATTTTTCCGAATCATCTTTTCTGTGTGGCTAGTTGGGTTTTGGTACTTCCGTAAGATCGACAACACCCGTCAATTGAAAAAAAAACTAGTGCATTGTCCATATAATGCAAGTAGCACTAGCAGTACCAACGTATGTTGTTTTCGAAAACAAATAGTAAAAACAAAGCCATGCATATTTTTACTCCATGCCTTTTTGTCCTTATCTCTCCATCTTATCTCCTAGAAGTAACCACCACTATACGTTTTATTCCTTGTTCTATCTTCTCTCTGTAACTTTTCTCTACTCATTCATACGGAAGCTAGCAACTGGATGCAGCAACCCGAGCTACAAAAGTTTAGGCTCGATTTGGGTTCAGGCGCCCGGCGGACCATTGCCAGACCAGCTTGGGGAGGCTGCACTCGGGAGGAGCCTGTACTCCTTTTGCAGCTGGACGTAGCGACCCGACATCTCAGTGACCTGAACACCAAGGTGACCGACCTTACAAGTGAAATTGAACTTCCTTGGCAGGCGAGGCGGGCGTGGAGTGGAACGATGCTGCTGCACGGAGATGGCTGTGCAGGACGAGGAGGCCCTTGCTTAGTGAGGCGGTGGCCTGCGTTCCCCCTGGATGAGGACGAATCTCTCAACCTGCTTTTTTTCTTCAGTCTGACCTCCTACTTCTTCATAGTTTGACCTGCTATGCTCGGCTTGGTGGGAGACCTCAACGCCGAGGTTGCTAGCCTCGAACGCAACTGTTGCTGCGTCAGGATGGCCTCGATGCAAATGGACCCGATGGCACCATGATGAAAAAAGAACAACAAGGAGAGATAGATGCCCGCACAGACTTCTCGCACCCTGTTCCGCGTGCGCCCTGTTTGAACTTTTTCAGTTGTACATTGGCATGTATGCATTGGACCCGTGCATTGGCAGTGGCCTATCTTGCAAGCTCGAGGGTGGCTGAGGATGACATGGACGGCAGCTCACTGCTCACAGGAGCTCGTTGCTGTAGACAGAGAGGAAGGTCGGGAGGGAAAGGACAGGGGGCGGAGCCGGCTGTAACTAGTGGCAGTGCATCGCAGTAGGGCACGCGACCAGCTGCAGATCAAGACCTCCTGTAGCTGCAGGTCAAGACCTCCCACAGCTGTAGGTCGAGGCTGGAGGGATGAGGAGGTGGTGGTTGGTCGTGAGACGAGAAAGATGACGAAAGGGAACTGGAGAAGCACTTGGCGGCCGGTGGAAGACGGAGCTGCCGCTGGCTTTATGGAAGAAGGCCGGAGCGGCGTGTTCAATGGCGGCGCAGGATGCGGGCCATGAGCCGTGGCGTCGCTGAGGTGAGGAGCTTGGCTCCGGATGCAGGCTTGGGTTCGCAGTCACGGCGTCGTGGTCAACCAGCGACCCCGGATCCGGTCGCAAAAGAGATTGGGTTCGACGCCTGGATTTGGGAGGAGGGAGAGCTACATCTTGATCTAGCACTGGATGTGGTGATCTGCGGCGGTGCGTGGAGAACTACGGCACGGCTACGACGCACGGGACCCAGGGGCGGCGGCGGTGCGGTGGGATCAGGGCGGCGGCAGCGCGGTGGGATCAGGGCGGCGTCAGAGCATGGGGATCGAGCATGGATGAAGGCCCGGTGCTGCGGGAGAGGATCGTGGGCTACGGGTGCTGGGTGGGCAGTTTTTTTAGGGCGCACCGATTCGGGAGGATCCCGTCGCCCCTATATAGCTCGCGTCGTGATCCAAATAACTATTCTGATCCTGGGATCAGAATAGTGCTACTATATATATATATATATATATATATATATATATATAGGGTCGCGCTATTCGTCACCCTGGGTGAGGAATAGTTATTCTTCACCCGCCTCTATTTTACCATCAATGCACCATAATTTTATGTTTCGTAAGTTTTGCCTTATTGCCGACGCAAAAAGGGACCGTAAGAAAATATATAATCGTCGTAAAAAATATTTATGTTATGTAGAATTACAAACGTAAAAACATAGTCTAAAATACACATAAACTGCAAATTTTCTTGTCTTATGACCTATATTTTTATTTTCTTATGTCAAATTTTACGTAGTGAATCAATAGGAATGTAACTATTTGAATTTCAAACGTAATTTAATTATGAAATGATCGTAAGATTACCTCGAGTGAAGAATAACTTATTCTGCACCCTGGGTGATGAATAGTGACACTATATATATATATATATATATATATATACTTCCGCACTGCATGCTAAACACGAGGGCACTACACTTTTTTTAGCAAGAGCACTGCATTACAGAGACTAGTGAACTTCGCGTCGGAAAAAACTGCGCATAGTGTTTTTCGGTCCTGTTTTCGCTCTAATTTTTTAACCGTTTATCGGAACGAGTCGTATAATATACCCTTGGAAAGCTACGGATTAGACGCAACTTCGCCATGTTGAACACTTTTCGAGATTCCCCGTGGTTTAAGAGCAGTTTCAAAAACGGTGTGGCCCATAAAGAGTGGCAGCGAGTGTTTTTTCGCATTTTCTTTTCTAAACCGCTCATCGGAATGAGGCAAATGATACACCGTTGGATAGATATCGTCGAGCCACATCTTTTTCATAAATATTGTTTTCTCTAGTTTGTTACGGTTTAAGAGCAGTTTCAAATTTACTAAATCGCGGAATTCTGTTTTTCAATTTTTTTTTAAATTTTCGGTACTGCTTTCACTCCAGTTTTTTAACCATTTGTCGAAATGAGGTGTGTAATATACCGTTGAAAATCTAAGGACAAGGCGTAACTTTCATATGTTGAAATGTTTTTGAGATTCCTTATGGTTTTAAGTTAATTTTAAAAATCATGTGATGGACGACGAGTGACAGCGGCCGTTTTTCGCGAAATTTTTACAAACCGGTTGTCGAAATGATTCAAATGATATGTCGTTGGTAAGATATCGACGAGCCGTAACTTTTTCATGTAGAACACTCTCTCTAATTACTTACGGTTTAAGAGCAATTTTAAATTTACCGAAATGCGGACACTCTGTTTTTCGCGACACCCAAATCGACGTGGGTACTTCATCCGACTGAAAACCGCACTGCATCGGATGAAAAACCGCACTGCATCAGATGTGTTAGAGAACTGCATGGTTTATTTTATTCAAATAATTTTTTCAAGGACGAAAAGTAGAGTGCACTTCACATCGGGTGTAAACGAACCACAACACTATCTAGAAGTCAACCGCATTACTTTTTCCGCTTCTGCAACAATTTTTTTGCACTTACGGGATGAACAACATCATACGGCCGACCGCACTGCTTTAGAATGAAAACCGCACTGCATCAGACGGGCAAGCGAGCTGCATAGTCTCTTTTCTTGGATGTAAATTTTCTCATACGAGTTTTTGTTGTCTTTTTTTTTACTTTTTTTATGAACGAGAGTGGACCGCAGAGACTATGGAAAGTGAGCCATGATATATATCAAAGTGAACCGCATTACCATTGTCGGTGTCAAAACTGGCGGATCTCGGGTAGGGGGTCCAAACTGTGCGTCTAAGGCGGATGGTAACAGGAGGCAGGGGACACGATGTTTACCCAGGTTCGGGCCCTCTTGATGGAGGTAAAACCCTACGTCCTGCTTGATTGTTCTTGATGATATGAGTATTACAAGAGTTGATCTACCACGAGATCAGAGAGGCTAAACCCTAGAAGCTAGCCTATGGTATGATTGTTGTTGTATATATATCATCTATCGACTAGCCTAGCCCTGGTTTATATAATGCACCAGAGGCCTAGGATAACAAGAGTCCTAGCCGAATACGCCGGTGGGCGAGGAGTCCTTGTCTTGATTACCAAGTCTTGCGGAATCTTCCTTGTATGCGGCAGCTGTCCGGACTGGCCCATGAGTATACGGCCATGGGGGTCCTCGGTCCAATCCAACTGATCGGGAGACGACGTGATGAGTACCCTCTAGTCCAGGACACCGTCAGTAGCCCCCTGAACCGGTCTTCAAGTTAGGGACGCTCCTCGATTCTTCCGAACTGCTCTTCATCTTCGGTCGTCGGTCTTGAAAACCGGTTCAACAAATCTTCTCATCTCCGATCTTGAGGATCGCCGAAGTGCATCCGACGAGTTTACATGTCGGGTATCCGAGGAGCCCCTTTAAGTTTCCGGCCTTTATCAATGCCTTGTTATTTTTATGCCACACCTCGGGTTTGAAGTTGTTCCTGGGAGGCAGTGTCCTCTTGCGTCCAAGCTCTAACATCGAACTGCATTCGAGGTATCTTTTTGTGACGCCCCTGATTTGACCGTACACTAATCATACACGCAAATGTGTACGATCAAAATCAAGGACTCACGGGAAGATAGCACAACACAACTCTAGACCCAAATTAAAATAATACAAGCTTTATATTACAAGCCATGGGCCTCGAGGGCTTGAATACATAAGCTCGAATACACAAGAGTTAGCGGAAGCATCAATATCTGAGTACAGACATAAGTTAAACAAGTTTGCCTTAAGAAGGCTAGCACAAAAACAACAATGATAGAAAAGGCAAGGCCTTCTGCCTGGGAGCCTCCTAACTACTCCAAGTCGTCAGCGGCCGTCACATAGTAGTAGGCACCCTCGGGGTAGCAGTAGTCTTCAGTGGTGTCGTCTGGCTCCTGAGATTCATCATCTGGTCGCAACAATTGAGTATCGGGGGAAAGAGGTAGCAAAGCAGCCGTGAGTACTCATCCAAAGTACTCGCAAGACTTACATCAGATCTAAACTAAGTATGCATATGTATCAAAGGAAATGGGATGTATCTGTGGACTAAACTGCAGAATGCCAGAATAGAGGAAAGGCTTAGTCCTATCGATGACTAGCATCTTCTGGAAACCACCATCTTGCAGCAATAGGAGGGAGTAGAGTAGCATAAAGTAAAGTAGCAGTAGTGTTGTCAACCTCGGCCAGAGATCCTTTCTCGACTCCCAGCGAGAAAGCAATCCCAGAGCCATACTATCCATTCATCATAACCATGTCTCATATCCATTTCTCATCTCAAGTATCTAGTTCTAGCTGTATCGATCGGGATACAACTCCAAGTGTCCGTTACCATAGGACAGGCTATCGGTAGATGTTTTCTTCCCTGCAGGGATGCACCAACTTACTCACCACGCTCGATTAACTCCGGCCGGACACACTTTCCTGGGTCATGCCCGGCCTTGGCCAAACAATACGCCACAACCCGACCTAGGCTTAATAGAGAGGCCAGCATGCCGGACTAAACCTATGCCCCCAGGGGTCATGGGCCATCTCCCCGGGAACTCCTGCACGTTGCGTACGCGACTGGTGAGCAGACCTAGCTACCTCCTTCAACAAGGTAGGTGCTTACCAGTCCAACCCGGCGCGCGCCGCTCAGTCCCTGACGTCTATTAAGCTCCGGCTGATGCATACGACGTAGAACGCCCATACTATGCCCATGTGATGGTTAGTGCTATCAGGCCAGAGGCCCCTCGGATCAAATATCCAAATCGTAGTGGATTAGGAACATGCAGTAACGAGCAGAGACTCACGATCGATGTGACCCCGTCGCCCCATCTTGAGTACTTGCGGCAAGGGCTAAGAATGCCCGGCCACGCCTCGTAAGTATATTGCGGGCACCTTCCAGGTCAACCCGACTCCACATCACTCGCTATGAAGCTCACGCGGGTACCCTCAGGGTCGACCCGTCTTTAGTAACATGGTTCAATGTAAATTCATAGTAACCATAGTAACTGTGTGTCTAACACCAAAGGGAAAACCCGAGGAATCACCCCCGGTGAATTCCACCTGCTATTGTCATCAAGGTGAACGTAAGAGGATCCACCCTCGAGGTTCACGTTTGATGGGTTGCACGACAGAGCCATAATGGAAGTGGTTAAGGAGGAAATCACCCTCGATGACCTCGACTGTATAGCTACACTACGGAGATCTGATCAGGAGTGATGTAATAGGTTCCACCCTCGGCACTCGATGGTAACTCTACATAGTCATACAACTAGGGGTGTGATGTGCGGTGTCGGGGCCTGGACGTTGATCACGTTGATCGAGTCATCAAACATAAAGCGAGGCAACTGGGACAAGGTGGGGTCACTGATGGATCTCTAACCAACCTATACTAAGCAGTTTAGAATAAGCAGGTAAGGTATGAAAGCAGGTAACAAAAACAGGCTATGCATCAGAGTAGGATCATACATAAAGCAGTAGCAGTTCTAATGCAAGCAAGAGAGGGAAAGAAATGGGCGATATCGGAATGCTCAAGGGGGGTTTGCTTGCCTGGTCGCTCAGACGAGAAGGAGGGGTCGTCAGTCACAGGGGCATCAGCATCGTCACGGGGTCTACCGAAGAGAAGAGGGGGGGAGAAACAGTAAATACATGGCAAGCAAGTGCATAACAGGACAACAGGTAGAGCTAGACGTGTTCTAACGTGGTGCTACACGATACCGGTGAAAGGGGAAGTCAACCGGGTATGTTTTCTTGGTTCCGGACCTGTGACACACAGAGGACCGGAGGGGGAATCTTCCATGTTCAGCATGCTAGGGGCATGTGACAGATGAACGGACTGCGTATTCGGATTCGTCTCGTCGTTCTGAGCAACTTTCATATATAAAACTTTTTCATCCGAGTTACGGATTAATTTCTATGAATTTCTAAAGTTTTAACAATATTCTGAAATCATTAGTAATTAAAAAGATAAAACTGCATCAGCATGACATCATCCTGATGTCAGCAGTAACCAGCCAGTTGACTAGTCAAACTGACGCCAGGGACCCACCTGTCATTGACCTAACTAAACTAACAGGGTGGAAATAACTAAATTAGTTGATTAGACTAATTAAGAGAGATTAATTAAGTTATTTATTTATTTATCTAATTCTTTTAATCTCTTTTTTAAAAAAAACTAGGGCTGGGCCCCACGTGTCTGTGGCCCATAGGCCATAGCGTGCATTGGCTATCGGGCGGGTGCCCGTGGAGGCCAGAACCGGGCACGCACGGCACCACGGGGTCGGGCGCCTCCTCCGGCGAGGCCAACGGCAAGCACAAGGTCGAGGGGGGCGCGGCCAACGGCAGGAGGCTGGGATGCCGGGGAGCGGCGACAACGGCGTCAGAGCGTGGCCGGGCGGAGGCGGGGCTGCGCGCGGCGGCCGGGAGCCGCAGGGTAGCACCGGCGGGGGCGGTCGGCGCACCGAGGTGAGCGCAAGGCTGTCATGGGGTGCCAGTGGCGGTAGGTGGGCGCTCGCGGGGGGCTGGGCAGGCCGCAGGCATGGGCGGTTGTGATGCGGCGCGGCCTGAGCGTCGCGGGGAGGCGGGGCGGTGGTCGGCACGGTGGGCGGTGGCGGTGGTGAGCAGCAGTCACAGAAGCAGCGCACGGGGCGACGACGAGGCCAGTTAGGCGGAGCGAAGCATGCGGGCGGGCGCGGGACCGGGACTGGCGCGAGCGGGTAGGCGCGGGCACCGGCGACGAGCTGCGGCAGACAGCAGCAGGCAGGGTCGCGGGCACGGCAAGCGCATGCGTGGGCGGCGCGGGCTTCGGCCATGACGGCCGAGCTCGCGGGGACGTCTAAATAGCGACAAATCAAGGGTTGCTAGCAGGGGAAAGGCAGGGGAGCTCACTGGGGGAGGGGTCGCGTGAGAGCTTGGTGAGGTCCGGGAGCAGCACAGGGTGCGCAACCGTTGGGGAAGCACCGGCGACCGAAGTGGAGGGAGCTCGATCCGCTCGACGTAGTGGTGTAGGCCTCTGGCTCTTGGTAGGAGTCGAAGCAGAGTGACCTGGTGGAGCTCGTGGACACATTCTAGTCGGGGAGGAGCATGGTGGCCACGTGGTCGAGGAGGGCCATGACGACTATGGCTCGAACGGGCGTGGGGAGGATGATGGTGGCGCGAGGGGGAAAGATCTGGCGAGCTAGGGTTGGGTATATGGTCAAGGGACATTGCGGGGTAGACCTTATACTCACCGAGGAGGTCCCGATGGCCGGCGTGTGCCAATCCAAGTCATGGACGTGGCACCTGCGTCCAGATGCCTCTGATGAACAGAGGAAGGAGACATGGGCGTTGGTGGGCTAGGATGTAGTTAGGTGGGCTAACAAGCCCAGTAGCTTAGGTCCTCCTCCTTTTCTTTTCTTTATTTAAATTTAATTATTTCTTCACTATTTCTATTTTAAACGATATAGTAAATGAATTTAGTTAAACTTGAAAACTAGCACATAATTCAAGAACAACTTTGTGGTGTTGGATAGAAGTTCTAGAGCCAATGGAATTGTTCAAACATTTTTAGAAATTGAATAGGTCAAATTTAAATGTTGCTGGACCAAGAATTAATTCCCAGAGGCATTTTGGGAATTCAAAAGAGGTTGGTTCAAACATGACAAATATCAAGGGATTATT
This sequence comes from Triticum urartu, assembly GCF_056163025.1. Classification (NCBI taxonomy): domain Eukaryota; kingdom Viridiplantae; phylum Streptophyta; class Magnoliopsida; order Poales; family Poaceae; genus Triticum; species Triticum urartu. The sequence continues at coordinate 358,811,955 of NC_141875.1, forward strand.
TGCCACACTTTGAACATTTTGGTTTTCATGTTTGAGAAATTTGAATCTTGGACTTTAGTTTGGATTTGAAATTAGAACGGTGTTTGAAAGCCACTGAGGAATAGTAATAGTAAGAGTGATGACTTGGCATCATTAGTAGAGGGTTACTGTAGCTTCATTATCCGGGCGTCACAATTCTCCTCCACTACAAGAAATCTCGTCCGGAGATTTAAGGGGTGGAGTAATGGGGAAAGACTCGAGAAGGACGGAGCTCAACACAAGATAGGTACCTCAACGTGGCATAGAGGCATCTCTCGAGTTTAAATTCAAGGAAGTTGTCGAGAGCAAGGTAAGAAGGTGCAATAAGAAGCTTCAACCGGGTAGGCAAACGTTCGTTGCCTGAAACAGAGGGTGAAAGGGGTTCGGAGCAATGGGAATAAGTATTGCGTCTGATACCAGAATAGATCACTAGGTAGGTCGCTCATGATTTACATATGATGCCAAGCGCGAGGCATAACTTGGGAGAACAGGGATGCAGAGGAGTCAAGTTTCGATCCTGTGGAATGGTGGGTTATGGGCCCACCCTGTGGTTAAAAGTAGGAAGGGCGCTAGCATTTTGCACGGTCATGATAGCAAGGCAGGTCAGAAAATAGCATGTCATTTATGTTGGCAGCAACATTGGTACCAAGGGCGAGGGACGAAGAGAACCATTTTCCTGCTCGTTGAAACGAGGCGGACCTATAGGCAAAGCTCTCGTCCATCGGTGGCTATCGGAATGTCATCAACAATAGTAACAGGGTCTTTACTGACATAGTTTTACATTGAGGTGCTTACCTAAGCAAGAAATTATCTCTACTGAGATAAGTTAGTTTACCGGAAAGGTTAAACAAAAGAACGGAAAGGAAAAATATGATTAGTATATTAATCAGAACAATGGAAAGGAAAATGTGTTTAAACACAATTATCAGGAGTATATCCTTCCCAAGGACAAGCAGAGGATGATATCCATGACAGGATAGTAAGTAGATAACCAATTAGGTAAAGGGAAAGAATTTCATGACATTACCCATACAACGGTGTTTGGATACTTGATAAAGAAAATTTAGTATCGTGCTTCAAATGTTCTTATTGGAGATTGAATTACCACAGACATGCTTTGAGATAACATTGACATGGTTTCAAGAAAAGGCCAGACTTTGGATACACCAAGGATCCATCGGAAACAACTTAGAAAATAAGTCATACAATTTTAGTAGGGAAAAGATGAGGGTGTGGCCGACGGGCTCAGTAGCAATCCATTGACATGCCAAAAAGGATGTATTCCCAAAATCAATATGATGAAGTTTGTGTTGGGGGGAAGACAAGAATGTTGTTGATACTGATACAAATCATCGAGAGGCAAGGATGGTATTTCTAGCCATGAATTCAATTGACATCTCTGAAGAAGCCAAAGTGTGACGGTGATCAAGACAAAGTTTGTCGAGAGACTCTATGAAGATGCCCTCAAGCAAAAAAGGGAGGATGAAGTGAAAGGCTATGAGAACCACGGATTCGACACAAGCTCAAAGTCAAGCTTGTTGTTCGAGGTGAAATGATAAGATGAGGAAGATCGACATAAGCTTAGCTCATCGTCGGAAGTTGCTCCGGGCATAAGGACCAGGTAGCACAGTTAAAAAGTTGACAAGATAAAAATATAGCCGATCAGGCTAGGAATGATGTGATGGGGCATAAAGCTTCCCAGTATCAAGTACTAGGTGCAATGCCAGAAGGTAAATCAGAGTAGAGGTTGGACGGGGGAAATGAGCTGTAGAGGATAAGTAATTGAACTTACCCAGTAAATGGGATCAAGGAGGAAATATGGTCGGGACTATAACTGCAAGGGATCCAATTTACGATACCGGAAGAATTATTCGAATGATTAATTATCCTTGCAAGAAGCTTTCATGATAAGTTCCCCACCGTGTTCGTGGGCATGATCACAAGGTTCAGGGTCGACCCCCACTTCTACAATGCATAACCTTTCATTTTACTTCTCGCTCTTGATGAAGCTGTAGTATTGAAATTTTATCTGACGAAAAGCCAGTAGAGTATAACCCGCATAACTTCGAGTTCACACAGATTAGGGAAGGCATAGGTTCAACCCATCGGGGCATCTTAGGAACCTATATCATAAATTCCAAGAATAAATAACACAAGCTCGGTAGTAGAGCATGCTTGAGAAAGCAGAGGATATAATTTACCAAAACATTATGTATCCGAGGAAAGGCTCACAAGCTTATTGAATATGAAGGACGTAGTCGGATAAAATCCTAAAAGGGTCTGGTGGTCCACAAGGGATCTGATGTGAGAATTAATATTCAACCAGTGGAAGAAAGAATGCAAGGAGATCAGATTATAGAAACAATTGACTAACTCAAAGCTCAATTGCAAGAGGGATTATGAATTCCAAGACATGGGGTCAGAAGCAATACTCTGATTAGGGATGGATAGGTAGAATAGCCTTAGGGGTACCATCGATGGCGATTTGATTGATCGAGATTCAGCACATGTTAAAATGACGTCCGAGCCGGAAGGATGAATTCTAGGATCTGATTGAGGATTGCGAGCATTCGCAACATATTGTATCAACGGACTCAAAATGATAATGACAAAGGCTGACAATAAGATTACTAGACTTATGGTATTAACCATAATGCAAGCAAGCAAGAAATTCAAGAACAATAGGCTGTTGAGGATTTTCACAAGAGCGAATGGTATTACGAAGACTTTTGTGAAGTACATGAATCAACTCAGGATGAGAGGATACTCGATAGGTGCACAAGGTTATCCGTAGGGGTATTCAGATGACAAGGAACTGCAAGGCAGTAAGCTCAAAGGATTCTCGGAAAAAGAGAGCAGTTCAGGGCATCTTGTAATAACAAGATCGATGGGATAGAATTAAGATTGGCAAGTGTGTGTAGTTATCCATAAGGATATTTTGGTGGTAGGGAATTGCAAAGGTAACAGGCACAAAGTCTCGAGAGAATATCGTAGAGTATCTTCGGAATCTTCTGATGCAGCAGGCGATCATCTGAAATAAGGGGGCTCTCCGGACGGATGTGATTATGAGATCCTAATGTTCGAGTTAGTAAAACCTTTTAACCCAAATAGAAGAGAGATCAAAGTCCCAGAGTATAAACGAGGAGTAAAAGATCCTAATACCACCCAATGGCGACGTGGGCCCGTAAGACACACAGCCAAGTTAGTAAAACAGTTTTCGGTTTCTAGACTCAACTTCGGCCAAGGAGTTGGAAAGGGGGGAATCCTACAGTCAGTCGGCTCTGATACCAACTTGTGACGCCCCCGATTTGACCGTACACTAATCATACACGTAAATGTGTATGATCAAAATCAAGGACTTATGGGAAGATATCACAACACAACTCTAGACCCAAATTAAAATAATACAAGCTTTATATTACAAGCCAGGGGCCTCGAGGGCTCGAATACATAAGCTCGAATACACAAGAGTCAGTGGAAGCATCAATATCTGAGTACAGACATAAGTTAAACAAGTTTGCCTTAAGAAGGCTAGCACAAAAACAACAACAATCGAAAAGGCAAGGCCTTCTGCCTGGGAGCCGCCTAACTACGCCAAGTCATCAGCGGCCGTCACGTAGTAGTAGGCACCCTCGGGGTAGCAGTAGTCTTCAGTGGTGTCGTCTGGCTCCTGAGATCCGTCATCTGGTCGCAACAATTGGGTATGGGGGGAAAGAGGTAGCAAAGCAGCCGTGAGTACTCATCCAAAGTACTCGCAAGACTTACATCAGATATAAACTAAGTATGCATATGTATCAAAGGAAATGGGTTGTATCTGTGGACTAAACTGCAGAATGCCAGAATAGAGGAAAGGCTTAGTCCTATCGATGACTAGCATCTTCTGGAAACCACCATCTTGCAGCAACAGGAGGGAGTAGAGTAGCATAAAGTAAAGTAGCAGTAGTGTTGTCAACCTCGGCCAGAGATCCTTTCTCGACTCCTAGCGAGAAAGCAATCCCAGAGCCATACTATCCATTCATCATAACCATGTCTCATATCCATTTCTCATCTCAAGTATCCAGTTCTAATTGTATCGATCGGGATACAACTCCAAGTGTCCGTTACCATAGGACAGGCTATCGATAGATGTTTTCTTCCCTGCAGGGGTGCACCAACTTACTCACCACGCTCGATTAACTCCGGCCGGACACACTTTCCTGGGTCATGCCTGGCCTCGGCCAAACAATACGCCGCAACCCGACCTAGGCTTAATAGAGAGACCAGCACGCCGGACTACACGTATGCCCCCAGGGGTCATGGGCCATCTCCCCGGGAACTCCTGCACGTTGCATACGCGGCCGGTGAGCAGACCTAGCTACCTCCTTCAACAAGGTAGGTGCTTACCAGTCCAACCCGGCGTGCGCCGCTCAGTCACTGACGTCTATTAAGCTTCGGCTGATGTATATGACGCAAAACACCCATACTATGCCCACGTGATGGTTAGTGCTTTCAGGCCAGAGGCCCCTCGGATCAAATATCCAAATCGTAGTGGATTAGGAACGCACGGTAACGAGCAGAGACTCATGATCGATGTGACCCCGTCACCCCGTCTCGAGTACTTGCGACAAGGGCTAAGAATGCCCGGCCACGCCTCGTAAGTATCTCGCGGGCACCTTCTAGGTCAACCCGACTCCACATCACTCGCTATTAAGCTCGCGCGGGTACTCCTCAGGGTCGACCCGTCTTTAGTAACATGGTTCAGTGTAAAGTCATAATAACCATAGTAATTGTGTGTCTAACACCAAAGGGAAAACCCGAGGAATCACCCCCGGTGAATTCCACTCGATGTTGTCATCAAGGTGAACGTAAGAGGATCCACCCTCGAGGTTCATGTTTGATGGGTTGCACGACAGAGCCGTAACGGAAGTGGTTAAGGAGGAAATCACCCTCGATGACCTCGACCGTATAGCTACACTACGGAGATCTCATCGGGAGTGATGTAAGAGGTTCCACCCTCGGCACTCGATGGTAACTCTGCAGAGTCGTACAACTAGGGGGGGTGATGTGCGGTGTCGGGGCCTGGACGTCGATCATGTTGATCGAGTCATCGAACATAAAGCGAGGCAACTAGGACAAGGTGGGGTCACTGATGGATCTCTAACCAACCTATACTAAGCAGTTTAGAATAAGCAGGTAAGGTATGAAAGCAGGTAACAAAAACAGGCTATGCATGAAAGTAGGATCATACATAAAGTAGTAGCAGTTCTAGTGCAAGCAAGAGAGTGAAAGAAATGGGCGATATCGGAATGCTCAAGGGGGGTTTGCTTGCCTGGTCGCTCAGGCGAGGAGGGGTCGTCGGTCACAGGGGCATCACCATCGTCATGGGGTCTACCAAAGAGAAGAGGGGGGAGAAACAGTAAATACATGGCAAGCAAGTGCATAACAGGACAACAGGTAGAGCTAGACGTGTTCTAACGCGGTGCTACACGATACCGGTGAAAGGGGAAGTCAGCCGGGAATGTTTTCCCGGTTCCGGACCTGTGTCACACAGAGGACCGGAGGGGGAATGTTCCATTTTCAGCATGCTAGGGGCATGTGACAGATGAACGGACTGCGTATTCGGATTCGTCTCGTCGTTCTGAGCAACTTTCATATATAAAACTTTTCATCCGAGTTACGGATTAATTTCTATGAATTTCTAAAGTTTTAACAATATTCTGAAATCATTAGTAATTAAAAGATAAAACTGCATTAGCATGACATCATCCTGATGTCAGCAGTCAACCAGCCAGTTGACTAGTCAAACTAACGCCAGGGACCACCTATCATTGACCTAACTAAACTAACAGGGTTGAAATAACTAAATTAGTTGATTAGACTAATTAAGCGAGCTTAATTAAGTTAATTATTTATTTAATTCTTTAATTCTTTTAATCTCTTTTTATAAAAAACCAGGGCTGGGCCCCACGTGTCTGTGGCCCATAGAACATAGCGCGCATTGGCTATCGGGCGGGTGCCCGTGGAGGCAAGAACTGGGCACGCACGGCACCACGGGGTCGGGCGCCGCGGCAAGGCGCCACCTCCGGCAAGGCCACCGGCAAGCACGAGGTGGATGGGGCCGCGGCCAGCGGCAGGAGGCTGGGATGCCGGGGAGCGGCGACAGCGGCGTCGGAGCGTGGTCGGGCGGAGGCGGGGCTGCGCGCGGCGGCCGGGAGCAGCAGGGTAGCAGCGGCGGGGGCGGTCGGCGCACCGAGGCGAGCGCGAGGCGGTCACAGGGTGCCAGTGGCGGTAGGTGGGCGCGCGCGGGGGGCTGGGCAGGCCGCGGGCGTGGGCGGTTGTGATGCGGCGCGGCCTGAGCGTCGCGGGGAGGCGGGGCGGTGGTCGGCACAGTGGGCGGTGGCGGTGGTGAGCAGCAGTCACAGAAGCAGTGCACGGGGCGGCGACGAGGCCAGTGAGGCGGAGCGAAGTATGCGGGCGGGCACGGGACCGGGACTGGCGCGAGCGGGGAGGCGCGGGCACCGGCGACGAGCTGCGGCAGACAGCAGCAGGCAGGGGCGCGGGCACGGCAAGCGCATGCGTGGGCGGCGCGGGCTTCGGCCATGGCGGCTGAGCTCGCAGGGATGTCTAAACAGCGACGAATCAAGGGTTGCTAGCAGGGGGAAAGGCAGGGGAGCTCACTCGGGGGGGAGGGTCGCGTGAGAGCTTGGTGAGGTCCGAGAGCAGCACAGGGCGCACAACCATTGGGGAAGCACCGGCGACCGAAGAGGAGGGAGCTCGATCCGCTCGACGTAGTGGTGCAGGCCTCTGGCTCGTGGTAGGAGTCGAAGCAGAGGAACCTGGTGGAGCTCGTGGACACGTTCTAGTCAGGGAGGAGCACGATGGCCGCGTGGTCGTGGAGGGCCATGACGACAATGGCTCGGACGGGCGTGGGGAGGATGATGGCGGCGCGAGGGGGAAAGTTCTGGCGAGCTTGGGTTGGGTATATGGTCAAGGGAGGTCGCGGGGTAGATCTTATACTCTCCAAGGAGGTCCCGATGGCTGGCGCGTGCCAATCCAAGTCATGGACGCGACACCTGCGTCCACGATGCCTCTGATGAACAGAGGAAGGAGACATGGGCGCTGGTGGGCTAGGCTGTAGTTAGGCGGGCTAACAAGCCTAGTAGCTTAGGTCCTCCTCCTTTTCTTTTCTTTAATTAAATTTAATTATTTCTTCATTGTTTCTATTTTAAACGATATAGTAAATGAATTCAGTGAAACTTGAAAACTAGCACATAATTCAAGAACAACTTTGTGGTGTTGCATAGAAGTTTTAGAGCCAATGGAATTGTTCAAACATTTTTAGAAATTGAATAGGTCAAATTTAAATGTTGCTGGACCAAGAATTAATTCCCAGAGGCATTTTGGGAATTCAAAAGAGGTTGGTTCCAACATGACAAATATCAAGGGATTATTTGCCACACTTTGAACATTTTTGTTTTCATGTTTGAGAAATTTGAATCTTGGACTTTAGTTTGGATTTGAAATTAGAACGGTGTTTGAAAGCCACTGAGGATTAGTAATAGTAAGAGTGATGACATGGCATCATTAGTAGAGGGTTATTGTAGCTTCATTATCCAGGCGTCACACTTTTGCAGCCGAGCACCAATGTCGGACTGCTTCCGAGCTCCAACGCCAAAATGTATCCGAGCTCCAACGCCGGACTGTGTCCAAGCTCCAACGCCGGACTATATCCAAGAAGTCATAGATCATCTTGGTCCAAAAAAGTTGAAGGAGTTTAGCCGCGCTTAATGCCGGAAATGCCCTCTATGGAGCTAGCCACTAGCGCCCGAGCTTTATGCCGGACTGCTTCCAAGGTGGTGCACCACCCCGACCGCGGGCTGATTTATTGTGAATATTCTTAACTGGTGCAGTTTATTCTCTGCCGATGTATATCCAGTAGCTCTCAAGGTGTGTATTAGTCTAAAACCCGAGATGCACCTGAAGGCAAGCATAAAACCGCTGTTCCTAGTAGCCCCTGAGACTCAGGTCGATGCGCGAAGTCGGCCTGAGGATCAAATCCTAGCTCGGCAGCATACATAGGAACAAAAAGGCAGTGTAATATATTAGAGATAATGGTGATCGGCGAACGGGCCCTGAAGAGAGGGTCGTGAGAAGTCGCCGTGATATATAGCTTGATGCCAGATAGGTCTAGATGGTACTTATTGCTGTCGGAAGACGCGCTTCCCATAGTTCGATCAAGCCGAACATTGAGCCCTTTGAATTTTCTGCATTGGATAGGCAATGCAGTAGCCCCCAAGACACTGGTCGGGTGGCAACACCAGATCAGGGGATCGATGCCCCTTTAATTTTTGTAAATAATGAGCGCAAAGCCCAGTAGCCCCCGAGCCTTAATGTGGGCACGGGCGGCCGAATTAAGCATCGATATCCAGAGTAAAATCATAGATTATGTGTAATGATTCTATGTATCCAAGTACTTTACATCATTATTTTGACTCCATTATGACTGTTTATCAGTTGAAAGTGGCCCATCATCGGCTTCTACCCCTTGGTAGATACTACGTAGGGTGTTTCTGCAATAACAAAGCAACCCTTAGCCGACGTCTCGGTGCCCGAAGGCGGTTGTGTTAGCGGAAATGAGGCAATCCGATATGCGGGCTTTAAAACTTTCGCTTAGTCATAGGAGCTTTAAACTAGGGAAGCTAGCTATGAGCCCCCGGTTACTGTTCGGCGACATCCGAGGTCAAGCCGTATGCCGGGGTACTGATCCACGGGCACCTATGGGACCGGCGGACCGAGTCCCTTTCGGTTCGGCGGGGGCGGAGGTCGTGCAAAGAGCGGATCGAGGCGAAACACACGAGTAGTTTACCCAGGTTCGGGCCGCACGGATGCGTAAAACCCTACTCCTGCTTTGTGATTTGTATTGAGTTCTTGCTCGGGAGCGTGGAGTGCTACAGTACACACCAGCAGCTAACGAGACCGAGCGTGAATGTTCGAACCAGCTAACCCCCTTCTATGTTGCGCATGGGCCTCCTTTTATATGCTCAAGGGGTCACCGACAGGTGGCAACGTAGACAAGGACAAAAAGGGAAAGGTGCTGCGGTTGGTACAGCTACCTGCTACAGTGTATCATACCTAACCCTGACGGCAGGGGACAAGGGCCTTAAATGCCCGTCTGCGTCGCCTAAACAGTGTAAAAGGGACCGTCAGGGACGCCACCGCTCGCCACGGCGGCAATCTTGTCAGCGCCGCTTGCCACCGCTCACCGCTGGCTGCACAGCCTCCTGCCACGTACGCTGGGAAGGGTCCCAGAGTGACACGTTGGTGGATGTGCTGGAGCGCGGGCACGGAGTGGTGGCTTGCCGCGGCAAGCGCCTTGCCGCGGTTGTTGTCTTGTCGCGTCCGGGAGCTTGTCGCTCACCGGGCCTTGCCGGGACGCGTGGTGCGCCGCGGAAAGTTCCTTGAGATGCCTTGGGTAGCCTTCCCGGCAAGCTCCTCTTGCCGGGGTCTTGAGGTGCCTTAGTTGGCCTTCCCGGCAAGCTCCTCTTGCCGGGGTCTTGTCTCCTTGAATGGCTCCAGGGGAACCACGGAGGACCTTGGCGGTCACCCGGCAAGCCTTGCCGCGGGATGCTGCGACTGCCCGTGCACAAGTTCGGGATACTAGGGTACCCCTACTCTAGTACACCGACACCGTAAACACTTCGGCCAATGTTATGAACGGCCCGTCATTTAACATAGTCATCGGATCGCTGACCAGTTTACGCCTATTGTGACAGTCAGTTTTCGGCTTTCTCCACTAAGGCGCTTGACCATGCGAGCTGGAAGCACAATCGCAGTGGTTCTCCCTTTGCACACCTAGCCGAACAAAGCGGAATGTAGGAGGCAAGCACAGGAGCCGGGCAACCCAACTATTGACCAAAGACACAATTCGAAACCGATGCATATATAGCAATATCCGAGAATGTTTTTGCCGAATCCCTAAAGGTGTCTGGCGTTGCACTGCGAGACTAATGCTGGAAACGCACAAATAATTTAAAATTGCCATAGGCTTGAAAAGCCAAAAAACTTATTCAAAAGTTTAATGTCCCAACTAGATCAAGTGTTCGGTGGTAATCCGAAAATTGGACTTGAAAAAAAGTGCTTCTGTCGTGCTTTAACATGACACATCCTATCTCAAGACTTCAAGCGGGCCAGCCTACGGCTTCAACCTCCTATCCCGAAGGCGGAGTACTTCTCATTAGGCCAGTTTAGCAAACTAAACTCTAGCGGTTTCAAGAGAGAAATTAGGCTCCTCAGCTAGTGACCACATACTTGTGTCGAAAAAAGGAATGATAAATAATAACAATAATAATAATAATAAAAACTTTGCAATGACTAAGAAGAAAAACACTTATTATAAAACTGCTCAAATAAACTTAAGAGCCCCCAAGTGACTTGGGTAAAAGAATGATTGCATGTACCGAAGAACTTATATCATATCTATGTACACCCGAACTTTAAACGCGTCTTAACCGACCGTCGGCTTCTCCCTCTTCGGTCAAGGACCGAAAAGTGTTATGTACTCCACCTGTCGAGAATATCGACGGTGTTTCCAATAACCAGGCAATCAGGCCATAAGGCTGTAACAGACAAAGCGCACTCAGGGAACTTATGCTATATTACTGCGAAGTGTAAGAAGCATCTTCGAAGAAAATAGTACCCCCACCGATACCTTTCTTCGGTGCTCATTGTTACTATGAGACTTGTGCAATAGATTTTTTGTACTCATGAGTTCCGTTGTGTGCCAACCATCATTGAAAACTATAAGAGCGCGAGCTTTTGGCTTCACCCAGTCTGAGGTCCGGCTCAGATGACCCGGCCGTGACAATCGCAGAGGTGCTCCCTTTACTCCCTAGCCGAACAATCGGGAACGTAGGGGTAAACACAGGAGCAAGGCAACCCAGCTTGCAAATCGCTTAAGTCAATATGGTGCATATTGTGGCGTAATACACGAACAAGGAACGAAGCCGTACAAGTATAATCATATGCAAGAGGAAAGGCTTCATGAAGGAAGCCCCCAAGTGAACTGGGTATTTGAATTTGTGCGTCACAAACAAAGTTTGGAGAAGGAAATTTTTTACAAGCAACTTTTTTTCAAAAAGGTATAATGCTTGGTCGAACCAAACACAAGTTAAAAATTTAAAACTTGGAGCATGAAGGCAACTTAGTTGGTTAATGTGTTCGGTATTGACGACGCGGTCTGAGCTTGATGCAGGACAAGGTTCCATCCCCCAAGCCGGTCCCGAGGTGGCGGAGCAAAGAGCTCGGCACTCCGAAGTTGTGACATAGCACGGTCAATGCAGGGCGGTAGAGTGATGCCGAAGTCCCCGGCATGGGGTAATGAAGTGTTGACGAAGCCCCCCGTCCAGCCGAGGTGACGCCAAAGGATATAGTCCGGCTGGATCATTTTCCTGTGCACAAAAAATAGTGCAAACCGGAGATAATAGTAATAATAATAATAACAATAATAATAAATTATTGCATAATAAATAATTTATGCAAAGTGAGTAATAAAAGAAATATGGCATGGCGCCGAAGTCAATGTCGATGCAGGTCGTGACGTGGTCAATGCCGGCTTGATGAAGTGACCGTGCGGTGATGCCGGTGTGCCCGCTCTGTGTAATCCGTGGGGCGGCGATGTTGGTGATGATTTATCCTTTGCAATGCCGAACTCTTGTTCGGCTTGCCGAGATGATGATCCGAAGAAGTTGAGCTCGACTCAACAAAGTGACGATGTGTCTAGCGCAGGTCGGCAGCCGTGAGGCAATATTGCCGGACTGGTTTGACACCAGCATGATGTTGAAGATCATGTTCAAAAGATTTTACAGTTACTGGGATGTGTTCGGGAACAAAACACAACACCCCATACAAAACCTCCTTCAAAAAGGATGTCCGAAATCCCGTTCATAAAAAAGATGAACTCGAGTCGGATTCATTTTCGCGCAGAAAATAGATCCGAAAAGTGATGCACTAATCGGAAGGTTCCCGGAGTTTGGACGGTCGGATCGAGCTGAAATTTTGAGGGGTGGTAGATATAGGAATTCCGCGGCAGATCAACATTGGATCGTCCAAAGGACGTCCGAGCTAGAATCTGGACACCATGCCCGAAACTCGTCCAGATTCTCATCCAGATTTGGCAGGGCTCCGGTATATCGTAGATTGTCAGTGATTCCTCCATCGGAACTCGATGAAATTTTCCAGGGTTGTTGTAGACTCAACTTCGCACATACTGAAGAAATCGTTAAAACGACACTTGAGGAGGCGGCGGCGGCGGACACAAGTTTGTTGTCCAGAAAAACAGCACGGTCGCCCGAGGACAATGTTGACGTTGAGCTCCCGGGCTCCCTGGATGATTCCTCCATGATCTGGATAGAGATCGGAGCTGATGTTGATGCAGGCCCGCATCCGAACATGACGATCGGAGGTAGGGCGCAGTCGTTGGTCGAACCAAGCTGACCGGTTGAGCTGGTGACGAAGATGCCGAAGTCGCAGTTGATCTGCAGGCGAGCCATCGACCTTCTGCCGATCACACAGCGGAACTCTCAATGAAAGCACCAATGTCGGTGTCAAAACCCATGGATCTCGGGTAGGGGGTCCCGAAATGTGCGTCTAAGGCGGATGGTAGCAGGAGGCAGGGGACACGATGTTTACCTAGGTTCAGGCCCTCTTGATGGAGGTAAAACCCTACGTCCTGCTTGATTGTTCTTGATGATATGAGTATTAGAAGAGTTTATCTACCACGAGATCAGAGAGGCTAAACCCTAGAAGCTAGCCTATGGTATGATTGTTGTTGTATATATATCATCTATCGACTAGCCTGGCCCTGGTTTATATAATGCACCAGAGGCCTAGGATAACAAGAGTCCTAGCCGAATACTCCGGTGGGGGAGGAGTCCTTGTCTTGATCACCAAGTCTTGTGGAATCTTCCTTGTATGCGGCAGCTGTCCGGACTGGCCCATGAGTATACTGGCATGGGGGTCCTCGGCCCAATCCAACTGATCGGGAGACAACGTGATGAGTACCCCCTAGTCCAGGACACCATCAACCATCTTGTTGTTTCGCTGAACTTTTTGCATTTTCATGTTTGGGGCAAGTGAACAACATCACTCTAAAAAAATGGACCACATCCGAGGACCAAACGCACTGAAAAATGAACCACAAACATTTTTTGTATTCTTTTTAATTTTGGAAATTCTTCCGCACTTCGAGGACGAGGCGAGTGGACCGCTAGGACAAGGCGAGTGAATGCTACGTCTTGAGCTTGCGTTGGTTTTCCCCGAAGAGGAAGAGATGATGCAGCAGAGTAGCATAAGTATTTTCCTCAGTTTTTGAGAACCAAGGTATCAATCCAGTAGGAGGCCACGCTCAAGTCCCTCGTACCTGCACAAAACGATAGCTACTCGCAACCAACGCGATTAGGGGTTGTCAATCCCTTCACGGTCACTTACGAGAGTGAGATCTGATAGATTTAATATTTTTGGTATTTTTGATATAAAGATGCAAAGTAAAAAGTAAAGGCAAAGTAAAAAAGCAAAGCAAGATTAAAGTGATGGAGATTGATATGATGAGAATAGACCCGGGGGCCATAGGTTTCACTAGTGGCTTCTCTCAAGAGCATAAGTATTCTACGGTGGGTGAACAAATTACTGTTGAGCAATTGACAGAATTGAGCATAATTATGAGAATATCTAGGTATGATCATGTATATAGGCATCACATCCATGACAAGTAGACCGAAACGATCCTGCATCTACTACTATTACTCCACTCATCGACCGCTATCCAACATGCATCTAGAGTATTAAGTTTAGAAACAGAGTAACGCCTTAAGCAAGATGACATGATGTAGAGATATAAATTCATGCAATATGAAATAAACCCCATCTTGTTATCCTTGATGACAACGATGCAATACGTGCCTTGCTGCCCCTTCTGTGACTGGGAAAGGACACCGCAAGATCGAACCCAAAGCTAAGCACTTCTCCCATGGCAAGAACTACCAATCTAGTTGGCCAAACCAAACGGATAATTCGAAGAGACTTGCAATGATAACAGATCATGCATAAAAGAATTCAGAGAAGATTCAAATATTATTCATAAATAGACTTGATCATAAACCCACAATTCATCGATCTCAACAAACACACCGCAAAAAGAAGATTACATCGAATAGATCTCCACAAGAGAGGGGGAGAACTTTGTATTGAGATTCAAAGAGAGAGAAGAAGCCATCTAGCTACTAACTATGGACCCCAAGGTCTGAGGTTAACTACTCACACTTCATCGAAGGGGCTAGGATGATGTAGAAGCCCTCCGTGATGACGGCCCTCTTCCGGCGGAGCTCCGGAACAGGCCCCAAGATGGGATCTCGTGGATATAGAAAGTTGTGGCGGTGGAATTAGGTTTTTGACTCTTGTTCTGATCATTTGGGGGTACGTAGGTATATATAGGAGGAAGGAGTACGTCGGTGGAGCACCGAGGGGCCCACGAGGCAGGGGGCGCGCCCTAGGGGGGTCGCGCCCCCACCGTCGTGACCTCCTCTTTGATCCCTTGCAGTAGGGTCCAAGTCTCCTGGATCACGTTCGATGAGAAAATCACGTTCCCGAAGATTTTATTCCGTTTGGACTCCGTTTGATATCCTGTTTCTCCGAAACACTGAAATAGGCAAAAAAACAGCAATCTGGGCTGGGCCTCTGGTTAGTAGGTTAGTCCCAAAAATAATATAAAAGTGGAAAATAAAGCCCAATATAGTCCAAAACAGTAGATAATATAGCATGGAGCAATACAAAATTATAGATACGTTGGAGATGTATCAGGCATCCCCAAGCTTAATTCCTGCTAGTCCTCGAGTAGGTAAATGATAAAAGAGAATTTTTGATGCGGAGTGCTACTTGGCATAATTTCAATGCAAATCTTCTTAATTGTGGTATGAATATTCAGATTAGAAAGATTCAGGACAAAAGTTTATGTTGACATAAAAATAATAATACTTCAAGCATACTAACAAAGCAATTATGTCTTCTCAAAATAACATGGCCAAAGAAAGTTATCCCTACAAAATCATATAGTCTGGCTATGCTCCATATTCCCCACACAAAGTATTTAAATCATGCACAACCACGATGACAAGCCAAGCAATTGTTTCATACTCTAAATTTTTCAAAACTTTTTCAATCTTCACGCAATACATGAGCGTGAGCCATGGATATAGCACTATAGGTGGAATAGAATGGTGGTTGTGGAGAAGACAAAAAGGAGAAGATAGTCTCACATCAACTAGGCGTATCAACGGGCTATGGAGATGCCCATCAATAGATATCAATGTGAGTGAGTAGGGATTGCCATGCAACGGATGCACAAGAGCTATAAATGTATGAAAGCTCAACAAAAGAAACTAGTGGGTGTGCATCCAACTTGCTTGCTCACGAAGACCTAGGGCAATTTGAGAAAGCCCGTCATTGGAATATACAAGCCAAGTTCAATAATGTAAAATTCCCACTAGTATATGAAAGTGACCACATATGAGACTCTCTATATGAAGAACATGGTGCTACTTTGAAGCACAATATATGATACTCGCTATATCATGGTGCTACTTTGAAGCACAAGTGTGGAAAAAGGATAGTAGCATTGCCCCTTTTTATTTTTATTTTTTTGGGGGCCTTCCTTTTTTTCTTTGGCCTTTTTTTGGGACAATGCTCTATTGAATGATGATCATCACACTTCTATTTATTTACAACTCAATGATTACAACTCGATACTAAAACAAAGTATGACTCTATATGAATGCCTCCGGCGGTGTACCGGGATATGCAATGAATCAAGAGTGACAAGTATGAAAATTATGAACGGTGGCTTTGCCACAAATACTATGTCAACTACATGATCTTGCTAAGCAATATGACAATGATGAATGTGTCATGATGAACTAGATGGTGGAAAGTTGCATGGAAATATATCTCGGAATGGCTATGGAAATGCCATAATAGGTAGGTATGGTGGCTGTTTTGAGGAAGGTATATGGTAGGTGTATGATACCGGCGAAAGTTGCTAGGTATTAGAGAGGCTAGCAAGGGTGGAAGAGTGAGAGTGTGTATGATCCATGGACTCAACATTAGTCATAAAGAACTCATATACTTATTGCAAAAATCTAGAAGTTATCAAAGCAAAGTACTACGCACATGCTCCTAGGGGGATATATTGGTAGGAAAAGACCATCGCTCGTCCCCGACCGCCACTCATAAGGAAGACAATCAATAAATAAATCATGCTCCGACTTCATCACATAACGGTTCACCATACGTGCATGCTACGGGAATCACAAACTTCAACACAAGTATTCTTTAAATTCACAACTACTCAACTAGCATGACTTTAATATTATCACCTCCATGTCTCAAAACAATTATCATGCTTCAATCTTTTCTTAGTATTCAACACACCCAAAAGAAAGTTTCACAAATCTTGAATACCAAGCATATTATTATTAGGCAAATTACCATGCTATTAAGAGACTCTCAAAATAATTTAAGTGAAGCATGAGAGATCAATAGTTTCTTTAAAAAATCCACCACCATGCTCTAAAATATCTAAGTGAAGCACATAGAGCAAAATTATAACGCTCAAAAGATATAAGTGAAGCACATAGAGCAAAACTACTTAGCTCAAAAGATATAAGTGAAGCACATAGAGTATTCAATCAAATTTTAATTCATGTATGGCTCTCTCAAAAGGTGTGTACAACAAGGATGATTGTGGCATACTAACAAACAAAGACACAAATAATACAAGACGCTCCAAGCAAAACACATATCATGTTGGTGAATAAAAATATAGCTCCAAGTAAATTACCGATGGAAGTGGACGAAAGAGGGGATGCCTTCCGGGGCATCCCCAAGCTTTGACTTTTTGGTGTCCTTGGATTATCTTGGGAGTGCCATGGGCATCCCCAAGCTTAGGCTCTTGCCACTCCTTGTTCCATAATCCATCACAAGAATTCACCCAAAACTTGAAAATTGGTATGTTGACTTTTTGCGTAGACTCCCCGGCAACGGCGCCAGAAATCCTTCTTGCTACGTCTTGAGCTTGCATTGGTTTTCCCCAAAGAGAAAGGGATGATGCAGCAGAGTAGCGTAAGTATTTCCCTCAGTTTTTGAGAACCAAGGTATCAATCCAGTAGGAGGCCACGCTCAAGTCCCTCGTACCTTGTAGGATCTAGAAGTAGATGTGTCTAGAGGGGGGGGGGGGGTGATTAGACACTTAGAGCTAAAGTTGCAATTTTTAGGCCTTTTTGGTTTGAGTGGAGTTTTAGGCACAATTTCAACATACACAATACATATCAAGCAAGCATGCAAAGAGTATATGAGCAGCGGAATATAAAGCATGCAACTTGCAAGAATGTAAGGGGAAGGGTTTGGAGAATTCAAACGCAATTGGAGACACAGATGTTTTTCCCGTGGTTCGGATAGGTGGTGCTATCCTACATCCACGTTGATGGAGACTTCAACCCGCGACGGGTAACGGTTGCGCGAGTCCACGGAGGGCTCCACCCACGAAGGGTCCACGAAGAAGCAACCACCCACGAAGGGTCCACAAAGAAGCAACCTTGTCTATCCCACCATGGCCATCGCCCACGAAGGACTTGCCTCACTAGTGGTAGATCTTCACGAAGTAGGCGATCTCCTTGCCCTTACAAACTCCTTGGTTCAACTCCACAATCTTGTCGGAGGCTCCCAAGTGACACCTAGCCAATCTAGGAGACACCACTCTCCAAGAAGTAACAAATGGTGTGTAGGTAATGAACTCCTTGCTCTTGTGCTTCAAATGATAGTCTCCCCAACACTCAACTCTCTCTCATAGGATTTGGATCTGGTGGAAAGAAGGTTTGAGTGGAAAGCAACTTGGGGAAGGCTAGAGATCAAGATTCATATGGTAGGAATGGAATATCTTGGTCTCAACACATGAGTAGGTGGTTCTCTCTCAGAACATATGAGTTGGAATTGTGTATGTGTTCTGATGGCTCTCTCTACGAATGAAGAGGAGGTGGAGGGGTATATATAGCCTCCACACAAAATCCAACCGTTACACACAGTTTTCCAATCTCGGTGGGGCCGAATCAACAAACTCGGTCGGACCGAAAAGGTAAACCTAGTGACCGTTAGAGATTTTCGGTGGGACTGACATGCAACTCGGTAGGACCGATATGGTTAGGGTTTGGGCATAACGTAATCTCGGTGAGACCGATTACACAAACTCGGTGAGACCGATTTTGGTAATTAGCTAACCAGAGAGTTGGTCAGGCAAACTCGGTGGGACCGATTTGCTCTTTCGGTGAGACCGAAAAGTTACAAAAAGGAAACACTGAATTTACATTGCAATCTCGGTGGGACCGATTCGCTCTTTCGGTGAGACCGAAAAGTTACGAAAGGGAAACAAAGAGTTTGCAATCCCATCTCGGTGAGACCGAGATCCCTATCGGTAGAACCTTGCTAGGGTTTGGCAGTGGCTTATGACAAGTGAAACTCGGTGGCGCCGGATAGAAAGAATCGGTAGGACCGAGTTTGGCTTAGGGTTTAGGTCATATGTGGATATGGGAGAGTAGTTGAGGGTTTTGGAGCATATCACTTAAGCACATGAAGCAAGAGGCTCATTAAGCAACACCTCATCCCTCCTTGATAGTATTGGCTTTTCCTAAAGACTCAATGTGATCTTGGATCACTAAAATATAAAATGAAGAGTCTTGAGCTTTTGAGCTTGAGCCAATCCTTTGTCCTTAGCATTTTGAGGGAGTTCCCACAACCTTTAGTCCATGCCACTCCATTGTTGGACTTATCTGAAACATGCTAGATAGAAATGTTAGTCCAACAAGAGATATGTTGTCATCAATTATCAAAACCACCTAGGGAGCACTTGTGCTTTCAATCTCCCCCTTTTTGGTAATTGATGGCAACATACATCAAAGCTTTAGATAAAGATATGAAGAACAGCAAGTAAAGCTTTGGAAGGACATGTAACAAGCATAGGCTCCCCCTACATGTATGCACTCATGTAAATATGAAATATAGAGGCATGTGAGAGCATAACCATGACAGAGTAGGCAATGTGTTACATGTATCTTGGCCATATGCATCAGAGCAAAAGATTATCAAGGAAAATACCTTCATGCTCATGAGTCCTTCTTGCAAATAGTATGTACATAAGCAAGAACTGCTCATACTCATGATTTTGATGCATATACTTACCTTGTGGTCTTGAGTTGGCTTAGGATGGAATGAACTTGCACAAACAAAGTTAGATAACACAGGTACATCCACTAGCTAGAGCAAACAAAAGAAACCACAAGAATACCAAGACTGGGATGACATGTAGAGAGTGAGTACAAGGTACCACATTGGATTCAACATGTCCCCAAGAATAAAGATATGCAATGAATTTGACTGATTTCTTTCCCTTAGGTGTCTTGCTCCCCCAGAATCTTACATGGGATATTGGGAGAAGATAAGGAACAGCAAATCAGAGCTGAAAGATACAAATGAACATGTCTTTCCCCCTAAAAAGACATGTGATATCTCTCCTCTTGAACATCAAGCATCAAGCATCTGGGACATCTGGGATCCTTGAGTATTCTCTCCCCCTGGAAGTCTCTCTCTCCCCCTTAATACTTTCTCTCTTCTAGGTTTGGTCCTTGAGACTTTTTCTCTCCCTTGATGTGATCTCTCTCTCCTACAAGCTTTGATGTGATCTCTCTCTCCCCCTTTGACATCAATTTCCAAGAAGGGCTTTCTGGAATCCGTCGTATAGGTTTGGTCCTTGAGACTCAGCACAAAGCAATGGATAAAACTGTGATGCTTGTAGAGGACAAGATTCATTGAGTAGAGCTGGATCAGAAGAAATATAGAACAAGTGGCAAACTGTTTTTCCTGTTGCGAAGTCGGTGGCACCGAGTGGTATGTTTCGGTGGCACCGAAAAGATTCGGTTGGACCGAAAATTCCATTCGGTGAAACCGAGTTCACATAGAGAAAAACACTTGTCACCTCAGCTCACTAGACATGTAGGATCTCACAAAGATTTGCAATGAATTACCTGAAGGATTTGCAAGGAATTAAATGCAGAAAATGCAGAACATAAGCAGAAAGAAAAGAAAAGAGACTGAAAAATCTAGATGGAGTTTTTTTTGTTTTTGAAAAAAAGAAAGAAACTAAAAGATCTAGATGAAGTTTTTTTTGAAAAAGAGAAAGAAAATAAACATGCATGAGACAAATGCAATAACACAGAAAAGAACACAAGAGAACTTCATCTAGAGTCGGGCGGTGACATAGTCACCTATGTTAGAGTATATTGACTTAGGAGTCAAGTGAGAACACTTGATCATAGGTCATACTCATCGTTTAAGCTCAAAATGGGGTTACCATTTTTCGTTTAAGCATCTTGATGTATTCACATCTTGTTGAGTTGCTTTGACTCATGTCTTGGAGTAAAGCTTCTCTAAGATGGAATAACATACCTTGGGTGGTGGTGTGGTTCTTGCTCATGTAGTTGAACTTGTGTGGGTGCTCAAGGTTGATGTAGCTCATCAAGAGTTGGGAGCACCACTTGGAGTTTGAGTTCATCTACCTACATGGGTTAGTTCTTGCAAGGAAGAGCACTTGTGTATCCAAAAATGACAATCATGAAGCTCAACATAGAATTTGTCAAAGGATATGTTTGAATGGTTTTGTGCTTCCTTGTCTTGAACCACCATTGTGTAGAGTCTTGGTGATGTAGAGATTGCTCAAGATGTGAATGAGTCGCAATCTCATGGAATTAGATTCAACCAAGCACCTACATGGGTTAGACAACATGCAAGATGCAAATATATCCAAGACATAAGATAGTTATCATAAGAGATATATCATGGATTAGTCATAAGCTCATGTCTTGCATGTATCCAATGGAGTTTCTACTCCAAGTTCGAAGCATCAATGATGTTCAATTCTCCTCTCAACCTGCAAAACACTTTCTCATCAAGAGGTTTAGTAAATATATCCGCTAATTGCTTATCGGTGCGAACATGCTTAAGATCAATGTCACCCTTAGCAACATGATCTTGAATGAAATGATGACGAACTTCAATATGCTTAGTTCGAGAATGTTGTACAGTATTATGACCAATTTTGATAGCACTTTCATTGTCACAAAGCAGTGGAACATGTTTCACATAAATCCCATAATCTTTAAGAGTTTGGGTCATCCAAAGTAATTGAGCACAACATGAACCAGCGGCAATGTATTCTGCTTCGGTGGTGGATAAGGATACCGAGTTTTGTTTCTTGGAAGACCAAGACACAAGAGATCTACCAAGAAATTGACAAGTACCCGAAGTGGACTTTCTATCAACCTTATCTCCGGCATAATCCGAGTCGGAATAGCCAACAAGACCAAAAGAAGACCTCTTAGGATACCAAATGCCAAAATTTGGTGTATGGATTAAATATCTCACTATCCTTTTCACAGCCTTAAGATGACATTCTTTAGGAGCAGCTTGATATCGTGCACACATGCACACACTTAGCATAATATCGGGACGTGAAGCACATAGGTATAACAATGAACCAATCATAGAGCGATAAACCTTTTGATTAACCGGTTCACCATCTTTGGTCAAATCATTATGTCCACTAGTAGGCATGGGTGTAGACAAACCTTTGCATTCTTGCATATTGAACTTCTTGAATAAGTCCTTGGTGTACTTCGTTTGAGAGACAAATGTACCTTCCTTAGTTTGCTTGATTTGCAAACCGAGAAAGAATTTGAGTTCACTCATCATAGACATCTCAAACTTCTCTGACATTAGCTTTCCAAACTTTTCACTAAAGAGAGGGTTAGTTGAACCAAATATGATATCATCGACATAAATTTGGCATACAAATAGTTCTCCATTAACCCTTTTAGTAAAAAGAGTAGAATCAATTTTACTAATTTCAAAACCACTTGTAATAAGGAACTTGGTCAAGCATTTATACCATGCTCTAGGAGCTTGTTTAAGACCATAAAGAGCTTTGTGAAGTTTGTAAACATGATTTGGTTTCTTAGGATTGATAAAGCCGGGAGGTTGTTTGACATAAACTTCCTCCTCTATTTCACCATTTAGAAAAGCACTTTTAATGTCCATTTGGTACAAGGTGATATTATGGTGATTAGCATAGGCAAGTAAGATGTGAATGGACTCAAGTCTAGCAACGGGAGCATATGTCTCACCATAGTCCATACCTTCGACTTGTGTGTACCCTTGGGCGACGAGATGTGCTTTGTTGTGAACCACTTGTCCATCTTCATCTTGCTTGTTGCGAAACACCCATTTGGTACCAATGATGTTGTGGTTGTTGTCGGGCTTCTCAACCAATGTCCAAACTTGGTTTCTCTCAAAATTGTGTAGCTCTTCATGCATAGCGTTTATCCAATCCGGATCTTCCAATGCTTCTTCAACCTTCATAGGTTCAATGCTAGAGATGAATGAATAGATTTCACAAAAGTTAGCTAAACGAGTTTTTGAGCGAGTGATTCTCCCAGTTTGTATATCATTGAGGATTTGCTCGACGGGATGATCTTTGGCAATTCTTGCTTGAACTCGTGAGAGCTTTTGCTTGGGTCTTCGTTGAACATCTTCTTCATCTTGTTCTTCTTCTTGGCCTTCTTCATTGTTGACGTCGTTGTTCTCTTGTCATGGTGGAGAAAGAGGTTGTTGATGTTCGTCTTGATGCATTTCCTTGTCTTCTTCATCTTGGTGTGTCCCACTTGTGGATGCTTCCGTGTCGATTCTTGGTTCACCTTGTCGTGAAGTAGAAGCTTCCACTTGGACGGATGAAGTACTCTCCTTCACCTCCGTTGGACGAATTTTGCCAATGGACAAGTCTTGGATTGCTTCTGAAGGGTCTTTGTCTCCTACATCAATTGGCAATTGCTCTACTTGCGAGCCATTAGATTCATCAAACTTCACATCTACCATCTCTTCAACCTTTCGGGTGAAATTGTTGTAGACACGGTAAGTGTGAGAGTTTGAGCCATAACCAAGTAGAAAACCTTTGTGAGATTTAGAAGCAAACTTTGAACGACGATGCTTATCAAGAATGTAGCACTTTGAGCCGAATACTCGAAAGTATCCAACTTGGGGTTTGTTACCGGTGAGAAGCTCGTATGCCGTCTTGCCGAGTAGCTTGTGAAGATATAAGCGATTTGTTGCGTGACAAGCTGTCTCAACCGCTTCTGCCCAAAAGTGCTTCGGCGTCTTGTATTCATCAAGCATCGTTCTTGCCATTTCGATGAGCATCCGGTTCTTCCTCTCAACAACTCCATTTTGTTGAGGTGTGTACGTAGCCGAGAAGTCATGTGAAATCCCTTCTTCATCAAGAAAGGTGTCCACATTTGCGTTCTTGAACTCCGTTCCGTTGTCACTCCGAACCTTCTTGATCTTCACGTCAAACTGATTTTGGGCCCTCCTAGCGAAGTTTCTGAAGATCTTCTGGACCTGCGACTTGTCATTAAGAAAGAACACCCACGTAAATCTTGAAAAATCATCAACTATAACTAGACCAAAAGAATTTCCACCGAGACTCTTGTAGGCGTTGGGACCAAAAAGATTCATATGAAGTAGCTCGAGTGGCCTTCTTGTGGTCATGATGTTCTTCACGGGATGCCTTCCTCCAACCTGTTTACCTGCTTGACAAGCACTGCAAAGTCTATCCTTATCCAATATGACATTGTTAACTCCAAGGATATGATTTCCTTTAATAAGCTTGTCAAGGTTTCTCATGCCAACGTGACCTAGTCGTCTATGCCACAACCAACCTTTTGAGGATTTAGCAAAAAAGCAAGTTTTAGGTTGTGCCTTTTTAGAGAAATCGACAATGTAAAGATCACCTCTACGAATACCGGTAAAGACCATTTTATGATTGTCTCGACGAAATACTTGGCAATCTACCTCAGTAAATAGGACATTCAAACCGAAATCAGCAAGTCTAGATACTGAAAGTAAGTTGTAGCCGAGAGATTCAACGAGCATGACATTTTGAATGGAACTATCATGTGAGATGGCCACCTTACCAAGGCCAACCACTTTACCCTTTGAATTATCACCAAAGGTGACATATTTTCGAGGGCCGTCATTTTCAGCAAGCTCACTAAACATCTCTTCATCTCCGGTCATATGATCAGTACATCCACTATCAAGAACCCATTCCTTTCCTCCTGATTCATATCCCCGAAGATTTGCCATAAGACCAAAATGTCTCATTGCATCATCAAGATCGAAGTCACTATCATCATCATCATCATAGTATCCATGTTCATCATGATCTTGTGACTCATCATTTCCTAGAGAGGGTAATTCATTAGATAAATGATCATCAAAGTGGTCACTTTTATGAATTCTTATAGCTTCGAATATGATATCACTAATGATTCCAACATCTCCTTTAGCATGCTTAAGATTGGTAAGTTCAAATAGACAATTACCAAAACTAGGATCACTAGAGTTCATCTTACTCAAGGCAATAGATTTATGGAGAATTTCATCCAAAGTTTTCAAGGAATGATCGGGAAATCGTTCCTCAAGAAATTTCCATATAGTATAGGCACAATTAAGAGTAGGCAAACTAGCAATCAAATTTTTGGGCAATCCTCTAATGATGAGCTCAATAGTTCTAAGATTGCGAATCATGTCAATATCTTCATCTAGGGTAGGATGCAAAGGATCAATATGAGGTGCACAAGGGCTAGCAATATACTTGTTCAAATGATATTGATTGAAAATTACAAGCATCTCATTTTTCCACTCATGAAAATACTCTCCATCAAGAATAGGCACTCTATGTCTAAGACTCCCTAAGGTAGACATATCCATATTCCTCCAATGGTGATTAAACCAAGGCAATGGAGACCAAAGCTCTGATACCACTTGTAGGATCTAGAAGTAGATGTGTCTAGAGGGGGGGTGATTAGACACTTAGAGCTAAAGTTGCAATTTTTAGGCCTTTTTGGTTTGAGTGGAGTTTTAGGCACAATTTCAACATACACAATACATATCAAGCAAGCATGCAAAGAGTATATGAGCAGCGGAATATAAAGCATACAACTTGCAAGAATGTAAGGGAAGGGTTTGGAGAATTCAAACGCAATTGGAGACACAGATGTTTTTCCCGTGGTTCGGATAGGTGGTGCTATCCTACATCCACGTTGATGGAGACTTCAACCCACGAAGGGTAACGGTTGCGCGAGTCCACGGAGGGCTCCACCCACGAAGGGTCCACGAAGAAGCAACCACCCACGAAGGGTCCACAAAGAAGCAACCTTGTCTATCCCACCATGGCCATCGCCCACGAAGGACTTGCCTCACTAGTGGTAGATCTTCACGAAGTAGGCGATCTCCTTGCCCTTAAAAACTCCTTGGTTCAACTCCACAATCTTGTCGGAGGCTCCCAAGTGACACCTAGCCAATCTAGGAGACACCACTCTCCAAGAAGTAACAAATGGTGTGTAGGTAATGAACTCCTTGCTCTTGTGCTTCAAATGATAGTCTCCCCAACACTCAACTCTCTCTCATAGGATTTGGATCTAGTGGAAAGAAGGTTTGAGTGGAAAGCAACTTGGGGAAGGCTAGAGATCAAGATTCATATGGTAGGAATGGAATATCTTGGTCTCAACACATGAGTAGGTGGTTCTCTCTCAGAACATATGAGTTGGAATTGTGTATGTGTTCTGATGGCTCTCTCTACGAATGAAGAGGAGGTGGAGGGGTATATATAGCCTCCACACAAAATCCAACCGTTACACACAGTTTTCCAATCTCGGTGGGGCCGAATCAACAAACTCGGTCGGACCGAAAAGGTAAACCTAGTGACCGTTAGAGATTTTCGGTGGGACTGACATGCAACTCGGTAGGACCGATATGGTTAGGGTTTGGGCATAACGTAATCTCGGTGAGACCGATTACACAAACTCGGTGAGACCGATTTTGGTAATTAGCTAACCAGAGAGTTGGTCAGGCAAACTCGGTGGGACCGATTTGCTCTTTCGGTGAGACCGAAAAGTTACAAAAAGGAAACACTGAATTTACATTGCAATCTCGGTGGGACCGATTCTCTCTTTCAGTGAGACCGAAAAGTTACGAAAGGGAAACAGAGAGTTTGCAATCCCATCTCGGTGAGACCGAGATCCCTATCGGTAGAACCGAATTGCTAGGGTTTGGCAGTGGCTTATGACAAGTGAAACTCGGTGGCGCCGGATAGAAAGAATCGGTAGGACCGAGTTTGGCTTAGGGTTTAGGTCATATGTGGATATGGGAAAGTAGTTGAGGGTTTTGGAGCATATCACTTAAGCACATGAAGCAAGAGGCTCATTAAGCAACACCTCATCCCTCCTTTATAGTATTGGCTTTTCCTAAAGACTCAATGTGATCTTGGATCACTAAAATATAAAATGAAGAGTCTTGAGCTTTTGAGCTTGAGCCAATCCTTTGTCCTTAGCATTTTGAGGGAGTTCCCACAACCTTTAGTCCATGCCACTCCATTGTTGGACTTATCTGAAACATGCTAGATAGAAATGTTAGTCCAACAAGAGATATGTTGTCATCAATTATCAAAACCACCTAGGGAGCACTTGTGCTTTCATACCTGCACAAAACAATAGCTACTCGCAACCAACGCGATTAGCGGTTGTCAATCCCTTCACGGTCACTTACGAGAGTGAGATCTGATAGATTTAATATTTTTGGTATTTTTGATATAAAAATGCAAAGTAAAAAGTAAAGGCAAATTAAAAAAGCAAAGCAAGATTAAAGTGATGGAGATTGATATGATGAGAATAGACCCGGGGGCCATAGGTTTCACTAGTGGCTTCTCTCAAGAGCATAAGTATTCTACGGTGGGTGAACAAATTACTGTTGAGCAATTGATAGAATTGAGGATAATTATGAGAATATCTAGGCATGATCATGTATATAGGCATCACGTCCGTGACAAGTAGACCGAAACGATTCTTCATCTACTACTATTACTCCACTCATCGACCGCTATCCAGCATGCATCTAGAGTATTAAGTTTAGAAACAGAGTAACGCCTTAAGCAAGATGACATGATGTAGAGAGATAAATTCATGCAATATGAAATAAACCCCATCTTGTTATCCTCGATGGCAACGATGCAATACGTGCCTTGTTGCCCCTTATGTCACTGGGAAAGGACACCGCAAGATCGAACCCAAAGCTAAGCACTTCTCCCATGGCAAGAACTACCAATCTAGTTGGCCAAACCAAACGGATAATCGAAGAGACTTGCAAAGATAACCAATCATGCATAAAAGAATTCAGAGATGATTCAAATATTATTCATAGATAGACTTGATCATAAACCCACAATTCATCGATCTCAACAAACGCACCGCAAAAAGAAGATTACATCGAATAGATCTCCACAAGAAAGGGGGAGAACTTTGTATTGAGATTCAAAGAGAGAGAAGAAGTCATCTAGCTACTAACTATGGACCCGAAGGTCTGAGGTAAACTACTCACACTTCATCGGAGGGGCTAGGATGATGTAGAAGCCCTCCGTGATGACGGCCCTCTTCCGGCGGAGCTCCGGAACAGGCCCCAAGATGGGATCTCGTGGATACAGAAAGTTGCGGCGGTGGAATTAGGTTTTTGACTCCTGTTCTGATCGTTTGGGGGTACGCAGGTATATATAGGAGGAAGGAGTACGTCAGTGGAGCACCGAGGGGCCCACGAGGCAGGGGGCGCCCCCCCACCCTCGTGACCTCCTCTTCGATCCCTTGTAGTAGGGTCCAAGTCTCCTGGATCACGTTCGGTGATAAAATCACGTTCCCGAAGATTTTATTCAGTTTGGACTCCGTTGATATTCTGTTTCTCCGAAACACTGAAATAGGCAAAAAACAACAATTCTGGGCTGGGCCTTCGATTAGTAGGTTAGTCCCAAAAATAATATAAAAGTGGAAAATAAAGCCCAATATAGTCCAAAACAGTAGATAATATAGCATGGAGCAATCAAAAATTATAGATACATTGGAGACGTATCAGTGAACCACACTATTTTTTGCTTGTTTTTGTTTTTTTTATCCACCACCGTGTGTACCCTGAAATTTTAACATTTGGAGGGAGCTGCAATGAACTGCACTGCACCGTAGGCAAGTAAAACCAAAGTGAGCTGCTAGGGGAAACCGAAGTGAGCTGCAAACCAAAGTTCTCTGCCACCGTGTGTACCCTGAAACCATAGTTCTTTTTTCCCGAGCAACAAAGGAGAACTCTGGAGTGAACCACCAAGTTTGTTATTGAATAGTAGTTTTTAAAACTTACCAAACATAGCCCTATAAATTTACATAAAACCCACTCAAAACAAAATGAAAAATAAATCAAAGCCGTATGTCCTGGGTCCAGTTGCGTTGACCCTGCCAGCACCAAACGAACTGTGAGGCTGACGACGGTGAGCTGCACGCCCGCGATACAGAACCGCTTGCCAATGAACTGAACCAACATCATGCCGTGAGCTGCATGTACAAGACACCCTGGCCAGCATACACAAACCAGCCGAACCTCATCTTCGATCAAGCCAACTGCACCGAAGCACCTATCAGCAAGAAAGGGAAAATACCAAGCCGCAATGGGGCACAGCCGAACCGCACGACTACGACATCCAGAGGCAGAAACGCCACCTCGACTCCCCTGCTGCTCCCATTGAAGTAGTTCACACCACCGTACTTCTCTAAGCTGACAAGTGAACAGCAAGAAACAGGTGGCTGAAGAAGTGAATCACGCATCTACAACAAATAAACTATAGAAATTTCCAAAAAAGTACTGCACAACCTGCTCTGGCATACTGCACGGTTGGGCTCATCCCACATGTGACCATCGACGGCCATTAGATGCAGCCTGCGCGCCTGCAATTTTTTTGTTGCCCACCCATTGACGGTGGAGAGCCAGAGAGAGGCCAGGCAGGCGAACGGCAACGCGGTGGCTGTTTACCCGGGACGCGCTGTAGTGGCCAGGGATGGAAGGGAGGAGGTGGAGGAACGGGGAGGAGAGGGAAGAGTCGTCGGTGACCCGGGACGGAGAGAACACCCCTGGGACGGTGACGCGCAGATCTGACGCGGGGCAGCTGCGGGAGGACGGCGAGGGGCCAGGGCCTTGGATGCCGGCCATCGCGGGTCGTGGAGGCCGACATCACGGGGCAGGGTCTTAGTCGCGGCCGGGGTGGGGCGGTGTTGTGGGGCGGGGCTGGGGCTGCCGAGGCCGGCCGTCACGGGGCGGGGGACGTGGCCATGGCCGGAGTTGGTGAAGTCACGGGGCGGGGCCGTGGGAAGCCGGGCGAGAAGGTGATCAGGGCGTCACCGCAGCCTAGATCCAGTGCCGGCTCGTGCTAGGAGGTGGCCGGGGGAGGGGCCCGTCGGCGAGGGAAGAAAGGTCGTAGGTGGGGCAGGGGCGGAGGAGATCAGTGCTGGTTGGTGGTGGGGAAGGGAGGGAGGTGGTGTGGTGGTGGAGGAAGGGAGGGAGGTTGGTGCGGTGGTGTGTGGGTGGGCGTGGAGATGAGGAGATTTGGGAGGAGTGGGGTGGCCGGGGGTTGACCTACTTTTTTTATTTCACGTCGGTCATGGGTTAGGGTGTTATCAGAATAACGCAGAAGTGTTATTAGAATAAGGTCTTAAGGGGTGTTATCATAATAGACCCTATATATATGCATATAGCAGTTGAACACGCAAGGAAAAGTTGTCCACAAGCCGAGCGCGTCGACGGACGCGGGCAGAGCGCGCCGCGGCGCCTAACGGCGAGCAAAGCTTGCCGAGGGACGCGAGCAGAGGTCGGCATAGTGATACATGGCAAATAAGACGAACTGTGCGAGCGATGTCGGAGACATCAAGCACGAATCATATTAGAGTTGCGTATGCGATACGTGGCATACAGTTGATCCATCCGAGCTGTTTGTGATGGAATAAGCTGTGTGTGTTGCGGGCAAACGCTTGCTGGTATATAACCTTAAATTTAACCAAAAAAGTGTTAATGCATGTTACAAAAATTGTATAACTGGAAACTATGTTCAAATACGAATCCAACGATATAATCTTTGGAGACATGCATTCGTATTTTATTAGTTAAATCCTACTTATAAACCAGGACGGGGTATAGTAGGTAATTAAATCACAAATGTTTTTTTATTGACCTTATGTGTACGTACCCTTTCGTCCTCCTCTCGCACGTCTTGTCACCCCGCTGCCGCAGAGGGCTTACAGCACAAGCTTGCGCAGCGCGCGGGGGCATTCTTTTGGCCAAACAGTGGCGCCAATGAATCGTCGGTGATCCCGTTCCCGCGCAACCTTGCAGGTTCCCACGCAAGCTTCCCGCCCGACTCGGTGAAATCCTCCAAAATCCCAATGCTTACCGGCCTGCTATAAACCCTCACGGCCAGTGAGTCCTGCGTCGCATTTTCCCCTCCCTCCCTGTAGCTTATCTCATCTACTTCTCCCACAATCGCCAATGGCACCAGTCCGTCGTCGTCGCTCAGCCACTCCGCCGTCATCAGAGGACAGCTCCAGTTGGGAGGCTACACCGCGGTGGCGGCTCAATCACCGGCATAGTGTAGTGCGCGTGGCGTCCCTGTTGGGTGTGCATGAAACACCCACCACATGCTCTGCCACTGCTGCCCGTCGGTAGCTATTGCCGGCTGCCATTGCCGCCACACCACCGTTGAAGGCCAAGGCCATCGCCCGCTCTGCCGCCGTGGCCCGAAGGTGGGAGGTGGTCGTCGTGGCCGCCACCCCACTGTCGGCCATCACCCGCTCCGCCACCGCGGCTCGAACGTGAGTGGTGGCCGTCGTGGCTGAGGGAGTCCTGGACTAAGGGGTCCTCGGGCGTCCAACCTATTGGATATGGGCCAGACTGTTGGGCTGTAAAGATACGAAGACCGAAGACTCTACCCATGTCCGGATAGGACTCTCCTTGGCGTGGAAGGCAAGCTTGGCGCTCAACTATGAAGATTCCTTTCTCTATAACCGACCTTGTGTAACCCTAGATCCATCCTGTGTCTATATAAACCGGAGGGCTAGGTCTGTAGATAGCCCCCGAAGAATCATAGCCAGGTTAGACTTTTAGGATTTAGGCATTACGATCTCGTGGTAGATCAACTCTTGTAATACTCATATTCATCAATATCAATCAAATAGGAAGTAGGGTATTACCTCCATAGAGAGGGCCCAAACCTGGGTAAACATTGTGTCCCCCGTCTCCTGTTACCATCGATCCTAGACGCACAGTTCGGGACCCCCTACCCAAGATCCGCCATTTTTTACACTGACATTGGTGCTTTCATTGAGAGTTCCACTGTGCCGTCCTCAAAAGGTTTGATGGCTCCTTCAATCATCTACAACGATGCTGTCCAAGGAGAAGTCTTCCTCCCCGAACAGATCTTCGTGTTCGGCAGCTTCGCACTGCGGGCCAACTCGCTTGGCCATCTGGAGCAGATCGAAAGCTATGCCCCTGGCCACCAGGTCAGATTTGGAAACTTGAACTACGTCGCAGATATCCGTGGAGACTTGATCTTCAATGGATTCGAGATCACGACAGCCGCTCTCTGCCACCACAATGAACATGACCTAAATCTGTCATCGGTCCACACGCAGGAGTTAGTACCTGTAGTTGCTCCAGCCATAGATCCGGAGCAGATCACTCCATCCGAAGACGGGAAGCTCAACCCCACCGTGGAATCCGCGGTCTCAGCGGTGTTGGAGCCGCACTTAACTTCAAGAGACATCTATGTCACCAGAACTACAGACCTGTCTCCGGCTACAGGTTTCGAACTATGCGCGTCCGCGCATATCGAGCACGATCGGTCATCGATCACCGAATTCAGTGCCATGGACATCTTCCGGCATTTGCCTTTGGGCGACATGCTAAACTCGTTAAGGGCACTATCCTTAGCGGGGGGGGGGGGGGGGGGGGGGGCTGACAGCTGAACTCTATCCGGTTCGAGCTGGAGATTGATAACGGAGAATTTTGCTTCCCACCCACCGCCCACTTCATACACATTGTCGAAGACTTAATCGACTCGCTCGACTATGGCTCTGAAGACATCGACGGTATGGATGACGATGCCAATGAGGAACCGGGCCAATACCCGTTTACCAAACGCGGGACATCCACCTCTTCCTATGACGTATACATGGTGGATACACCTAAGAGAACTAACGACAACGAGAAAGCAGATTCAGTTGATGACAAACCTACTGTGATACAACCAAAACGCCGATGTCAGCGGTGCCGCTCTAAGTCGCGTCATGGAATATACGGCGATACATACACAAGAGAGGACAACACTCCGGACGGTGCCGAAAATAGAGAAGATCCCGATGAACGAACTACCGAACAGGACGATCGGGAAAACGGGCAAGTTAGCCCTGACGAACATGCCATAAACAACAAATCGGAGGATAATAATTATCTTCCACTCTTCGAGGATGAGGTGAGTCTTGGCAGCGTGGATTTTATTGTGCTGGAGGAACCTTAGGAGCAGGAGCGCTTTAAACGCAGGCTAATAGCCACTGCAAGGAGCCTGAAAAAGAAGCAGCAGCGGCTTCAAGCTGATCAAGATTTGCTCAACGATAGATGGACTGATGTCCTAGCAGCCGAAGAATACGGCCTCAAGCCCCCAGTCAAAATTTACCCAAAGCGCAAATTGCTACCTCAGTTCGATGATGAGGCACCGGAGCCCATACCATCGCCGCACAATGCGGCTAACCGACCACCACGTGGTTGGGACAAAGTGGCAACTCAAGCCGAACACCAGCCCGCCCCTCCTCACCGTAAAGGTAGAGACAACACAGCTCGTGGTCACACATATGGCCTCCTACAGGACCTGGACAATAGAGCAGGACATACCAGATCGATCTACGGATCGCGAGGACGTGCCCCGACACGTGACAATGGCTATCTATTCGGACGTGACAAGCCTAGTCACACTCAGGCCAAAAACCGCAGACAGACTCCATCGGAGCTACGTCGCAATGTGGCCCAACATAGAGGTGCCGCACACCCCCTTTGCTTCACAAACGAAGTAATGGTGCATGAATTCCCAGAAGGGTTTAAACCCGTGAATATCGAATCATATGATGGAACAACTGATCCCGTGGTGTGGATCGAGGATTTCCTTCTCCATATCCACAAGGCCCGCGGAGATGACCTTCATGCCATCAAATACCTCCCGCTAAAACTCAAAGGTCCAGCTCGACACTAGTTGAACAGTCTGCCCGAAGACTCTATTGGAAGCTGGGAGGATTTGGAAGACGCCTTCCGCGACAACTTCCAAGGCACATATGTCCGGCCACCAGACGCCGATGACTTAAGCCATATAGTTCAACCGCCTGGAGAGTCAGCCAGGAAGCTCTGGACTAGGTTCTTAGTTAAAAAGAACCAGATCGTCGACTGTCCGGATGCGGAAGCCCAGGCGGCCTTCAAACACAGCGTCCTAGACGAGTGGCTCACCCGCCACATCGGTCAAGAAAAACCAAAATCCATGTCAGCCCTTACCGCTTTGATGACCCACTTTTGCGCGGGAGAAGACAGTTGGCTCGCTCATAGAAGCAACAGTGCCAACGATCCGGGTACTTCCGAAGTCCAGGACGGCAATGGCAAACCACGACGCAGCAAACACAAACGTCGCAATGATAATGAGAGAATGCGCGACACAGCGGTCAACGTCAGATTCAGCGGCCCCAAACCCGGTCAACGGAAAAAGCCATTCAAGGCAAACAAAGACGAGACATCCACCTTAGACAAGATATTGGATCGACCCTGTTAGATTCATGGCAATCCCGATAAACCAGCCACTCACACCAACAGAAGTTGTTGGGTCTTCAAACAGGCCGGCGGGCTCAACACCAAACATAAGGGGAAAAGACCGCCCAATGATAGCGATGACAAAGAGATTCACCAAACAAATACCGGGGGTCAGAAGCGATTTCCCCCGAGGTAAAAATGGTGAACATGGTATACATAACACCCGCCCCTACAAAGGAGCATGAGACATACTCCCTCCGGACTGAGGATCATACTACATTCCCTCCAGCCAGAGTACAAGTCGGCCTTATTAAACCACATACCTTGTCAGCCATTAAGTCTCTGTTCTCCATTCAGCAGGACCGACCAATTATGGAGCTGGACTAGCAGCTCAGCCTCCGCCGTCCACCTCACACACGTGCGAAATCTATACCACGCATACATAACTATGCACTTAAAATACCATGGGCATCGGTGGAGGCATAATACGGACGGGCCTACAAGTACTTCTATCACTCCCTTCTTTTCAATTCTTTTCTGACGACTTTTTCTTTTTTATTATCCTTTTATCATAGGTGACTCACAGGCTGGTCATCTCGCTGACTCCATCGGAGTTCCGGTTTGTACATTCATCCAAAAGTTACTCCCTTTAAGGAGCCTCTTCATCGAGGAAAGGCGGCGTATACGTGCGACAGGAGGTCCAAAATAACTTTTTTAGACCGTACTCTCTATATTGCGAGCCTGTAAAGTGCCTTCTACCTCAGCCATCGACCCTTGGCATGTCAAATAGCCAGGGTCGTTGCGTTATTATATATAAAACAATGATTGGCATGTCACTCAAGTTCAAGTGAAATATAATTTATATCCTGTATTCACTTTTCTGTAAAAACCGTATTTTGCTCCGTGTGTATTTCACATGCCCCGCCAGGGGCTCGATATGGGAACAAACTAAATTGCCAATAAGTCCGAACAACTTTATAGCATACTTCGGCGTCGCGAGTTTGGCCTTATATGCATCAGCTCCGAATCATGTCTTGGGTCAATAGTTGGGTTGCCCAGCTCCTGTGCTTGCTACCTTACGTTCCGCTCTATCGGCTAAGGTAGTAAAGGGAGAACTACTGCGGTTGTGCCCTGGTTCGCCCAGGCGAGCACCTCAGTAGAGAAAGCCAAAAACTGGCTATCATGATGCGGCGAGAGCTGGTCAACCACTCAACGACTTATCAAAATCTTTCACGATTCCCTCCGTATTACACGAAGGACCTTTCTTTAGGTCATACATGTGAACACACCACATTGGGATAACATCGTACATACCGGGGTTTATATCATAAACCCACCATAAAACTCCTATGGCTAAGTGAAAGTGTTAACGCCCTATAGTCCGGTTGCCTCGTTCACCGCATTGACACCTCCATTCGTGGACCAAGACGTTGGGTTAAGAGTGATCATATGCTTTTTCGAACACCCCCGTATTTTCTACGTGGGGGCTGAAGCCGACGACTGGAAAACTTTCAGATTATGCAAACAATGGCCGCACAGGAGGAACCAAAAACTTTTAAGCAAAAATCATAATATTATCATCATACTGTCTTTTACAATTCAATAAACTTCATTCAAATATCATATATTTCGAGCACTGTCCCTCTATCAAGCGGGCACCCTCCAAGACGTCCTCGAAATAGTGTTCGGGTGCGTGATGGTCCTTAGCCTTGGGGGGACTCCTCGCGGCAACGTCAGTGGCCTTTATCTTGGCCCAGTATGTTTTGACACGGGCAAAGGCCATCCATGCACCTTCAATGCACGTTGAACGCTTAACGGTGTCGATATGCGGCACCACATCCACAAGCCTCTGCGCCAAACCGAAGTAACTATTTGGAATGGGCTCCATAGGCCATAGCCGAACTATGACGTCCCTCATGGCGGAACTAGATATCCTGTGCAGCTCGGCCCACTGGGCCATCTATTCATTTAATAACAACTGACGCTTTGGCGTGCTGAACTGTGACCAAAAAAAGCTTCT
The DNA here is from genome assembly GCF_056163025.1 of Triticum urartu. Lineage (NCBI taxonomy): Eukaryota > Viridiplantae > Streptophyta > Magnoliopsida > Poales > Poaceae > Triticum > Triticum urartu. The sequence continues at coordinate 358,847,815 of NC_141875.1, forward strand.
CCGTGGCACACCCTTCTTGCACTTGATAAAATTGCGACGCATCGGAGGCGCTCTTCGGCAGGTCTAAAAAAGGGTCCGGAGAACTCCACATTTGGTTCGCCGAACTTCGTCTGTAATAAGAAAGGCTTACCAGCCGCTATCTCCCCAGCTTGTCGGATCTCTTCCTGAGCCGCTCTAGACTCAGACCGTGCTTCTTTCACTTCTTGTAAGGCGTTGTCGAGATCGTCCGTTCTAGTCTTGTTATCCTTCTCAAGGAATTCGCACTGGACGGTGGTCTCCTCCAGCTTGCGCGCCATGGTGGTAATTCTTTCCTCACATTGGAGCCGAATAGCCTGTTCGGTTTTTGATTCTTCAGCCGCCTTATGGGCAGCCAGATTACTCATCCGGGTTTGTTCCTTGGCAAGGACAAGCTCAGCCCGAAGGGCCTCCACCGCAGCAGCACCATTTGTAGTTACACATGTCTCAGTGTACAATTCCAGCTTCATGCTCATGTTATCATGCGTAAATATACTGGCTGACCCAAAGACATACCTTGTGTCTCGTCAAGACGCTTGTTGATCAGCGTGATGTCATCATCCGCTTCTTCAATCTTTCATTGTAGACCCGCAACCTCCACAGATCAGGCAGTTGCAGGGAAAGTAATCGCCTGTGTTCAAAGAAGTCATATTGTTTCCTAGATAATATTTTTGATCCTGTGATTGCCTCCCTTGGGGAGCCTATCAGAGTCTCAGGGGCTACTATCTATACATAGGAGTATTTTGTGAATAAAACACAATTGAAAGCATTACAACACAAACCTCGAAACCTCTTAGCAAGCTCGTGAAGGCTTCATTCAATCCTCTTTTCGTGGACAGGACCTTTTTAACCACCGCCCCCATCAAGGTACGATGGTCTTGAGAGATGGACGTCTGTTGCAGCATGTCCGTCAATATATCCGGCATTTCTGGGTCTCCGGAAGCAGCTATAGCAGCACGGCCTCCCTTCAAAGGGATCCGTTCGTTCGCCCCTAGAGTTGTCTCTGGCTGAAAGCCGGAAAGTCCGGGGCCTTGATTGTTGGCCCCCGGACCCTGGGCTACCGAAGTGTCATCTTCGGTTCGTGTTTTCATCACCCCTTGCATCACTTGCAGATCAGGAGAGATCCTCCAGGACGACACCTCGAGGTCATCCACCTTATTCGGCGAGGAGACTGGTGGAGGCATCTCCCTTTCAATCATCTCTAGGAGAAGGTCTCCTGAGGAAGATGATTGTTGAGAAAGATTGTGTGCCAAGCTGCAAAAACATACATTTTAGATGTTACCCTGGTCACAGGGGAGGAACAGGGTATGTGTAAAATGCCCTTGTTTTCTTACAATTTAGGCTTGGCCTCGCTGGAGGACTGCACGATAATGTCGTCCTTCAAACCCGAGCCGCCCGACAGAGGCATCTTGCCTCGCTTGGGAACCTTTTCTTCCCAGTCTTCGGAGACGGTTCTTTTCTTACCATAGGGGGAATGAAGGTTGGCTTCCCCTTTACTTTTGCCTTTGGGCGATGAGATTTTCATCTCCCCGGACACAACGTCTAAAATATCTTCAGGATGGAGGCCCTCTTTGGTCCTCCCGCTTCCCGGCTTGTCCTCCTTCACAGACATCTGGTAGGGTGCCGGGGCCAGCATCCTTGTTAATACGGGATCCGCTGAGGCTTCGGGAAGGGGGGCCGAACACCTAATTAGTTCCGCTTTCTTTATCCAGCCCTGAAAGAAGATAATTGGTTCGGTAACATATCACGATATACTTAACTACAAAGTGTTCGAAAGACAAGTGCTTGCCGGGGTGTCCGGACGGTTGCAGTCAAGGCCGACATCTTCGGAGGTGTCCGTCCAATGTTTTCGTTTCCCGAAAAACATCTTCCACATCCCTTTGTGCGTAGCACCAAAGAAGTGTTGGAGGGTTCGTGGCCCTTCGGGATTAAACTCCCACATGTGGAGAGGCCTACGCTGGCATGGTAGGATTCGATGGATCAACATTACTTGAATCACGTTGACAAGATCGATGTCCCTCTCAAGGAGGGTTCGGATGCGGCTCTGTAGAGTCCGCACTTCATCAACTGATCCCCGGTTCAGCCTTTTATTGACCCATGATGCAAGCTGTAATGGAGGGCTGGAACGGAACGCACGTGTAGCTGCCCACTTGGTGCTATGGGGTTTCGCAACATAAAACCACTCTCGCTGCCATTGATTGGAAACTTCGGTGAAGGAGCCTTTTGGCCAGGGAGTGTTGGTAAGCTGGCTTACTATGGCACCGCCGCACTCCACTTGTTCCCTGTCGACTACCTTTGGCTTCACACCAAAGGTCTTGAGCCATAAGCTGAAGTGTGGGGGGATTCAAAGAAAGGCCTCACACGTGACACTAAACGCCGAGAAGTGAAGGAAAGAATCCAGAGCTAGATCGTGAAAATCTAGTCTGTAATAAAACATTAGCCCCCGGACAAAGGGGTGGAGAGCAAACCCTAGCCCTTGGAGGAAGTGGGAGATGAATACGACCCCCTCGCCGGATCTGGGGGTCGAGATAACCTATCCTTGAGTAGAAAGCCTGTGGGGGATCTCCGCGGTCAGGTATCTGGCCGCCCGACGCTTTGCAATGTCCTCCGTTGTAATGGAGGAAGCCACCCATTGGCCTTGAGGGCTGGGTCCGGACATGATGGGGAAGCTTGAAGCAATGAAGTCGAACCTTGGGTGCTAGAACTCGAGGTTGGAAAGGTTGAGGAGAGGTTTGGCGTCAAAGGACGGCCCTTGGTTCCTTTATAATGGCAGCGAGTATCGAACGCCTCCTCCTAAGCCTAAAAGCCTGCCTATTCCCAAGGAATCTTTCTAGTGGAACAGTTGGGTTACCCACGCTCGCATTAATGAGGATCCCTCAATAAGGGGGGACACGATCTCTGCTCCGACAGAACGTTCCAATAAGGGCCACACCTCGAAACATGGAGCAAGAAACGGTTCGAAATAACAACCGGACAAACGTGATGTCATCTTGTAAAAAGTTGCCAACAGATGGGACTCATGAAATATTATATTCTCTACAGTCTTGTGGGGTACTTATGTTGCAGACCCGTACACCTTCGTTTTATCCGAAGACCATCTTGGATTATTCGGAAAGTGGAACCCGTCTTGCAATGCCGAAGACAATCTGCGCGCCGGACACATCGTCATTGAAGCCTGGTTCAGGGGCTATTGAGGGAGTCCTAGACTAAGGAGTCCTCGGGTGTCTAACCTATTGGATATGGGCCAGAATGTTGGGCCGTGAAGATACGAAGACCAAAGACTCTACCCGTGTCCGGATAGGACTCTCCTTGGCATGGAAGGCAAGCTTGGCGTTCAACTATGAAGATTCCTTTCTCTGTAACTGACCTTGTGTAACCCTAGATCCCTCCTGTGTTTATTTAAACCGAAGGGCTAGGTCTGTAGATAGCCCCTGAAGAATCATAGCCAGGTTAGACTTTTAGGGTTTAGCCATTACGATCTCGTGGTAGATCAACTCTAGCAATACTCATATTCATCAAGATTAATCAAGCAGGAAGTAGGGTATTACCTCCATAGAGAGGGCCCGAACCTGGGTAGACATTATGTCCCCCGTCTCCTTTTACCATCAATCCTAGCTGCACAGTTCGGGACCCCCTACCCGAGATCTGCCGGTTTTGACACCGACAGTGGCCGCCACCCCATCGTCGGCCGCCGAGACCACCAGCCCACCATCGATCGTCGGGATCATCACCCGCTCCGCCACCGTCGCCCGAAGGAGGGAGGCAGAGGTGGAGGCCCACACGTGCGTCAGCGACCTTGCGCGCTACATCGAGTTCCTGCGGGAGGAGGAGGAGCGCCTCGTCGAGCACTCAAAGATCCTTACCACAACCATGGCAAGAGCACACACCAACACAGAGGCCAGGAATCAGGAGATCTATGAGCAGTTCGGCCGCTTTGAGAGGGATCGTCTGGAGCGGCAGTGGGCGTTCGAGCTGGCGAGCATCGCTGAACATGCAGCAGCGGCAGGCACCGTATTGCATTTTTCTAGCTCGTCGATAGGCTCCTCCTCCTCCTCTGCCTCTTACTGAGCGCGCTCGGTAGAGGAGAGGCTGCCGGAAGTAGCACAAAGCCCCTCCATAGTAGTAGTATTTAGGGGCTATTTTGTTCAGTTCATCTGACTATAAATGTGTGGTGGAACTGAAGGAAATATTCCCTAGAGGCAATAATAAAGTTGTTATATACATTTCCTTATATCATGATAAATGTTTATTATTCATGCTAGGGTTGTATTAACCGGAAACTTAGTACATGTGTGAATACATAGACAAACAAAGTGTCCCTAGTATGCCTCTACTTGACTAGCTCGTTAATCACAGATGGTTAAGTTTCCTAGCCATGGACATGTGTTGTCATTTGATGAACGGGATCACATCATTAGAGAATGATGTGATGGACAAGACCCATCCGTAAGCTTAGCACTATGATCATTTAGTTTATTGCTATTCCTATCTTCATGACTTATACATGTTCCTATGACTATGAGATTATGCAACTCCTGAATACCGGAGGAACACCTTATGTGCTATCAAATGTGACAACGTAACTAGGTGATTATAAAGATGCTCTACAGGTGTCTCCGGTAGTGTTTGATGAGTTGGAATAGATCGAGATTAGGATTTGTCACTCAGTGTATCAGAGAGGTATCTCTAGGCCCTCTCGGTAATGCACATCACTATAAGCCTTGCAAACAATGTGACTAATGAGTTAGTTGCGGGATGATGCATTACAAACGAGTAAAGAGACTTGCCGGTAAAGAGATTGAACTAGGTATGGTGATACCGGCGATCGGATCTCGGGCAAGTAACATACCGATGACAAAGGGAACAATGTATGTTGTTATGCGGTTTGACCGATAAAGATCTTCGTAGAATATGTAGGAGCCAATATGAGCATCTAGGTTCCGCTATTGGTTATTGACCGGAGATGTATCTCAGTCATGTCTACATAGTTCTCGAACCCGTAGGGTTCGCACTCTTAAACATTCGATGACGATTTGTATTATGAGTTATGTGATTTGATGGCGAAAGCTTGTTCGGAGTCCCGGATGAGATCACGGACATGACGATGAGTCTCGAAATGGTTGAGAGGTAAAGATTCATATATTGGAAGGTTGCATTTGGACATCGAAATGGTTCCAAGTGGTTCGAGCATTTTTTTGGAGTACTGGGAGGTTACCGGAACCCACCGGGAGAAGTTATGGGCCTTATGGGCCATAAGAGGAAAGCACACCAGCCCACAAGGGGCTGGTGTGCCCCTCCTTGGGAAGGAGGCCGATTAGGACTAGGAGAAGAGGGTCGCCCCCCCCTTTCCTTCTCCTTCTCCTTTCCCCCTTTCCTACTCCGTGTGGGAGGTGGAATCCTACTAGGACTAGGGAGTCCTAGTAGGACTCCACACCTTGGCGCGCCCCCTTAGGGTCGGCTGCCTCTCCCTCTCCCTCCTTTATATACGGAGGCAGGGGTACCCCAAAGACGCACAAGTTGATCTTTTAGCCGTGTGCGGTGCGCCCCTCCACAGATATACACCTCGGCCATATCATTGTAGTGCTTAGGCGAAGCCTTGCGTCGGTAACTTCATCATCACCGTCAACACACCGTCGTGCTGACGGAACTCACCCTTGGCCTCAGCTGGATCAAGAGTACAAGGGACATCGCCGAGTTGAACATGTGCTGATCGTGGAGGTGCCGTGCGTTCAGTACTTGGATCTGTTGGATCATGAAGACGTTCGACTACATCAACCGCGTTACTAAATGCTTCCGCTTTCGGTCTACAGGGTACGTAGACACACTCTCCCCTCTCGTTGCTATGCATCTCCTAGATAAATCTTGCGTGATTGTAGGTAAATTTTTTGAAATTACATATTGTGTTCCCCAACAGTGGCATCAAAGCCAGGTCTATGCGTAGATGTGATATGCACTAGTAGAACACAAGTTGTGGGCGATAATAGTCATAATGCTTACCAGCAATGTCTTACTTTGAATCGGCGATATTGTTGGATGAAGAGGCCCAGACCGACATTACATGACCGCGTTCATGAGACTGGTTCTACCTACGTGCTTCGCACACATGTGGCTAGTGGGTGTCTGTTTCTCCAGCTTTAGTTGAATCGAGTTTGACTACACCCGGCCCTTGTTGAAGGTTAAAATAGCACACTTGACGAAAAATCATTGTGGTTTTGATGCGTAGGTAAGAACGGTTCTTGCTAGAAGCCCGTATGTCAGTGGAAACGACACCTATGGGATCACGGGTAATACCTTCTACGGTTGGCGGGCGCGGGGCTGTGGAAAGAGCGGGTTTAGAAGATCAACACGGGGAATTTATCCAGGTTCGGGCCGCAAGTGATGAGTAATACCCTACTCCTGCTGGTTTGTGTTTATCTGGTGTTCTTGGACTAGCTACAAAGCGTGCATGGTCCAAAAAGTCTGAATCCCCCTCCAATATGCCTCGGGCCTCCTTTTATAGCCAAAGGGGGCGCCACAGTGGCACACAGGAGGTGGAAAGTTTGCACTGTATACAAGTATATCGCCTGGCATTGTAGGACAAAGGCATTTAATGCGCTGCCAACGCGCCCTCACACTTTATCGAGGATGGCAAGGAAACTCGACTCGTCCGTCGCTGCCTCGTCTCGCTCTGACGCGCGTCCAAGCTGACTAGGCGTGCAACGCCATGCTGGTTGGCTAGCTGCTGAGTTGGTGCGGTGACAGAGTCTTCATGAAGATCTGCATGCCACCATGCAGGTGCTTGCGGAGTTGGCCTGGAAGCTGCATGTCACCACGCAGGTGCCCGCATTGTTGGCGGGTTGACTGCTATATTGGAACGACGGTGGAGCCTTGGCGGGTGGGGGCCTGGCTGCGGCCCCGCAGATGTCCCCGACAAGGATCTTGCCGGGGCCTCGCAGGTGTCCCCGGCAAGGCTCTTGCTGGGGGTCTCGTGAGCTGATGTATACTAAACAACCTAATTCTTGTAGACGTTGTTGGGCCTCCAAGTGCAGAGGTTTGTAGGACAGTAACATATTTCCCTCAATGGATGACCTAAGGTTTATCAATCCGTAGGAGGCGTAGGATGAAGATGGTCTCTCTCAAGCAACCCTGCAACCAAATAACAAAGAGTCTCGTGTGTCCCCAACACACCCAATACAATGGTAAATTGTATAGGTGCACTAGTTCGGCAAAGAGATGGTGATACAAGTGGTATATGGATAGTAGACAATGGTTTTTGTAATCTGAAAATATAAAAACAGCAAGGTAACTAATGATAAAAGTGAGCACAAATGGTATTGCAATGCGTTGAAACAAGGCCTAGGGTTCATACTTTCACTAGTGCAAGTTCTCTCAACAATAATAACATAATTGGATCACATAACTATCCCTCAACATGCAACAAAGAGTCACTCCAAAGTCACTAATAGCGGAGAACAAACAAAGCGATTATGTTAGGGTACGAAACCACCTCAAAGTTATCCTTTCTGATCGATCTATTCAAGTGTCTGTAGTAAAATAACATGAAGCTATTATTTCCATTCAATCTATCATAGAGTTCGTACTAGAATAACACCTTAAGACACAAATCAACCAAAACCCCAATGTCACCAAGATACTCCAATGTCACCTCAAGTATCCATGGGTATGATTATATGATATGCATCACACAATCTCAGGTTCATCTATTCAAACCAACACAAAGTACTTCAAAGAGTACTCTCTAACATTTAATAATTTCATATCTTGGTGCTTTATTCAAACAGCAAGCAAAACTAAATAAAATAAAATGACGCTCCAAGCAAAACACATATCATGTGGTACATAAAAATATAGCTCCAAGTAAAGTTGCCAATGAACGGATACGAAAGAGGGGATGCCTTCCGGGGCATCCCCAAGCTTAGGCTATTGGTTATCCTTAGATTATCTTGGGGTGCCATGGGAATCCCCAAGTGTAGGCTCTTGCCACTGCTTGTTCCATAATCCATCAAATCTTTCACCCAAAACATGAAAACTTCACAACACAAAACTTAAAGTACAAAATCTCGTGAGCTCCGTTAGCGAAAGAAAACAAAACACCACTTCAAGGTACTGTAATGAACTCGTTCTTTATTTATATTGGTGTTAAAACTAATTTATTCCAACTTATCTATGGTTCATACCCTCCGATACTACTCATAGATTCATCAAAATAAGCAAACAACACATAGAAAACAGAATCTGTCAAAAACAGAACAGTCTGTAGTAATCTGAATCAAACTTATACTTCTGGAACCCCCAAAATTCTAAAATAAATTGCTGGACGTGAGGAATTTATATATTAATCATATTCAAAAATAATTAACTAAATAGCACTCTCCAATAAAACATGGCAGCAAATCTCGTGAGTGCTAAAGTTTCTGTTTTTTACAGCAAGATCAACAAGACTTTCCCCAGGTCTTCCCAATGGTTCTACTTGGCACAAACACTAATTAAAACAATAAAACCACATCTAAACAGAGGCTAGATAAATTATTTATTACTAAGCAGGAGCCAAAAGCAAGGAACAAAAATAAACTTGGGTTGCCTCCCAACAAGCGTTATCGTTTAACGCCCCTAGCTAGGCATGATGATTTCAATGATGCTCACATAAAAGATAAGAATTGAAATATAAAGAGAGAATAATGAATAATATGACTAGCAAATTTAATTCTAACCCTCTTCCTATGCATAGGGATTGTGTGAGCAAACAACTTATGGGAACAATAATCAACTAGCATAGGAGGGCAAAACAAGCATAACTTCAAAACTTTAAGCACATAGAGAGGAAACTTGATATTATTGCAATTACTACAAGCATATATTCCTACCTCATAATAATTTTCAGTAGCATCATGAATGAACTAAACAATATAAACAGCACCTAAAGCATTCTTTTCATGATCTACAAGCATAGAAATTTTATTACTCTCCACACAAGCAAAATTCTTCTCATGAATAATAGTGGGAGCAAAGTCAACAAAATACTTATCATGTGAGGCATAATCCAATTGAAAACTAAAATCATGATGACAAGTTTCATGGATATCATTATTCTTTATAGCATACAAGTCATCACAATAATCATCATAGATAGCAACTTTGTTCTCATAATCAATTGGAACCTCTTCCGGAATAGTGGATTCATCACAAAATAAAGCCATGACCTCTCCAAATCCACTTTCATCAATATAATCATCATAAATAGGAGGCATGCTTTCATCATAATAAATTAGATCATCGAAACTTGGGGGACAAAAAATATCATCTTCATCAAACATAGCTTACCCAAGCTTGTGGCTTTGCATATCATTAGCATCATGGATATTCAAGGAATTCATACTAACAACATTGCAATCATGCTCATCATTCAAATATTTAGTGCCAAACATTTTAATGCATTGTTCTTCTAACACTTTGGCACAATTTTCCTTTCCATCATACTCACGAAAGATATTAAAAAGATGAAGCATATGAGGCAAACTCAATTCCATATTTTTTTGTAGTTTTCTTTTATAAACTAAACTAGTGGTAAAACAAGAAACAAAAAGATTCGATTGCAAGATCTAAAGATATACCTTCAAGCGCTAACCTCCCCAGCAACGGCGCCAGAAAAGAGCTTGATGTCTACTACACAACCTTCTTCTTGTAGACGTTGTTGGGCCTCCAAGTGCAGAGGTTTGTAGGACAGTAGCAAATTTCCCTCAAGTGGATGACCTAAGGTTTATCAATCCGTAGGAGGCGTAGGATGAAGATGGTCTCTCTCAAGCAACCCTGCAACCAAATAACAAAGAGTCTCTTGTGTCCCCAACACACCCAATACAATGATAAATTGTATAGGTGCACTAGTTCGGCGAAGAGATGGTGATACAAGTGGTATATGGAGAGTAGATAATGGTTTTTGTAATCTGAAAATATAAAAACAGCAAGGTAACTAGTGATAAAAGTGAGCACAAACGGTATTGCAATGCGTTGAAACAAGGCCTAGGGTTCATACTTTCACTAGTGCAAGTTCTCTCAACCATAATAACATAATTGGATCACATAACTATTCCTCAACATGCAACAAAGAGTCACTCCAAAGTCACTAATAGCGGAGAACAAACGATGAGATTATGGTAGGGTATGAAACCACCTCAAAGCTATACTTTCTGATCGATCTATTCAAGAGTCCGTAGTAAAGTAACATGAAGCTATTCTTTTTGTTCAATCTATCATAGAGTTCGTACTAGAATAACACCTTAAGACACAAATCAACCAAAACCCTAATGTCACCAAGATACTCCAATGTCACCTTAAGTATCCATGGGTATGATTATACGATATGCATCACACAATCTCAGGTTTATCTATTCAAACCAACACAAAGTACTTCAAAGAGTGCCCCAAAGTTTCTACCAGTGAGTCAAGACGAAAACGTGTGCCAACCCCTATGCATAAGTTCATGGGCGGAACCCGCAAGTTGATCACCAAAACATGCATCAAGTGGATCAATAGAATACCCCGTTGTCACCACGGGTATCCCACGCAAGACATACATCAAGTGTTCTCAAATCCTTAAAGACTCAATCCGATAAGATAACTTCAAAGGGAAAACTCAATCCATTACAACAGAGTAGAGGGGGAGAAACATCACAAGATCCAACTATAATAGCAAAGCTCGCGATACATCAAGATCGTATCACCTCAAGAACACGAGAGAGAGAGATCAAACACATAGCTACTGGTACATACCCTCAGCCCCGAGGGAGAACTACTCCCTCCTCGTCATGGAGAGCGTCGGGATGATGAAGATAGCCACCGGAGAGGGATTCCCCCTTCGGCAGGGTGCTGGAACGGGTCTAGATCTGTTTTCGATGGCTACGGAGGCTTCTGGCAGCGGAACTCTCGATCTATTCTGCTCCCCGAAGTTTTTAGGGTATATGGATATATATATAGGAGGAAGAAGTACGTCGGTGGACCTCCGGGCTGTCCACGAGGCAGGGGGCGCGCCCAGGGGGTGGGCGCGCCCCCACCCTCGTGGGCAGCCCGGGACTCTCCTGGTCCATCTCCGATACTCCGTGGGCTTCTTCTGGTCCAAAAATAAGTTCCGTGAAGTTTCAGGTCAATTGGACTCCGTTTGATTTCCATTTCTACGATACTCTAAAACAAGGAAAAAAACAGAAACTGGCACTGGGCTCTGGGTTAATATGTAAGTCCCAAAAATAATATAAAAGTGTATAATAAAGCCCGTAAACATCCAAAACGGATAATATAATAGCATGGAACAATAAAAATTTATAGATACGTTGGAGACGTATCAGCATTCCCAAGCTTAATTCCTGCTCGTCCTCGAGTAGGTAAATGATAAAAACAGAATTTTTGATGTGGAATGCTACCTAACATATTTCCCTATGTAATTCTTGATTGTGGCAAGAATATTTAGATCGATAAGATTCAAGACAAAAGAATATTGACATAAAATAATAATACTTCAAGCATACTAACAAAGCAATTATGTCTTCTCAAAATAACATGGCCAAAGAAAGCTATCCCTACAAAATCATATAGTCTGGCTATGCTCCATCTTCACCACACAACATATTTAAATCATGCACAACCCCGATGACAATCCAAGCAATTGTTTCATAATTTTGATGTTCTCAAACTTTTTCAATCTTCACACAATACATGAGCGTGAGCCATGGACATAGCACTATAGGTGGAATAGAATGGTGGTTGTGGAGAAGACAAAAAGGGAGAAGATAGTCTCACATCAACTAGGCGTATCAACGGGCTATGGAGATGCTGATTAATAGATATCAATGTGAGTGAGTAGGGATTGCCATGCAACGGATGCACCAGAGCTATAAATGTATGAAAGCTCAACAAAAGAAACTAAGTGGGTGTGCATCCAACTTGCTTGCTCACGAAGACCTAGGGCACTTGAGGAGGCCCATTGTTGGAATATACAAGCCAAGTTCTATAATGAAAATTTCCCACTAGTATGAAAGTGACTAAACAAGAGACTCTCTATCATGAAGATCATGGTGCTACTTTGAAGCACAAGTGTGGTAAAAGGATAGTAGCATTGTCCCTTTTTTAAAAATTTGGCCTTCCCCCTTTTTTGTCCTTTCTCTTTTTCTTTTTTTGGACAATGCTCTATGAATGATGATCATCACACTTGTATTTATTTACAACTCAATGATTACAACTCAATACTAGAACAAAGTATGACTCTATATGAATGCCTCCGGCGGTGTACCAGGATATGCAATGAATCAAGAGTGACATGTATGAAAGAATTATGAACGGTAACTTTGCCACAAATACAATGTCAACTACATGATCATGCAAAGCAATATGAAAATGATGGAGCGTGTCATAATAAATGGAACGGTGGTAAGTTGCATGGCAATATATCTCGGAATGGCTATGGAAATGCCATAATAGGTAGGTATGGTGGCTGTTTTGAGGAAGATATATGGTAGGTGTATGGTACCGGCGAAAGTTGCGCGGTACTAGAGAGGCTAGCAATGGTGGAAGGGTGAGAGTGCGTATAATCCATGGACTCAACATTAGTCATAAAGAACTCACATACTTATTGCAAAAATCTATTAGTTATCAAAACAAAGTACTACACGCATTCTCCTAGGGGGATAGATTGGTAGGAAAAGACCATCGCTCGTCCCCGACCGCCACTCATAAGGAGGACAATCAATAAAAAAATCATGCTCCGACTTCGTCACATAACGGTTCACCATACGTGCATGCTACGGGAATCACAAACTTCAACACAAGTATTTCTCAAATTCACAACTACTCAACTAGCATGACTTTAATATCACCATCTTGATATCTCAAAACAATCATCAAGTATCAAACTTCCCATAGTATTCAATGCACTTTATATGAATTTTTTTATTATATCCCTCTTGGATGCGCATTATATTAGGACTAAATTCATAACCAAAGCAAACTACCATGCTGTTTAGAGACTCTCAAAATGATATAAGTGAAGCATGAGAGTTCATCTATTTCTTCAAAATAAAACCACCGCCGTGCTCTAAAAACATATAAGTGAAGCACTAGAGCAAATGACAAACTACTCCAAAAGATATAAGTGAAGATCAATGAGTAGTCGAATAATTATGCAACTATGTGAAGACTCTCTAACATTTAATAATTTCATATCTTGGTATTTTTTTCAAACAGCAAGAAAAAGTAAATAAAATAAAATTACGCTCCAAGCAAAACAAATATCATGTGGTAAATAAAAATATAGCTCCAAGTAAAGTTACCGATGAACGGGGACGAAAGAGGGGATGCGTTCTGGGGCATCCCCATGCTTAGGCTCTTGGTTCTCCTTAGATTATCTTGGGGTGCCATGGGAATCCCCAAGCTTAGGCTCTTGCCACTCCTTGTTCCATAATCCATCAAATCTTTTACCCAAAACTTAAAAACTTCACAACACAAAACTTAAAGTAGAAAATCTCGTGAGCTCCGTTAGAGAAAGAAAACAAAACACCACTTCAAGGTACTGTAATGAACTCATTATTTATTTATATTGGTGTTAAACCTACTGTATTACAACTTCTCTATGGTTCATACCCTCCGATACTACTCATAGATTCATCAAAATAAGCAAACAACACATAGAAAATAGAATCTATCAAAAACAGAACAGTCTGTAGTAATCTGAATCAAACGTATACTTCTGGAATCCCAAAAATTCTAAAATAAATTGCTGGACGTGAGGAATTTATATATTAATTATCTGCAAAAATAATTAACTAAATATCACTCTCCAATAAAAAAATGGCAGCAAATCTCATGAGCGCTAAAGTTTCTGTTTTTTACAGCAAGATCAACAAGACTTTCCCCAAGTCTTCCCAATGGTTCTACTTGGCACAAACACTAATTAAAAAAATAAAACCACATCTAAACAGAGGCTAGATAAAGTATTTATTACTAAATAGGAGCCAAAAGCAAGGAACAAAAATAAACTTGGGTTGCCTCCCAACAAGCGCTATCGTTTAACGCCCCTAGCTAGGCATGATGATTTCAATGATGCTCACATAAAAGATAAGAATTGAAATATAAAGAGAGAATCATGAATAATATGACTAGCACATTTAAGTCAAACCCTCTTCCTGTGCATAGGGATTTTGTGAGCAAACAACTTATGGGAACAATAATCAACTAGCATAGGAGGGCAAAACAAGCATAACTTCAAAACTTTAAGCACATAGAGAGGAAACTTGATATTATTGCAATTCCTACAAGCATATATTCCTCCCTCATAATAATTTTCAGTAGCATCATGAATGAATTCAACAATATAAACAGCACCTAAAGCAATCTTTTCATGATCTACAAGCATAGAAATTTTATTACTCTCCACACAAGCAATATTCTTCTCATGGATAATAGTGGGAGCAAACTCAACAAAATAATTATCATGTGAGGCATAATCCAATTGAAAACTAAAATCATGATGATAAGTTTCATGGATATCATTATTCTTTATAGCATACAAGTCATCACATAATCATCATAGATAGCAACTTTGTTCTCATAATCAATTGGAACCTCTTCCGGAATAGTGGATTCATCACAAAATAAAGTCATGACCTCTCCAAATCCACTTTCATCAATATAATCATCATAAATAGGAGGCATGCTTTCATCATAATAAATTTTCTCATGAAAACTTGGGAGACAAAAAATATCATGTTCATCAAACATAGCTTCCCCAAGCTTGTGGCTTTGCATATCATTAGCGTCATGGATATTCAAGGAATTCATACTAACAACATTGCAATCATGCTCATCATTCAAATATTTAGTGCCAAACATTTTAATGCATTTTCTTCTAACACTTTGGCACAATTTTCCTTTCCATCATACTCACGAAAGATATTAAAAAGGTGAAGCGTATGAGGCAAACTCAATTCCATATTTTTTTGTAGTTTTCTTTTATAAACTAAACTAGTGCTAAAACAAGAAACAAAAAGATTCGATTGCAAGATCTAAAGATATACCTTCAAGCGCTAACCTCCCCGGCAACGGCGCCAGAAAAGAGCTTGATGTCTACTACACAACCTTCTTCTTGTGGACGTTGTTGGGCCTCCAAGTGCAGAGGTTTGTAGGATAGTAGCAAATTTCCCTCAAGTGGATGACCTAAGGTTTATCAATCCGTAGGAGGTGAAGGATGAAGATGGTCTCTCTCAAGCAACCCTGCAACCAAATAACAAAGAGTCTCTTGTGTCCCCAACACACCCAATACAATGGTAAATTGTATAGGTGCACTAGTTTGGAGAAGAGATGGTGATACAAGTGGTATATGGATAGTAGATAATGGTTTTTGTAATCTGAAAATATAAAAACAGCAAGGTAACTAATGATAAAAGTGAGCACAAACGGTATTGCAATGCGTTGAAACAAGGCCTAGGGTTCATACTTTCACTAGTGCAAGTTCTCTCAACAATAATAACATAATTGGATAACATAACTATCCCTTAACATGCAACAAAGAGTCACTCCAAAGTCACTAATAGCGGAGAACAAACGAAGAGATTATGGTAGGGTACGAAACCACCTCAAAGTTATCCTTTCTGATCGATCTATTCAAGAGTCCGTAGTAAAATAACATGAATCTATTCTTTCCTTTCAATGTATCAAAGAGTTCGTACTAGAACAACACCTTAAGACACAAATCAACCAAAACCCTAATGTCACCAAGATACTCCAATGTCACCTCAAGTATCCGTGGGTATGATTATACGATATGTATCACACAATCTCAGGTTCATCTATTCAAACCAACACAAAGTACTTCAAAGAGTGCCCCAAAGTTTCTACCTGAGAGTCAAGACGAAAACATGTGCCAACCCCTATGCATAAGTTCATGGGCGGAACCCGCAAGTTGATCACCAAAACATACATCAAGTGGATCAATAGAATACCCCGTTGTCACCACGGGTATCCCACGCAAGACATACATCAAGTGTTCTCAAATCCTTAAAGACTCAATCCGATAAGATAACTTCAAAGGGAAAACTCAATCCATTACAACAGAGTAGAGGGGGAGAAACATCACAAGATCCAACTATAATAGCAAAGCTCGCGATACATCAAGATCGTATCACCTCAAGAACATGAGAGAGAGAGAGAGATCAAACACATAGCTACTGGTACATACCCTCAGCCCCGAGGGAGAACTACTCCCTCCTCATGATGGAGAGCGCCGGGATGATGAAGATGGCCACCGGAGAGGGATTCCCCCTCCGGCAGGGTGCCGGAACGGGTCTAGATTGGTTTTTGATGGCTACGGAGGCTTGTAGCGGCGGAACTCCCGATCTATTCTGCTCCCCGAAGTTTTTAGGGTATATGGATATATATATATATATATAGGAGGAAGAAGTACGTTGGTGGACCTCCGGGCTGTCCACAAGGCAGGGGGCGTGCCGAGGGGGGTGGGCACGCCCCCCACCCTCGTGGGCAGCCCGGGACTCTCCTGGTCCATCTCCGATACTCCGTGGGCTTCTTCTGGTCCAAAAATAAGTTCCGTGAAGTTTCAGGTCAATTGGACTCCGTTTGATTTTCCTTTTCTGCGATACTCTAAAACAAGGAAAAAACAGAAACTGGCACTGGGCTCTGGGTTAATAGGTTAGTCCCAAAAATAATATAAAAGTGTATAATAAAGCCCGTAAACATCCAAAACGGATAATATAATAGCATGGAACAATCAAAAATTATAGATACGTTGGAGACGTATCATGAGCGTCCATGGCAAAGATCTTGCCGGGGGATTTCTGTCTTCTGGTCCTCATCTAGTCTTGTATGTTCTTGGTCTCCACAAAGATCTGCATGCCACCATGCAGGCGCCTCCCGAGCCTTGGTTCCAATGTTGTCGACGGTGTCGGAACTCTTAGGCTCAAGGGTGGCGGCTCTACTGGTGTTGGGCAATTTGCCCCGGCAAGACTCTTTCCGGGGCTACGTAAGCTCCCCCGGCAAGGCTCTTGCCGGGGAAAGCCCACCTTGTCCCTCTGCTTCTCGCGCCTTCGGCTTGGCGCTGCTCTGGTAGTCTTGTGTCTTCGCTTCCTCTGCTCCACCAAGCGTGGCCGCAAGCGTGTGGCTGCGACTGCCCGCACACAAGTAAAGGGGTACGAAAAGGACCCCTACTTTTGTACAACGACAGGAGCCTCCGGTCCTTGGCCACATATAAGCGCGGAGCGTTATTTGGCCAGGCCTAAAACGGTGCGCGGGTACGCGTGGCATAGTTTTACCGCAGTAACTCCCTCGCCAATTGCGCTTTCCCACGACCTGTATTGAATGCGTGACATGGGGGTCGTGCATGGGGCGGTTGCCGCCCGCCCGCTTGTGTAATGTCGTGGCGGATAGTTAAGAGGCGGCTCGCGCCTTCCCCATAAAAATAGGAAAACGCAGGGGCGCGGCTCATTTACTAAGTGGACTCGGGTCGTGGCCTTCAAGGCGCCCGCGGCCCACGATCACAGGGTGGAAAATAGTCGCTTCCCTTGTCTTCTCGATCCTGGCCTGCTCGCCACATTTCCTCCATGCCCCAAGGATGGTAGGTGGTGGACACGGAGGGCACGGGCCTTAATGGAGAGGCAGGACACCGGGTCATCACTGATTGGAGCAGTGGGTCGGTCCCGATTCCCTGCGCCCCTGGCGGCCGGATTGGTTAAGTGGGGCGGCCGAGCCCCGGCCCCGCCCCTTTATAAGAAGGGGAGGGGGATGGCACCCTTCAATCCTCCAACATCCATCTCCTTCCATCTTGGCTCCTTCATTCCCTTCGCTATGGCGAGAGGGCGCACCGGCGCTCCGATGGCAGCGACGAGAGTCTATGCTCGACAGCGTGCCCCTCCTTCCCAAGAGCTCGTGGCGGCGGAGTCGGCCACGAGAGCAAGAGGGAGGGGCGAGGCCGAGGCTGCCATGGCACTCGGGGGAGAGGAGGACGGGGCGGCGCACTGGCCTCACCTCCGCCAGCAGCTCCTCCCCCAATGGAGGGCCATGTCGGAGACCAGCCCCGTGAATTCTTCATTAGGCTGCACAAGCCAGTGTGTGGTCACCTCCGTCTCGCCACTCTGTTCACTCGGGAGATGGAGCTCGACCCACCACAAGCCTTGAGGCTGCATATGAGGGGCTGCGGGACTGGCAACAAGCAGGTCGATGTCGACTTCCCCACCCCTCATGTCATGTATCTCCGCCGCGGGTGGAAAACCTTCGCCCATGCCCATAGCCTATCGGAGGGGCTCGTCCTCCACTTCAAATTTATGGAGAACGGCCTGCTCTCCGTCAAGGTTTTTGGGCACTTGGGAACTCGCCTAAGGTGTTGCGTGGAGAGCTCCACTGACGATGATACCTCCTCCTCGAGCGAGAGTGACGAGGAGAACAGCGATAGCGACGACGAGGGTGTCAAGCGGGAGGACGCCGACTCCACTCCGACTGGCCGCATCGCGCTCCTCCCTCTGCCATGCGCCTTGCCGAGGGTCTTCCTCGTCAAGCTCTCCATCGGTGCGTTCCCCGCCGCTTCCTTTTTGCCTTCACCTGTCGCACTAGGGAGGAAAAGGGCAAGAACGGAGATCACGGGGCACCTATATTTCTTTTAAATTATAGGCACTTGCCAAATCTTAATTTCTAGATAATGTAATCTATCAAGCCCATGCTTGTGTCATGTAACCTCTGTACTCGTATCAGCATGTTAATGAAAAAGTCTAGCCTTGCCGGGAACCCATGCACGCGTACGTTCGTGCGAAGGCAAAATGCCTCCTTAATGTAAATAAACGAGTCCTCCTGGCAAGCTGTCCTGCCGGTTCCCTCTGCGCCTGTTGGAGAATCGCATCTGCTGGGTTACAGACAAAGGGCCCAGCCCCCCGTCCACCCCCTTCTAACAAGGGCTACTACAACCACTACGACCGAAGCAGCGTTCGGGGCGGGAATGGGAGCGCCCAAGTTTCTTAAAGAAGGGTGGCAAGGTTTTCTAATGCACAAGTCATAGGTTACGAACACGAATGGGCAAGAGGTAAAGTTTATCTGTTTGGTTTGTCGGGGATCATCGTGCCGGCAGTCTTCTCAACTTCTTGCCGGAGCCGGGTCCTTAGCGGGATCGTGCGCCCTCGCCGTGGCTGGAAAGGAGAGAGGGCAAGAGCATGGAACCTTGGCGGTCCACTAATATTTGTTGGAATCAAAAAGCAGTACAATATCCTGGACAAGTATGCATATATGTATATAGATAAACATGGAAATCAACAGGAAACTATACATACTAAGGGATTTCTTTCCCTGACTATGCACAGGGTCTGCGCCTGGCTCTATACATAGGGTTACATGCCTTGCTGGCAAGGCTAGTACAAAATGGGGGTTGCCGGGGCTCCTGGCAACCGCGCCTTAGGGGTAAAACTTGCGGAGCTGTTTGATATTCCAGGAATTGCTCACCGGAATGCCATCTTCGGTCTCCAGGTGGACTGCGCTGGGCCTGGTGACTCGTATTACCTGATAAGGGCCTTCCCACTTTGGCATCAACTTGTTTGAATTCTTGGCGGATTGGATCCTCCAAAGAACAAGGTCGCCTTCCTCAAGGCTTCGGGCGTGAACCTTGCGGCTATGGTAGCGGCGCAACGCTTGCTGGTAGCGAGCGGCTCGCACAGCAGGCCGAAGACAATCTTCCTCAAGGAGATCGCATCATCTTGGTGCAACTGCTCTTGCTCAAGCTCATCATAAGCGAGCACTCAAGGTGACCCGTATATGAGTTCCATGGCGAGAACTGCTTCTGCCCCGTATACCAAGGCAAAGGGTGTTTGGCTAGTGGCTCGATTTGGTGTCGTCTTGATTGACCAAAGAACCATTGGCAATTCGTCAACCCAGCGCCTTCCGCACTTGTGTAGCTTGTCAAAAGTCCTAGCCTTGAGGCCTTGCAGTACTTCTGCATTCGCCCTCTTGGCCTGGTCATTACTTCTGGGATGAGCAATAGAAGCAAAGCAGACCTTGCTGCCGAGGTCTTGAATGTACTGCATGAAGGTGCGGCTCATGAACTACGTGCCGTTGTCGGTGATGACTCTGCTGGGCACACCAAAACGGCAGACTAGCCCCTTGAAGAATTTGACGGCTGGCTGTGCTGTCACCTTTCTCACTGGTTCCACTTCCGGCCACTTTTTGAACTTGTCGATCGCGACGTACAAGTACTCAAAGCCCCTGACAGCGCGGGGAAAGGGGCCCAGTATCTCGAGCCCCCGGACCGAAAATGGCCAGGAAAGAGGGATTGTTTGAAGAGCCTGGGCTGGTTGATGAAGCTTCTTTGAATGGAACTGGCATGCTTCACACTTGGTTACTAGGGCAGTTGCATCCTGGAGGGCGGTGGGCCAAAAGAAACCTTGCCGGAACGCTTTGCCGGCAAGGGCTCTCGACCCTATGTGGGAGCCACACATGCCTCCATGTATTTCTGCCAACAGCCTCAGTCCAACTTCCCTAGGAATGCACTTCAACTTCACGTCATTCGGTCTCCTTCTGTAAATGGCATCATCGACAAACTGTTACATGCTGGACTGATGGGCTACTTTCTCTGCTTCTTCTTGCTCCTCGGGAAGCTCCCCTGTTTGGAGGAAACGGACGGTGTGTTGTGCCCATGCTGGAGCCTGAGGCTCAAAGGCAAGGGCTAAAGGCACATCTTCGGCCGCAAGGGTAGCTGCTTCCATGGTCAGAGCTCGAGGCTCCGCCTGGGGTTGTTGCTCTCCGGCAAGCTTGGGGCACCCGGCAACGTCCTTGCCGGCGGCTCCTGGGAGCTCAGAGGGAAAGTACCTGCCAGGGCCTGCCTTCCTTTGCTTGTCCTGTCCTGCTGATGGCTCGACGGACGGTTGAGTTAATTGGAGCACAAAGGTACCTGGTTCCACAGGCAACTTTAGGGCAGCGCGCTTCGATAGGTTGTCAGCAATGTCGTTCTCCGCTCGGGGAACATGCTCTGCTTGCAATCCGTCAAAACACTCTTCCAACTTCCTCACTTCATCCACGTAGGCCTCCATCAACGGGCTATGGTAATCCTTGTTGACTTGCTTAACGACGAGCTGTGAATCACCTCTGATGATGAGCTTCTTGATTCCGAGGTCTGCCGCGATCCTAAGACCGGCAAGCAATCCCTCATACTCCGCCGTGTTGTTAATTGATTTTTCCCAAGGAAAGTGCATCTGGACTACGTACTTGAGGTGCTCTCCGGTGGGTGCGATGATTAGCACACTGGCACCAGCACCTTGCAGTTAGAAAGCACCATCAAAGTACATAACCCAATCACGACAGGTCTCCTTGCCGGGAAGGGTGGTTTCTTGAACTTCTGCGTCGGGCGTTGCGGTCCATTCCGCTATGAATTCTACCAAGGCTCGGCTTTTGACCATTGAAGTACTTTCAAACTTGAGGCCAAAGCTCGACAACTCCAATGCCCACTACACAATCCTCTCTGTCGCATCTGGGTTGTGCAAAATCCGTTGCAAAGGGAGGCGGGTGACGACGGTGATCTCATGCGCTTGGAAATAGTGACGCAGCTTTCTCGAGGCCATGAGGAGGCCGAAAAGTAGCTTTTGCATTCCAAAATATCTTGATCTAGCCCCCTGCAAGAGGGAACTGACAAAATAAATGGGGTGTTGCACCACCTTCTTCTTCTGTCCCACTTCGGCCATCTGCTCAGACTCTACCTTGCCGGGGTCGGGCCTTGCCAGGGGTTCCGCCTTGTCGGCGTCAGGCTCTGCCGGGGAGGGCACCGGCCCACCATTCAACGGCTCTGCTACTACTGCTGATTCTTACTCAAGTTCCCTCTACGCCACCAGCGCAGCACTGACCACTTGATTCGTTGCTACTAAGTACAACAGCAATGGCTCTTGTGGTTTAGGCGCGACTAGTATTGGCATGGAGGAGAGGTACCTCTTCAAATCTTGCAGCGCTGCCTCTGCCTCCGCAGTCCACTTTACTGGACCCGCCTTTTTCAAAACTTTGAAAAAGGGGAGGGTGCACTCAGCAGATTTGGAGATGAACCTACTCAGGGCAGCAACGCAACCGGCAAGCCTACAAACATCTTTGACCTGTTTTGGTGCCTCAATCTACTCGATTGCCTTGATCTTGTCGGGATTTGCTTCGATTCCGCGTTGAGACACAAAGAACTCAAGAAGTTTGCCGGAGGGGACACCAAACACACACTTCTCTGGGTTGAGCTTGAGGTTGATCTTGCGCAGATTTGCAAATGTTTCTTCTAAATCTTGCACGAGCGTGGCCCTGTCCATGGTTTTGACCACTATGTCGTCCATATAAGCTTCCATATTTCTACGTAGCTGGGGCTCAAAACCAATCTGGACTACTCAGGCAAACGTTGAACCAGCGCTCTTCAACTTGAAAGGCATTCGTACAAAATAGTATGTACCACATGGGGTGATGAACGCGGTTTTTTCTTCATCTTCCTTCATCATGAAGATCTGGTGGTATCCTGAATAAGCGTCAAGGAATGACAGCAGGTCACACCTGGTAGTGGAGTCCACAATCTGGTCGATGCGTGGCAGAGGGAAAGGATCCTTTGGACAAGCTTTATTGACATCTGTGTAGTCAATACACAGCCTCCATTTCCCATTTGCCTTACGCACCACCACCAGATTGGCCAACCACATAGGGTGGAGCACTCCTCTAACCAGGCCTGTCGCCTCCAACTTCCTGATCTCCTCGATGATGAACTCTTGTCGCTCCAAAGCTTGCTTCCTGACCTTCTGCTTGACGAGCCGCGCGTGAGGACGGACAACAAGATGGTGCTCAATCACCTCCTTGGGAACGCCGGGGATGTCGGATGCTTGCCATGCAAACACATCAACATTCGCCCGCAGGAAGGCGACGAGCGAGCTTTCCTATTTGCTGTCGAGGGTGGAGCTTATAGTGAAAGCCCCGCCTGTGCCGTCCTCCTTAACAGACACCTTCTTGGTTTCTGGTGGTGCAGCCTTGGACTTCTTGCTCTTGCCGATGGAGCTCTCTGGCACGTCCTCAACGGGAGCGCAGCACTCCGAAGAGGCGCGCTTGCCTGAGTGGGTGCAAGAGGTCTTGCTGGAAGAGGTCTCGCCGAAAGGGGTCTTGCCGGCCTTCTTCCTTCCCAGGGCTTGAGAGGCAAGACCAAGTGCCTTGGCGGCAGTTGCTGCAACTGCCTCTTGGTAGAGTTGGTCGGCGCAAATGAGCGCGTCTTTCTTGTCAGAGGGGACGGTGATGATGGTCAGCGGCCCCGGCATCTTCAATGTGTTGTAGGCGTAGTGTGACGCCGCCATGAACTTGGCCAGCGCTGGCGGCCAAGGATCCCATTGTATGTCAAGGGGATCTCGGCGACATCGAAAACGATCTTCTCCATCCTATAGTTCAGCTCGCCCCTGTAACGGGCAGCGTGATTTTGCCTTTTAGCTGGCTCCTTCCCGGGTTGACCCCTTGAAATGTGCTCATCTCCTCGAGATCTCCATCAGGAATTTGCAGCCTCTTGATCACAGCGGACGAGATCAGTTCTAACCGGCCCCACCATCAACCAGCACTTTTGTCATCTTCAGGTTGCGTATTGTTGGTGAAACCAACAACGGCAAACACGCGACTGCAGTTGTGCGATCAGGGTGATCCTCGGTGTCAAAAATGATGGGCGTGCGAGACCACTTCAGTGGCTTCTGGGCACCGAATGATGGCTCTGCTGCAGTGACCTCTCATGCCCACTGTTTTAGTTGGCGGTGAGAGGTGTGCAACAAGGCGCCACCGTCGACGCACATGGCCTTTGTAGCTTTCTGGAACTCGTGCTTGCCGGACTCATCGTCCTCGTCGTGATCATCATCTTCCTCCTTCTTATCGCGGCCCCAAGCGGGCCTCTCTTGTTGATTATCTTTGCCGCGGTGACCTCCTTGGCTGCCATGCTTCTTGTCGGACCCCTCAGCACCATCCTGACCCTTCTCCTTGTCCTGCCTTTCATATTCAGCCTTCCACTTTTCTGCAAGCAGCTCAACCTGTCAGCAGTTCTGGAGGTCATGGCCCTTGGTGCGGTGGATCTTGCAGTACTGCTTGTCGGAGCTTCTTGGCTTGTTGACAGACGCCAAGGCCCGGCAGGCGACGCACCCGACAACCTCCTTGTCGGGGTCGTCAGCCTTGGCTTTCTTGGTGGCGCCGGGGTCGCTGGATCCCTCAACGGCAAGCATAGTCTTGCCCTTACGCTTCCTGTTGCGGCGTCGGCCCTTCTTCGTCGGGGCGGCGGCGTCTTCGTCCGTGGAGTCGGTTTCCACACCGGCGTCCTCGCCGGGGTACTTCCTTCCTTCCTCAGCCCGAGCACATCTATCTGCCAGAACATAAAGTCTGGCTACATCCTCGACCTTGCTCATTGCCAGCTCTTCACGCATCTTATGGTTGCGTACGTTCTGATGGAACGCACTGATGACAGCGGCGAGATGAACATCTGGGATGGTGTACTGCACACGGCTGAATCTTTGTATGTACTTACGAAGGGACTCGCCATCCTTCTGGGGGATGACATGCAAGTCACTTGCCTAGCCAGGAGCTTGGTGGCCTCCGGTAAAGGCGCCAACAAACTCGTGGCACAGATCCGACCAGGAAGAGATGGAATCCACTAGCAGGTGCATCAACCATGACATGACGTTGGGCTTAAGCGCCAACGGAAAGTAGTTGGCGAGCACCTTGTCGTCGCGAGCCCCGGCGGCTTGCATCACGATGGTGTAGATGCTGAGGAACTCCGACGGGTGAGTCTTGCCGTTGTACTTTTCCCCAACATCAGGCTTGAACATGCGGTGGAGGGCCACTGGAACTACCGTAGCTCTCGGATAAAGGCCGGACAACCCACCTCGTAAGGCAGGTCGCCAGAGCCCCCCGGCGCTGGGTGGTCCATAGCAGGCCCTGCACACCGATCCGACTGATGGCGCGCCTCCCGCCGTCGCTCGATGGTAGTCCGAGCGTCCTCCTGAGCTCGCTCTCGAAGAACTCGGCATTGGTCGCAGCGGGTTCGCAGGTCTGACGATGCTGTGGAAACGTTGTCACAGGGGTCGGCCCGACGAGCCGGTGGCTGCTGTCGCGGATGTGGGGGAGGAGAGTGCACCGTGGTCGCAGCATCTCCGGTCCTCCCACTGCTGGCATGCACTGGCTCGACAGAACGCCGGTGTGAGGGTCTCGCTGGGAGCGGCTCGTCTTTGTTGGCGAAGCTGGCAAGGCTTCGGATGGTGGCCCTCCACTCGTCGAGCTTCTCCGCCGCAAGGGGGGAAGTCGAGGAGTAGTTGCACGCGCGCCAGCGCTTCTGCTGGCGTGGGCGGCGGTGAGAGCTGCATGGACCGTGACGCGCTCCAACTTCTAACCAAGTTAGAAGGAGCTCTGTCACGGTCCTGCGGTGGCACGCCGCTTCCGTCGGCATCCGAATGCGCACGCCGGCCTGGCACGTCATGAGGGTGGCGCACAGGGCTCTTCTGCGGCGGTGCCCGGGAGCTCCGGCGTAGAGGTGTTGCTCATCACGCGCGTCCTGGGAAGGCCGCGGCGCGGGTGCCAGCTGGGGCACCGTAGGGGTTTCCGCGCCGCCCGTGGGCAGCACGGCCCCACCTCCGGACCCAGTGGCGCGCGGCTCATCGTCTCAGACCCGAACGACGCCTCTTGCCTAGCTCCGATTGCCAGAATGTCGTGGATGCTCGCGGGCCACGTCTCCGGCACCATTCGTGGCCACCCGGTCGCCTGCTCGCGCTGGCACGGACGGGCTGGCCCCGGACGACCCGATTGCTGTGGTCCTATTTTTCTTGGGGGCCATGGTGATGATGAAGTCGACGCGCTAACTTCCAAACCGGATTTTCACAGCTTGCGCACCCCTACCTGGCGCGCCAAAGATGTCAGTGGAAACAACACCTATGGGATCACAGGGAATCCCTTCTACGATTGGCGGGTGATAACCCACAAGTATAGGGGATCGCAACAGTTTTCGAGGGTAGAGTATTCAACCCAAATTTATTGATTCGACACAAGGGGAGCCAAATAATATTCTCAAGTATTAGCAGCTGAGTTGTCAATTCAACCACACCTGGAAACTTAATATCTGCAGCAAAATATTTAGTAGCAAAGTAATATGATAATAGTGGTAATGGTAGCAAAAGGTAATGATAGCAAAAGTAATGTTTTTGGTATTTTGAAGTGATTGTAACAATAGCAACAGAAAAGTAAATAAGCGGAGAACAATATATGGAAAGCTCGTAGGCAATGGATCAGTGATGGAGAATTATGCCGGATGCGGTTCATCATGTAACAGTCATAACCTATGGTGACACAGAACTAGCTCGAATTCATCAATATAATGTAGGCATGTATTCCGAATATAGTCATACGTGCTTATGGAAAAGAACTTGCATGACATCTTTTGTCCTACCCTCCCATGGCAGTGGGGTCCTAATGAAAACTAAGGGATATTAAGGCCTCCTTTTAATAGAGTACCAGACCAAAGCATTAACACATAGTGAATACATGAACTCCTCAAACTATGGTCATCACCGGTAAGTATCCCAATTATTGTCAATTCGGGGTTAACGGATCATAACACATAATAGGTGACTATAGACTTGCAAGATAGGATCAAGAACTCTCATATATTGATGAAAACATAATAGGTTCAGATCTGAAATCATGGCACTCGGGCCCTAGTGCCAAGCATTAAGCATAGCAAAGTCATAGCAACATCAATCTCAGAACATAGTGGATACTAGGGATCAAACCCTAACAAAAGTAACTCGATTACATGATATATCTCATCCAACCCATCACCGTCCAGCAAGCCTACGATGGAATTACTCACGCACGGCAGTGAGCATCATGAAATTGGTGATGGAGGAAGGTCGATGATGACGATGACGACGGATTCCCCTCTCCGGAGCCCCGAACGGACTCCAGATCAGCCCTCCCAAGAGGTTTTAGGGCTTGGCGGCGGCTCCGTATCGTAAAACGCGATGAATCCTTCTTCTCTATTTTTTCTCCCTGAAAGCCAATATATAGAGTTTGAGTCGAGGTCGGAGGAGCTCCAGGGGGCCCGCGAGGTAGGGGCGCGCCCCCCACCCTCGTGGCTAGGGTGTGGGCCCCCTAGTCTTCATCTTTTGCAAGGATTTTTTATTATTTCCGAAAAGATGTTCTGTGAAGTTTCAGGTCATTCTGAGAACTTTTGTTTCTGCACATAAATAACACCATGGTAATTCTGCTGAAAACAGCGTCAGTCCGGGTTAGTTCCATTCAAATCATGCAAGTTAGAGTCCAAAACAAGGGCAAAAAGTGTTTGGAAAAGTAGATACGATGGAGATGTATCAACTCCCCCAAGCTTAAACCTTTGCTTGTCCTCAAGCAATTCAGTTGACAAACTGAAAGTGATAAAGAAAAACTTTTACAAACTCTGTTTGCTCTTGCTGTTGTAAATATGTAAAGCTAGCATTCAAGTTTTCAGCAAAGATTATGAACTAACCATATTCACGATAACGTATAGGTCTCATGTTTACTCATATCAATGGCATAATCAACTAGCGAGAAATAATAATTAATCTTGGATGGCAACACTTTCTCAAAACAATCATAATATGATATAACAAGATGGTATCTCGCTAGCCCTTTCTGAGACCGCAAAACATAAATGCAGAGCACCTTTAAAGATCAAGGACTGACTAGACATTGTAATTCATGGTAAAAGAGATCCAGTCAAGTCATACTCAATGTAAACTAACAGTAATGAATGCAAATGACAGCGGTGCTCTCCAACTGGTGCTTTTTAATAAGAGGATGATGACTCAACATAAAAGTAAATAGATAGGCCCTTCGCAGAGGGAAGCAGGGATTTGTAGAGGTGCCAGAGCTCGGTTTTGAAATAGAGGTGAATAATATTCTGAGCGGTATACTTTCATTGTCAACATAACAACCAAGAGATGGCAATATCTTCCATGCTACACACATTATAGGCGGTTCCCAAACAGAATGGTAAATTTTATACTCCCCCTCCACCAACAAGCATCAATCCATGGCTTGCTCGAAACAACGAGTGCCTCCAACTAACAACAGTCCCAAGGGGGTTTTGTTTGCAATTATTTTGATTTAGTTTGCATAAAGCATGGGACTGTGCATCCTGGTGACCAACCACTTTCTCGTGAGTGAGGAGTGGAGTCCACTCCTCTTGAGAATAACCCGCCTAACATGGAAGATACGGACAGCCCTAGTTGATACATGAGCTATTCGAGCATACAAAACAGGATATTTATTTGAAGGTTTAGAGTTTGGCACATACAAATTTACTTGGAACGGCGGGTAGATATCGTATATAGGTAGGTATGGTCGACTCATATGGAACGACTTTGGGGTTTATGGAGTTGGATGCACAAGCAGTATTCCCGCTTAGTACAGGTGAAGGCTAGCAAAAGACTGGGAAGCGACCAGCTAGAGAGCGACAACAGTCATGAACATGCATTAAAATTAATCAACACCGAATGCAAGCATGAGTAGGATATAATCCACCATGTACATAAATATCGTGAAGGCTATGTTGATTTTGTTTCAACTACATGCGTGAACATGCGCCAAGTCAAGTCACTTAAATCATTCAGAGGAGGATACCACCCTATCATACCACATCACAACCATTTTAATAGCATGTTGGCATGCAAGGCAAACCATTATAAGCTCCTAGCTAATCAAGCATGGCACAAGAAACTATGATCTCTAGTTGTCATTGCAAACATGTTTATTCATAATAGGTTGAATCAGGACCGATGAACTAATCATATTTACAAAAACAAGAGAGGTCGAGTTCATACCAGCTTTTCTCATCTCAGTCAGTCCATCATATATCGTCATAATTGCCTTTCACTTGCACGACCAAATGATGTGAATAATATTAAGAGTGCACGTGCATTGGACTAAGCTGGAACATGCAAGCATCCAATAAACAGGAGAAGACAAGGCGATATGGGCTCTTTGTCATATCAACAATAATGCATATTAGAGCCACTTCAACAATTTAATCATGGTCTTCTCCTATCGACCCCCAACGAAAAGAAAAGAAATAAAACTATTTACACGGGAAAGCTCAAACAAGCAAAAGAAGAACGGGAATCTTTTTGGGTTTTCTTTTTAATTACTACTACAAGCATGGAAAGTAAACTAATTAAAAGCTACAACTAATTTATTGTTTTTCTTAAGGTTTATTAAACACACAAGAAGAAAGCATAAAAAGGAAAATAAACTAGCATGGATGATACAATGAAAAAGTATAAGCACTGACATCTAGCAATGAGTGTGTGAACATGAATGTAATGTCGGTGGGAAATAAGTACTCCCCCAAGCTTAGGCTTTTCGCCTAAGTTGGTCTATGGCCACGGCTGACCTGGTGGATATCTATAGTAATAGTTGGGGTCGTACTGCGATGCAGCGGCTATCGCCTCCTGAGCTACAACATGGCGACGAGCGGCCTCCGCCCTCCTCTCATACTCATCTGCCTCCTCTCTGGTAATAACATATCTCCCTTTTGCTTGATAGTCAAAGAAGGCAGGAGCAGGGAGAGTAATACGGACAGCATGGCGTCTGTCAAAGATTAAGCGATACTAGAGAGGTGATTCATTCCTCTCGACAAACTGGTGGTGAACCATAGACTCATAATCCAAATAAGCAGGAGGCAACTCAACATCATCTTCACGTATGGCTATACCAAGAAAATTAGCTATGCGGGTTGCATAAATTCCACCAAAGAAATCTCCATTAAATATATTAAGATGCAACCTACGTGCAACAATGGCTCCCAAATTATAAGATTTATCTCCAAACGCAGCACTCCTAAGAATACGGAGCTCAGGGACACACATGTGACATGCCTCATCTTTCCATTAATGCATCTACCTATGAAGAGAGCAAAATAATGTATAGCGGTAAAGTGAATGCTCCCTATGGTAGCTTGTGTTATATCTCTAGATTCCCCCACAGTTATACTAGCAAGAAAAATCTCTAAATTCAGATTTGCGAAGTTCCCTGACACTACCCCATTGTGGAAGTTTGCAAGCAGTGGTAAAATCCTCTAAGTCCATAGTGTAAGAATTTTCATAAAGATCAAACAGGACAGTTGGAGAATTACGTGAAGATGAAAATTCAAACCTCCTCACAAAGGAACTAGTAAGATAGTGATATTGGCTGCACTTTTCTTGCTCGAATCTCACAAGATCAGTGTTACACAAATATGCGTTAAATTCTTCCTTAATTCCTGCTCGATCCATAAAGTTTTCCGAAGGCCATTCACAAGGACGCACTGGAGTGTCTCTTAGTGGTTCTTCATCAGCATCACGCATTGCAAGCCTGGGTCCTTGCTTCCTTGAAGAACCACCTTGGTACATTTTCCTAAGCATATTTCTTCCTCTGAAAAATTTCTGAAATTTTTAGGAACTTCAAACAAAAGTGAACCAAGCTCAACAAAATTGATAGCAACAACTCCTACAAGTGCCTAGAGCCTATATCATGCATTAGAACTACATTTGACCATATAAATTTGACATGCAAGCTCAAGAACAGGGTCACCTAAGCAGCACAAATTTGCAATGAATAAATCACTAGAACAAAAACTAATTGGACCAATGGAGGAGTCACATACCAAGGAACAATCTCCCCAAGCAGTTTTGTGAGAGGTGCTTTGAGCAAGGAGATCGAAAATGGCAGCAAAATGAGCTTGGACTCGGGTTTGAGCTGGATATTCGTGTTTGTGGGAGGAAGAAGGAGTGTGTGGGTGCAGGAATAAGTGGAGGAGGGCCACCGTGGGCCCACGAGGCAGGGGGAGCGCCCTCCACCCTCGTGGACAGGTGGATGTCCCCCGTGCTGTGTTCTTGGTGCCAAATATTCTAAAATATTCCAGAAAAAATCATATTTAAATTTCAGGGCATTTGGAGAACTTTTATTTTCGGGATATTTTTATCTTGCACGGATAATTCAGATAACAGACAGAAAATATTATTTTTATTTTATTTAATATAAATAACAGAAAGTAAAAGGAGGGTAGAGAAGGTTGTGCCTTCTAGTTTCATCCATCTCATGCTCATCAAAAGGAATCCACTAACATGGTTGATCAAGTCTTGTTAACGAACTCATTCCGAATAACATGGAACCAGAGAAATTTCGAATAACACTATGTTACCTCAACGGGGATATGCACATCCCCAATAATAAGAATATCATATTTCTTCTTGACAGTAGGAAGAGGAAATTCAAAACCTCCAAATATAATCGATGGAATTTTTCCAATAGAGTTGATACTATGAACTTGAGGTTGTTTCCTCGGAAAGTGTACCGTATGCTCATTACCATTAACATGAAAAGTGTCATTTCCTTTAGTGCAATCAATAACAGCCCCTGCGGTATTCAGAAAGGTTCTTCCAAAAATAATAGACATACTATCGTCCTCGGGAATATCAAGAATAACAAAGTCCGTTAAAATAGTAACGTTTGCAACCACAACAGGCACATCCTCACAAATACCGACAGGTATAGCAGTTGATTTATCAGCCATTTGCAAAGATATTTCAGTAGGTGTCAACTTATTCAAGTCAAGTCTACGATAGAAAGAGAGAGGCATAACACTAACACCGTCTCCAAGATCACATAAAGTAGTTTTAACATAGTTTCTTTTAATGGAGCATGGTATAGTGGGTACTCCTGGATCTCCAAGTTTCTTTGGTATTCCACCCTTAAAAGTATAATTAGCAAGCATGGTGGAAATTTCAGCTTCCGGTATCTTTCACTTATTTGTAACAATTTCTTTCATATACTTAGCATAAGGATTCATTTTAAGCATATCAGTTAATCGCATACGCAAAAAGATAGGTCCAATCATTTCAGCAAAGCGCTCAAAATCCTCATCATCCTTTTTCTTGGATGGTTTGGGAGGAAAAGGCATGGGTTTCTAAACCCATGGTTCTCTTTCTTTACCATGTTTCCTAGCAACAAAGTCTTTCTTATCATAACGTTGATTCTTTGATTGTGGGTTATCAAGATCAATAGCGGGTTCAATTTCTATATCATTATCATTACTAGGTTGAGCATCATCATGAACATTATTATTATCACTAGTTTCAGGTCCATTACCAGATTGTGTTTCAGCATCAGAAATAGAAATATCATTTGGATTCTCAGGTGTATCAACAATAGGTTCACCAGAAGCATGCAAAGTCCTATCATTTTTCTTTTTCTTCCATTTAGAAGGACTAGGTGCATCTATATAATTTCTCTAAGAATCTTGCTCAATTCTCTTAGGGTGGCCTTCAGGATACAAAGGTTCATGAGTCATTTTACCACCTCTAGTCATAACTCTAACAGCATTATCATTATCCTTACTATTCAATTCATTGAGTAAATCATTTTGAGCCTTAAGTACTTGTTCTACTTGAGTGGTAACTATAGAAGCATGTTTACTAATAAGTTTAAGTTCACCTTTGACATTAGCCATATAATCACCCAAGTGTTCAAGCATATTTGAATTGTATTTCAATTGTCTACCAAAATAAGCATTGCAGTCTTCTTGCTTAACCATAAATTTATCAAACTCATCTAAGCATGGGCTAGCAAACTTAGTAAATGGGATTTCAGCTTTATCATATCTATAGAGAGAATTTACCTTTACTACCTGTGTCGGGTCATCAAGACCATGAGTTTCTTCAATAGGTAATGGATTAAGATCACATGTTTCTTCAACAAGCGGTAAATTAAGACCATGTATTTCTTTAATAGGAGGTAAATTCTTAACATCTTCAACTTTAATACCTTTTTCTTTCATAGATTTCTTTGCCTCTTGCATATCTTCGGGACTGAGAAATAGAACACCTCTCTTATTCGGAGTTGGTTCACGAATAGGCTCAGGAAGTGTCCAATTATTTTCATTTGTCAACATATTATTCAATAGAATTTCAGCTTCATCCGGTGTTCGTTCCCTGAAAACAGAACCAGCACAACTATCCAGGCAATCTCTGGAGGCATCAGTTAGTCCATTATAAAAGATATCAAGTATTTCATTTTTCTTAAGAGGGTGATCAGGCAAAGCATTAAGTAACTTGAGAAGCCTCCCCCAAGCTTGTGGTAGACTCTCTTCTTCAATTTGCACAAAATTATATATATATATCCCTTAAGGCAGCTTGTTTCTTATGAGCAGGGAAATATTTAGCAGAGAAGTAATAAATCATATCCTGGGGACTACGCACACAACCAGGATCAAGAGAATTACACCATATCTTAGCATCACCCTTTAATGAGAACGGAAATATTTTAAGGATATAAAAGTAGCGAGTTCTCTCATCTTTAGTGAACAGGGTAGCAATATCATTTAATTTAGTAAGATGTGCCACAACAGTTTCAGATTCATAGCCACGAAAAGGATCAGATTCAACCAAAGTAATTATATCAGGATCAACCGAGAATTCATAATCCTTATCGGTAACACAGATAGGTGAAGTAGCAAAAGCAGGGTCAGGTTTCATTCTAGCATTAAGAGATTGCTGCTTCCATTTAGCTAATAACCTCTTGAGTTTGTATCTATCTTTGCAAGCTCAAATAGCTAAAGCAGCTTCTTTTTCAAAAACATAACCCTCAGGAATAAGAGATGATTCATATTCATTAGAGGGAGAGTCTTCATCATCACTTTCATCAATATTATCAGATTCAATATTTTCACTCTCTCTAACCCTAGCAAGTTGTTCAATAAGAAATTCACCAAGTGGCACAGTATTATCAAGCATGGAAGTAGTTTCATCATAAGTATCATGCATAGCAGAAGTGGCATCATCAAGTTCAGAGAACAATATCAGAATGAATCGCAGAAGCAGGTTTAGGTGTCGCAAGCTTACTCAAAACAGAAGGTGAATAAAGTGCAGAGCTAGATGGCAGTTCCTTACCTCCCCTCGTAGTTGAGGGATAAATCTTGGTTTTTGGATCTCTCAAGTTCTTCATAATGATAAGCAGATATAAATCCCAAGTGACACAAAGAATAGAGCTATGCTCCCTGGCAACGGCGCCAGAAAATAGTCTTGATAACCCACAAGTATAGGGGATCGCAACAGTTTTCGAGGGTAGAGTATTCAACCCAAATTTATTGATTCGACACAAGGGGATCCAAAGAATATTCTCAAGTATTAGCAGCTGAGTTGTCAATTCAACCACACCTGGAAACTTAATATCTGCAGAAAAATATTTAGTAGCAAAGTAATATGACAATAGTGGTAATGGTAGCAAAAGGTAATGATAGCAAAAGTAATGTTTTTGGTATTTTGTAGTGATTGTAACAATAGGAACGGAAAAGTAAATAAGTGGAGAACAATATATGGAAAGCTCGTAGGCAATGGATCAGTGATGGAGAATTATGCCGGATGCGGTTCATCATGTAACAGTCATAACCTAGGGTGACACAGAACTAGCTCCAATTCATCAATGTAATGTAGGCATGTATTCCGAATATAGTCATACGTGCTTATGGAAAAGAACTTGCATGACATCTTTTGTCCTACCCTCCCGTGGCAGCGGGGTCCTAATGGAAACTAAGGGATATTAAGGCCTCCTTTTAATAGAGTACCGGACCAAAGCATTAACATATAGTGAATACATGAACTCCACAAACTACGGTCATTGCCGGTAAGTATCCCGATTATTGTCAATTCAGGGTTAACGGATCATAACACATAATAGGTGACTATAGAGTTGCAAGATAGGATCAACAACTCTCATATATTGATGAAAACATAATAGGTTCAGATCTAAAATCATGGCACTCAGGCCCTAGTGACAAGCATTAAGCACAGAAAAGTCATAGCAACGTCAATCTCAGAACATAGTGGATACTAGGGATCAAACCCCTAACAAAACTAACTCGATTACATGATAAATCTCATCCAAC
The DNA here is from genome assembly GCF_056163025.1 of Triticum urartu. Lineage (NCBI taxonomy): Eukaryota > Viridiplantae > Streptophyta > Magnoliopsida > Poales > Poaceae > Triticum > Triticum urartu. Next base: position 358,882,766 of record NC_141875.1, read on the forward strand.
CCATCACCGTCCAGCGAGACTATGAAGGAATTACTCACGCACGGCAGTGAGCATCATGAAATTGGTGATGGAGGAAGGTTAATGATGACGGTGGCAACGGATTCCCCTCTCCGGAGCCCCGGACGAACTCCAGATCAGCCCTCCCGAGAGGTTTTAGGGCTTGGCGGCGGCTCCGTATTGTACAACGCGATGAATCATTCTTCTCTATTTTTTATCCTTGAAAGCAAATATATAGAGTTGGAGTCGAGGTCGGAGGAGCTCCAGGGGGCCCACGAGGTCGGGGGGCGCGCCCTAGGGGGGCAGGCGCACCCCCACCCTCGTGGCTAGGGTGTGGGCCCCCCTGGTCTTCATCTTTTGCAAGGTTTTTTTATTGTTTCCGAAAAGATGTTCCGTGAAGTTTCAGGTCATTACAAGATCTTTCGTTTCTGCACGTAAATAACACCATGGTAATTCTGCTGAAAACAGCGCCAGTCCGGGTTAGTTCCATTCAAATCATGCAAGTTAGAGTCCAAAACAAGGGCAAAAGTGTTTGGAAAAGTAGATACGGCGGAGACGTATGAGCGGGCACGGGGCTGTGGAAAGAGCGGGTTTAGAATATCAACACGGGGAATTATCCAGGTTAGGGCTGCAAGTGATGTGTAATACCCTACTCCTGCTGGTTTGTGTTTATCTGGTGCTCTTGGACTAGCTACAAAGCGTGCAGGGTCCAAAAAGTCCGAATCCCCCTCCAGTATGCCTCGGGCCCCCTTTTATAGCCAAAGGGGGGCGCCATAGTGGCACACAGGAGGTGGAAAGTTTGCACTGTATACAAGTCTATCGCCTGGCACCGTAGGATAAATGTATTTACTACACTGCCGATGTGCCCTCACACTTTATCGGGGACGACAAGGAAACTCGTCTCATCCGTCGCCTCCTCGTCTCGCTGTGACGCGTGTCCAAGCTGACTAGGCGTGCAGTGCCACGCTGGCTGGCTAGCTGATGAGTTGGTGCGATGGCAAAGTCTTCACGAAGATCTGCATGCCACCATGCAGGTGCTTTGCGGAGTTGGCCTGGAAGTTGCGCGTCACCACGCCGGTGCCTGCCTTGTTGGCGGGTTGACTGTTGTATTGGAACGGCAGTGGAGCCTTGGCAGGTGGGGACTGGCTGCGGCCCCGCAGATGTCCCCGACAAGGGTCCTACCAGGGCCCCAGCAAGGGCCTTGCCGGGGCCTCGTAGGTGTCCCCGTTAAGGGTCTTGCTGGGGGTCTCGTGAGCGTCCCTAGCAAGGATCTTGCCGGGGGATTTCCGTCTTCTGGTCCTCATCTAGTCTTGTATGTTCTTGGTCTCCACAAAGACCTGCATGCCACCATGCAGGCACCTCCCAAGCCTTGGATCCAATGTTGTCGACGGCGTCGGAACTCTTAGGCTCAAGGGTGGCGGCTTAAGGGTGTTGGGCAAGTTGCCCTAGCAAGATTCTTGCTGGGGCTACGTAAGCTCCCCCGGCAAGGCTCTTGCCGGGGAAAGCCCACCTTGTCCCTCTGCTTCTCGTGCCTTCGGCTTGCCACTGCTCTGGTAGTCTTGTGTATTCGTTTCCTCTGCTCCGCCAAGCGTGGCCGCAGGCGTGTGGCTGCGACTGCCCGCGCACAAGTAAAGGGGTACGAAAAGGACCCCTACTTTTGTACACCGACACCATAGCAGGCACGTAAAACTTGCAACAACAAAGTAGAGGACGTCTAACTTGTTTTTGCGGGGAATGTTGTAATGTGATATGGTCAAGACGTGATGATATAAATTGTTGTATGAGATAATCATGTTTTTTAACAGTTATCGGCAACTGGCAGGAGCCATATGGTTGTCGCTTTATTTTATGAAATGCAATTGCCATGTAATTGCTTTACTTTATCACTAAGTGGTAGTGATAGTCGTAGAAGCAATAGTTGGCGAGACAACAACGATGCTATGATGGAGATCAAGGTGTCAAGTCGGCGACGATGGTGATCATGAAAGTGCTTTGAAGATGGAGATCAAAGGCACAAGATGATGATGCCATATCATATCACTTATTTTGATTGCATGTGATGTTTATCCTTTATGCATCTTATTTTGCTTAGTACAGTGGTAGCATTATAAGATGATCTCTCACTAAATTTGAAGGTATAAGTGTTCTCCCTGAGTATGCATCATTGCTACAGTTCGTCGTGCGGAGACACCACGTGATGATCGGGTGTGATAAGCTCTACGTTCACATACAACGAATGCAAGCCAGTTTTGCACACGCGGAATACTCGGGTTAAACTTGACGAGCCTAGAATATGTAGATATGGCCTCGGAACACTGAGACAGAAAGGTCAAGCGTGAATCATATAGTAGACATGATCAACATAGTGATGTTCACCATTGAAAACTTCTACATCTCACGTGATGATCGTACATGGTTTAGTTGATATGGATCACGTGATCATTTAGATGACTAGAGGGATGTCTATCTAAGTGGGAGTTCTTAAGTAATATGATTAATTGAACTTAAATTTATCATGAACTTTGTCCTCATAGTATTTGCATATCTCTATGTTGTAGATCAATTGCTCACATATAGCTTCCCCGTTTTATTTATGATATGTTCCTAGAGAAAACTAAGTTGAAAGTTGATACTAGCAATGATGCGGACTAGGTCCATGATCTGAGGATTATCCTCATTGCTACACAGAAGAATTATGCCCTTGATGCACCGCTAGGTGACGGAACTATTGCAGGAGCAAATGCAGACGTTGAACATTTAACAATCTCGGTATGATGACTACTTGATAGTTTAGTGCACCATGCTTTACGGCTTTGAACCGGGACTTCAATAATGTTTTGAAATGCCATGGAGCATGTGAGATGTTCCAAGAGTTGAAATTGGTATTTCAGACTCATGCCCGAGTCGAGAGGTATGAGACCTCTGACAAGTATTTTTTTTCCTACAAGATGGAGGAGAAAAGCTCAACCAATGAGCATGTGCTCAGAATGTCTGAGTACTACAATCGCTTGAATCAAATGGGAGTTAATCTTCCAGATAAGATAGTGATTGACAAAGTTCTCTAGTCACTATCACCAAGTTATTGGAACTTCGTGATGAACTATAATATGCAAGGGATGATGAAAACGATTCCCTGAGCTCTTTGCGTTGCTGAAATCGGCGAAGGTAGAAATCAAGAAAAGCATCAAATGTTGATGGTTGACAAGACCACTAGTTTCAAGTAAAAGGGCACGGGAAAGAAAGGGAACTTCAAGAAGAATGACAAGCAAGTTGCCACTCCCATGAAGAAGCCCAAAGCTAGACCCAAGCCTGAAACTGAGTGCTTCTACTACAAAGGAAATGGTCACTGGAAGCGAAACTGCCGCAAATACTTGGCGGATAAGAAGGATGGAAAAGTGAACAAAAGTATATATGATATACATGTTATTGATATGTACTTTACTAGTATTCATAGTAGCCCCTAGGTATTTGATACTGGTTCAGTTGCTATGATTAGTAACTTGAAACGGGAATTATAAAATGAACATAAACTAGTTGAGGGCAAGGTGATGATGTGTGTTGGAAGTGATTCCAAGGTTGATAAGATCACCATTGCACACTCCCTTTACCTTCGGGATTAGTGTTGAACCTAAAATAAATGTTATTTGGTGTTTGTGTTGAGCATAATATGATTGGATCATGTTTATTGCAATACAGTTATTCATTTAAGTCAAAGAATAATTGTTATTCTGTGTACATGAATAAAACCTTCTGTGGTCATACGCCCAAGGTGAAAGGTTTATTTAATCTCGATTGTAGTGATACACATATTCATAATATTGAAGCCAAAAGATGCAAGGTTAATAATGATAGTGCAAATTATTTGTGGCACTACCGTTTAGGACATATTGCTGTAAAGCGCATGAAGAAACTCCATGCTGGTGGGTTTTGGAATCACTTGATGCTTGCGAACCATGCCTCATGGGCAAGATGACTAAGAATCCGTTCTCCGGAACAATGGAGCGAGCCACTGACTTATTGGAAATAATACATCCCAATGTATGTGGTCCGATGAGTGTTGAGGCTCGTGGCGGGTATCGTTATTTTTTGGCCTTCACAGATGATTCGAGCAGATATGGGTATATCTACTTAATGAAACACAAGTCTGAAACATTTGAAAAGTTCAAAGAATTTTAGAGTGAAGTTGAGAATCATCTTAACAAGAAAATTTGAGTTACGAGTTTGGCCTTCATTTGAAACAATGTGGAATAGTTTCGCAACTCACGCCACCTGGAACACCACAGCATAATGGTCTGTCCGAACATCGTAACCGTACTTTATTAGATATGGTGCGATCTATGATGTCTCTTACCGATTTACCACTATCGTTTTGGGGTTATGCATTAGAGACAGTTGCATTCACGTTAAATAGGGCACCATCTAAATCCAGTGAGACGACACCGCATGAACTATGGTTTGGCAAGAAACCTAAGATGTCGTTTCTTAAAGTTTGAGGTTGCGATCCTTATGTGAAAAGGCTTCAGCCTGATAAGCTCGAACCCAAATCGGAGAAGTGCGTCTTCATAGATCCGAAGGAAAGATCTTTGTTGCTAAGAATGGATCCTTTCTAGAGAAGGAGTTTCTCTCGAAAGAAGTGAGTGGGAGGAAAGTAAAATTGATGAGGTAGTTGTACCTTCTCCGAATTGGAAAGTGGTTCATCACAGAAATCAGTTCCAGTGATTCCTACACCAATTAGTGATGAAATTAATGATGATGATCATGAAACTTTAGATCAAGTTACTACCGAACCTCGTAGGTCAACCAGAGTACGATCTGCACTAGAATGATACGGTAATCCTATTCTGGAAGTCATGTTGCTAGACCATGATGAACCTACAAACTATGATGAAGCGATGATGAGCCCAAATTCCAACAGATGGCTTGAGGCCATGAAATATTAGATAGAATCCATGTATGAGAACAAAGTGTGGACTTTGGTGGACTTGCCCGATGATCGGCAAGCCATTGAGAATAATTGGATCTTCAAGAGGAAGATGAACGCTGATAGTAATGTTACTATCTACAAAGCTCCACTTGTCGAAAAGGGTTTTTGACAAATTCAAGATGTTGACTACGATGAGATTTTCTCACTTGTATCGATGCTTAAAGTCTGTCCGAATCATGTTAGCAATTGCCACATTTTACGAAATTTGGCAAATGGATGTCAAAACTACATTCCTTAATGGATTTCTTAAAAGAGTTGTATATGATGCAATAAGAAGGTTTTCTCAATCCTAAAGGTGCTAACAAAGTGCGCAAGCTCCAGCAATCCATCTATGGACTGGTGCAAGCATCTCAGAGTTGGAATATATGCTTTGATGAGTTGATCAAAGCATATAATTTTATACAGACTTGCGGTGAAGTCTGTATTTACAAGAAAGTGAGTGGGAGCACTACATCCTTTCTAATAAGTATATGTGAATGACATATTGTTGATCGGAAATGATGTAGAATTTTATGGAAAGCATAAAGGAGTGTTTGAAAGGAGTTTTTCAAAGAAAGACCTCGGTGAAGCTGCTTACATATTGAGCATCAAGATCTATAGAGATAGATCAAGACGCTTGATAAGTTTTTTCAATGAGTACATACCTTGACAACATTTTGAAGTAGTTCAAAATGGAACAGTCAAAGAAGGAGTTCTTTCCTGTGTCACAAGGTGTGAAGTTGAGTAAAGACTCAAAACCTGACCACAACAGAAAATTGAAAGAGAATGAAAAGTCGTTCCATGTGCCTCAGTCATAGGTTCTCTAAAGTATGCTATGCTGTGTACCAGACCTATTGTGTACCTCACCATGAGTTTTGCAAGAGGGTGCAATAGTGATCCAGGAGTGGATCACTGGACAGCAGTCAAAATTATCCTTAGTGGAATAAGGATATGTTTCTCGGTTATGGAGGTGACAAAAAGGTTCGTCGTAAAGGGTTACGTTGATGCAAGCTTTGACACTGATCCGGATGACTCTAAGTCTCAATCTGGATACATATTGAAAGTGGGAGCAATTAACTAGAGTGGCTCCGGGCAGAGCATTGTAGACATAGAAAATTTGCAAAATACATACGGCTCTGAATGTGGCAGACCCATTGACTAAATTTCTCTCGCAAGCAAAACATGATCACTCTTTGGCTGTTAATCACATAGAGATGTGAACTAGATTATTGACTCTAGTAAACCCTTTGGGATTAGTCACATGAGATGTGTACTAATCACATAAAGATGTGAACTATTGGTGTTAAATCACATGACGATGTGAACTAGATTATTGACTCTAGTGCAAGTGGGAGACTGAAGGAAATATGCCCTAGAGGCAATAATAAAGTTGTTATTTATATTTCCTTATATCATGATAAATGTTTATTATTCATGCTAGAGTTGTATTAACCGGAAACTTAGTACATGTGTGAATACATAGACAAATAGAGTGTCTCTAGTGTGCCTCTACTTTACTAGCTCGTTAATCAAAGATGGTTAAGTTTCCTAGCCATGGACATGTGCTGTCATTTGATGAATGGGATCACATCATTAGAGAATGATGTGACGGACAAGACCCATCTGTTAGCTTAGCACTATGATCGTTTAGTTTATTGCTATTGCTTTCTTCATGACTTATACATGTTCCTATGACTATGAGATTATGCAACTCCCGAATACCAGAGGAACACCTTGTGTGCTATCAAACGTCACAACGTAACTGGGTGATTATAAAGATGCTCTATAGGTATCTCCGATAGTGTTTGTTGAGTTGGCATAGATCGATATTAGGATTTGTCACTCCGTGTATCGGAGAGGTATCTCTGGGCCCTCTCGGTAATGCACATCACTATAAGCCTTGCAAGCAATGTGACTAATGAGTTAGTTGTGGGATGATGCATTACGAAACGAGTAAAGAGACTTTCTGGTAACGAGATTGAACTAGGTATGGTGATACCGGCAATCGAATCTCGGGCAAGTAACATACCGATGACAAAGGGAACAATGTATGTTGTTATGCGGTTTGACCTACAAAGATCTTCGTAGAATATGTAGGAGCCAATATGAGCATCTAGGTTATGCTATTGGTTATTGACCGGAGATGTGTCTCGGTCATGTCTACATAGTTCTCGAACCCGTAGGGTCCGCACGCTTAAACGTTCGATGACGATTTGTATTATGAGTTATGTGATTTGATGACCGAAGCTTGTTCGAAGTCCCATATGAGATCGCGGACATGAAGAGGAGTCTCGAAATGGTTGAGAGGTAAAGATTCATATATTGGAAGGTTGCATTTGGACATCAGAATGGTTCTGAGTGGTTCGGGCATTTTTCCGGAGTACCGGGAGGTTACTGAAACCCCCTGGGAGAAGTTATGGGCCTTATGGGCCATAAGAGGGAAGCACACCAGCCCACAAGGGGCTGGTGCGCCCCTCCTTGGGCAGGAGGCCAATTAGGACTAGGAGAAGGAAAGGGGGGCCGACCCCCTTCTCCTTCTCCCTTCCCCCCTTTCCTACTCCGTGTGGGAGGTGGAATCCTACTAGGACTAGGGAGTCCTAGTAGGACTCCACACCTTGGCGCGCCCCCTTCGGGCCGGCTGCCTCTCCCTCTCCCTCCTTTATATACAGAGGCAGGGGCATCCCAAAAACACACAAGTTGATCTTTTAGCCGTGTGCGGTGCCCCCCTCCACAAATATACACCTCGGTCATATTGTTGTAGTGCTTAGGCGAAGCCCTGCGTCGGTAACTTCATCATCACTGTCAACACGCTGTTGTGCTGATGGAACTCACCCTCGGCCTCAACTGGATCAAGAGTACGAGGGACGTCACCGAGCTGAATGTGTGCTGATCGCGGAGGTGCCGTGCGTTCAGTACTTGGATCGGTTGGATCGTGAAGACGTTCGACTACATCAACCGTGTTACTAAACGCTTCCGCTTTCGGTCTACGAGGGTACATAGACACACTCTCCCCTCTCATTTCTATGAATCTCCTAGATAGATCTTGCGTGATCGTAGGTAAATTTTTTGAAATTACATACTGCGTTCCCCAACAGGAACTGTACGACGTACTTAAAATTATCTAGTATATATAGTTGAACTACCTATTCAGTTCGTGGTTGGCAACGATAAAGGAAAATTTTGGTCGGTTTAGCTGTTGAGTTGAACTGTTTCTATAAATTAAGAATGACTGCTTAATCTATGAATGAAATCTATGTTTAATTACTGAATATTAGTTGCAAAAATTATATAGTGCTAGTGATTTTTAGTTGCATATTTTGACAAATTGCGGTGTTACAAGGATTGACAAATGGCAATGTTACTAGATCAACAAATGTCAATCTTTCCAGTTTGACAAATGGCAACCTAGCCAATATGACAGATGCAAATCTTACCAAATTGTTTGCACGTGGTTGCACATGGGTCATCCAAAACAACCCTTTGCGTTGAAGGGATGCACAAATCCTGCGCTACGAATTTTCCCTCGACTTAAGGGGGAAGACCATAGCTCTCACTTTGCATACGGGTGTTCTATCTAAAACGTTTGCGATCAAGAGATGCAGAAATCCTGCTCGGCACATTTTCTCTTGGCTTCCTGGAGAAGCTGTCGGTTTGCATACGGGTGTTCTAACTAAAACGTTTGTGATCAAGAGCTGCACAAATCCTGCTAGTCACATTTTCCCTTGGCTTCCTGGTGAAGTTGTCGGTTTTGCATATGGGTATTCTAACTAAAACGTTTGCGATTAGTGTTTTATATTTGAAAACCGTATTAAACTACGGCTTGGGCATCATTAATGGAGAGGATGCGAGCAAGGCGGGCGGCCATGGAAGTCAAAGGGCTTGCTTCCCGGTGAGCCTACACGGTGTATAGCTAGCATGCTTCCCGATGAGCCTCCGCATTAGAGTACAGCTCGCACACCTCCCATTTAGTCAAGCACTCAAGCACCTGTCCGCACGACACCTCTGACTGTGTCCTGGACTAGGGGGTACTCACCATGTCGTCTCCCGACCAGGTGGATCGGGCCGAGGACCCCCATGGTGGTTTACTCATGGGCCACTTCGGGCAGCCCATGTCGCATTCTAGGAATATTCCACAAGACTTGATGATCAAGACAAGGACTCCTCTCCACCAACGTATTCGACTAGGACTCGTGTTATCCTAGGCCTCCGGTACATTATATAAGCCGAGACCAGGCTAATCGATAGATCATTATGACATTTTTCATCATACCCTCACGTTTTAGACCACAACATATGATCTCGTGGTAGATCAACTCTGTACTTGATACTCCATCAATATAAACAAGAGCAGGACGTAGTGTTTTACCTCCATCAAGAGGGCCCGAATATGGGTAAAACATCATCTCCTTCGTTCCTATTACCATTGATCCGAGAATCCACAGCTTGGGACCCCCTATCCCGAGATCTGACAGTTTTGACACCGACAATGGTGCTTTCATTGAGAGTTCCGCTGTGTGATCGGCAAAAGATCAATGGCTCGCCTGCAGATCAACTACGACGTCGACGTCTTCGTCACCGGCTCGACTGGTCACCTTGGCTTGACCAAGGACTGTGCCCTGCCTCCAATCGTCATGTTTGGACGAGGGCCTTCATCAACATCAACTCCGATCTCTATCATTATCATGGAGGAATCATTCATGGAGCTCGAAGGCTCAACGTCAACATTGCCCTCAGGCGACCGTGCTGTTTTTCCGAACAGCGAACTTGTATCCGCTACCACCACCTCCTCGAGCATCTCTTTAATGATTCCTTCGGTGGAATTATGCGGAATTGAGTCTACAATAACACTTTAAAATTTCGTCGCGTTTTGATGGAGCAATCTCCGCCGATCGCCGATATACCGAAGCCCTGTCGAATATGGACGGGAATCTGGACGAGTTTGGTGCGTGGTGTCCAGCATCTAGCTTGAACGTCCTTTGAAAAATCCAACTGTTGATCGACTGTGGAATTCCTCTATCTAGCACCTCTCAAAATTTCAGCTCGATCCGACCGTTCAAACTCCGGGAACCTTCCGATTAGTGCATCACTTTTCGGATCTGTTTTCTGCGTGAATACAAATCTGACCCGAGTTCATCTTTCTTCATGAACGGGATATTGGACAACATTTTTGGAAGAATCTCTTTGTATGTTATTGTGTTTTGTTTACGAACACATGCTCACAAATTTTCTCCTTTTCAGAGGTAATCTTCGCCGTCACGCCGGTGTCAAACCAGCCTTTACTCCACGTCTGCCGACCTGCGCTAGACAGATCGTCGCTTCATCGAGTCGAGCCCAACCTTATCGAATCATCAGCTCGGCAAGCTGAACAAGAGTTCGGCATCACGAATACTAAATTATCACCAACACCATCGCCCCATGGATTGCATGGGTCAGGCGTGCCGACATCGCCGCTCGGTCACTTCATCAATCCGGCTTTCACCGTGTCACAAGTTATGACCAGCGTCGGCATGGCCGCACTGTTGCTTCTTCAAGCTGATGTCCATCGCGCTGAACTGCTTCAATACCTCGGCTGACATGGCAGCTAAAATGTCTCCTTACTGACTCGCTCCGTTACCTCGGGTAAGACTGGGGGCTTCACCATCTCTTCATCAACCTACTCTGGAGACTTCGGCGTTACCAGCCGACCAGCTTTGTCACATTAGCTGGACCGAGGGCTTTTCCTCGGCGAGCCAACCTTTGCCAGCATCGCCATGCTATCGCTTCATCACCCGTTAGGCAATGGGTGTGCGGATCTAGTCCCAATTTTGGGAGTAATCTTTCTTCATGTTGCTACAACAGATAAACCAGGTGCTATAAATCCTAGTAATTTTTCTTGCTTGGGTTTATTTTTTCTGAGGAATTATTACTCTGGTTTGTTCCATCATCTGTACACAGGTCTGTCAAATGGTGGCCGCATTAACGACGGTTGTGTGGTGGTTCGGTCAGTTTCCGTATACAGTTCGGCGAATGCCGAATCCGAAACTCGGACCGGCCTGTGAATTCAGGCTTTGCCACGCCTTCACCGCGTCACGTCGGTGCCCTACATCAACATTGACTTCGGCACTAGGCCACATCTCTTTAAATAAATTATTTTTGCAAAAAGAAATTATGCAAGGATTATATATATATATATTATTCTTTTTGGACCATACTATTTTATGTGTGTAGGTAATCGACTTCGACTGCGTCATGCGGTCACTTCGGCAAGCCAACGTCGTCATCCCAATTGGCATAAATTGGCTTGCATGATCACCTTGTTGATTGAATTGCCATACCGACATGTTCGGTTGCCTTGGGGACTTCAGCATCATCAAGAGGATCCTACCTCATCGGGTGTACGGCGACGGGTCATATTTCTTTTATTACTCACTTTGCATAAATTATTAATCATGCAATTTTTATTAAAAAAATTATTACTATTATCTCCGGCTTGCACTATCTTCTGTGCATAGGTAAATGATCCAGATTAGGCAACGATGTCACCTCAGCGTATCGACATACCACGTCACCTCGTTTGGACCGGGGGCTTCTTCATCACTTCATTAACCCACGCCGGGTACTTCGGCGTCACACTGTCGGCCTGCATCGGCCGTGCTATGTCGCCACTTCGGAGCGTTGAGCTCTTCGCTCTGCCACCTCGGGATCGACTCGGCGGCTGGGACCTCGTCCCGCCGTAAGCTCGGACCGCGTCATCAACGCCGAACACATTAACTAGCTAAGTCACTTTTATGCTCAAAGTTTTAAATTTTTAATCTGTGTTCGGTTCGACCATGCTCACATACGTTATTTGTTAAAAACACTTCTCTTACCCAAGTTTACTAGGGGCTCTTAAATTTATATGAGTCATTTTATAGTAAATGTGTTTTCTTCCTAGTCGTTGCAAAATCTTTTTCTATCACTCCTTTTTCGATGCGAGTGTGTGGTCAATAGCCGCATAGCCCATTTTCTCTCTAATGACCGCTCAAGTTTAGTTCGTTAAACTGGCCTAACGAGAAGTACTCCGCCTTTGGGATAGGAGGTTGAAGCCGAAGGCTGACCCACTCGACGTTTTGAGATCGGATGTGTCATGTTAAAGCACGACGGAAGCGCAAACTAATTTTAAGACCAATTTTCGGATTAGCACAAAAAAATTGATTTAGTTTGGACGTAGAGTTTCCGCATAAGTTTTTTGGTTTTTTTAATCTTATGGCACTTTTTGATCTATTTGTGTGCTTTTTTATGAGGCGGGACATCCTCTTGACCGAGGTACCCTGCGTAATAATCCAGCTTGAGAAATCTTTTTCGACCCATAGTTCGGCATTTTTTTTGCCAACCTGCACCTCGGTGTTGGTTCCGAGCATAAATCCCGCAGTACATTGCCGGACACTTTTTAAGCATCGACAATATCAACAAGGGGCTACGACTTGAGCCGAATTATATGCATCAGTTTCGAATTATGTCTTCGGTCAATAGTTGGGTTGCCCGGTCCTGTGCTTGCCTCCTACGTTCCGCTTTGTTCGGCTAGGTGCACAAAGGGAGAACCACTGTGATTGTGCTTCCAGCTAGCATGGTTAAAGCGCCTCAGTGGAGAAAGCCAAAAACTGACTGTCACAATAAGCGTAAACTGGTCAGTGATCCGATGATTGTATTAAACTATAAGATCGATAGAGGTCACCCCATGTTAAATGACAGCGTTCATAACATTTGTCGAAGTGTTTATGGCTTGACCTCGACTGTCGCCGAACACTAACCGGGGGCTAGTTACTGGCCTCCCAACTTTAAGCTCCTATGACTAAGTGAAAGTTATAAAGCCCACATATTTGATTGCCTCGTTTACGCTAACACAACCGCCTTCGGGCACCGAGACGTCGTCTAAGGGTTGTTTTGTTATCACGAAGACACCCTGTGTAGCATCTACAAGGGGGTGGAAGCTGACGATGGGCCACTTTCAACTGATAAACGGTTGTAATGGAGTCAAAATAAACATATCATCGGCGTTTGTGTTTAATATATGAGGGATGCCTTCCGCAATCATTGTTATAAAGCCATAAATATGCATCAATTTGACTTAAGATTTTGGCCAAGCTGGGTTGCCTGGCTCCGTGCTTACCCCTACGTTCCCGGTTGTTCGGCTAGGCGGTAAAGGGAGCACCTCTGTGATTGTTACTACTAGGTCATCCGAGTTAGTACCTCGGACTGGGTGAAGCCGAAAGCTAGCAACCTTAAAGGATATAATTGGTCGGCAATGACGGAAGTGAAAATTTTGGTTCATTAATAGCATAGAGTTCGGGAACTTTCCCCGAACTAAATCTTCAATATTTTCCTCCCACATTGATTGGAGGTGAGGTTTCATGATCATGATCAGCATGACAACCCAAAGAAAGGAACTGATAGCGGGATTATTTTCTTTGGAAGATGTTTCATATCTCTCTGTGTACCTTTGTTTATAAAACCGTATGGCCGGATTGCCTTGTTTTCCACAAATCTTTGCCCTTATAACGGCTCTATAAAGTAGGACAAACACTCCCCGGCCTCTGGCCGAGGAGGTTGAAGCCGATGGTCGGTCAACAAAGTTTTGTACAGTGCGGATCCGAGCATTAATGATGTAAAGTACTTGGATACATAGAATCATTACACATAATTTGTGATTTTACTCTGGATATCGATCCTTAATTCGGCCATCCGTGCCCGCATTAAGGCTCAGGGGCTACTGGGCTTCGGGCTTATCATTCACTAATATTAAAGGGGCACATTGATCCCCTAATCCTGTGTTGCCACCCGACCAGTGTCTCGGGGGCTACTGCATTGCCTATTCAATGCAGAAAATTCAAAGTGCTTAGTGTTCGGATAGACCGGACTATGCGCAAACGCGTCCTCAGACAACAATAGGTACCATCTGGGACTTATCCGGCATCAAGCTAATATATTACAGCGACTTCTCAAAACCCTCTCTCAAGGGCCCATTTGCCGATCACTATTTCCTCTAATATATTACACCGCGTTTCTATTCCTAAGTATGCTGCTGAGCTGGGAATTGATCCTCATGCTGACTTTATGAATCGACCTGAGTCTCAGGGGCTACTACGGTCAGTGGTTTGATTTTATCCTTCAGGTGCATCTCGGATATTAGGCCAACATGCACCTTGAGGGCTACTGGCTATACATCTCGGCAGAGAATACATTGCACAATTCGGAATCAAATTCATAACAATCAGCCCATGGCCAGGGTGGTGCACCACCTCGGATACAGTCCGGCGTTGATGCTCGACCGCAAAAGATACCTCGGAAGAAGTCCGGCATAAACCTCGGTTGCAATTGGCTGGCTCCATAGAGGGCATCACTAGCATTAAGCTCGTTTGAACCCTTTTAACTTTTTCAAGACCAAGGTAATCTATGACACCTCGGATACAGTCCAGCGTTGGAGCTCGGATACATTCCGGCGTTGAAGCTCGGAAGCGGTCCGGCGTTGGTGCTCGGCTGCAAAAGATACCTCAAAAGCAGTCCGGCATTGGAGCTCGGACGCGAGAGGACACTGCCGCACGGGAAACACTTCAAACCCGAGGTAGGCGCAAAAATAACAAGACATTGATAACGGCTGATAACTTAAAGGGGCTCCTCGGATACCCGATGTGTAAACTCTTCGAACTCATTTTGGTGATCCTCAAGATCGAAGATGGGAAGATTTGTTGAACCAATTTTCAAGACCGGCCACCGAAGATGAAGAGCAGTTCGGAAGAATCAAGGAGCGTCCCCAACTTGAAGACTGGTTCAGGGGGCTACTGACGGCGTCCTGGACTAGGGGGTACTCACCATGTCATCTCCCGACCAGGTGGATCGAGCCGAGGACCCCCATGGCGGTTTACTCATGGGCCACTTTGGGCAGCCCATGTCGCATTCAGGGAATATTCCACAAGACCTGATAATCAAGACAAGGACTCCTCTCCACCAACCTATTCGACTAGGACTCTTGTTATCCTAGGCCTCCGGTACATTATATAAGCCGAGGCCAGGCTAGTCAATAGATCATTATGACATTACTCATCATACCCTCAGGTTTTAGACCACAACATATGATCTTGCGGTAGATCAACTCTGTACTTGATACTCCATCAATATAAACAAGAGCTGGACGTAAGGTTTTACCTCCATAAGAGGGCCCAAACCAGGGTAAAACAGCGTCTCCTTCGTTCCTGTTACCATTGATCCGAGAATCCACAGCTCGGGACCCCCTACCACGAGATCTGCCGACTTTGACACTGACAACCTCCTAGCCATTAAAAGAGTGAGGTGTGGCGTCATGTGAATGGTTAACAGAACGCACACAATTTAAATTATACAAAATGTTTGAGAAGTTAGAGTGGCAGCTGATGTCTACTACACAACCTTCTTCTTGTAGACGTTGTTGGGCCTCCAAGTGCAGAGGTTTGTAGGACAGTAGAAAATTTCCCTCAAGTGGATGACCTAAGGTTTATCAATCCGTAGGAGGCATAGGATGAAGATGGTCTCTCTCAAGCAACCCTTCAACCAAATAACAAAGAGTCTCTTGTGTCCCCAACACACCCAATACAATGGTAAATTGTATAGGTGCACTAGTTCGGTGAAGAGATGGTGATACAAGTGGTATATGGATGGTAGATAAAGGTTTTTGTAATCTGAAAATATAAAAACAGCAAGGTAACTAATGATAAAAGTGAGCACAAACGGTATTGCAATGCTATGAAACAATGCCTGGGTTCATACTTTCACTAGTGCAAGTTCTCTCAACAATAATAACATAATTGGATCACATAATTATCCCTCAGTGCAACAAAGAGTCACTCCAAAGTCACTAATAGCGGAGAACAAATGAAGAGATTATGGTAGGGTACGAAACCACCTCAAAGTTATCCTTTCTGATCGATCAATTCAAGGGTCTGTAGTAAAATAACATGAAGCTATTCTTTCCGTTCAATGTATCCTAGAGTTCGTACTAGAATAACACCTTAAGACACAAATCAATCAAAACCCTAATGTCACCTAGATACTCCAATTTCACCTCAAGTATCCGCGGGTATGATTATACGATATGCATCACACAATCTCAGATTCATCTATTCAAACCAAAACAAAGTACTTCAAAGTGTGCCCCAAAGTTTCTACCGGAGAGTCAAGACGAAAACGTGTGCCAACCCCTATGCATAGGTTCATGGGTGGAACCCGCAAGTTGATCACCAAAACATACATCAAGTGAATCAATAGAATAACCCATTGTCACCACGGTTATCCCACGCAAGACATACATCAAGTGTTCTCAAATCCTTAAAGACTCAATCCGATAAGATAACTTCAAAGGGAAAACTCAATCCATTACAAGAGAGTAGAGGGGGAGAAACATCATAAGATCCAACTATAATAGCAAAGCTCACGATACATCAGGATCGTACCACCTCAAGAACACGAAAGAGAGAGATCAAACACATAGCTACTGGTACATACCCTCAGCCCCGAGGGAGAACTACTCCCTCCTCGTCATGGAGAGCACCGGGATAAACAAGATGGCCACCGGAGAGGGATTCCCCCTCCGGCAGGGTGCTGGAACGGGTCTAGATTGGTTTTCGGTGGCTACGGAGGCTTCTGGCGGCGGAACTCCCGATCTATTGTGCTCCCCGATGGTTTTAGGGCATATGAATATATATAGGAGGAAGAAATACGTCGATGGATCTCCGGGCTATCCACGAGGCAGGGGGCGCGCCCAGGGGGGTGGGCGTGCCCCCCACCCTCGTGGGCAGCCCGGGACTCTCCTGGTCAATCTCCGATACTCTGTGAGTTCTTCTGGTCCAAAAATAAGTTCCGTGAAGTTTCAGGTCAATTGGACTCCGTTTGATTTTCCTTTTCTGCGATACTCTAAAACAAGGAAAAGAAGAGAAACTGGCACTGGCATTGGGCTCTAGGTTAATAGGTTAGTCCCAAAAATCATATAAAATAGCATATAAATGCATATAAAACATCCAAGGTTGATAATATAATAGCATGGAACAATCAAAAATTATAGATACGTTGGAGACATATCAGCATCCCCAAGCTTAATTCCTGCTCGTCCTCGAGTAGGTAAATGATAAAAACAGAATTTTTGATGTGGAATTCCACCTAACATATTTATCTACGTAATTATTTATTGTGGCAAGAATATTCAGATCTATAAGATTCAAGACAAATGTTTAATATTGACATAAAAATAATTATACTTTAAGCATACTAACCAAGCAATCATGTCTTCTCAAAATAACATGGCCAAAGAAAGCTATCCCTACAAAATCATATAGTCTGGCTATGCTCCATCTTCACCACACAAAGAATTTAAATCGTGCACAACCCCAATGACAAGCCAAGCAATTGTTTCATACTTTTTATGTTCTCAAACTTTTTCAATCTTCACGCAATATATGAGCGTGAGCCATGGATATAGCACTATACGTGGAATAGAATGGTGGTTGTGGAGAAGACAAAAAGGAGAAGATAGTCTCACATCAACTAGGCGTATCAACGGGCTATGGAGATGCCCATCAATAGATATCAATGTGAGTGAGTAGGGATTGCCATGCAATGGATGGACTAGAGCCATAAGTGTATGAAAGCTCAATAAAAGAAACTAGTGTGTGTGCATCCAACTTGCTTGCTCACGAAGACCTAGGGCATTTTGAGGAAGCCCATCCTTGAAATATACAAGCCAAGTTCTATAATGTAAAATTCCCACTAGTATATGAAAGTGACAACATAGGAGACTCTCTATCATAAAGATCATGGTGCTACTTTGAAGCACAAGTGTGGTAAAAGGATAGTAGCGTTGTCCCTTCTCTCTTTTTCTCTCATTTTTTATATTTTATTTTTTTTATTTGGGCCTTTCTCCTTTTTATGGCCTCTTTTTTTCTATTTTTTATTTGGGCTTCTTTGGCCTCTTTTATTTATTTATTTTCGTCCGGAGTCTCATCCCGACTTGTGGGGGAATCATGGTCTCCATAATCCTTTCCTCACTTGGGACAATGCTCTAATAATGAAGATCATCACACTTTTATTTACTAACAAATCAAGAATTACAACTCGATACTTAGAACAAAATATGGCTCTATATGCATGCCTCCGGCGGTGTACCAGGTTGTGCAATGACTCATAAGTGACATGTATGAAAGAATTATGAACGGTGGCTTTGCCACAAATACAATGTCAACTACATGATCATGCATAGCAATATGACAATGATGGAGCGTGTCATAATAACGGAACGGTGGAAAGTTGCATGGCAATATATATCAAAATGGCTATGGAAATGCCATAATAGGTAGGTATGGTGGCTGTTTTGAGGAAGGTATATGGTGGGTTTATGGTACCGGCGAAAGTTGCACGGTACTAGAGAGGCTAGCAATGGTGGAAGGGTGAGAGTGTGTATAATCCATGGACTCAACATTAGTCATAAAGAACTCACATACTTATTGCAAAAATCTATTAGTTATCGAAACAAAGTATTATGTGCATGCTCCTAGGGGGATAGATTGGTAGGAAAAGACCATCGCTCGTCCCCGACCGCCACTCATAAGGAAGACAATCAATAAATAAATCATGCTCCGACTTCATCACATAACGGTTCACCATACATGCATGCTACGGGAATCACAAACTTTAACACAAGTATTTCTCAAATTCACAACTACTCAACTAGCATGACTCTAATATCACCATCTCCATATCTCAAAACAATTATCAAGCGTCAAACTTCTCATAGTATTCAATGCACTTTATATGAAAGTTTTTATTATATCCCTCTTGGATGCCCATCATATTAGGACTAAATTCATAACCAGAGCAAATTACCATGCTGTTCTAAAGACTCTCAAAATAATAAACGTGAAGCATTAGAGTTCAACAATTTCTTCAAAATAAAACCACCGCCGTGCTCTAAAAGATATAAGTGAAGCACTAGAGCAAACGACAAACTACTCCGAAAGATATAAGTGAAGATCAATGAGTAGTTTAATAATTATGCAACTATGTGAAGACTCTCTAACATTTAAGAATTTCAAATCTTGGTATTTTATTCAAACAACAAGCAAAAATAAAAGAAAATGACGCTCCAAGCAAAACACATATCATGTGGCGAATAAAAATATAGCTCCAAATAAAGTTACTGATGAACGAAGACGAAAGAGGGGATGCCTTCCGGGGCATCCCCAAGCTTATGCTCTTGGTTGTCCTTGAATATTTACTTGGGGTGCCTTGGGCATCCCCAAGATTAGGCTCTTGCCACTCCTTATTCCATAATCCATCGAATCTTTACCCAAAACTTGAAAACTTCACAACACAAAACTTAACAGAAAACTCGTAAGCTCCGTTAGCGAAAGAAAACAAAACACCACTTCAAGTTACTGTAATGAAATCATTCTTTATTTATATTGGTGTTAAACCTACTGTATTCCAACTTCTCTATGGTTTATAAACTCTTTTACTAGCCATAAATTCATTAAAATAAGCAAACAACACACGAAAAACAGAATATGTCAAAAACAGAACAGTCTGTAGTAATCTGTAACTAACGCAAACTTCTGGAACCCCAAAAATTCTAAAATAAATTGATGGACGTGAGGAATTTATCTATTAATAATCTTAAAAAATAAGTAAATAAATAGCACTCTCCAATAAAAAATGGCAGCAATTCTCGTGAGCGCTAAAGTTTCTGTTTTTTACAGCAAGATCAACAAGACTTTCCCCAAGTCTTCCCAACGGTTCTACTTGGGACAAACACTAATTAAAACATAAAAACTCAATCATAACAGAGGCTAGATAAATTATTTATTAATAAACAGGAACAAAAAGCAAATAACAAAAATAAAATTGGGTTGCCTCCCAACAAGCGCTAACGTTTAACGCCCCTAGCTAGGCATGATGATTTCAATGATGCTCATGAGAATTGAAACATAAAGAGAGCATCATGAAGAATATGACTAGCACATTTAAGTCTAACACACTACCTATTCATAGGGATTTTGTGAGCAAACAACTTGTGGGAACAAGAATCAACTTGCATAGGAAGGAAAGACAAGCATAACTTCAAAACTTTAAGCACATAGAGAGGAAACTTGATATTATTGCAATTCCTACAAGCATAAGTTCCTACCTCATAATAATTTTCAGTAGCATCATGAATGAATTAAACAATATAACCAGCACCTAAATCATTATTTTCATGATCTACAAGCATAGAAAATTTACTACTCTCTACATAAGCAAAATTCTTCTCAATCGGAATAGTGGGAGTATCATAAGAGACTCGAATACTATAAATTGTTTTCATATTAAAAGAGTAATGTTCAGAAAAAGGGTAAACATAATCATGACAAGTTTTATACATATTATCATCACTACTTTTTATAGCATATGTATCATCACAGTAATTATCATAAGTAGTAACTTTGTTCTCATCATAATCGATTGAAACCTCTTCCAAGATAGTGGAATCATCACTAAATAAAGTCATGACCTCTCCAAATCCACTTTCATAATTATCATAATAAGATTCAACATACTCCAAAATAGTGGGATCATTACTTCCTAAAGTTGTTGACACTCTTCCAAACCCACTTTCATCAATATAATCATCATAAGTAGGAGGCATGCTATCATCATAATAAATTTGCATATCAAAACTTGGGAGACTACAAATATCATCTTCATTAAACATAGCTTCCCCAAGCTTGGGACTAAAATTAATTGCAGAAAATATATTCTCAAAAACATCATCTTCATCAAACATAGCATCCCCAAGCTTGGGCCTTTTCATATCATAAGCATAATCACTCTCATCATCAATAGTATGGATAGCACCAATAGTATAGCAATTATCATATTCTTCCAAGAAAGTGCCAAAAAGATTTTCAAGATCATAAGAAGTATCATTATCTTCCCAATCATAATCATCACAACAAGCAATAGGTATAACGAGATCATCATCAAGTGCATCATCTTCCACAATTATATTTTCATGAGGCACAACAACAATAGGAGCAACATTATTTGGGAGAGATATCTTTTTACCTCTCTTCCTTTTTCTTTTCTTCTTCTTCACCACATCATGTGTGGGTTCAATCCTCTTTTTGGAGCTCCTTATTAATGAGATTGGTTGAATAGAAGGCTCCTCCTCGTTACCTGATTCATGATAAGAAATAATAGGAGGATATTGGGAAGTCTCTTCCCTTTCGTTAGTATTCTCTTTATCTTCTATTTGTTTTCTTTTCTTTATGTAATTGGAAATATAAGGGTTTTCAATGCAATTCACCGCACAATACATATAAATTTCCTCTAGATCAAAATCAAGAAATTTAACGAGATTAAATTTTGGAATACCCTCAGTTATACGTTTCATTTCTTCATAACCCAAAAGAAGACTAAGCTCTTTATGATGCTCAAGGATAATCAAGTTATCATAATTTTTGGACACGACTTGATCATGAAACAAATAGCATTGGAGCTTTAAATGACCATGTTCATTGCAAAGTTCACAAGGATGACGATAAATATTGAATATTTTAGCACAAACATCTAGCCTTTCTTGCAACAATTTAGTTTCTAAATGCTTATGCCTCTTGCAATATCTATCTTCACTATTTGGTGTGTACTTGCAAACCCAATGCACTCCACAAAAATTGACATGTTTATAGGAGACATTTTCATCATAACTAGTGCAATCATCATTAGTACTATGGAAATTCAAGGAGTTCATACTAACAACATTGCAATCATGCTCATCATTCAAAGATTTAGTGCCAAACATTTTAACGCATTCTTCTTCTAACACTTTGGCACAATTTTCCTTTCCATCATACTCATGAAAGATATTAAAAAGATGAAGCGTATGAGACAAACTTAATTCCATTTTTTTATTTTATTTTATAAACTAGACTAGTGATAAAACAAGAAACTAAAAGATTTTATTGCAAGATCTAAAGATATACCATCAAGCACTCACCTCCCCGGCAACGGCGCCAGAAAAGAGCTTGATGTCTACTACACAACCTTCTTCTTGTAGACGTTGTTGGGCCTCCAAGTGTAGAGGTTTATAGGACAGTAGCAGATTTCCCTCAAGTGGATGACCTAAGGTTTATCAATCCGTAGGAGGCGTAGGATGAATATGGTCTCTCTCAAGCAACCCTGCAACTAAATAACAATAAGTCTCTTGTGTCCCCAACACACCCAATACAATGGTAAATTGTGTAGGTGCACTAGTTCGGCGAAGAGATGGTGATACAAGTGGTATATGGATGGTAGATAAAGGTTTTTGTAATCTGAAAATATAAAAACAGCAAGGTAACTAATGATAAAAGTGAGCACAAACGGTATTGCAATACTAGGAAACAAGGCCTAGGGTTCATACTTTCACTAGTGCAAGTTCTCTCAACAATAATAACATAATTGGATCACATAGCTATCCCTCAACATGAAACAAAGAGTCACTCCAAAGTTACTAATAGCGGAGAACAAACGAAGAGATTATGGTAGGGTACGAAACCACCTCAAAGTTATCCTTTCTGATCGATCTATTCAAGAGTCCGTAGTAAAATAACATGAAGCTATTCTTTCCATTCAATCTATCCTAGAGTTCGTACTAGAATAACACCTTAAGACACAAATCAATCAAAACCATAATGTCACCTAGATACTCCAATGTCACCTCAAGTATCCGCGAGTATGATTATACGATATGCATCACACAATCTCAGATTCATCTATTCAAACCAACACAAAGTACTTCAAAGAGTGCCCCAAGGTTTCTACCGGAGAGTCAAGAGGAAAATGTGTGCCAACCCCTATGCATTGGTTCATGGGCGGAACCCGGAAGTTGATCACCAAAACATACATCAAGTGAATCAATAGAATAACCCATTGTCACCACGGTTATCCCACGCAAGACATACATCAAGTGTTCTCAAATCCTTAAAGGCTCAACCCGATAAGATAACTTCAAAGGGAAAACTCAATCCATTATGAGAGAGCAGAGGGGAGAAACATCATAAGATCCAACTATAATAGCAAAGCTCGCGATACATCAGGATCGTACCACCTCAAGAACACAAGAGAGAGAGAGAGATCAAACACATAGCTACTGGTACATACCCTCATCCCCGAGGGAGAACTACTCCCTCCTCGTCATGGGGAGCATCGAGATGATGAAGATGGCCACCAGAGAGGGATTCCCCTCTGGCAGGGTGCCGGAACGGGTCTAGATTGGTTTTCGGTGGCTACGGAGGCTTCTGGCAGAGGAACTCCCGATCTATTGTACTCCCCGATGGTTTTAGGGTATATGGAATATATATAGGAGGAAGAAATACGTCGATGGATCTCCTCGCTGCCCAGGGGGTGGGCGCGCCTCCCACCCTCGTGGGCAGCCCGAGACTCTCCTGGTCCATCTCCGATACTCCGTGGGCTTATTCTGGTCCAACAATAAGTTCCGTGAAGTTTCAGGTCAATTGGACTCTGTTTGATTTTCCTTTTCTGTGATACTCTAAAACAAGGAAAAAAATAGAAACTGGCACTGGGCTCTATGTTAATAGGTTAGTCCCAAAAATCATATAAAATAGCATATAAATGCACATAAAACATCCAAGGTTGATAATATAATAGCATGGAACAATAAAAAATTATAGATATTTTGGAGATGTATCAGCAGCTATTTGTTTCAAAATGCCTTCGTTGGCTGTTATTCGAGTGCGCCTTCTCTCAAAATGGACACGAAAAATACCATAGAATGTCGGGTGCCATTCCATTATAGCATGGCAAGTTTCATGAATTTCAGACGAGTTTTGGATTTACTAGAATTTAAAAACAAAGTATCTCAACATTTTGCCGGCAATCAACAGCGCCCTGATGTTTGAAATTCATTCCCATTTCTTTCATGGAACCTAAGCATGCACTGAAGGACACAGATTTGATTTTCAACCAATTTATATGCACTGGAGCATGTGCATGTAGTTCAAATTTGAATTATGCACCTGAAATGCCTAGAAAACCCAGTTAAAGTATTAAAATGTTCAAACGAACCCCAAAAAATTCCAAAATTAAACACAACACTCCCATTGTTCTATGTTGACACAAGAAAAAATTTGAAAGCAATAAGAGGCAACGAATATCATTTCGTCCCCAAAGGTGGCACGTTCCCTACTAAAACCATCACGCTTGTTGTGAGAAGCTCTGGTTTGTGAGAAACTTATACCCAAACCTGCCCCAAATGGGACAAAAAATTTACCATGACATGTTGATGCCGCTCCATGATAGCATGCCAAGTTTCATGAATTTCAAATGAGTTTTGGATTTAATAGAATTTAAAAACCAAGTATCTCAATGTTTGCGGCCGAGTGATGGTGGCATGGTGTTTGAATTCATTCCCATTTCTTGCATGGGACCTAAGCATGCATCGAAGGACACAAATTTGATTTTTCAACCAATTTATATGCACCGGAGCATGTGCATGTAGTTCAAATTCGAATTATGCACCTAAAATGCCTAGAAAACCCAGTTAATGTATAAAAATGTCCAAACGAACCCCAAAAAATTCCAAAATTAAACACAACACTCCTGTTGTTCTATGTTGACACTAGAAATTTTTTGAAATCAATAAGAGGCAATGGATATCGTTTCGTCCCCAAAGGTGGCACGTTCCCTACTGAAACCATCAGGCTTGTTATGACAAGCTCTGGTTTGTGAGAAGCTTATACCCAAACCTGCCCCAGATGAGACAAATTTTTTACCATGACATGTTGATGCCACTCCATGATAGCATACCAAGTTTTATGATTTTCAGACGAGTTTTGGATTTACTAGAATTTAAAAACCAAGTATCTCGATGTTTGCGGCCGGGTGACGGTGGCATGGTGTTTGTGTTGGAGAATGTATCAATAATTCAACATTTTCCTACGAGTCACCAAGATCAAACTAGGAGATACTAGCAACGAGAGAGAGGGAGTGCATCTTCATACCCTTGAAGATCGCTAAGCGGAAGCGTTGCAAGAACGCGGTTGGAGGAGTCATACACGTAGCGATTCAGATCGTGGCCGAATCCGATCTAAGCACCGAACAACGGTGCTTCCGCATTCAACACACATGCAGCCCGATGAAGTCTCCCGCGCCTTGATCCAGCAAGGAGGAGGGAGAGGTTGAGGAAGAAGCTCCAACAGCAGCACGACGGCGTGGTGGTGATGGAGTGGCAGTTCTTCGGCAGGGCTTCACCAAGCTCACGCGGAGGAGGAGAGGTGCTGGGGAGGGGAGGGGTTACACCTTGGATGTCGTGTTGCAGCCCTCCCCTCGCCCCTCTATCTATAGGGAGAAGGGGGAAGGGGGCCAACCCCTCTAGATGAGATATAGAGGGGGGCGGCCAAGGGGGAGGGGGCTTGCCCCCCAAGCAAGGGGGGCACCCCCTTTAGGGTTCCCCCAAACCCTAGGCGCATGGGCCCTAGGGGGGATGGCGCCCAGCCCACTAGGGGCTGGTTCCCTTCCACCTACAGCCCATAAGGCCCTCCGGGGCAGGTGGACCCTCCCGGTGGACCCCCGGAACCCCTCCAGTGGTCCCGGTACAATACCGGTATACCCCCGAATATTTCCGGTGACCGTATGATGACTTCCCATATATAAATCTTCACCTCCGGAGTATTCCAGAACTCCTCGTGACGTCCGAGATCTCATCCGGGACTCCGAACAACATCCGGTAATCACACACAAGTCTTCCTAATAACCCTAGCGTCATCGAACCTTAAGTGTGTAGACCCTATGGGTTCGGGAACCATGCAGACATGACCGAGACAACTCTCCGGCCAATAACCAACAGCGGGATCTGGATACCCATGTTGGCTCCCACATGTTCCACGATGATCTCATCGGATGAACCACGATGTCGAGGATTCAAGCAATCCCATATACAATTCCCTTTGTCAATCGGTACGTTACTTTCCCGAGATTTGATCGTCGGTATCCCAATACCTTGTTCAATCTCGTTACCAACAAGTCACTTTACTCATTCCGTAATGCATGATCCCGTGACCAACTACTTAGTCACAATGAGCTCATTATGATGATGCATTACCGAGTGGGCCCAGAGATACCTCTCCGTCATACGGAGTGACAAATCCCAGTCTCGATTCGTGCCAACCCAACAGACACTTTCGGAGATACCTGTAATGCACCTTTATAGCCACCCAGTTACGTTGTGACGTTTGGTGCACCCAAAGCATTCCTATGGTATCCGGGAGTTGCACAATCTCATGGTCTAAGGAAATGATACTTGACATTAGAAAAGCTTTAGCAAACGAACTACACGATCTAGTGCTACGCTTAATATTGGGTCTTGTCCATCACATCATTCTCCTAATGATGTGATCCCATTATCAATGACATCCAATGTCCATGGTCAGGAAACCATGACCATCTATTGATCAACGAGCTAGTCAACTAGAGGCTTACTAGGGACACATTGTGGTCTATGTATTCACACATGTATTGCGGTTTCCAGTTAATACAATTATAGCATGAACAATAGACAATTATCATGAACAAGGAAACACAATAATAACCATTTTATTATTGCCTCTAGGGCATATTTCCAATAGTCTCCCACTTGCACTTGAGTCAATAATCTAGTTCACATCACTATGTGATTGTAAAGAATCCAACACCCATGGGGTATGTTCATATCTTGCTTGTGAGAGAGGTTTATCGGTCAATGGGTCTAAACCTTTCAGATCCATGTTTGCTTTAAAAATCTGTATGTCATCTTGTAGATGAAGCTACCACGCGCTACTTGGAGCTATTCCAAATAACTGCTCTACTATACGAATCCGGTTTACTACTCAGAGTCATCCGGATTAGTGTCAAAGTTTGCATCGACGTAACCCTTTATGACGAACTCTTTTACCACCTCCATAATCGAGAAAATTCCTTAGTCCACTAGTTACTAAGGATAAGTTCGACCGCTGTCATGTGATCCATTCCTGGATCACTCTTGTACCCCTTGACTGACTCATGGCAAGGCACACTTCAGGTGCGGTACACAGCATAGCATACTGTAGAGCCTATTTCTAAAGCATAGGGGACGACCTTCGTCCTTTCTCTCTCTTCTGCCGTGGTCAGGTCTTGAGTCTTACTCAATGCTCACACCTTGTAACACAGCCAAGAACTTTGCTGATCTATTTTGAACTCCTTCAAAATCTTGTCACGGTATGTATTCATTTGAAAGTACTATTAAGCGTTTTTGATGTATCGTTATAGATCTTGATGCTCAAGGTTCAAGTAGCTTAATCCAAGTTTTCCATTGAAAAACACTTTTCAAATAACCCTGTATGCTTTACAGAAATTCTACATCATTTATGATCAACAATATGTTAACAACATATACTCATCAAAAATTCTATAGTGCTCCCACTCACTTCTTTGGAAATACAAGTTTCTCATAAACTTTGTATAAACCCAAAATCTTTGATCATCTCATCAAAGTGTACATTCCAACTCTGAGATGCTTACTCCAGTCCTTAGAAGGATTGCTGGAGCTTTGCATACTTGTTAGCATCTTTCAAGATTGACAAAACCTTCTGGTTGTATCACATACAACCTTTCCTCAAGAAAAACATCGAGGAAACAATGTTTTGACATCCTATCTGCAAGATTTCATAAATAATGCAGTAACTACTAACATAATTCCAACAAACTCTTAGCATCGCTATGAGTGAGAAAGTCTCATCGTAGTCAACTCCTTGAACTTTTCGGAAAACATCTTAACGACAAGCCGAGCTTTCTTAATGGTGACACTTACCATCATTGTCCATCTTCCTTTTAAAATCCATCTGCACCTAACAGCCTTACGACCATCTAGTTCTTCCAAAGTCTATACTTTGTTTTTGTACATGGATCCTCTCTCGGATTTTATGGCCTCGAGCCATTCGTCGGAATCCGGGCCCACCATCGCTTCTCCATAGCTCATAGGTTCATTGTTGTCTAGCAACATGACTTCCAAGACAGGATTACGTACCACTCTGAAGTAGTACGCATCCTTGTCGACCTATGAGGTTTGGTAGTGACTTGATCCGAAGTTTCATGATCACTATCATAAGCTTCCACTTCAATTGGTGTAGGTGCCATAGGAACAACTTCCTGTGCCCTGCTACACACTAGTTGAAGTGATGGTTCAATAACCTCATCAAGTCTCCATCATCCTCCCACTCAATTCTTTCGAGAGAAACTTTTCCTCGAGAAAGGACCCATTTCTAGAAAAACTCACTTTTGCTTCCGGATCGGAAATAGGAGGTATACCCAACTGTTTTGGGTATTCTATGAAGATGCATTTATCCGCTTTGGGTTCGAGCTTATCAGCCTAAAACTTTTTCACATAAGCGTCGCAGCCCCAAACTTTTTTTAGGAAACGACAACTTAGGTTTTTTTAAACCATAGTTCATACGGTGTCGTCTCAACGGAATTGCGTGGTGCCCTATTTAAAGTGAATGCAGTTGTCTCTAACGCCTAACCCATAAACGATAGTGGTAATTCGATAAGAGACATCATGGTATGCACCATATCCAATAGGGTGCAGTTATGATGTTCGGACACACCATCACACTATGGTATTCCAGGCGGTATTAGTTGTGAAAAAATTTCCACAATGTCTAAATTGTGTCCCAAACTCATAACTCGGATATTCATCTCTATGATCATATCATAGACATTTTATCCTCTTTTCATGACGATCTTCAACTTCACTCTGAAATTACTTAAACCTTTCAATAATTGAGACTTGTGTTTCATCAAGTAAATATACTCAGCATCTACTCAAATCATCTGTGAAGTAAGAACATAACGATATCCACTGCGTGCCTCAGCACTCATTGGACTGCACACAGCAAAATGTATTACTTCCAACAAGTTGCTTTCTTGTTCCATCTTACTGAAAATGAGGTCTTTCAATCATCTTGCCCATGTGGTATGATTTGCATGTCTCAAGTGATTCAAAACAAGTGAGTCCAAACGATCCATCTGTATGGAGTTTCTTCATGCATATCTACCAATAGACATGGTTCGCATGTATCAATCTTTTCAAAATGAGTGAGTCCAAAGATCCATCAACATGGAGCTTCTTCATGCGTTTTATACCAACATGACTCAAATGGCAGTGCCACAAGTATGTGGTACTATCATTACTATCTTATATCTTTTGGCATGAACATGTGTATCACTACGATCGAGATTCAATAAACCATTCATTTTTCGGTGCAAGACCATTGAAGATATTATTCAAATAAACAGAGTAACCATTATTCTCCTTAAATGAATAACCGTATTGCGATAAACATAATCCAATCATGTCTATCCTCAATGCAAACACCAAATAACAATTATTTAGGTTTAACACCAATCTCGATGGTAGAGGGAGCGTGCGATGTTTGATCACATCAACCTTGGAAACACTTCCAACATATCGTCATCTCACCTTTAGCTAGTCTCTGTAGCCTTTTATTTCGAGTTACTAACACTTAGCAACCGAACCGGTATTTATTACCCTGGTGCTACTAGGAGTACTAGTAAAGTACACAATAATATAATGTATATTCAAAATACTTCTGTCGACCTTGCCAGCCTTCTAATCTACCAAGTATCTAGGGTAGTTCTGCTTCAGTGACCGTTCCCCTCATTACAGAAGCACTTAGTCTCGGGTTTGGGTTCAACCTTGGGTTTCTTCACTAGAGCAGCAACTGATTTGCCGTTTCATGAAGTATACCTTCTTTCCCTTGCCCTTCTTGAATCTAGTGGTTTAACCATCAACAATTGATGCCCCTACTTGATTTCTTCTTTCGCGGTGTCAAACATCGTGAGTTGCTCAAGGATCATCAAGTCTATCCCTGATATGTTATAGTTCATCACGAAGCTCCAATAGCTTGGTGGCACTGACTATGGAGAACCATCACTATCTCATCTGAAAGATCAACTCCCACTCGATTCAAGCAATTGTAGTACTCAGACAATCTGAGCACATGCTCAATGATTGAGCTTTTCTCCCTTAGTTTGCGGGCTTAAGAAACTTGTTAGAGGTCTCATACCTCTTGACGTGGGCACTAGTCTGTAATCCCAATTTCAGTCTTTGGACCATCTCATATGTTCTGCGACGTTTCAAAAACGTCTTTGGTGCCTGATACGTCCATTTTGCATCATGCTTTTATATCAATATTGATGGGCTGTTATTTCACATTATGTCACCATACTTATGGCTATTCTCTCTTATTTTACAAGGTTTACATAAGGAGGGAGAATGCCGGCAGCTGGAATTCTGGGCTGGAAAAGGAGCAAATATTAGAGACCTATTCTGCACAACTCCAAAAATCCTTAAACTCCACGGAATACCTTATAATAAATAATGAAAACTCCTCACCAAAGATGAAGACCAGGGGGCCCACACCCTTTCCACAAGGGTGGGCCCCCCCTAGGGCGCGCCCCCCTACCTCGTGGGCCCCCTGGTGGCTCTCCGATGACCATCTTCTGCTATATGAAGTCTTTCGTCGAGAAAAAAATAAGAAGAAACCTTTCGGGACGAAACTCCGCCGCCACAAGGCGGAACCTTGGCGGATCCAATCTAGAGCTCCGGCAGAGCTGTTCTGCCGGGGAAACTTCCCTCCCGGAGGGGGAAATCATCACCATCGTCATCACCAATGCTCCTCTCATTGGGAGAGGGCAATCTCCATCAACATCTTCATCATCACCATCTCATCTCAAAACCTTAGTTCATCTCTTGTATCCAATTCTTGTTTCCAAGTCCGGGATTGGTGCTAGTAGGTTGCTAGTAGTGTTAATTACTCCTTGTAGTTGATGCTAGTTGGTTTAATTGGTGGAAGATCATATGTTCAGATCCTATATACATATTAATACCCCTCTGATTATGAACATGTTTATGCTTTGTGAGTAGTTACGTTTGTTCCTGAGGACAAGGGAGAAGTCTTGCTATTAGTAGTCATGTGAATTTGGTATTCATTCGATATTCTGATGAGATGTATGTTGTCTAACCTCTAGTGGTGTTATGTGAACGTCGACTACATAACACTTCACCATTATTTGGGCATAGAGGAAGGCATTGGGAAGTAATAAGTAGATGATGGGTTGCTAGAGTGACAGAAGCTTAAACCCTAGTTTATGCATTGCTTCGTAAGGGGCTGATTTGGATCCATATGTTTCATGCTATGGTTAGGTTTACCTTAATACTTTTGTTGTAGTTGCGGATGCTTGCAATAGAGGTTAATCATAAGTGGGATGCTTGTTCAAGTAAGAACAGCACCCAAGCACCGGTCCACCCACATGTCAAATTATCAAAGTACCGAATGCGAATCATATGAACGTGATGAAAACTAGCTTGGCGATATTCCCATGTGTCCTCGGGAGCGCTTTTCCTTATATAAGAGTTTGTCCAGGCTTGTCCTTTGCTACAAAAAGGATTGGGCCACCTTGATGCACTTTATTTACTTTTGTTACTTGTTGCTCGTTACAAATTATCTTATCACAAAACTATCTATTACCACTTGTTTCAGTACTTGCAGAGAATACCTTGCTAAAAACCGCTTATCATTTCCTTCTGCTCCTCGTTGGGTTCGACACTCTTACTTATCTAAAGGACTACGATAGATCCCCTATACTTGTGGGTCATCAAGACTCTTTTCTGGCGCCGTTGACGGGGAGTGAAGCGCCTTTGGTAGGTGGAATTTGGTAAGGAAACATTTATATAGTGTGCTTAAATTTATTGTCACTTGTTACTATGGAAAGTAATCCTCTGAGGGGCTTGTTCGGGGTATCTTCACCCCGACCAGTAGAGCAAAGAGTTGCTCCTCAACCTACTGAACCTATTGAAAATGAAATTCCTTATGAGTATCCTTCGGGTATGATAGAAAAACTTCTAGCTAATCCTTTTACAGGAGATGGAACAAAGCATCCTGATGAACACCTAATATATGTGGATGAAGTTTGTGGATTATTTAAGCTTGCAGGTATACCCGATGATGTTGCTAAGAAGAAGGTCTTCCCTTTATCTTTGAAGGGAGACGCATTGACATGGCATAGGCTATGTGATGATACGAGATCATGGAACTATAGAAGATTGAAATTGGAATTTCATCAAAAGTATTACCCTATGCATCTTGTTCATCGTGTCCGCAATTATATATATAATTTTTGGCCTCGCAAAGGAGAAAGCATCGCTCAAGCTTGGGGGAGGCTTAAATCAATGTTATATTCATGCCCCAATCACGAGCTCCCAAGAGAAACAATCCTTCAAAAAATTTATGCTCGGCTTTCTGAAAATAATCACACCATGCTCGATACTTCTTGTGTTGGCTCTTTTATGATGAAGACTATTGGATTTAGATGGGATTTATTGGATATAATTAAACGCAACTCTGAAGATTGGGATCTCGACAAAGGTAAGGAGTCAGGTATGACACCTAAGTTTGATTGTGTTAAATCTTTTATGGATACCGATATTTTTCATAAGTTTAGCACTAAATATGGACTTGATTTTGAGATAGTAGCTTCTTTCTGTGAATCTTTCGCTACTTATGTTGATCTCCCTAAGGAGAAGTGGTTTAAATATCATCCTCCCATAGAAGTAAAAGTAGCTGCACCTATTAAAGTTGAAGAAAAGACTGACCCTTATAATGATCCTATTGTTCCTACTTGTTATGTTGAGAAACCACCTTTCCCTGTTAGGATAAAGGATCATGCTAAAGCTTCAACTGTGGTTTGTAAAAGCAATATTAAAACATATACACCTCCTGAGAAAGTTAAAGTTGAATCTAATATTGCTATTGTTAAAGATCTCTTGTCTGATAATATTGATGGGCATGTTATTCAGTTCTGCGGTGAAACTGTTAGAATTGCTAAACCTTGTGCTAATGATAAAAATAGACCTGTGGTAGGCGTGCCTGTTATTTCTGTTAAAATAGGAGAACATTGTTATCATGGCTTATGTGATATGGGTGCTAGTGCTAGTGTTATACCTTATGACTTGTATAAAGAAATCAAGCATGAAATTGCACCTGCTGAGTTAGAAGATATTGATGTCACAATTAAACTTGCTAATAGAGATACTATTTCAGCAGTGGGAATTGTTAGAGATGTTGAAGTCTTGTGCGGGAAAACTAAATATCCTGCTGATTTTCTTGTTCTTAGTTCCCCACAAGATAGCTTTTGTCCCATTATATTTGGTAGACCCTTCTTGAACACTGTTAATGCTAAGATAGACTGCGAAAAAAATGTTGTTACTATTGGCTTGGATGATATGACTCATGAGTTTAATTTCTCTAAATTTAGTAAACAACACCGTGAAGAAGAATTGCCTAGTAAATATGAAATTATTGGTCTTGCTTCTATTGTCGTACCTCCTAGTGATCCTTTAGAACAATATTTGCTAGACCATGAGAATGATATGTTTATGAATGAAAGAAGGGAAATAGATGAAGTATTATTTAAACAGGAACCTATTCTGAAACACAATTTGCCTGTTAAAATCCTAGGGGATCCCCCTCCACCTAAGGGTGATCCCGTGTTTGAGCTTAAATCGTTGCCTGATAATCTTAAATATGCTTATCTTGATGAAAAGAAGATATATCCTGTTATTATTAGTGCTAACCTTTCAGAGCATGAAGAATAAAGATTATTGAAAACTCTGAAGAAGCACCGTGCTGCTATTGGATATACTCTTGATGATCTTAAGGGCATTAGTCCCACTCTATGTCAACATAAAATAAATTTGGAAGCAGATGCCAAACCAGTTTGTGATCCTCAATGACGTCTGAATCCTAAAATGAAAGAAGTGGTAAGAAAAGAAATACTAAAGCTTCTGGAGGCAGGTATAATTTATCCTGTTGCTGATAGTCAGTGGGTAAGTCATGTTCATTGTGTCCCTAAGAAGGGAGGTATTACTGTTGTTCCTAATGATAAAGATGAATTGATTCCACAAAGAATTATTACAGGTTATAGGATGGTAATTGATTTCCGCAAATTAAATAAGGCTACTAAGAAAGATCATTACCCCTTACCTTTTATCGATCAAATGCTAGAAAGATTATGCAAGCATACACATTACTGCTTTCTAGATGGTTATTCTGGTTTCTCTCAAATACCTGTGTCGGCTAAAGATCAATCAAAGACTACTTTTACATGCCCTTTTGGTACTTTTTCTTATGGACGTATGCCTTTTGGTTTATGTAATGCACCTCCTACCTTTCAAAGATGCATGATGGCTATATTCTCTGACTTTTGTGAAAATATTTGTGAGGTTTTCATGGACGACTTTTCCGTCTATGGATCTTCTTTTGATGATTGCTTGAGCAATCTTGATCGAGTTTTGCAGAGATGTGAAGAAACTAATCTTGTCTTGAATTGGGAAAAGTGCCACTTTATGGTTAATGAGGGTATTGTCTTGGGGCATAAAGTTTCTGAAAGAGGTATTGAAGTTGATAAAGCCAAGGTTGATGCTATTGAAAAGATGCCATGTCCCAAGGACATCAAAGGTATAAGAAGTTTCCTTGGTCACGCTGGATTTTATAGGAGGTTCATTAAGGACTTCTCAAAAATTTCTCGGACTCTGACTAATTTATTACAAAAAGATATACCATTTGTCTTTGATGATGATTGTGTAGAAGCATTTGAAATACTTAAGAAAGCATTAGTCTCTGCACCTATTGTTCAGCCACCTGATTGGAATTTACCCTTTGAAATTATGTGTGATGCTAGTGATTATGCTGTAGGTGCTGTTCTAGGGCAAAGAGTTGATAAGAAATTAAATGTTATCCATTATGCTAGTAAGACTCTAGACAATGCTCAAAGAAATTATGCTACTACTGAAAAAGAACTTTTAGCAGTTGTATTTGCTTGTGATAAGTTCAGACCATATATTGTTGATTCTAAAGTAACTATCCACACTAATCATGCTGCTATTAAATATATTATGGAGAAGAAAGATGCTAAACTAGACTTATTAGATGGGTTCTCTTGCTACAAGAATTTGATTTGCATATTGTTGATAGAAAAGGAGCTGAGAACCCTGTTGCAGACAACATATCTAGGTTAGAGAATGTTCTTGATGACCCACTACCTATTGATGATAGCTTTCGTAATGAACAATTAAATGTCATAAGTACTTCTCGTAGTACTCCATGGTATGCTGATTATACTAATTATATTGTTGTTAAGTTTCTACCACCTAGCTTCACATACCAACAAAAGAAAAAGTTCTTCTATGATTTGAGACATTACTTTTGGGATGACCCACATCTTTATAAAGGAGTAGATGGTGTTATTAGACGTTGTGTACCTGAGCATGAACAGGAACAGATCCTAGGCAAGTGCCACTCTGAAACTTATGGAGGACACCACGCGGGAGATAGAACTACACATAAGGTATTGCAATCCGGTTTTTATTGGCCTACTCTCTTCAAGGATGCCCGTAAGTTTGTCCTATCTTGTG
Source organism: Triticum urartu (assembly GCF_056163025.1). Classification (NCBI taxonomy): domain Eukaryota; kingdom Viridiplantae; phylum Streptophyta; class Magnoliopsida; order Poales; family Poaceae; genus Triticum; species Triticum urartu. The sequence goes on from NC_141875.1 coordinate 358,918,246, forward strand.
ATGAATGTCAAAGAATTGGTTATATTAGTAGACGTCAAGAAATGCCTATGAATGATTCACTTGTTATTGAACCGTTTGATGTTTGGGGCTTTGATTATATGGGACCTTTTCCTGCCTCTAATGGATATGCACATATTTTAGTTGCTGTTGATTACGTTACTAAGTGGGTAGAAGCTATTCCAACTAGTAGTGCTGATCATAACACTTCTATTAAAATTCTTAAAGAAGTTATTTTTCCGAGGTTTGGAGTCCCTAGATATTTAATGACTGATGGTGGTTCACATTTTATTCATGGTGCCTTCCGTAAAATGCTTGCTAAATATGATGTTAATCATAGAATTGCATCTCCTTATCACCCACAGTATAGTGGTCAAGTAGAATTGAGCAATAGAGAGCTCAAATTAATTTTGCAAAAGACCTGTTAATAGGTCAAGAAAGAATTGGTCTAAGAAACTTGATGATGCATTATGGGCATATAGAACTGCATACAAAAATCCTATCGGTATGTCTCCGTATAAAATGGTTTATGGAAAATCATGTCACTTACCTCTCGAACTAGAACATAAGGCATATTGGGCTATTAAAGAGCTTAACTATGATTTTAAACTTGCCGACGAGAAGAGGTTATTTGATATTAGCTCACTTGATGAATGGAGAACCCAGGCTTATGAAAATGCCAAGTTGTTTAAAGAAAAGGTTAAAAGATGGCATGACAAAAGGATACAAAAGCGTGAGTTTAATGTAGGTGATTATGTATTGCTATACAACTCTCGTTTAAGATTTTTTGCAAGAAAACTTCTTTCTAAATGGGAAGGCCCCTATGTTATCGAGGAAGTCTATCATTCCGGTGCCATAAAAATCAACAACTTCGAAGGCACAAATCCGAAGGTGGTAAACGGTCAAAGAATTAAACATTATATCTCAGGTAATCCCATAAATGTTGAAACCAATATTATTGGAACCGTAACCCCAGAGAAATACATAAGCGACACTTTCCAGAACGTTTGAGACTCCGAAAAGGAATAGGTATGTGGTACGGTAAGTAAACCGACTCCAAAACAATTTTTAAGGCAATATTTCTCTCTTTTGGAATATTTAGAAAAATAGAAAATTAAGTAGCAGTCCAGGAAGGACACGAGGGCCCCACGAGGGTGGAGGGCGCGTGTAACACCCCGGATGTAACTTTCCCTATTTGTACTCCAACTCTTGCCGTTTCCGGCGTTAAGTTATATTTATTTCCTCGGGTTCGGGTCTTTGTCTCCGTGTGTTGTTGTCGTTGTCATGCATCTCATATCATGTCATCATGTGCATTGCATTTGCATACGTGTTCGTCTCATGCATTCGAGCATTTTCCCCGTTGTCCGTTTTGCATTCCGGCGCTTCGTTCTCCTCCGGTGATCATTTCTAGCTTTCTTTTGTGTGTGGGTATAAAACTTTTCCGGATTGGACCGACACTTGCCAAGCGGCCTTGGTTTACTACCGGTAGACCGCCTGTCAAGTTTCGTACCATTTGGACTTCGTTTGGTACTCCAACGGTTAACCGAGGGAACGAAAAGGCCTCGTGTGTGTTGCAGCCCAACACCCCTCCAACTTGGCCCAAAACCTACCAAACTCTGCTCCATCATCTAGAGTGTTCGATCACGATCGCGTGGCCGAAAACCGCACCTCATTTGGACTCTCCTAGCTCCACTTATGCCTATAAATAGCCCCCCCCCCCCGTTTTCGGATCTCTCTCCCTCTCCGAAACCCTAAAAAAAAGATCCCCGCGCGCCGGACACGTCCGTTGGCGACCGCGGCCAACCGGGAGGCGCCACGTGTTCCCGCCGACCTCCTCCTCCGCGCGGCCCGGCGAGCCCGCGGGAGGCCCGCCCCTCGCCGCCACCGGGCCAGATCCGCGCCGCCCGCCGCCTCTCTCTTCCCCGACGCCGTCCGCCGGCCCCGCCGCCTCGCCGCCGCCCCTCGCCGCCACCGGCCGCTGCCGCCCCGCATCTCCGCCGCCTCGCCGCTGCCGCGCCGCCCCGCCGCCCCGCTCCACTCCGTCCTCGCCGCCGTCCGGCCCCGCCGCCGCACCGCCCGGCCTCGCCGCCCCCGGCCTCTCCCTCCTCGACTTCCGTGCTCCGGTGAACAGTGCGCGCCGGCGAGCCTCGGGAAGCGTGCAGATCTAAGATCCGAAATTTGACGGTTGACTTTTCCCTCCGAACCCTAATTTTTTATGCAATCTTTGACCTGTGATATCTCCACATCCGTAGCTCCGATTTGGACATATAGTATATCAAAATGTTCGTCTCGACGAATACATCATTTCATTCCATTGCATCATTTTCATTTGAGTTCATCTTGATGCCCGAAATGCTGCTAGTAGAAGGCTTTGTGAGTTATTTGTCAGATCTGCTAGTTCATTTTAGACTTTTGTCATTTTTGCCATGATTAATGTGTGCATGCTATGCCCGTGAGTTCTACATATGTTTTGTTAAGGGTTTTGTCATCTTTCAAGAGTTGCAACCCATGTATTTTTAGGATGTGTTTGGTGACTTGTGCAAGCTTGCAAAGTGGTGCACTTGCTAATTCTGTTTTCAGGGACTTATGTTTAGTTCATGATGCCTTATGTTCTTGCTGTTTCCTAGTGATCCGTGCCTCTTTTGAGGATGATCAGTAAAGGAGTTTTGTTAATATTGTTATGCTCTATCCATCCATGTCTTTACTTGCAATTATGGAGCACCCTATCTTGAGTCAATCGAGCTCTACTTTTGCTTCGTTGTGAATCTGGGCAGATCGTCAACTTGTTTGCGATTTTGACGATGTTATTGTAGTTGATCCGTGCATGCTATGCCATTGTTCTTGCCATGTATAGCTTTTATTTTGTGCCTTCTTTAGGGATGTATGCTTGTCTTGCCATGACTTGCACCGTGGTGTGTGCATCGAGCTCGTAAACATGCCTTCGTGAGTTATGTTTCAGCATGTCCCAGTTTTCACTAAGTCTGAAAAGTGATTATGTTTTTGCTATGTTCGTGTGCTAGTTAGTATATTTTGTGATCCCTTTTGGCTCAAGGTCACTAAGGGACTTTTGTTAAGCTTGTTGAGTAGCTCCATGCCATGTATTTCTTTGTCATGTTCAGGTCCTGTCGCATGTTGTTTTGTTGCTCCGAAGAGGGCTATATGGTCTGAAATTCCAGACAAGTGTTAATTTCACCAAGTCTGAGATCTGTTTTACCATTTGCGTTTTTGCCATGCTTGTTTGAACCTCCTAATGGATGAATTGGCCATAGCTCAGTGATAGGCTTTTGTTAAGCATCGTGAATGCTTCCCTGCCATGTATTTTGTTGTATTGTTTGGGTGCTGTAGCATGTTCATTTCATTGCATTTAGATGCCTACTTGCTGTAAATCGCAGACCGGTGTCATTTTTGAATCGCTTGCCATTTCCAAACCGTAACTCCGATTCCGGCGTTCTTTATATCGTTTTCAAGCGATTTCATCTCATCTTTCTAGTGGCACCCTTGGAATTCCAAGTTGAGGCCAGGTTCATGCATTTCCTGTCATATCTTGCATTTTGCATCCCGCATCGCATCCCGCATAGCATATCATCTTTGCATCGTGTTGTTTGAGTTTGCACGTGGTTGATTGTATCCTTGTTGCTTGTTTGTCTTGTTTGGGTAGAGCCGGGAGACAAGTTCGCTAACGAGGAGCCCGTTAAGTTTGCTCTTGAGGATCCAGTCAACTCTGTCAACTGTGCAGGCAAGATGATCATACCCTCGAAATCACTACTATCTTTGCTATGCTAGTTTGCTCGCTCTTTTGCTATGCCATTGCTACGATGCCTACCACTTGCTTGCAAGCCTCCCAATTGCCATGTCAAACCTCTAACCCACCATGTCCTAGCAAACCATTGATTGGCTATGTTACCGCTTTGCTCAGCCACTCTTATAGCGTTGCTAGTTGCAGGTGAAGATTGGAGCCGTTCCTTGTTGGAACATTTATTTACTTGTTGGGATATCATTATATTGCTAAGTTATCTTAATGCATCTATATACTTGGTAAAGGGTGGAAGGCTCGGCCTCTCGCCTAGTGTTTTGTTCCACTCTTGCCGCCCTAGTTTCCGTCATATCGGTGTTATGTTCCCGGATTTTGCGTTCCTTACGCGGTTGGGTTATAATGGGAACCCCTTGACAGTCCGCCTTGAATAAAACTTCTCCAGCAATGCCCAACCTTGGTTTTACCATTTGCCACCTAGCCTTTTCCCTTGGGTTTTGCGGACTCAAGGGTCATCTTATTTTACCCCCCCCCCCCGGGCCAGTGCTCCTCTGAGTGTTGGTCCAACATAGAGCACCATGCGGGGCCGTCCCTTGGCAACTTGGGTTACGTTGGCTCCCGTACGCTTAGCTTATCCGGTGTGCCCTGAGAACGAGATATGTGCAGCTCCTATCGGGATTTGTCGGCACAGTGGGCGGTGTTGCTGGACTTGTTTTACCATTGTCGGAGTTGTCTTGAATTACCGAGATACCGAGTCTGATCGGAATGTCTTGGGAGGAGGCCTATTCCTTCGTTGACCGTGAGAGCTTGTCATGGGCTAAGTTGGGACTCCCCTGCAGGGAATGAACTTTCGAAATCCGTGCCCGCGGTTATGGGCAGATGGGAATTTGTTAATGTCCGGTTGTAGATAACTTGAACCTTAATTAATTAAAATGAATCAACTGAGTGTGTTACCGTGATGGCCTCTTCTCGGCGGGGTCCGGGAAGTGGACACGGTGTTGGTGTAATGTTTGCGCAGGTTGTTCTCTAGTTTCTCGCTCGCGCTTTGCCTCCTCTTCTCGCTCTCTTTTGCGAATAAGTTAGCCACCATACTTGCTAGTTGCTTGCTGCAGCTCCACTCATATTTTACCTTGCCATACCTATAAGCTTAAATAGTCTTGATCGCGAGGGTGCGAGATTGCTGAGTCCCTGTGGTTCACAGATTACTATTACACCAGATGTAGGGCCTGATGATTCCGCTCCAGGTGACGCGTATGAGCTCAAGTGGGAGTTCGACGAAGACTCTCAACGATACTACGTTTCCTTTCCCGATGATCAGTAGTGGTGCCCAGTTGGGGGTGAACGGGACCATTGTCGCATGTTGGGTTCTCTTTTATTTTGGTGCCGTAGTCGGGCCATGAGTGTTTGGATGATGTAATGTTATTTATATACTTGATTGACGTGGCGAGTGTAAGCCAACTATGTTATCTCCCCTTTCATTATTACATTACATGGGATGTTTGTGAAGATTGCCTAACTTGCGACATATGCTTTCATTGTGATTATGTCTCTAAGTCGTGCCTCGACACGTGGGAGCTATAGTCGCATCGAGGGTGTTACAAGTTGGTAATCAGAGCCTTCCCCGACCTTAGGTGCCCCATTGCTTGATCGTTTTTAGCAGCCGAGTTGTGTCTAGAAAAATGTTTTGAGTCATTTAGGAATTATATATCAGAGAGCTTAGGAATTCTTTTTACTTCCCAGTCTCCTCATCGCTCTGGTAAGGCATCCTGACGTAGAGTTTTGACTCTTCTCTTCTCAAATTTCACTAAAAAAAAATTTAGGATCACGCGGGTATCTTGGAATCGTTCCGATGGTTTTATGATGAGAACATTGTCTTGGTGCCTCCTGTCAGGGGTTTAGTGGAAGTGTCCTGGGGAGTTGAGCTCTGAGGTGTTGTCATCATAATTTTATCGTTGCAATTCTGGAATACTTGAGTTTAGTACGCCGACATCGAAAATCTCTTTTATGCAGTTCGTTGGTGAGATAACCTCGACGCCACCCAGTACTGGGGCGGGAGTTCGGGAGTATCGCCATAACTTGTATAACGGATGCTTTTTGAAGGTTGAAGTAGATGGTTTCTGAAGTTTTCTCGGTTATGTGTTGAAGGATGGATACAGCTGGATGTAGGTTTTGCTAGTTTGGGTGAGATATTATGCTTCCCCTGTGTCCCCAACACCTGATTGCATAACCGGAAAGGTTCGGGAGTTTCATAGGTGGGAATTCTAGTAGCTCTAGTTCTTCTTCCACGGATATTGGTTTGAGATTGGGATTTCTTACCGATTATTCGTTCTTGATCCGTACCTTGTTGATTTATTTCTCTACCCTAATTCTACGAGGCTTCTCAATTTATGGATATGTGACCATTTCAAGAGGAATGCATTCGTTCATTTTGTTCGGATGTGAAGACTATATGTTGCAATTTTCATTCCATTGGATTCAGCTTCAATATTTATCTATCAATGTGCTAATGGTAGTCAACCTCTTCAGGATGGCTCCTCCAACGTGCACGACTCCGAATCCTGATCCGCCACCACCTCCACCTCCTCCAAAGGCATGGCAAGCTGTGATGGCCGCAACCAATGCCAACACACAGTTGATCATGCAAATTCTTCAAGAGCGCAATCAAGGCAGTCAAGGGAATCAAGGCAGCAATCAGAGTCACTTTGCTACACTCAACCAGTTCCTTGCTAACGGGCCAAAGACTTTCAGCAATTGTGTTGAGGCAACCGATGCTGACGATTGGCTTGTGGATCTGTGCAAGCATTTCGAGTGCAGTAACGTCAGGCCTGAGGACTTTGTCAAGTTCGCTTCCTTCCAACTCAAAGATCAAGCTGCAGAATGGTTCCAGCAGTACAAGGACTCCAGAGGTGGACGTGTTATCACTTGGGATGATTTCCGTCGAGATTTCCGAGCTCATCATATTCCCCAGAGCGTGGTTGAAAGCAAGCGTGAGGAATTCCGCAATCTGAAGCAAGGCTCTTTGTCTGTCTATGACTACAACAAGTTGTTCCAGAAGCTCGCTCGCTTTGCCAAGCAGGACGTGCCCGATGAGAAGAGCATGATATATCAGTTCAGGGGTGGTCTCAGAGAAGAAATTCAGCTCGCTCTTGTTCTCTTTGAGCCCTTGAGATACGATGAGTTCTACAACATGGCACTGAAGCAAGAGGCTGCTCAGTTGAGGTGTGATGCTTCCAAGAAGCGAGTCAGAGATGTTACTCCTTCTTCCTCTACTCAAGTGGCCAAGCAGCAAAAGTTTTGGCTTCCTCCTCCTCCGTTCTGTCAGCCGTATCAGCAGAAGAGCAAAGGTGGCAGTGGTTCTTCCCACCCACCCAACCCTGGCTTTCAAAACAAGACTTCGTCTCAAGCTCCAAGATCGAGTGCTCCGTATCACCGTCCGCTTTTAGAGGTCACGTGCAACAAGTGCCAACAGAAGGGTCACTATGCCAACAAGTGTCTCAACCAGAGGCGTCTTCCTCCTCCTCCTCCTATCAGATCGACAAGTATAGCTGTGGTCAAGCATAACCCCAAGCATGCCAAGGTCAATTTGATGAATGCAGCTCAGGCAGAGGAATCATCAGATGTCATCATGGCTAACTTTCCAGTTAACTCTTTTCCAGCAAAAGTTCTTTTTGACACTGGTGCATCGCATTGTTTAATGTCAAGATCATTTGTTTCCAAGCATGACTTCGTTTCACAAATGTTGGGTAAACCTATGGGAGTGGTTTCTCCGGCTAAGTCTATGAGGGCTACTTCAATAATCCCGGATGTTTCTATCATGATGGGTGATTTCAAGTTTCTGGCTTCTCCAATGGTTCTTGGTAACTCGGATATTGATCTTATTCTCGGGATGGATTGGCTTTCTAAGCACAAGGCTCAGCTTGATTGTGCAGCCAGGCAGATTCAATTGACTCATTCGTCTGAGAATGTAATTGTCTTTGCCGCTCGTGATGATACCATTCGTCTGTTTTCTCTCAATGAGAAGGGTGAATTGGACGCCATCTCACAAATTCTAGTCGTTTGCGAATATCAAGACGTCTTTCCAGAAGAGCTCCTAGGAATGCCTCCGCACCGGCCAGTTGAATTCGTTATTGATCTTGAGCCTGGCACGGAACCTGTGTGCAAACGTCCTTATAAGCTCGGACCTGAAGAGTTGAAGGAGCTGAAGAAGCAACTCGATATGCAAGAGAAAATGGGTCTCATCCGGCCTAGTTCTTCTCCGTGGGGTTGTGGTATTCTTTTTGTGAAGAAGAAGGATGGAACGGACCGACTTTGTGTTGATTACCGTCCAGTGAACAAGAAGACCATCAATAACAAATATCCACTTCCCAACATCAATGAGCTGTTCGAACAACTCAAAGGTGCTCAAGTATTCTCCAAGCTTGATCTCCGTATGGGCTATCATCAGATTCACATTCATGAAGAAGATATTCCCAAGACAGCATTCAGAACAAGCTTTGGTTCATATGAATACACTGTCATGTCTTTTGGCCTCGCCAACGCTCCTCCGACGTTCTCTCGCATGATGAACTTCATCTTCAATGCCTACACCAATGACTTCATTTTGGTCTATCTCGACGACATTCTGGTTTTCTCCAAGAACAAGGAAGATCATGCCAAACACTTGCGTTTGGTGCTTGATAAGCTCAGGGAACATCAGTTCTACGCCAAGTTCTCCAAGTGTGAATTTTGGCTCGATAAGGTTTTTTATCTTGGTCATATCATCTCTGCCAAGGGCATTGCCGTGAATCCTGAGAAGGTGTCTGCAATTGTGAATTGGGAACCTCCTCAGAACGTGAAGCAACTCCGCAGTTTTCTCGGTCTCGCAAGCTATTGCCGAAGATTCGTTGAAAACTTTTCAAAGATCGCGAAGCCTCTCTCTAATCTTCTCCAGAAGCACGTCAAGTACGTCTGGTCTCCGGAGTGTGATATTGCTTTCAACACTTTGAAAGAGAAATTGATCACTGCTCCAGTTCTGACTCCGCCTGATGAATCCAAGCCGTACGAGGTCTTTTGTGATGCCTCTCTCCAAGGTCTTGGCGCAGTATTGATGCAAGAGAAGAAAGTTGTTGCTTATACATCTCGCCAGTTGAAGCCTAATGAGAAGAACTACCCCACTCATGATCTCGAGTTGGCGGCAGTTGTGCATGCTCTTTTGACTTGGAGACATCTTCTCTTGGGAAGAAAAGTGGACATTTTCACTGATCACAAGAGTCTCAAGTACATCTTCACTCAGCCTAATCTCAACCTCAAGCAAACTCGATGGGTCGAAATGATTCAAGAGTATAATCCGAGTATTGAGTACACTCCAGGCAAGGCTAATGTGATTGTTGACGCTTTGAGCAGGAAGGCTTACTGCAACAGTCTGATTCTTAAGCCTTATCAACCCGAGCTTTGTGAAGCTTTCCGCAAACTTAATCTGCAAGTTGTTCCTCAAGGTTTCCTCGCCAACCTTCAAGTTTCTCCTACCTTGGAAGACCAGATTCGCCAAGCCCAGCTTCTTGATGCTATGGTGAAAAAGGTGAAGATTGGGATTGCCAAGAGTCAGTCCAAGTACAAGTGCTACCGCCTTGATGACAAGGACACTCTCTTCTTCGAGGATCGTATTGTTGTGCCCAAAGGTGAACTTCGTAAAGTGATCATGAACGAGGCTCACAATTCTCTCCTCTCCATCCACCCTGGGAGCACGAAGATGTATCAGGACCTTAAGCAAGCTTATTGGTGGACTCGAATGAAGCGCGAGATCGCTCAATTCGTGAATGAATGTGATGTCTGCAGAAGAGTGAAGGCAGAACACCAAAGGCCAGCAGGTCTCCTCCAACCTCTTGCCATTCCAGAATGGAAGTTTGACCACATTGAAATGGACTTCATGACTGGGTTTCCAAAGTCCAAGCGTGGCAATGATGCTATATTCGTTGTCATCGACAAACTCACCAAAGTGGCTCATTTTCTGCCTATCAAAGAGTCGATCACTGCAGTTCAATTGGCGGAACTCTATACCTCTCGCATTGTCTCTCTGCACGGTATTCCTCAAGTGATCTCTTCAGACCGTGGCAGCATCTTTACCTCGAAGTTTTGGGATTCTTTTCAGAAGGCCATGGGCACCAACATCCGCTTCAGCACAGCTTTCCATCCTCAAACAAGCGGTCAAGTCGAGCGTGTCAACCAGATTCTTGAAGATATGCTCAGGGCTTGTGTGATCTCCTTCGGCATGAAGTGGGAGGATTGTCTTCCTTATGCTGAATTCTCCTACAACAACAGTTTTCAAGCAAGTTCGGGCAAGGCCCCTTTTGAAATTCTGTATGGCAGGAAGTGCCGTACCCCTCTCGACTGGTCTGAAACCGGTGAATGTCAGCTTTTGGGTAATGACTTAATCATAGAAGCAGAAGAAATGTGCAAAGTCATTCGTGATAACCTCAAAGCAGCCCAATCCCGTCAGAAGAGCTACTATGATAGTAAGCACCGCGATTTGGCTTTCGAGATCGGAGATCATGTTTACCTCCGTGTCTCTCCTATGAAAGGTACTCGTCGCTTCGGTATCAAAGGGAAGCTTGCCCCTAGACACGTGGGACCTTTCAAGATTGTCAGCAAGAGAGGCGACCTCGCCTATCAACTCAAGCTTCCTTCAAACTTCACAAATGTTCATGACGTGTTCCATGTCTCTCAGCTTCGAAAGTGCTTCAAGACTCCTGACCGCACCGTCAACTTCGAGGACATTGAGCTCCAAGAAGATCTCTCTTATCGTGAGCACCCAGTTGCTATTCTTGAAGAGACTGAACGCAAGACTCGCAACAAGTCAATCAAATTTCTCAAAGTCAAGTGGTCACACCATTCCGACCGTGAAGCTACCTAGGAACGCGAGGATCACCTCCGTTCTGAGTACCTGGCATTCTTTCAGTCCTAGATCTCGGGACGAGATCCTTTCGTAGTGGTGGAGTGTTGTAACACCCCGGATGTAACTTTCCCTATTTGTACTCCAACTCTTGCCGTTTCCGGCGTTAAGTTATATTTATTTCCTCGGGTTCGGGTCTTTGTCTCCGTGTGTTGTTGTCGTTGTCATGCATCTCATATCATGTCATCATGTGCATTGCATTTGCATACGTGTTCGTCTCATGCATTCGAGCATTTTCCCCGTTGTCCGTTTTGCATTCCGGCGCTTCGTTCTCCTCCGGTGATCATTTCTAGCTTTCTTTTGTGTGTGGGTATAAAACTTTTCCGGATTGGACCGACACTTGCCAAGCGGCCTTGGTTTACTACCGGTAGACCGCCTGTCAAGTTTCGTACCATTTGGACTTCGTTTGGACTCCAACGGTTAACCGAGGGAACGAAAAGGCCTCGTGTGTGTTGCAGCCCAACACCCCTCCAACTTGGCCCAAAACCCACCAAACTCTGCTCCATCATCTAGAGCGTTCAATCACGATCGCGTGGCCGAAAACCGCACCTCATTTGGACTCTCCTAGCTCCACTTATGCCTATAAATAGCCCCCCCCCCGTTTTCGGATCTCTTTCCCTCTCCGAAACCCTAAAAAAAAGATCCCCGCGCGCCGGACACGTCCGTTGGCGACCGCGGCCAACCGGGAGGCGCCACGTGTCCCCGCCGACCTCCTCCTCCGCGCGGCCCGGCGAGCCCGCGGGAGGCCCGCCCCTCGCCGCCACCGGGCCAGATCCGCGCCGCCTGCCGCCTCTCTCTTCCCCGACGCCGTCCGCTGGCCCCGCGCCTCGCCGCCGCCACCGGCCGCTGCCGCCCCGCATCTCCGCCGCCTCGCCGCTGCTGCCCGGGCGCCGCGCCGCCCCGCGCCGCCCCGCTCCACTCCGTCCTCGCCGCCGTCCGGCCCCGCCGCCGCACCGCCCGGCCTCACCGCCCCCGGCCTCTCCCTCCTCGACTTCCGTGCTCCGGTGAACAGTGCGCGCCGGCGAGCCTCGGGAAGCGTGCAGATCTAAGATCCGAAATTTGACGGTTGACTTTTCCCTCCGAACCCTAATTTTTTATGCAATCTTTGACCTGTGATATCTCCACATCCGAAGCTCCGATTTGGACATATAGTATATCAAAATGTTCGTCTCGACGAATACATCATTTCATTCCATTGCATCATTTTCATTTGAGTTCATCTTGATGCCCGAAATGCTGCTAGTAGAAGGCTTCGTGAGTTATTTGTCAGATCTGCTAGTTCATTTTAGACTTTTGTCATTTTTGCCATGATTAATGTGTGCATGCTATGCCCGTGAGTTCTACATATGTTTTGTTAAGGGTTTTGTCATCTTTCAAGAGGTGCAACCCATGTATTTTTAGGATGTGTGTGGTGACTTGTGCAAGCTTGCAAAGTGGTGCACTTGCTAATTCTGTTTTCAGGGACTTAGAGATTTCGCTAAGTCTGGGATTGTTTAGTTCATGATGCCTTATGTTCTTGCTGTTTCCTAGTGATCCGTGCCTCTTTTGAGGATGATAAGTAAAGGAGTTTTGTTAATATTGTTATGCTCTATCCATCCATGTCTTTACTTGCAATTATGGAGCACCCTAGCTTGAGTCAATCAAGCTCTACTTTTGCTTCGTTGTGAATCTGGGCAGATCATCAACTTGTTTGCGATTTTGACGATGTTATTGTAGTTGATCCGTGCATGCTATGCCATTGTTCTTGCCATGTATAGCTTTTATTTTGTGCCTTCTTTAGGGATGTATGCTTGTCTTGCCATGACTTGCACCATGGTGAGTGCATCGAGCTCGTAAACATGCCTTCGTGAGTTATGTTTCAGCATGTCCCAGTTTTCATTAAGTCTGAAAACTGATTATGTTTTTGCTATGTTCGTGTGCTTGTTAGTATATTTTGTGATCCCTTTTGGCTCAAGGTCACTAAGGGACTTTTGTTAAGCTTGTTGAGTAGCTCCATGCCATGTCTTTCTTTGTCATGTTCAGGTCCTATCGCATGTTGTTTTGTTGCTCCGAAGAGGGCTATATGGTCTGAAATTCCAGACAAGTGTTAATTTCACCAAGTCTGAGATCTGTTTTACCATTTGCGTTTTTGCCATGCTTGTTTGAACCTCCTAATGGATGAATTGGCCATAGATCAGTGCTAGGCTTTTGTTAAGCATCGTGAATGCTTCCCTGCCATGTATTTTGTTGTATTGTTTGGGTGCTGTAGCATGTTCATTTCATTGCATTTAGATGCCTACTTGCTGTAAATCGCAAACCGGTGTCATTTTTGAATCGCTTGCCATTTCCAAACCGTAACTCCGATTCCGGCGTTCTTTATATTGTTTTCAAGCGATTTCATCTCATCTTTCCAGTGGCACCCTTGGAATTCCAAGTTGAGGCCAGGTTCATGCATTTCCTGTCATATCTTGCATTTTGCATCCCGCATCGCATCCCGCATAGCATATCATCTTTGCATCGTGTTGTTTGAGTTTGCACGTGGTTGATTGTATCCTTGTTGCTTGTTTGTCTTGTTTGGGTAGAGCCGGGAGACAAGTTCGCTAATGAGGAGCCCGTTGAGTTTGCTCTTGAGGATCCAGTCAACTCTGTCAACTATGCAGGCAAGATGATCATACCCTCGAAATCACTACTATCTTTGCTATGCTAGTTTGCTCGCTCTTTTGCTATGCCATTGCTACGATGCCTACCACTTGCTTGCAAGCCTCCCAATTGCCATGTCAAACCTCTAACCCACCATGTCCTAGCAAACCATTGATTGGCTATGTTACCGCTTTGCTCAGCCCCTCTTATAGCGTTGCTAGTTGCAGGTGAAGATTGGAGCCGTTCCTTGTTGGAACATTTATTTACTTGTTGGGATATCATTATATTGCTAAGTTATCTTAATGCATCTATATACTTGGTAAAGGGTGGAAGGCTCGGCCTCTCGCCTAGTGTTTTGTTCCACTCTTGCCGCCCTAGTTTCCGTCATATCGGTGTTATGTTCCCGGATTTTGCGTTCCTTACGCGGTTGGGTTATAATGGGAACCCCTTGACAGTCCACCTTGAATAAAACTTCTCCAGCAATGCCCAACCTTGGTTTTACCATTTGCCACCTAGCCTTTTCCCTTGGGTTTCGCGGACTCAAGGGTCATCTTATTTTACCCCCCCCCCCCCCGGGCCAGTGCTCCTCTGAGTGTTGGTCCAACCTAGAGCACCGTGCGGGGCCGTCCCTTGGCAACTTGGGTTACGTTGGCTCCCGTACGCTTAGCTTATCCGGTGTGCCCTGAGAACGAGATATGTGCAGCTCCTATCAGGATTTGTCAGCACAGCGGGCGGTGTTGCTGGACTTGTTTTACCATTGTCGGAGTTGTCTTGAATTACCGAGATACCGAGTCTGATCGGAACATCTTGGGAGGAGGCCTATTCCTTCGTTGACCGTGAGAGCTTGTCATGGGCTAAGTTGGGACTTCCCTGCAGGGAATGAACTTTCGAAAGCCGTGCCTGCGGTTATGGACAGATGGGAATTTGTTAATGTCCGGTTGTAGATAACTTGAACCTTAATTAATTAAAATGAATCAACTGAGTGTGTTACCATGATGGCCTCTTCTCGGCGGGGTCCGGGAAGTGGACACGGTGTTGGTGTAATGTTTGCGCAGGTTGTTCTCTAGTTTCTCGCTCGCGCTTTGCCTCCTCTTCTCGCTCTCTTTTGCGAATAAGTTAGCCACCATACTTGCTAGTCGCTTGCTGCAGCTCCACTCATATTTTACCTTGCCATACCTATAAGCTTAAATAGTCTTGATCGCGAGGGTGCGAGATTGCTGAGTCCCCGTGGCTCACAGATTACTATTACACCATATGCAGGGCCTGATGATTCCGCTCCAGGTGACGCGTATGAGCTCAAGTGGGAGTTCGACGAAGACTCTCAACGATACTACGTTTCCTTTCCCGATGATCAGTAGTGGTGCCCAGTTGGGGGTGAACGGGACCGTTGTCGCATGTTGGGTTCTCTTTTATTTTGGCGCCGTAGTCGGGCCATGAGTGTTTGGATGATGTAATGTTATTTATGTACTTGATTGACGTGGCGAGTGTAAGCCAACTATGTTATCTCCCCTTTCATTATTACATTACATGGGATGTTTGTGAAGATTGCCTAACTTGCGACATATGCCTTCATTGCGATTATGTCTCTAAGTCGTGCCTTGACACGTGGGAGCTATAGTCGCATCGAGGGTGTTACAGCGCGCCCCCTACCTCGTGAGCTCCTCGTGTGCCTTCCGGACTCCATTTTCTTGCACGATACGTATTTTGGTCGGTAAAAATTCACTATATATTCTCCCGAAGGTTTTCACTCCCATATCACGCAAATATTCTCTGTTCTTGTTTCGAGTTGTTTTTCTGACAGATCTAGATTATTATGACGTCCCCAAGTGGTTCCAAGGACAAGTTCTTCAAGAAGGTCATCAACCCTTACCTCGCGGAGGTGCTGCAACACCCTCAAACCATTGAGATGCGTGATGGGTTGCTGCACATCCGTGATGCTGAGGGACCAAAGGGAACCGAAAGCATGGAGACGAGGCTCGAAGCAACGGAGCAACAAGTTTTCAAGTGCCAGGGGATGGTGGAGCGTGGAATCAACGCTAGCCACACAATGCTCGCGGAGTTCACTAACAACTACAAGCCGGATGCCAAGAACACCGAGGAGGCCATCTTCAAGCTACATGAGAAGATCGAGCACCTCCAAGCCCAAATCTATGACCTGTAAAACCAAAACTGTGAGTATGAATATAGATTCAAAAGAATGAGTTTGGCTGTAGATTCAAGGATTCCAGAGACTCGATCATCCTTCTATGATGGTGAACCTATGCCTTGGAAGATGGATGACAAGCCCGCATCATCAACAACACCTCCACCTTCTTCACCAACCAAGGAGATATAATCACATGGGTATGGGCACTCCCCTTGGCAACTGCCAAGCTTGGGGGAGGTGCCCTGGTATCGTATCACAATCACAACTCCTATCTTTACCGTTTTCCTTAGTTCGATCCTATTAGTAGTATTTTGATCTAGTAGAATAAAGTTTATGGCATGATCTAGTTTTGAGTTTTGCCTTATGATCTCTCTATGTAATTGAGTCCGTGAGCTATATAATAAAGATTAGTGTTGAGTCAAGGGCTTGATTTTCTTGCTATGATCTTGGGTGAATAAAAGAAAAGAGAAAAACAATACAAAGAAACAAAAGTTCATATTGATCTTATTGATAGTAATGACTTCACATAGAAAGAGTGTGATGATTAAAAGTTGTTGGGAGTTGGCAGACATAGCTTTGGTCATCGTTGCAATTAATAGGAAGTAATAAGGAAAGAGAGGTTTCACATATAAATATACTATTATTTACATCTTTTATGATTGGGAGCACTCATCAAAATATGACATGCTAAAGAGTTGATGTTGGACAAGGAAGACAACGTAATGGGTTATGTTTTCTTATATCTAAGATAAAGTATGTTGTCATGGATCATCCAACATGTTGAGCTTGCCTTTCCCCCTCATGCTAGCCAAATTCTCAGCACCAAGTAGAGATACTACTTGTGCTTCCAAATACCCTTAAACCAGTTTTGCCATGAGAGTCCACCATATCTACCTATGGATTAAGTAAGATCCTTCAAGTAAGTTGTCATCGGTGCAAAGCAATAAAAATTGCTCTAAATATGTATGATTAGTGTGGGAGAAATAAGCTTTATATGATCTTGTGATGTGGAAATAATAAAAGCGATGGACTGCATAATAAAGGTTCATATCACAAGGGGCAATATAAAGTGACGTTCTTTCGCATTAATATTTTGTGCATCCAACCATGAAAGCGCATGGCAACCTCTGCTTCCCTCTGCGAAGGGCCTATCTTTTATTATTATCTTCTACCTTATGCAAGAGTCATGGTGATCTTCACCTTTCCTTTTTCATTTTATCCTTTGGCAAGCCCAGCATGTTGGAAAGAACCTGATATATATATCTAATTGGATATAGGGGGGCATGAGTTATTATTGTTGACATTACCCTCGAGGTAAAAGGTTGTGGTGCGAAACTATAAGCCCCTATCTTTCTCTGTGTCCGATTAAAACTCCGTAACCACAAGTATTGCGCGAGTGTTAGCAATTATGAAGGACTAGATGATAGTTGAGTATGTGGACTTGCTTTTTAGCTCTGACATAGACTCTTTCTGATGTTATGATAAATTGCAATTGCTTCAATGACTGAGGTTATAGTTTGTTGGTTCTCAATAAGGTTTGTGATTCATACTTTTACATTGTGAATAAATCATCACTTGAACATAAGTAATCATATGACAATATCTATATATGTTGCTGTTATGAGAATAATCATGATGCTTTCATGTCCGTATTTTATTTTTATCGACGCCTCTACCTCTAAACATGGGTACATATTTATTGTTATCGGCTTTCGCTTGAGGACAAGCAAGGTCTAAGCTTGGGGGAGTTGATACGTCCATTTTGCATCATGCTTTTATATCGATATTTATTGCGTTATGGGCTGTTATTTCACATTATGTCACAATACTTATGGCTATTCTCTCTTATTTTACAAGGTTTACATAAGGAGGGAGAATGCCGGCAGTTGGAATTCTAGGCTGGAAAAGGAGCAAATATTAGAGACCTATTCCGCATAACTCCAAAAGTCCTGAAACTCCATGGAATACCTTATAATAAATAATGAAAAATCCTCGCCAAAGATGAAGACCAGGGGGCCCACACCCTTTCCACGATGGTGGGGGCGCCCCCCCCCCTAGGGCGCGCCTCCCTACCTCGTGGGTCCCTTGGTGGGTCTCCGATGACCATCTTCTCCTATATGAAGTCTTTCGATGAGGAAAAAATAGGAAGGAACTTTTCGGGACGAGACTCCGCCACCACGAGGCGGAACCTTGGCGGATCCAATCTAGAGCTCCGGCAGAGCTGTTTTGCCGGGGATACTTCCCTCCCAGAGGGGGAAATCATCACCATCGTCATCACCAACGCTCCTCTCATCGGGAGAGGGCAATCTCCATCAACATCTTCACCAGCACCATCTCATCTCCAAACCCTAGTTCATCTCTTGTATCCAATTCTTGTCTCAAAGTCTGGGATTGGTGCTAGTAGGTTGCTAGTAGTGTTGATTACTCCTTGTAGTTGATGCTAGTTGGTTTAATTGGTGGAAGATCATATGTTCAGATCCTATATGCATATTATTACCCCTCTGATTATGAACATGAATATGCTTTGTGAGTAATTAGTTTGTTCCTGAGGACAAGGGAGAAGTCTTGCTATGAGTAGTCATGTGAATTTGGTATTCGTTTGATATTTTGATAAGATGTATGTTTTCTAGCCTCTAGTGGTGTTATGTGAACGTCGACTACATAACACTTCACCATTATTTGGGCCTAGAGGAAGGCATTGGGAAGTAATAAGTATATGATGGGTTGCTAGAGTGACAAAATCTTAAATCCTAGTTTATGCGTTGCTTCGTAAGGGGCTGATTTGGATCCATATGTTTCATGCTATGGTTAGGTTTACCTTAATACTTTTGTTGTAGTTGCGAATGCTTGCAATAGAGGTTAATCATAAGTGGGATGCTTGTTCAAGTAAGAATAGCACCCAAGCACCGGTCCACCCACATATCAAATTATCAAAGTATCGAATGCGAATCATATGAACATGATGAAAACTAGCTTGACGATATTCCCATGTGTCCTCGGGAGAGCTTTTCCTATTATAAGAGTTTGTTTCGGCTTGTCCTTTGCTACAAAAAGGATTGGGCCACCTCGCTGCACTTTATTTACTTTTGTTACTTGTTGCTCGTTACAATTTATCCTATCACAAAACTATCTGTTACCACTTGTTTCAGTACTTGCAGAGAATACCTTGCTGAAAACCGCTTATCATTTCCTTTTGCTCCTCGTTGGGTTCGACACTCTTACTTATCGAAAGGACTACGATAGATCCCCTATACTTGTGGGTCATCAGTGCCACAATTCTAAACCGTTAGCATTACGCACTGAACTATCACGTAGTCATCAAAACGTGTATGTCAGATGTTTCCCAACATCTACAGACGACGCTCGAGGTTCAGCACACTGAGCGGTGCATTAAGGACATAATCCTTCTGTGCAGCAATGAGGACAATCCTTAGTTTACGGACCCAGTCCGCATAATTGCTACTGTCAACTCTCAACTAAATTTTCTCTAGGAACATATCTAAAACAGTAGAACCAAAGCGTGAGCTACATAATTTGCAAAGACCTTTTGACTATGTTCATGATAATTAAGTTCATCTAATCAAATTATTTAATGAACTCCCACTCAGATAGACATCCCTCTAGTCATCTAAGTGATACATGATCCGAGTCAACTAGGTCGTGTCCGATCATCACGTCAGACGGACTAGTCATCATCGGTGAACATCTTCATGTTGATCGTATCCACTATACGACTCATGTTCGACCTTTCGGTCTTCCGTGTTCCGAGGCCTGTCTGTACATGCTAGGCTCGTCAAGTTAACCTAAGTGTATTGCGTGTGTAAATCTAGCTTACACCCGTTGTATGCGAACGTTAGAACCTATCACACCCGATCATCACGTGGTGCTTCGGAACAACGGACCTTAGCAACGGTGCACAGTTAGGGGGAACACAATTCTTGATATTTTAATGAGGGATCATCTTATTTATGCTACCGTCGTTCTAAGCAAATAAGATGTAAAAATATGACAAACATCACATGCAAATCATAAAGTGACATGATATGGCCAATATCATCTTGCGCCTTTGATCTCCATCTTCGAGGCGCGGCATGAACACCATCGTCATCGGCATGACACCATGATCTCCATCATCGTGTCTTCATGAAATTGCCTCGCCAACTATTACTTCTACTACTATGGCTAACGGTTAGCAATAAAGTAAAGTAATTACATGGCGTTTTCATTGACACGCAGGTCATAAATAAATTAAGACAACTCCTATGGCTCATGCGGGTTGTCATACTCATCGACATGCAAGTCATGATTCCTATTACAAGAACATGATCAATCTCATACATCACATATATCATTCATCACATCCTTTTGGCCATATCACATCACATAGCAAACCCTGCAAAAACAAGTTAGACGTCCTCTAATTGTTGTTGCATGTTTTACGTGGCTGCTATGGGTTTCTAGCAAGAACGTTTCTTACCTACGCAAAACCATAACGGTGATATGCCAATTGCTATTTACCCTTCATAAGGACCCTTTTCATCGAATCCGATCCGACTAAAGTGGGAGAGACAGACACCCGCCAGCCACCTTATGCATCAAGTGCATGTCAGTCGGTGGAACCAGTCTCACGTAAGCGTACGCGTAAGGTCGGTCCGGGCCGCTTCATCCCACAATGCTGCCGGATCAAGATAAGACTAGTAACGGTAAGCAAATTGAACAAATCGTCGCCCACAACTGCTTTGTGTTCTACTCGTGCATAGAATCTACGCATAGACCTAGCTCTGATACCACTGTTGGAGAACGTAGCAATAATTCAAAATTTTCCTACGAGTCACCAAGATCAATCTAGGAGATACTAGCAACGAGAGAGAGGGAGTGCATCTTCATACCCTTGAAGATCGCTAAGAGGAAGCGTTGCAAGAACGCGGTTGGAGGAGTCGTACACGTAGCAATTCAGATCACGGCCGAATCTGATCTAAGCACCGAACAACGGTCCCTCCGTGTTCAACACACGTGCAGCCCGATGAGATATCCCGCGCCTTGATCCAGCAAGGAGGAGGGAGAGGTTGAGGAAGAAGCTCCAACATCAGCACGACGGCGTGGTGGTGATGGAGCGGCAGTTCTCCGGCAGGGCTTCGCCAAGCTCACGCGGAGGAGGAGAGGTGTTGGGGATGGGAGGGGCTGCGCCTTGGATGTCGTGTTTCAGCCCTCCCCTCGCCCCTCTATTTATAGGGAGAAGGGGGAAGGGGGCCGGCCCCTCTAGATGAGATCTAGAGGGGGGCGGCGGCCAAGGGGGGGCTTGCCCCCCAAGCAAGGGGGGCGCCCCCTTTAGGGTTCCCCCCAAACCCTAGGCGCATGGGCCCTAGGGGGATGGCGCCCAGCCCACTAGGGGCTGGTTCCCTTCCACCTACAGCCCATAAGGCCCTCCGGGGCAGGTGGACCCTCCCGGTGGATCCCCAGAACCCCTCCGGTGGTCCCGGTACAATACCGGTATACCCCCGAATATTTCCGGTGACCGTATGATGACTTCCCATATAAAAATATTCACCTCCGAACTATTCCGGAACTCCTCATGACGTCCGGGATCTCATCCGGGACTCCGACCAACATTCGGTAATCACATACAAGTCTTCCTAATAACCCTAGTGTCATCGAACCTTAAGTGTGTAGACCCTACGGGTTCGGGAACCATGCAGACATGACTGAGACAACTCTCCGGCCAATAACCAACAGCGGGATCTGGATACCCATGTTGGCTCCCACATGTTCCATGATGATCTCATCAGATGAACCACGATGTCGAGGATTCAAGCAATCCCATATACAATTCCCTTTGTCA
The DNA here is from genome assembly GCF_056163025.1 of Triticum urartu. Classification (NCBI taxonomy): domain Eukaryota; kingdom Viridiplantae; phylum Streptophyta; class Magnoliopsida; order Poales; family Poaceae; genus Triticum; species Triticum urartu. Next base: position 358,939,526 of record NC_141875.1, read on the forward strand.
ATTGGTATGTTACTTGCCCGAGATTCGATCGTCGGTATCCCAATACCTCATTCAATCTCGTTACCGGCAAGTCACTTTACTCGTTCCGTAATGCATGATCCCGTGACCAACTACTTAGTCACAATGAGCTCATTATGATGATGCATTACCGAGTGGGCCTAGAGATACCTCTCCGTCATACGGAGTGACAAATCCCAGTCTCGATTCGTGCCAACCCAACAGACACTTTCGGAGATACCTATAATGCACCTTTATAGCCACCCAGTTACGTTGTGACGTTTGGTGCACTGCTACGTCTTGAGCTTGCGTTGGTTTTCCCCGAAGAGGAAGGGATGATGCAGCAAAGTAGTGTAAGTATTTCCCTCAGTTTTTGAGAACCAAGGTATCAATCCAGTAGGAGCCCACGCTCAAATCCCTCGTACCTGCACAAAGCGATAGCTACTCGCAACCAGCGCGATTAGGGGTTGTCAAGCCCTTCACGGTCACTTACGAGAGTGAGATCTGATAGATATAATATTTTTGGTATTTTTGATATAAAGATGCAAAGTAAAAAGTAAAAGCAAAGTAAATAGCAAAACAATATAATAGTGATGGAGATTGATATGATGAGAATAGACCCGGGGGCCATAGGTTTCACTAGTGGCTTCTCTCAAGAGCATAAGTATTCTACGGTGGGTGAACAAATTACTGTTGAGCAATTGATAGAATTGTGCATAATTATGAGAATATCTAGGCATGATCATGTATATAGGCATCATGTCCATGACAAGTAGATCGAAACATTCTGCATCTACAACTATTACTCCACTGATCGACCGCTATCCAGCATGCATCTAGAGTATTAAGTTAAAAACAGAGTAACGCTTTAAGCAAGATGACATGATGTAGAGAGATAAATTCATGCAATATGAAATAAACCCCATCTTGTTATCCTCGATGGCAATGATACAATATGTGCCTTGCTTCCCCTTCTGTCACTGGGTAAGGACACCGCAAGATCGAACCCAAAGCTAAGCACTTCTCCCATGGCAAGAACTACCAATCTAGTTGGCCAAACCAAACGGATAATTCGAAGAGACTTGCAAAGATAACCAATCATGCATAAAAGAATTCAGAGAAGATTCAAATATTATTCATAGATAGACTTGATCATAAACCCACAATTCATCGATCTCAACAAACACACCGCAAAAAGAAGATTACATCGAATAGATCTCCACAAGAGAGGGGCGGAACTTTGTATTGAGATTCAAAGAGAGAGAAGAAGCCATCTAGCTACTAACTATGGACCCGAAGGTCTAAGGTAAACTACTCACACTTCATCGGAGGGGCTTGGATGATGTAGAAGCCCTCCGTGATGACGGCCCTCTTCCGGCGGAGCTCCGGAACAGGCCCCAAGATGGGAGCTCGTGGATACAAAAAGTTGCGGCGGTGGAATTAGGTTTTTGGCTCCTGTTCTGATCGTTCGGGGGTACGTGTGTATATATAGGAGGAAGGAGTACGTCGGTGGAGCACCGAGGGGCCCCTGAGGCAGGGGCGCGCCCTAGGGGGGGCGCCCCCCACCCTCGTGACCACCTCTTTGATCCCTTGCAGTAGGGTCCAAGTCTCCTAGATCACGTTCGGTGATAAAATCATGTTTCTGAAGATTTTATTTCGTTTGGACTCCGTTTGATATTCTGTTTATCCCAAACACTGATATAGGCAAAAAAGCAGCAATTCTGGGCTGGGGCTCCGGTTAATAGGTTAGTCCCAAAAATAATATAAAAGTGGAAAATAAAGCCCAATATAGTCCAAAACAGTAGCTAATATAGCATGGAGCAATCAAAAATTATAGATACGTTGGAGACGTATCAGGCATCCCCAAGCTTAATTCCTGCTCGTCCTCGAGTAGGTAAATGATAAAAAGAGAATTTTTGATGCGGAGTGCTACTTGGCATAATTTCAATGCAAATCTTCTTAACTGTGGTATGAATATTCAGATTAGAAAGATTCAAGACAAATGTTTATATTGACATAGAAAATAATAATACTTCAAGCATACTAACAAAGCAATTATGTCTTCTCAAAATAACATGGCCAAAGAAAGTTATCCCTACAAAATCATATAGTCTGGCTATGCTCCATCTTCCCCACACAAAGTATTTAAATCATGCACAACCCCGATGACAAGCCAAGCAATTGTTTCATACTCTAACTTTTTCAAAACTTTTTCAATCTTCACGCAATACATGAGCGTGAGCCATGGATATAGCACTATAGGTGGAATAGAATGGTGGTTGTGGAGAAGACAAAAAAAGGAGAAGATAGTCTCACATCAACTAGGCGTATCAATGGTCTATGGAGATGCCCATCAATAGATATCAATGTGAGTGAGTAGGGATTGCCATGCAACGGATGCACTAGAGCTATAAATGTATGAAAGCTCAACAAAAGAAACTAGTGGGTGTGCATCCAACTTGCTTGCTCACGAAGACCTAGGGCAATTTGAGGAAGACCATCATTGGAATATACAAGCCAAGTTCTATAACGTAAAATTCCCACTAGTATATGAAAGTGACAACGTATGAGACTCTCTATATGAAGAACATGGTGCTACTTTGAAGCACAATATATGAGACTTGCTATATGAAGAACATGGTGCTACTTTGAAGCACAAGTGTGGAAAAAAGGATAGTAGCATTGCCCCTTTTTTATTTTTTTGGGACAATGCTCTATTGAATGATGATCATCACACTTCTATTTATTTACAACTCAATTATTACAACTCGATACTAAAACAAAGTATGACTCTATATGAATGCCTCTGGCGGTGTACCGGGATATGCAATGAATCACGAGTGACAAGTATGAAAGAATTATGAATGTTGTCTTTTCCACAAATACTATGTCAACTACATGATCATGCTAAGCAATATGACAATGATGGATGTGTCATGATGAACTAGATGGTGGAAAGTTGCATGGCAATATATGTCAGAATGGCTATGGAAATGCCATAATAGGTAGGTATGGTGGCTGTTTTGAGGAAGATATTGGTAGGTGTATGATACCGGCGAAAGTTGCGCAGTATTAGAGAGGCTAGCAAGGGTGGAAGGGTGGGAGTGCGTATGATCCATGGACTCAACATTAGTCATAAAGAACTCATATACTTATTGAAAAAATTTAGAAGTTATCAAAGCAAAGTATTACGCGCAGGCTCCTAGGGGGTAGATTGGTAGGAAAAGACCATCGCTCGTCCCCGACCGCCACTCATAAGGAAGATAATCAATAAATAAATCATGCTCCGACTTCATCACATAACGGTTCACCATACGTGCATGCTACGGGAATCACAAACTTCAACACAAGTATTCTTTAAATTCACAACTACTCAACTAGCATGACTTTAATATTATCACCTCCATATCTCAAAACAATTATCATGCTTCAATCTTTTCTTAGTATTCAACACACTCAAAAGAAAGTTTCACAAATCTAGAATACCAAGCATATTATTATTAGGCAAATTACCATGCTATTGAGAGACTCTCAAAATAATTTAAGTGAAGCATGAGAGATCAATAGTTTTTTTAAAACAAATTCACCACCATGCTCTAAAAGATCTAAGTGAAGCACATAGAGCAAAATTATCTAGCTCAAATGATATAAGTGAAGCACATAGAGCAAAATTATCTAGCTCAAAAGATATAAGTGAAGCACATAGAGCAAAATTATCTAGCTCAAAAGATATAAATGAAGCACATAGAGTATTCTATCAAATTTTAATTCATGTATGGCTCTCTCAAAAGGTGTGTACAGCAAGGATGATTGTGGTATACTAGCAAACAAAGACACAAATAATACAAGACGCTCCAAGCAAAACACATATCATGTTGGTGAATAAAAATATAGCTCCAAGTAAATTACCGATGGAAGTGGATGCAAAGAGGGGATGCCTTCCGGGGCATCCCCAAGCTTTGACTCTTTGGTATCCTTGGATTATCTTGGGGGTGACATGGGCATCCCCAAGCTTAGGCTCTTGCCACTCCTTGTTCCATAATCCATCACAAGAATTCACCCAAAACATGAAAACTTCACAACACAAAACTCAAAATAGAAAACTCGCGAGCTCCATTAGCGAAAGAGAACAAAAGACCACTTCAAGGTACTGTAATGAACTCATTCTTTATTTATAGTGGTGTTAAACCTACTGAATTCCAAATTCTATATGGATTATAAACTATTTTACTAGCCATAGATTCATCAAAATAAGCAAACAACACACGAAAAACAGAATCTGTCAAATACAGAACAATATGTAGTAATATGTATCTAGCGCAAGATCTGGAACCCCAAAAATTCTAAAATAAATTGCTGGACGTGAGGAATTTATCTATTAATCATCTGCAAAAATAGTTAACTAAATAGCACTATCCAAATAAAAATGAAAGCAGTTCTCGTCAGCGCTAAAGTTTCTGTTTTTGACAGCAAGTTCAACAAGACATTCCCCAAGTCTTCCCAACGGTTCTACTTGGCACAAACACTAACTAAACACAAAAACACAACCAAAACAGAGGCTAGATAATTTATTAATTACTAAACAGGAGCAAAAAGCAAGGAACAAAAATAAAATTGGGTTGCCTCCCAACAAGCGCTATCGTTTAACGCCCCTAACTAGGCATAACAAGCAAGGATAGATCTAGGTATTGCCATCTTTGGTAGGCAATCCATAAGTGGCTCTCATGATAGTTTCGTATGGTAATTTTATTTTCTTTCTTGGAAAGTGTTCCATGCCCTTTTTTAATGGAAATTGAAATCTAATATTCCCTTCCTTCATATCAATAATCGCACCAACCGTTCTAAGGAAAGGTCTACCAAGAATAATAGGGCAAGAAGGATTGCAATCTATATCAAGAACAATGAAATCTACGGGCACATAATTCCTATTTGCAACAATAAGAACATCATTAATTCTTCCCATAGGTTTCTTAATAGTGGAATCCGCAAGATGCAAGTTTAGAGAGCAATCATCAAAATTACGGAAATCTAGTAAATCACACAAAGTCTTGGGAATAGTAGAGACACTAGCACCCAAATCACACAAAGCATAAAACTCATGATCTTTAATTTTAATTTTAATAGTTGGTTCCCACTCATCATGAAGTTTTCTAGGGATAGAAACTTTCAACTCAAGTTTTTCTTCATAATATTGCATCAAGGCATCAACAATATGTTCGGTGAAGGCTTTATTTCGACTATAAGCATGTGGAGAATTTAGCACAGATTGCAACAAGGAAATACAATCAATCAAAGAGCAATTTTCATAATTAAATTCCTTGAAATCCAATATAGTGGGTTTAGCAACATCTAGATTTTTATTTCTTTCAATCCCACTTTCATCAATTTCATCATTAAGATCTAAATACTCCGAATTTTTAGAACGCCTTCTAGGTAAAGGATGATCATATTCAGTTTCATCAAGATTCATATTGCAAAATAAAGATTTAATTGGAGACATATCAATAACTTTTAGATCTTCATCATTACTTTCATAGGTATTCGGTTTAGCGGCCATCTTATTGACTAAGGTGGCTTGCATATCCAAAATTTCAGCAGTCATCTTCTTTAGACGAGCAATCTGGGATCTTATACCCTCAAATTCTTTAGACATATCATCAAGCTCTTTATTCATATAACTCATAAAACTTTTTTGTTCCTTAAGCTCGTTTCTAAAGAAATTATTATGCTCAAATTGCAAAACCATAAACTTCCTAACGTTGTTTTCGATCTCCTCTAACCTTTTGAGGTGAAGATCCCCAAATTTTGGTTGAGCCATCGTGACAAACAAGCAATCTAACACACGATCAAACAAAAAGCAAGCGGACAAAAGAGGCAAACAAAGAGGGAGGATAGAGAGAGAGGGAGAATAAAACAGAAAGGGTGAATTGGGGGGAGGAAAACGAGAGGCAAATGGCAAATAATGTAATGCAAGAGATAGGGATTGTGATGGGTACTTGGTATATTGACTTTTTGCGTAGACTCCCCGGCAACGGCGCCAGAAATCCTTCTTGCTATGTCCTTCATTGTCACTTACGAGAGTGAGATCTGATAGATATAATATTTTTGGTATTTTTGATATAAAGATGCAAAGTAAAAAGTAAAAGCAAAGTAAATAGCAAAACAATATAAAAGTGATGGAGATTGATATGATGAGAATAGACCCGGGGGCCATAGGTTTCACTAGTGGCTTCTCTCAAGAGCATAAGTATTCTACGGTGGGTGAATAAATTACTGTTGAGCAATTGATAGAATTGTGCATAATTATGAGAATATCTAGGCATGATCATGTATATAGGCATCATGTCCGTGACAAGTAGATCGAAACGATTCTGCATCTACTACTATTACTCCACCGATCGACCGCTATCCAGCATGCATCTAGAGTATTAAGTTAAAAACAGAGTAACGCTTTAAGCAAGATGACATGATGTAGAGAGATAAATTCATGCAATATGAAATAAACCCCATCTTGTTATCCTCGATGGCAACGATACAATACGTGCCTTGCTGCCCCTTTTGTCACTGGGTAAGGACACCGCAAGATCGAACCCAAAGCTAAGCACTTCTCCCATGGCAAGAACTACCAATCTAGTTGGCCAAACCAAACGGATAATTCGAAGAGACTTGCAAAGATAACCAATCATGCATAAAAGAATTCAGAGAAGATTCAAATATTATTCATAGATAGACTTGATCATAAACCCACAATTCATCGGTCTTAACAAACACACCGCAAAAAGATTACATCGAATAGATCTCCACAAGAGAGGGGGAGAACTTTGTATTGAGATTCAAAGAGAGAGAAGAAGCCATCTAGCTAGTAACTATGGACCCGAAGGTCTGAGGTAAACTACTCACACTTCATCGGAGGGGCTAGGATGATGTAGAAGCCCTCCATGATGACGGCCCTCTTCCGGTGGAGCTCCGGAACAGGCCCCAAGATGGGATCTCGTGGATATAGAAAGTTGCGGTGGTGGAATTGGGTTTTTGGCTCCTGTTTTGATCGTTTGGGGGTATGTGTGTATATATAGGAGGAAGGAGTACGTCGATGGAGCACCGAGGGGCCCACGAGGCAGGGGGCGCGCCCTAGGGGGGCGCCCCCCACCCTCGTGACCACCTCTTTGATCCCTTGCAGTAGGGTCCAAGTCTCCTGGATCACGTTCTGTGAGAAAATCACATTTCCGAAGATTTTATTCTGTTTGGACTCCGTTTGATATTCTGTTTATCTAAAACACTGAAATAGGCAAAAACAGCAATTCTGGGCTGGGCCTCCGGTTAATAGGTTAGTCCCAAAAATAATATAAAAGTTGAAAATAAAGCCCAATATAGTCCAAAACAGTAGATAATATAGCATGGAGCAATCAAAAATTATAGATACGTTGGAGACGTATCATGCACCCAAAGCATTCCTACGGTATCCGGGAGTTACACAATCTCATGGTCTAAGGAAATGATACTTGGCATTAGAAAAGCTTTAGCAAACGAACTACACGATCTAGTGCTACGCTTAAGATTGGGTCTTGTCCATCACATCATTCTCCTAATGATGTGATCCCGTTATCAATGACATCCAATGTCCATGGTCAAGAAACCATGACCATCTATTGATCAACGAGCTAGTCAACTAGAGGCTTACTAGGGACACGTTGTGGTCTATGTATTCACACATGTATTACGGTTTCCAGTTAATACAATTATAGCAAGAACAATAGACAGTTATCATGAACAAGGAAACACAATAATAACCATTTTATTATTGCCTCTAGGGCATATTTCCAACAGTTTGAAATTCATTCCCATTTCTTGCATGGGACCTAAGCATGCACCGGAGGACACAAATTTGTTTTTTCAACCAATTTATATGCACTCGAGCATGTGTATGTAGTTCAAATTTGAATTGTGCACATAAAATGCCTGGAAAACCCAGCTAATGTATAAATATGTCCAAACGAACCCCGAAAAAATCCAAAATTAAACACAACACTCCTGTTGTTCTATGTTGACACTAGAAATTTTTTGAAAGCAATAAGAGGCAACGGATATTGTTTCATCCCCAAACCTGGCATGTTCCCTACCGAAACCATCACACTTGTTGTGAGAAGCTCTGGTTTGGGAGAAGCTTATACCCAAACCTACCCCAAATGGGACAAATTTTTTACCACGGCATGTTGATGCCGCTCCATGATAGCATGCCAAGTTTCATGAATTTCAGACGAGTTTTGGATTTACTAGAATTTTAAAACCAAGTATCTCAATGTTTGCAGCCGAGTGACAATGGCAGAGTGTTTGAAATTCATTCCCATTTCTTGCATGGGACCTAAGCATGCACCGAAGGACACAAATTTGAGTTTTCAACCAATTTATATTCACCGGAGCATGTGCATGTAGTTCAAATTTGGATTATGCACATAAAATGCCTGGAAAACCAAGTTAATGTATAAAAATGTCCAAACGAACCCCAAAAAATTCCAAAATTAAACACAACACTCCTGTTGTTCTATGTTGACTCTACAATTGTTTTTGAAAGCAATAAGAGGCAGTGATACGTCCATTTTGCATCATGCTTTTATATCGATATTTATTGCATTATGGGCTGTTATTACACATTATGTCACAATACTTATGCCTATTCTCTCTTATTTTACAAGGTTTACATAAAGAGGGAGAATGGCGATAGCTGGGATTCTCGGCTGGAAAAGGAGCAAATATTAGAGACTTATTCTGCACAGCTCCAAAAGTCCTGAAACTTCACGGAAGTCATTTTCAGAATATGTACAAAATACTGAGTGCAAGAAGTTCCAGAGGGGGGGCCACACCCTGGCCACGAGGCTGGGGGGGCGCGCCCGCCTACCTCGTGGGCCCCTGGTGGCCCTCCGATGCCCATCTTCTGCTATATGGAGTCCTTCGATGAGAAAAAATCATAAGCAAGCTTTCGGGATGAGACTCCGTCGCCACCAGGCGGAACCAATCTAGGGCTCCGGCGGAGCTGTTCTGCCAGGGACACTTCCCTCCGGGAGGGGGAAATCATCGCCATCATCATCACCAATGATCCTCTCATCGGGAGGGGGTCAATCTCCATGAACATCTTCACCAGCACCCTCTCCTCTCAAACCCTAGTTCATCTCTTGTATCCAATTCTTGTCTCTAAGTCTGGGATTGGTACCTGTGGGTTGCTAGTAGTGTTGATTACTCCTTGTAGTTGATGCTAGTTGGTTTATTTGGTGGAAGATCATATGTTCAGATCCTATATGCATATTAATACCCCTCTGATTATGAACATGAATATGCTTTGTGAGTAGTTATGTTTGTTCCTGAGGACATGGGAGAAGTCTTGCTATTAGTAGTCATGTGAATTTGGTATTCGTTCGATATTTTGATGAGATGTATGTTGTCTCTCCTCTAGTGGTGTTATGTGAACGTCGACTACATGACACTTCACCATTATTTGGGCCTAGAGGAGGGCATTGGGAAGTAATAAGTAGATGATGGGTTGCTAGAGTGACAGAATCTTAAACCCTAGTTTATGCGTTGCTTCGTAAGGGGTTGATTTGGATCCATATGTTTCATGCTATGGTTAGGTTTACCTTAATACTTTTGTTGTAGTTGCGGATGCTTGTAATAGAGGTTAATCATAAGTGGGATGCTTGTCCAAGTAAGGACAGCACCCAAGCACCGGTCCACCCACATATCAGATTATCAAAGTACCGAACGCGAATCATATGATCGTGATGAAACATAGCTTGATGATAATTCCCATGTGTCCTCAGAAGCGCTTTCTCTATATAAGAATTTGTCCAGGCTTGTCCTTTGCTACAAAAAGGATTGGGCCACCTTACTGCACTTCATTTACTTTTGTTACTTGTTGCTCGTTACAAATTATCTTATCACAAAACTACCCGTTACCTATAATTTCAGTGCTTGTAGAGATTACCTTGCTGAAAACCGCTTATCATTTCCTTCTTCTCCTCGTTGGGTTAAACACTCTTACTTATCGAAAGGACTATGATAGATACCCTATACTGGTGGGTCATCAAGACTCTTTTCTGGCGCCGTTGCCAGGGAGTGAAGCGCCTTTGGTAGGTGGAATTTGGTACGGAAAAATTTATATAGTGTGCTAAAATTTACTGTCACTTGTTACTATGGAAAGTAATCCTTTGAGGGGCTTGTTCGGGGTATCTTCATCCCGACCAGTAGAGCATAGAGTTGCTCCTCAACCTACTGAACCTACTGAAAATGAAAATGTCTGCTTTGAAATTCCTTCGGGTATGATAGAAAAACTGCTAGCCAATCCTTTTGCAGGAGATGGAACATTACATCCTGATGAGCACCTAATATATGTGGATGAAGTTTGTGGATTATTTAAGCTTGCAGGTATGCCCGATGATGTTATCAACAAGAAAGTCTTCCCTTTATCTTTGGAGGGAGACGCATTGACATGGTATAGGCTATGTGATGATATGGGATCATGGAACCACAAACGATTGAAATTGGAATTTCATCATAAGTTTTATCCTATGCATCTTGTTCATCATGATCGTAATTATATATATAATTTTTGGCCTCGCGAAGGAGAAAGCATCGCTCAAGCTTGGGGGAGGCTTAAGTCAATGTTACATTCATGCCCCAATCATGAGCTCTCAAGAGAAATGATTATTCAAAAATTTTATGCTCGGCTTTCTGATAACAACCGCACCATGGTCGATACTTCTTGTGCTGGCTCTTTTATGATGAAGACTATTGAATTCAAATGGGATTTATTGGAAATAATTAAACGCAACTCTGAAGATTGGGTCTAGACGAAGGTAAGGAGTCAGGTATGACACCTAAGTTTGATTGTGTTAAATCTTTTGTGGATACTGATGTTTTCCGTAAATTTAGCACTAAATATGGACTTGACTCTGAGATAGTAGCTTCTCTTTTGCTACTCATGTTGATCTCCCTAAGGAGAAGTGGTTTAAATATCATCCTCCCATTGAAGTAAAAGTAGTTGCACCTATTAAAGTTGAAGAAAAGACTGTCACTTATAATGATCCTGTTATTCCTACTGCTTATGTTGAGAAACCACCATTTCCTGTTATGATAAAAGATCATGCTAAAGCTTCAACTGTGGTTCGTAAAAGCAATATTAGAACTTATACGCCTCCTGCGCAAGTTAAAGTTGAACCTAATATTGCTATTGTTAAGGATCTCTTGGCTGATAATATTGATGGACATGTTATTTATTTCTGTGATGAAACTGTTAGAATTGCTAAACCTTGTGCTAAAGATAAACATAGACCTATGGTAGGCATGCCTGTTATTTCTGTTAAAATAGGAGATCATTGTTATCATGGCTTGTGTGATATGGGTGCTAGTGCTAGTGCAATACCTATTGACTTATACAAAGAAATTATGCATGATATTGCACCTGCTGATACGTCTCCGACGTATCTACTTTTCCAAACACTTTTGCCCTTGTTTTGGACTCTAACTTGCATGATTTGAATGGAACTAACCCGGACTGACGCTGTTTTCAGCAGAATTGCCATGGTGTTATTTATGTGCAGAAAAAAAAGTTCCCAGAATGACCTGAAACTCCACGGAGCGTCTTTTTGGAAATAATAAAAAATACTGGCAAAAGATCAAGACCAGGGGGCCCACACCCTATCCACGAGGGTGGGGGCGCGCCTGCCCCCCTGGGCACGCCCCCCTACCTCGTGGGCCCCCTGGAGCTCCTCCGACCTCAACCCCAACTCTATATATTCACTTTCGGGAAGAAAAAAATAGAGGAGAAGGATTCATCGCGTTTTACGATACGGAGCCGCCGCCAAGCTCTAAAACCTCTCGGGAGGGATGATCTGGAGTCCGTTCGGGGCTTCGGAGAGGGGAATCCGTCGCCATCGTTATCATCAACCATCCTCCATCACCAATTTCATGATGCTCACCGCCGTGCGTGAGTAATTCCATCGTAGGCTTGCTGGACGGTGATGGGTTGGATGAGATTTATCATGTAATTGAGTTAGTTTTGCTAGGGTTTGATCCCTAGTATCCACTATGTTCTGAGATTGATGTTGCTATGACTTTGCTATGCTTAATGCTTGTCACTAGGGCCCGAGTGCCATGATTTCAGATCTGAACCTATTATGTTTTCATCAATATATGTGAGTTCTTGATCCTATCTTGCAAGTCTATAGTCACCTACTATGTGTTATGATCCGGCAACCCCTAAGTGACAATAATCGGGACCACTCCCGGTGATGACCGTAGTTTGAGGAGTTCATGTATTCACTATGTGTTAATGCTTTGGTCCGGTACTCTATTAAAAGGAGGCCTTAATACCCCTTAGTTTCCACTAGGACCCCGCTGCCACGGGAGGGTAGGACAAAAGATGTCATGCAAGTTCTTTTCCATAAGCACGTATGACTATATTCAGAATACAAGCCTACATTACATTGATGAATTGGAGCTAGTTCTGTGTCACCCTAGGTTATGACTGTTACATGATGAACCACATCCGGCATAATTCTCTATTACCAATCCATTGCCTACAAGCTTTCCATATATTGTTCTTCGCTTATTTACTTTTCCGTTGCTATTGCTATCATCACTACAAAATACCAAAAACAATACTTTTGTTATCATTACCTTTTGCTACCGTTACCACTACTATCATATTACTTTGCTACTAAATACTTTGCTGCAGATATTAAGTTTCCATGTGTGATTGAATTGACAACTCAGCTGCTAATACTTGAGAATATTCTTTGGCTCCCCTTGTGTCGAATCAATAAATTTGGGTTGAATACTCTACCCTCGAAAACTGTTGCGATCCCCTATACTTGTGGGTTATCAAGACTATTTTCTGGCGCCGTTGCCGGGGAGCATAGCTCTATTCTTTGAGTCACTTGGGATTTATATCTGCTTATCATTATGAAGAACTTGAGAGATCCAAGAACCAAGATTTATCCCTCAACTACGAGGGGAGGTAAGGAACTGCCATCTAGCTCTCCCCTTGATTCACCTTCTGTTTTGGGTAAGCTTGCGACACCTAAAGCTGCTTCTGCTATTGATTCTGATATGTCGCATGTTATTGATGATGCCACTTCTGCTATGCATGATACTTATGATGAAACTACTTCTATGCTTGATACTACTATGCCACTTGGTGAATTTCTTGATGAACAACTTGCTAGGGCTAGAGAGAATGAAATTATTGAAACTAGTAATATTGATGAAAGTGATGATGAAGACTCTCCCCCTAATAAATATGAATTACCTGTTGTGCCTGAGGGTTATGTTCTGGATGAAGAATCTGCTAGAGCTATTCTTGCTTGCAATGATAGATATGATCTAAAGAGGTTATTAGCTAAATGGAAGCAGCAATCCCTTAATGCTAGAATGAAACCTGAGCCTGCTTTTGCTACTTCACCTATCTGTGTTACTGATAAGGATTATGAATTCTCTATTGATCCTGGTATAATTACTTTGGTTGAATCCGATCCTTTTTATGGCTATGAATCTGAAACTATTGTGGCACATCTTACTAAATTAAATGATATAGCTACCCTGTTCACTAATGATGAGAGAACTCGCTACTTTTATATCCTTAAAATATTCCCGTTCTCATTAAAGGGTGATGCTAAGATATGGTTTAATTCTCTTGATCCTGGTTGTGTGCGTAGTCCCCAGGATATGATTTATTACTTCTCTGCTAAATATTTCCCTGCTCATAAGAAACAAGCTGCTTTAAGGGATATATATAATTGTGTGCAAATTGAAGAAGAGAGTCTCCCACAAGCTTGGGGGAGGCTTCTCCAATTACTTAATGCTTTGCCTGATTATCCTCTTAAGAAAAATGAAATACTTGATATCTTTTATAATGGACTAACCGATGTTTCCAGAGATTACCTGGATAGTTGTGCTGGTTCTGTTTTCAGGGAAAGAACACTAGATGAAGCTGAAATTCTGTTGAATAATATGTTGAAAAATGAAAATAATTGGACACTTACTGAGCCAACTCCTCAACCTATTCCTAAACCAACTCTGGAGAAAAGAGGTGTTCTATTTCTCAGTCCTGAAGATATGCAAAAGGCAAAGAAATCCATGAAAGAAAAGGGTATTAAAGCTGAAGATGTTAAGAATTTACCTCCTATTGAAGAAATACATGGTCTTAATTTACCGCCTGTTGAAGAAATAAATGGTTTTAATCCATCACCTATTGAAGAAACACATGGTCTTGATAACCCGACACAGGTAGTAAAGGTAAATTCTCTCTATAGATATGATAAAGCTGAAATCCCATTTACTAAGTTTGCTAGCCCATGCTTAGATGAGTTTTATAAATTTATGGTTAAGCAAGAAGACTTCAATGCTTATTTTGGTAGAGAATTAAAACACAGTGTTGATATGCTTGAACACTTGGGTGATTATATGGCTAATGTTAAAGGTGAATTTAAACTTATTGGTAAACATGCTTCTATGGTTACCACTCAAGTAGAACAAGTACTTAAAGCTCAAAATGATTTGCTCAATGAATTGAATAGTAAGAATAATGATTTTTTTGTTAGAGTGGCTACTAGAACTGGTAAGATGACTCAGGAACCTTTGTATCCTAAAGGTCACCCTAAGATAATTGAGCAAGATTCTCAGAGAAATAATATAGATGCACCTAGTCCTTCTACAAGGAAGAAAAAGAAAAATGATAGGACTTTGCATGCTTCTAGTGAACCTATTACTAAAGCACCTGAGAATCCAAATGATATTTCTATTTCTGATGCTGAAACACAATCTGGTAAGGAACCTGGAACTAGTGATAATGTGAATGATAATGTTCATGTTGATGCTCAACCTAGCAATGATAATGATATAGAAATTGAACCTGCTGTTGATCTTGATAACCCACAATCAAAGAATCAACATTATGATAAGAAAGACTTTGTTGCTAGGAAACATGGTAAAGAAAGAGAACCATGGGTTCAGAAACCCATGCCTTTTCCTCCCAAACCATCCAAGAAAAAGGATGATGAGGATTTTGAGCGCTTTGCTGAAATGATTAGACCTATCTTTTTGCGTATGCGATTAACTGATATGCTTAAAATGAATCCTTATGCTAAGTACATGAAAGAAATTGTTAATAATAAAAGAAAGATACCGGAAGCTGAAATTTCAACCATGCTTGCTAATTATACTTTTAAGGGTGGAATACCAAAGAAACTTGGAGATCCAGGAGTACCCACTATACCATGCTCCATTAAAAGAAACTATGTTAAAACTGTTTTATGTGATCTTGGAGCCGGTGTTAGTGTTATGCCTCTCTCTTTATATTGTAGACTTGATTTGAATAAGTTGACACCTACTGAAATATCTTTGCAAATGGCTGATAAATCAACTGCTATACCTGTCGGTATTTGTGAGGATGTGCCTGTTGTGGTTCCAAACGTTACTATTTTAACAGACTTTGTTATTCTTGATATTCCCAAGGACAATAGTATGTCCATTATTCTTGGAAGACCCTTTTTGAATACTGCAGGGGATGTTATTGATTGCAACAAAGGCAATGTCACTTTTCATGTTAATGGTAATGAGCATACGGTACACTTTCCGAGGAAACAACCATAAGTTCATAGTATCAATTCTACTGGAAAAATTCCATCGATTATTTTTTGAGGTTTTGAATTTCCTCTTCCTACTGTCAAGAAGAAATATGATATTCTTATTGTTGGGGATGTGCATATCCCCGTTAAGGTAACCTAGTGTTATTCGAAAATTCTCCGGTTCCATGTTATTCGGAATGAGTTTGTTAACAAGACTTGATCAACCTTGTTAATGGATTCCTTTTGATGATCATGAGATGGATGAATTTAGAAAAAACAACTCTCTGTACCCTCCTTTTACTTTCTGTTATTCATATTAAATAAAATAAAAATAGTATTTTCTGTATGTTATCTGAATTATCTGTGCAATATAAAAATACCCCAAAATAAAAGTTCCCCAAATGTCCTGAAATTTAAATATGACTTTTTCTGGAATATTTGAGAATATTTGGCACTGAGAACACAGCAGGGGGGCATCCACCTGGCCACGAGGGTGGAGGGTGCGCCCTACCCCCTGGGCGCGCCCCCTGCCTCGTGGGCCCACGGTGGACCTCCTCCACTTATTCCTGCACCCACACACTCCTTCTTCCTCCCACAAACACCATTATCCAGTTCAAACCCGAGTCCAAGCTCATTTTGCTGCCATTTTCGATCTCCTTGCTCAAAGCACCTCTCACAAAACTGCTTGGGGGATTGTTCCTCTGTATGTGACTCCTCCATTGGTCCAATAGTTTTTGTTCTAGTGCTTTATTCATTGCAAATTTGTGCTGCCTAGGTGACCCTGTTCTTGAGCTTGCACGTCAAACTTATATGGTTCCAAGTAGTTTTGATGCATGATATAGGCTCTAGGCACTTGTAGGAGTAGTTTCTATCAATTTTGTTGAGTTTGGTTTACTTTTATTTGAAGTTACTAAAAATTTCAGAAATTTTTCAGAGGAAGAAATATGTTTAGGAAAATGTACCAAGGTGGTCCTTCAAGGAAGCAAGGACCCAAGCTTGCAATGCGTGATGCTGATGATGAGCCACCGAGGGACGCTCCAGTGCGGCCTTGTGAATGGCCTTCAGAGGACTTCATGGATCGAGCGGGAATTCAGGAAGAATTTAACGCATATTTGCGTAACGCTGATATTGTGAGCTTCGAGGAAGAAAATTGCCGTCAGTACCACTATCTCACTAGTTCCTTTGTGAGGAGGTTTGAATTTTCATCTTTGCATAATTCTCAAACTGTCCTATTTGATCTTTATGAAAATTCTTACACTATGGACTTAGAGGACTTTACCACTGCTTGCAAACTTCCACAATGGGGTAGTACTAGTGAACCTCGCAAATCTGAATTTAGAGATTTTCTTGGTAGTATAACTGTGGGCGAATCTAGAGATATAGCACAAGCCACCATAGGGAGCATTCACGTTCTTGTTATACATTATTTTGGCCTCTTCATAGGTAGATGCATTAACGGTAAGATGAAGCATGTCACATGTGTGTCCCTGACCTCACCATTCTTAGGAGTGCTGTGTTAGGAGATAAATCTTATAATTTGGGAGCCATTGTTGCACGTAGATTGCATCTTAATAGATTTAATGGAGATTTCTTTGGTGGAATTTATGCAACCCGCATAGCTAATTTTCTTGGTATAACCATACATGAGGATGATATTGAGTTGCCTCCTGCTTATTTGGATTATGAGGCTATGGCTCGTCATCAGTTTGTTGAGAGGAACGATCAGTTCCTCCAGTACCGACTAATCTTTGACAGACGATGCACCTATCGCGTCGCTCTCCCTGCTCCTACTTTCTTTGACTTTCAGGCAAAAGGGAGATATTCTATAACCAGAGAGGAGGCGGAAAAGTATAAGAGGAGAGCTGAGATAGCTCGCCTCCAAGCTCCAGCCCACGATGCAATGACTGCTGCATCTTAGTACGACCCCAACTACAACTTTGGATATCTGCCAGGCCATCCGTGGCATTAGACCAACTTAGGCCAAAAGCCTAAGCTTGGGGGAGTACGTATTTCTCACCGACATTACATTCATGTTCACACACTCATTGCTAGATGTCGGTGCTCATACTTTTTCATTGTATCATCCATGCTAGTTTATTTCCTTTTTATGCTTTCTTCTTGTGTGTTTAATAAACCTTAAGAAAAAACAAAAAAAAAGTAGTTGTAGCTATTAGCTAGTTTTAATTTACATGCTTGTAGTAGTAATTAAAAATAAAAGCCAAAAAGATTTTATGTTCTTCTTTTGCTTGTTGGGAGCTTTCCCGTGTAAATAGTTTTATTTCTTTTCTTTTCTTTGGGGGTCGATAGGAGAAGACCATAATTAAATTGTTGAAGTGGCTCTTATATGCATTATTGTTGATATAACAAAAGAGCCCATATTGCCTTGTCTTCTCCTGTTTATTGAATGCTTGCAGATTCCAACTTAGTCCAATGCACGTGCACTATTATTATTATCCACATCGTTCGGTCATGCAAGTGAAAGGCAATTATGATGATATATGATGGACAGACTGAGATGAGAAAAGCTGGTATGAACTCGACCTCTCACTACAAAAAAAAGACACATCCATGACACTTTGGGTCGAACGAAATTTTTTTCTGTCATACATATGACGATAATTGTGACAAAACCCGGTATCATCATAGATGTGGTGGGCTCCTACTTCTATGACAAAAAATCATGATAGAAAATGGGCTTTTCATCTTGGGAGGGCTGGAGACGCAGTTGCATGACATTCTTTGGGCCCGTCCATGAAGGAAAAAACCGTGGTAGAAGCGAGGGCGAGGAAAATTTCGAGGAGTTCCCAGTTACGGTGGGAGGTCGGGGGCCGAGCGATGCGCGCTTCTCTCGTACACGTACGCGCGTGTGTGCGAGGCGTTGGCTCTAACTGAACCCGAGCGAGGCGTTGGGCTCTAACTGAACCCGAGTGATTGCACTGCAGGCTACGCGTTACTAAACCTGAGCGATCGATCGATGGCTGTTAACTGAACCCGATCGAGCGATTCCTTCGCTACTGCTGCTAACTGAAGCTGATCGATCCTGCCTCTGGATGAACAGTGAGCGTTGCGGGGGGGTGGATGAACAGGACCCCGTGGTGTTGCCTCTGGATGAACAGGACCCCGATCGATCGAGCCGGTTGGGGCTGGATGAACAGGACCCCATGGAGGGCTGGATGAACAGGACCACCCCGTGGAGGGCAGGATGAAGAGTAGACGGTGGAGGGCAGGATGAACAGTAGCCCGTAGAGAGGTGGTTGAACAGGAGCCCGTGGAGAGGGCTGGTTGAACAGTAGCCGGTGGAGTAGCGCGCAGTGGAGGCTGGATGAATAGGAGCCCGTGGATGAATGGTCGCAGGTGGAGGCTGGAGGAGGTCGACGGTGGATGAACAGTAACTCGTGGAGGCTGGAGGGGGTCGACGGTGGAGATGAACAGTATCCCGTGGAGTCCCGTTTTGCGGTACGCCACACCCCTCCCGATGAACAGGACCTACGTTTCGACCGTAGCGCTCCAACACAAGTTCGTTTCGTCCGTTTTGCGGTATGCCACACCCCTCCCGATCAACAGGACCCCCGTTTCGACTGTAGGAGGTCCGTTTCCTCCATTTTGCGGTACGCCAGACCCCTCCCGATCAACAGGACCCCGTTCCGAATGTAGGAGGTCCATTTCCTCCGTTGTGCGGTACGCCAAGCCTCGTCTCCATCGCCTGTTCCGTCCAAGCCCTCCTGATGAACACGACCACGCATTCCGTTCCGACCCAGCCGGTTGGCTCCCACGCATTTCGTTGCCTCCAGATGAACACGACGCATTCTGTTGCCTCCCCATGAACACGACGCATTCTGTTGCCTTCCCATGAACACGACGCATTCCGTTGCCTCCCCATGAACACGGCGACGACGCTGTTTCTCCGTTCCGACCCAGCCATGTCAACGAGCCCTCGCTGTACGTATGCGCGAGTAGGTGTTCGAGACCCCGCCCATATGTACACATACGTGGTCGTATTTTCTTTCTTGCACCCTGGCTGCTGTACGTACGTGTACATGCTACGTGCGCGCCTCTACTACGACACGTGCGCGCCTCTACATCGACCAGTATATATGTACGTACACGTTCGCGACCAGAATGACAACGCTACGTACGCTTCAACCAGGTGGGTCCCGACTGTCAGGCACTTCCTTGCGTGCGAAGATTAGCTGGTGGGTCCCAGCAGTCAGGGGCAAACGTTTTTTTCGCGAAATACGGTGGCCCGTCCGGTGGGTCCTCGCTGTCAGGTAGAGGAATAATTATTTTACGCGTAATAAGGAGGCACTTCCTTGCTGCGGCTGTGGACCCAGCTGTCAGCGTCTCCACGCACAGTACTCTTCCGATGGAAGTCAGTCGTTGACCACATTGACCACGCCGCGCCGAGAGCACCACGGCGGTGGACGACGGCGAGGCCTAGGAAGGGGACGACGCGGAGCTGGGGAAGACGCGGCAGTGGAAGCCCGCGCGGAGAGGAGTACGAGGGTTCAGTGGTTCGGTTGTGGTGTGAGGCTGCCGTCGCCGCAGGGCCTGGCCAGCGGTGGGAATAGTAGGGGGCAGTGAGGCCTCCGTGGCAGCACAGCCGGCCACGGGAGGAAGGAGCATGCGGCACGACCGGCGCTGCTTTGGGCGGCTGGAGCAAGAAGACCAGAGGTTGAAGAAGCACTACGGCCGTTGGATGGACATCGTACGGTCACTGGAGCTATAATCGTTCATATTGACTAAGTTGACAAAGCCCTTCGTCCCCGTCAACTTAGTAGGCCCACAAGTCAGCCTCCCACCAAGGTGGGTCCCAGCTAGCTGGGGGAGTATTCATTTTTTTGTGCGTAATAAGGAGGCACTTCCGGTGGGTCCGAGCTGACAGCGGGGGGAACGTTTTTTCGCGAAATATGGTGGCCCGTCTGGTGGGTCCCAGCAGTCAGGGGGAAACGATTTTTTTCGCAAAATACTGGTGGCCCGTCCGGTGGGTCCCCGTTGTCAGGTGGAGGAATAATTATTTTCCGCGTAATAAGGAGGCACTTCCTTGCGGCTGCCGTGGACCCAGCTGTCAGCCTCTCCACGTACAATACTCTTCCCATGGAAGTCGGTCATTGACCACATTGACCACGCCGTGTCGAGAGCACCACAGCGGTGGACGGCGGTGAGGCATAGGAAGGGGACGACGCAGAGCCGGGGAAGACGCGGCAGTGGATGCCCACGCGGAGAGGAGTACGAGCATTCATCGGTTTGGCTGCGGTGTGAGGCTGCCGTCGCCGTAGAATAACAGGGAGTGTGGGTGAGTAGAGGGATGCCCTAGCCAGCGGTGGGAGTAGTAGGGGGCATTGAGGCCTGCGCGGTAGCACGGCCGGCCACGGGAGGCGGGAGTAGGCGGTCCCGCCGGCACTGCTTTGGCGGCTGGAGCAAGAAGATCAGAGATTGAGGAAAAACGACGGCTGTTGGATTGACATCCAACGGTTACGTCTGCTAGAATCGTTTGTTGACGTATATGATAACTAAAAAAATCTTGCATACGCGTCAACTAAACAGGCCCACAAGTCAGACCACTCCCTCTTTTTTTTAATAATTTATATAGCTCATGGCAACTTCTTATGCAATTTATTGCAGTCGTTTTTTTGGTTGGCCAGGGCCAATTTCGCATATTTCTGTGGGTTCCAAACTATTTTTAATACCGAATGTCCAGCCAGATGTAAAGTACTTTGAAGATATATTTAAATTAGGTTAATGCCCAGTGAAATAGGAATCTGAAAATGTAATAAAATTTAGAAATTATAAAGTAATTGCCAATTTGTCATCTGTTTTTATATTTACAACCCATTTCATATTACTTTCAAGATTTGCAGGCGTCTTGAAAGAGTTGTAGCCCATCAAGGCGTAGAAAAATAAGTAGGCCTGGATTGGGTATTCTTCAGAAAAAATAAACTGGGCTCATTTTCACAAAGAAAAAAATAGCTGGGCTGGTCACATGGTGAACATAAAATATAAGCCTGGGCTAGACAGGCCACAGCCCAGTTCAAACCCTGCTCCGTCTCAACAATACCAAACAAAAAAATGCTCGAGTAGCTACGTCCCAGGTGTCAGTCGATCTTGTGTTGTTCTCTTGTCTATTGACTATATACGCTCACAATGCCGTGGGTCCCAGATGTCAGGAAAACACTAGGAGGAAGCATTTTATTTTTCCATACGCTGACATTGTGGGCCCCTATTGTCATCCTCTCCACGTACTTCTGCCGATTCCTGTTGTTTGTTGACCATGTTAACAACGCGAGAGGGCGGCGCCGTGGCGAGCGCACCAAAGCACGCGGAGGACATCGGCGTTAACGATTTTGGAGACGGTGGGGCGGCGATGCGTGCGCTGAGGCGCAGCCAGCCGTGGGAGGCGGAAGCAGGCGGGCCCGCCGGCGCTGGTTTGGTTTTGGCGGCTGGAGAAGACAGGACTGAAGAAACACGACAGACTGTAAAAGCAGCAGGAGTACTTAACAACCTTAACTGAAACCAGCAGGGGCACTTAACAACCAAAGCTGAAAGCAGTATGAGTACTTATACAGGTTCAACCGTACAAAGCACGCCTCGAACAGTGCTACTTTGCCTACAGTTAACCAAGGGTGAGGCCGCCAAGCCCCAGGACAAGGTCCAGGCGCCACCCCACGCATCCACAACCTTCTGAAAGCGGCTTCATCTCGCAACGTGGTCAATAAACAGGATATTCGCTTTAGAGCCATGGAAAAGCATGAACATAATCTTCTGTCCTATTCTCCAAGATGGACGGGCCTTCATTATTTGAGACCACCCATGAATAAGTATCTTTTCACCTCCAAGGGGAATTGAGTAGGTCGACATAAACATCATGTTGTGACCAAGCGCAAGTCTGACCCGACCATGGTTAGGCATCTGTATAGGAACAATAGAACTCGGCAGTTCCTGTTTCAAGAAGATCACAGCTGTAAAACTGTGTATAAGCAATAGTTTATGAACAACATATATAACAGAAAACAGCTCGTACCATAAGTTTCTCGACACAGTTGGACCTGTTCAACGAGTGCAGCAGTGGCAGACATATCCCACGTTGCCTTCCACCATTGAAACGCCCCACAAGGACCTCAAGACGATCAATAAAGTGTAGGAACTTGTGGATGTCGATCCAGTCAACTTCAGTGCCATTAGTAATAGCCGATTTATTACAGAGTAACAAACGAGCAGACTGCTTAACTCTGAAAAAACCAACACGTGCCACCAATTATAAGAAAATATTAGTTAGAAGTAGCATCTTGGTGAGAGATTCGTTGCTCTTCTAAAGTTAAATTGTGATTAGTTAGACAGAATAGGTGGATTAAGAAGTAATCGAGGCAACAAGCAAGAACCAGATACAAAACTAACATGGATGAACAATTGGAACGACGTCGGGGTGGAAGATCGCAGTGAAGATGAGACCAGGTTCTGCTATTTCCATCAACATTCGTGCGCCAACTTTCAGTCCGTAACACTTGAGAAAGTTTATCCAAGTTCGGCCATAAAAAAAACAGCGATCTTCTTGGTTCATGAACCCAACTCGGAACTTATATCCATGGCTTGTCTTCACTGTGACCATTAAACTAGTGTATTCAGTTATGGCAAGGCCGAGCATCTTGAGTACATGTGTTCTAGCAGAGCAAATAATACAGTGCAGGAAAAATAATATGAGAACACAGCATGTTCAAAAAAAACCCACCCTCTCAGATAGAAAAGAGGATTCTAGGAACATACTATGCACGTTTCAAAATGTTGTGTTAGGATGAGAAGGAACAAGTGTGGCGTCTCGCCGAGGGCACAGAAACCTGTAGGGTAATCGCACTTTGGGCACTGCAAATGAAACACACTAGATTCAGTAGGAAGAAAAATGCATCAACGGCGGCGGCTGCCATCCTAGGATTACCTGCGACCAAGGGACTTGGGTTTATCGGGGATGGATGAAGAATTTGTACCTGGTTCTCCATGAGAAAACCCTATGCAATCGCCGAGAGGGGGTTTTCTCTGAACAAGCATATGAGGGAGAAGGGGATTCAGGCCCAGTGAAATATTGCCGCTTCGTCCGTCCAGCTTACTGCTAAAGCTGGAAAGGGGGGGTTGTGATTTGACGGCTCATTGGGCATTACTGCGGCGCTACGACCGGGGTGTGTCTACCGTGAAGTTGTGCACTCTAATTTGTGCATATGGCACGTGGACCCCGTTGCTGGTTGCCCCACATATCAGCGAAAGGAAGTAGAAAGACAGGAGTAACTAGTTACACACAAATATATATTTTGACAGAGAGATACTCCCTCTATAAAGAAATATACAAATCTTTTATATCACAGGCTCACCTTGCCGAGAAATATACTCCCTCTGCAACGCATGGGCATTATGGGGGTTCAGCTTTTTTATGGGGGTTCAGCTGAGAATATAATACTCAGATAGGCTCACAGTTCTAGACTTTGGGCCGCAGGCCGACCATGCATGTTTGGGGGCCCATGTGTTCTACCTCAGCGCTTTTCATATTGCAAGCGATCGGTACGGCACTGGTTTTAGATGCTGTCACAAGGCGAATACACAAAATTGAATAAAGCACGGCAGCTGTTGGAATGAAATCGAACGATAGTTCGTAACCAGCAATCAGAGTTGCAATTCTATCAACGATATACCATGTGATAAATAATATTGTCGTACTACTTATACACATAGGACACTTGTTTCACCATGCTAGATTATTACATCAAAATCTCCCGGAGGATAGATCAGTTCGGCAGTTGCGTGCTGCTACTGAAGAATTTCAAAGTTGATTTGGACCAGCTCTCCTTGCCGAGAAAGTTCGATTTTGACATCATCCCCTACTGCAAAATATGATTTAGATTTGAACCTTGACCATCCTTTATCATCAATCATCATGCGACCATCCTTTGTACTTATATTGAGCAGGTTCATTCACACCAAGGCTGCGCATGGTAAGAGAAACTTGGCCGCGGTCGCCCGGATTGTTGAACGACTCCCTCGTTGCTCTAGAAATTCTCTATTTGCAAACAAGAAGACATACCCAAACAGTTAGATCAACACAGTGAATCATATGAAACAACATGGAAAGAAAAAAGAACGAAGCACTTGGGCGGCCAATGCTTACCAAGAAGGTGGACATGTCAGTTTTTGTAAGGACTTTGGTATATGAAGTGCGAACTGCAGCCCAGTCTGTTGTCGATGCAACTGCATGGGCCGGAGCAGATGCAAGTGCAAGTGTTGGTGCAGGTGCCGAAGCCGCTGTTGCTGCCGGAGATGGTGCTCTTGTAGAACTGGTGCCGGTGTCAGAGCAGGTGCCGGTGTCGATGCCCGATCCTCCGGTAGATCAGACTGATCCACTAACGCGGTCGGTGCCCAACCCTCAGCTGGATCAGACTGAGCTGCTGTCGTTGTCAGTGCTAGAGGAACTGTCGGTGCTCGATCTGTGCGAGACAGCGGCGATCGTGTCTGGTTTGCTATGATCAGCTTTCTAACTTGACTAGGATCTGTGACCGTGATCCAGTCTCTTTCTTCATTTCTTTTAAACGCGAGAAGGACTAATTGTGCCGTTTTTGTTAAACCAAACTGCAGTTCATCATAGGGATTCAGCTTGTACTCAGACAACAGACTGATCCAATTTTTTCCAGTAATATAAGTGATGGATGGTGCCTTCGTTACTGACACGACATAAGAAGTGAAACCTGCAAAAATAGCCATCGTAGAGCAAACCAAACGGTTTATTCTATGATGAATGTCACATGGCAAAACCTGCATAGTAAAATTGCAGGAAAAGAAAGAAAACATGACATTAAATCAATAAGATTTAGACAGTAAATCAATAAGATTTACTTGATGTGACACGAGTGAATCCTTAGCAGGAAATCACTATGTTGAAGTACTAAACAGAAGATTGATCGTCCAACTACGTGTGGCATGCAGGGGCCCCGCCTACTCCCACAAGCAGGACAGTCCAAAGGTCGTGACAAATCGTATGGACCGAACATCCATGGGGCTAGAAATCCTGGTGGGTGCGATAAACCCTGCAATGCATACAGATATTGGAGTGTAACCATAATTGATAGACCGTCGTCACAAAAAATATGATATGGATACTTCAAAATATATAGACTGAATTGAGTGGACAGACATTAACATAGCCCGTTCTCAGGACTGACCACACACCAAAAGCGGCAGTACTAATAAACAATACAGGGTTCACAAACACAAATCAAGTACTGAACAATAGTACTTACTACAGACAAGCAAAGTTGCACTAACTAAACTCTGCAGACTATTTTTGGCCACCGACCTACGGGATGAACCCCGCATAACTTACTAGGCCATGGACTTCGTGTGAGATGTCTACATGCACCATCACCATCTTGTCAACCTTGGAGAACCTAACAGAGTGGTCTTTCCACTCATAAACATGATGATGAAGACAGGACGCATCAGATTCGTTGGGAAGCTTTACAAGAACCACACCCTTCGTAATCGAAGGCACAGCCAGGAAATTGTTGTGGTCAAGTACAGCCTCGAGAACACGCCTGACAACAATGCTATAGGAAAACACTAGTTCAGGACACGTGGCGACAAGGACACAGCAGCTGGACAGTTCAGTAGTAGAACTCATCATCAGGTCTTCCAGTTCACACGGCATGACTTTGAGAACTTCATCTCCACCGCGGACCTGGTTCTAATTCAAATAGAAACCATATTTTATTACTACCTCCGTTCAGAAATATAAGATGATTTTCGATATTATACTCCATATATGACTACATATACGCACAGAAATGAGTGAACAAAGATACTAGAACATGTCTTCAAAGGCATGAGAGCAGAGGGATTACATGCAATATCCATAACACAAGTTACTGAGGCAAATATACCCTCTTAAAAGGTAGCATTGATGTTCATAAAGTACTCCCTCCGTTCCAAAATTCTTGTCTTAGATTTGTCTAGATACGGATGTATCAAGTCACATTTTAGTATTAGATACATCCGTATCTAGACAAATCTAAGACAAGAAATTTGGGACAGGGGGAGTAGTTGAAAGTAATCTATAAGAAATCAGTGTCAACCTCTCGCATGTTTTGGTCAAAAGAGGAATTTAGAACCGTCATTTGGCACACAAAAATCACATGCAAGATCACCCAGAAAGTTGTACTACTAGTACTAGTACTGCGTGTTAGATGAAAAAACACGATCAAGATCGAGAAAAAGATCGTCAAGAAGAGATATTACCTGGACTTGCTTAATGAGGGATCCCGGAGAGGGGGGCTTGGACAGGGCGATGGCTTTGAGCTTGTCTGCGGTAGTCTCGGCGGGGTGCTTGTGCTTCTTCGTACCATGAGCCTCGACGGTTTTGGCCGGAGCCATAGACATCACTTCGGCCGATGCTCCAGCGTCCATCAAGAAACTGTCAAATAGAAATAAAAGAAAAGAAACCATAATCACAAACCCAAAAGAAGAAAAGAGAGGGAGTTATAGGATCAGTCTCGGGGTTGCAAGACCGGGCCTTGGCCACAATCAACACCATTGATGCACTCACCTTTCCTTCTTTGGGAGAGAAGAACAATGGTAGAAGTAGGTCGGGGTTTTCTTGAAGAAATGAGGAACAAGATGAGGCAGAAGTGAGGATTGGGTAGAGAGGAAGCTGAGAGAGAAGAGTGAAATGATGGTTGCTTCGTCCGTCCAACTTACTGCTGGAAAGGAGGGGGTTTTGTGATTTGACGGCTCATTGGGCATTACTGCGACGCTTCGATCGGGGTAGTCTACCATCACTCTACTACGGAGTAATTTAGTGCATGGCTGGTGGACCCCGATGCTGGCTGTCCCACACGTCGGCGAAAGTGAGTAATTTAGTGCATGGCTGGAGGAGGATCCGCACGGTAGAGCGTGTCCACTGTTTTTCAGAAGAAAAAAATGATTACAGCAAGCGTTTCCACTCTTACAACGGAGGAGTGCGAAACACGGCAGCCACTTGAACATACATAGTGCTCCTACTACTAGGCATGTGCAGTGGTTCATACGTCAGTACTACACAATCTTGTTGCTAGTGTAGTAAGATATGACGATAAAAAATGATGTTGTGCGCATGTCAACTACTCCTATATGTAACATAGTACCGCTTTTTCTGTCCGGTCGAGAATGAACGGTGAGATCAATGTTAACAGAACTAGGTCCACAAGCATGGAGAGTATGGTGCTACAGTACTCCATGAAACATGAACCATATGAAGCACGAATAGTGTTAGGCAGGGTGTATGAAGGGTGCACGGGATGGGAGCAAAAGTTCCCTTCTCGACCCACTTTTGGGTGTTTGGCAGAGTGCATGAAGGGTGCATGAGTCCACACTAGTAGGTTGACAAAAATACACGAAGAGGAAACAACTATATTGAGATGAGAATGCAACCAAACACACCCACACACTTTGTGCTATAGTGACTCATCTGCACCGTCTGAGTTTGATCCAACGGTCATGTTGTGCCGGGACATGGACAAGCCCATGCAGAGGGTGCCTAAACACCACCGAAGTCCCTCTGCTTCTTGAGGCGCACGACATTAGTGATGCAGGGTGCAACCGCCCGCAGAGCCCGCTCCCGGTCGACGAGAGCTAGCTCGTCAAAGACGGTGTCCAATGGCACGAATGGATTTCGATGACGGAGCCTTGAAAGGATTCGCCCGGCAACGGCGACGGCAGCCCGCAACCCCTCCTTGTCCAGCTCAGCCCCCACCATCGCGCGGAGACGGCTCAGCACCTCGAAGATATAGGTGAAGAAGGAGACCAGGTCAGGAAGCCGCAGCTCGTTGAAGTCGAACGGGTTTAGCCCAACGGCCGGCATCGTCGCGCTGGCACGACGGTAGGCATCGCGCAGCCGCAACACGCGCGTGGCAACTTGGTTCACCAAGTGGCTCAGGCGATCCTAGACCTCGTCACGATCGGCCCGCTCGCGCTCCTCTGATGGCCTATCGTATCTCCCGCTTTCTGCAGCAATGCCGCCGACGCCTCGAGCATCTTTGTGGTGGACGCCTGCCGCTTTTGAAGCTCCGTGAACTCCCGCACATAACGGAGGAGCATGGCACTCCTCTCCTCCTTGAGCTCACAGAGCTCCACGTCCTTGGCCCTGAGCTCCGCATCCTTGGCATGTGATACGTCCATTTTGCATCATGCTTTTATATCGATATTTATTGCATTATGGACTGTTATTTCACTTTATGTCACAATACTTATGGCTATTCTCTCTTATTTTACAAGGGTTACATAAAGTGGGAGAATACCGGCAGCTGGAATTCTGGGCTGGAAAAGGAGCAAATATTAGAGACCTATTCTGCGCAACTCCAAAAGTCCTGAAACTCCACGGAACATCTTAAAATAAATAAAGAAAAATCCTCGCAAAAGATGAAGGCTAGGGGGCCCACACTCTTCTCACGAGGGTGGGGGGCGCCCCCCCCCCTAGGGCGCGCCCCCCTACCTCGTGGGCCCCCTGGTGGCTCTCTGACGTCCATCTTCTCCTATATGAAGTCTTTCGATGAGGAAAAAATAGGAAGGAACTTTTCGGGAAGAGACTCCGCCGCCACGAGGCGGAACCTTGGCGGATCCAATCTAGAGCTCCGGCAGAGCTGTTTTGCCGGGGATACTTCCCTCCCGGAGGGGGAAATCATCACCATCGTCATCACCAACGCTCCTCTCATTAGGAGAGGGAAATCTCCATCAACATCTTCACCCGCACCATCTCATCTCCAAACCCTAGTTCATCTCTTGTATCCAATTCTTGTCTCAAAGTCCGGGATTGGTGCTAGTAGGTTGCTAGTAGTGTTGATTACTCCTTGTAGTTGATGCTAGTTGGTTTAATTGGTGGAAGATCATATGTTCAGATCCTATATGCATATTATTACCCCTCTGATTATGAACATGAATATGCTTTGTGAGTAATTAGTTTGTTCCTGAGGACAAGGGAGAAGTCTTGCTATGAGTAGTCATGTGAATTTGGTATTCGTTTGATATTTTGATAAGATGTATGTTGTCTAGCCTCTAGTGGTGTTATGTGAACGTCGACTACATAACACTTCACCATTATTTGGGCCTAGAGGAAGGCATTGGGAAGTAATAAGTAGATGATGGGTTGCTAGAGTGACAAAATCTTAAACCCTAGTTTATGTGTTGCTTGGTAAGGGGCTGATTTGGATCCATATGTTTCATGCTATGGTTAGGTTTACCTTAATACTTTTGTTGTAGTTGCGGATGCTTGAAATAGAGGTTAATCATAAGTGGGATGCTTGTTCAAGTAAGAACAGCACCCAAGCACCGGTCCACCCACATATCAAATTATCAAAGTATCGAACGCGAATCATATGAACGTGATGAAAACTAGCTTGACGATATCCCCATGTGTCCTCGGGAGCGCTTTTCCTATTATAAGAGTTTGTTCCGGCTTGTCCTTTGCTACAAAAAGGATTGGGCCACCTCGCTGCACTTTATTT
The DNA here is from genome assembly GCF_056163025.1 of Triticum urartu. Taxonomy (NCBI): domain Eukaryota; kingdom Viridiplantae; phylum Streptophyta; class Magnoliopsida; order Poales; family Poaceae; genus Triticum; species Triticum urartu. Next base: position 358,969,641 of record NC_141875.1, read on the forward strand.
ACTTTTGTTACTTGTTGCTCGTTACAATTTATCCTATCACAAAACTATCTGTTACCACTTGTTTCAGTACTTGCAGAGAATACCTTGCTGAAAACCGCTTATCATTTCCTTCTGCTCCTCGTTGGGTTCGACACTCTTACTTATCGAAAGGACTACGATAGATCCCCTATACTTGTGGGTCATCAAGACTCTTTTCTGGCGCCGTTGCCGGGGAGTGTAGTGCCTTTGGTAGGTGGAATTTGGTAAGGAAAATTTTATATATTGTGCTGAAATTTACTGTCACTTGTTACTATGGAAAGTAATTCTCTGAGGGGCTTGTTCGGGGTATCTTCACCCCATCCAGTGGAGCAAAGAGTTGCTCCTCAACCTACTGAACCTATTGAAAATGAAACTCCTTTTGAATTTCCTTCGGGTATGATGGAAAAACTGCTAGCTGACCCTTTTACAGGAGATAGAACAAAGCATCATGATGAGCACTTAATATATGTGGATGAAGTTTGTGGATTATTTAAGCTTGCAGGTATACCCGATGATGTTGCTAAGAAGAAGGTCTTCCATTTATCTTTTTAGGGAGACACATTGGTATGGTATAGGCTATGTGATGATATGAGATCATGGGACTATAAAAGATTGAAGTTGGAATTTCATCAAAAGTATTACCCTATGCATCTTGTTCATCGTGATCGCAATTATATATATAATTTATGGCCCCGCGAAGGAGAAAGCATTGCTCAAGCCTGGGGGAGGCTTAAATCAATGTTATATTCATGCCCCAATCATGAACTCCCGAGAGAAATAATTATGCAAAGTTTTTATGCTCGGCTTTCTGAAAACAATCGCACCATGCTCGATACTTCTTGTGCTGGCTCTTTTATGATGAAGACTATTGAATTCAGATGGAATTTATTGGATAGAATTAAATGCAACTCTGAAGATTGGGACCTCGACGAAGGTAAGGAGTCAGGTATGACACCTAAGTTTGATTGTGTTAAATCTTTTATGGACACCGATATCTTCCGTAAGTTTAGCACTAAATATGGACTTGACTCTAAGATAGTAGCTTCTTTCTGTGAATCTTTTGCTACTTATGTTGATCTCCCTAAGGAGAAGTGTTTTAAATATCATCCTCCCATAGAAGTAAAAGTAGTTGCACCTATTAAAGTTGAAGAAAAGACTGTCACTTATAATGATCCTATTGTTCCTACTTCTTATGTTGAGCAACCACATTTCCCTGTTAGAGTAAAGGATCATGCTAAAGCTTCAACTGTTGTTCGTAAAAGTAATATTAGAACATATACACCTCCTGAGCAAGTTAAAGTAGAACCTAAAATTGCTATTGTTAAAGATCTCTTGTCTGATAATATTGATGGGCATGTTATTCAATTCAAAGGTGAAACTGCTAGAATTGCTAAACCTTGTGATAAAGATCATTGTTAAAATAGGAGATCATTGTTAAACCTGTGGTAGGCATGCTTGTTATTTCTGTTAAAATAGGAGATCATTGTTATCATGGCTTATGTGATATGGGTGCTAGTGCTAGTGTAATACCTATTGACTTATATGAAGAAATTAAGAATGAAATTGCACCTGCTAAGTTAGAAGGTATTGATGTTACTATTAAACTTTCTAATAGAGATACTATTGCACCCATGGGAATTGTTAGAGATGTTGAAGTCTTGTGTGGGAAAACTAAATATCCTGCTGATTTTCTTGTTCTTGGTTCCCTGCAAGATAGCTTTTGTCCCATTATATTTGGTAGACCCTTCTTGAACACTATCAATGCTACCATAGATTGCGAAAAGAATGTTTTTACTGTTGGCTTGGATGATATGGTTCATGAGTTTAATTTCTCTAAATTTAGTAAACAACATCGTGAGGAAGAATTACCTAGTAAGGATGAAATTATTGGTCTTGCTTCTATTGCCGTACCTCCGAGTGATCCTTTAGAACACTATTTGCTAGACCATGAAGATGATATGTTCATGAATGAGAGAAGGGAAATAGATCAAGTATTCTTTAAACAGGAACCTATTCTGCAACACAACTTGCCTGTTGAAATTTTAGGGGATCCTCCTCCACCCAAGGGTGATCCCATGTTTGAGCTTAAACCTTTGCCTGATAATCTTAAATATGCTTATCTTGATGAAAATAAGATATATCCTGTTATTATTAGTGGTAACCTTTCAGAACATGAAGAAGAAAGATTGTTGAAAACTCTGAAGAAGCATTGTGCTGCTATTGGCTACACTCTTGATGATCTTAAGGGCATTAGTCCCACTCTATGTCAACATAAAATAAATTTGGAAGAAAATGCTAAACCAGTTCGTGATCCTCAACGACGTTTGGATCCTAAAATGAAAGAAGTGGTAAGAAAAGAAATAATAAAGCTTCTGGAGGCAGGTATAATCTATCCCGTTGCTGATAGTGAGTGGGTAAGTCCTGTCCATTGTGTCCCTAAGAAGGGAGGTATTACTTTTGTTCCTAATGATAAAGATGAATTGATTCCACAAATAATTATCATAGGTTATAGGATGGTAATTGATTTCCGCAAATTAAATAAAGCTACTAAGAAAGATCATTACCCCTTACCTTTTATTGATCAAATGCTAGAAAGATTATGAAAACATACACACTATTGCTTTCTAGATGGTTATTCTGGTTTCTCTCAAATACCTATGTCAGCTAGAGATAAATCAAAGACTACTTTTACATGCCCTTTTGGTACTTTTGCTTATAGACGTATGCCTTTTGGTTTATGTAATGCACCTGCTACCTTTCAAAGATGCATGATGGCTATATTCTCTGACTTTTGTGAAAAGATTTGTGTGGTTTTCATGGACGACTTTTCCGTCTATGGTTCCTCTTTTGATGATTGCTTGAGCAATCTTGATCGAGTTTTGCAGAGGTGTGAAGAAACTAATCTTGTCTTGAATTGGGAAAAGTGCCACTTTATGGTTAATGAAGATATTGTCTTGGGGCACAAAGTTTCTGAAAGAGGTATTGAAGTTGATAAAGCCAAGGTTGATGCTATTGAAAAGATGCCATGTCCCAAGGACATCAAAGGTATAAGAAGTTTCCTTGGTCACGCCGGATTTTACAAGAGGTTCATTAATGACTTCTCAAAAATTTCTCGGCCTCTGACCAATTTATTGCAAAAAGATATACCATTTGTCTTTGATGATAATTGTGTAGAAGCATTTGAAATACTTAAGAAAGCATTAGTCTCTGCACCTGTTGTTCAGCCACCTAATTGGAATTTACCCTTTGAAATTATGTGTGATGCTAGTGATTATGTTGTAGGTGCTGTTCTAGGGAAGAGAGTTGATAATAAATTAAATGTTATTCATTATGCTAGTAAGACTCTAGACAATGCTCAAATAAATTATGCTACTACTGAAAAAGAGCTTTTAGCAGTTGTATTTGCTTGTGATAAGTTCAGACCTTATATTGTTGATTCTAAAGTAACTATTCACACTGATCATGCTGCTATTAAATACCTTATGGAAAAGAAAGATGCTAAACCTAGACTTATTAGATGGGTTCTCTTGCTACAAGAATTTGATTTGCATATTGTCGATAAAAAGGGAGCTGAGAACCCCGTTGCAGACAACTTGTCTAGGTTAGAGAATGTTCTTGATGACCCACTACCTATTAATGATGACTTTCCTGATGAACAATTAAATGCTATAAGTACTTCTCGTAGTACTCCATGGTATGCTGATTATGCTAATTATATTGTTGTTAAGTTTCTACCACCTAGCTTCACATACCAGCAAAAGAAAACGTTTTTCTATGACTTGAGACATTATTTTTGGGATGACTCACATCTTTATAAAGAAGGAGTAGATGGTGTTATTAGACGTTGTGTACCTGAGCATGAACAGGAACAGATCCTACGCAAGTGCCACTCCGAAACTTATGGAGGACACCACGCTGGAGATAGAACTGCACATAAGGTATTGCAATCTGGTTTTTATTGGCCTACTCTCTTCAAGGATGCCCGTAAGTTTGTCTTGTCTTGTGATGAATGTCAAAGAATTGGTAATATTAGTAGATGTCAAGAAATGCATATGAATTATTCCCTTGTTATTGAATTGTTTGATGTTTGGGGCTTTGATTATATGGGACCTTTTCCTGCCTCTAATGGATATACACATATTTTAGTTGCTGTTGATTATGTTACTAAGTGGGTAGAAGCTATTCCAACTAGTAGTGTTGATCATAACACTTCTATTAAAATGCTTAAAGAAGTTATTTTTCCAAGGTTTGGAGTCCCTAGATATTTAATGACTGATGGTGGTTCACACTTTATTCATGGTGCCTTCCGTAAAATGCTTGCTAAATATGATGTTAATCATAGAATTGCATCTCCTTATCACCCACAGTATAGTGGTCAAGTAGAATTGAGCAATAGAGAGCTCAAATTAATTTTCCAAAAGACCTGTTAATAGGTCGAGAAAGAATTGGTCTAAGAAACTTGATGATGCATTATGGGCATATAGAACTGCATACAAAAATCCTATGGGTATGTCTCCGTATAAAATGGTTTATGGAAAAGCATGTCACTTACCTCTCGAACTAGAACATAAGGCATATTGGGCTATTAAAGAGCTTAACTATGATTTTAAACTTGCCGACGAGAAGAGGTTATTTGATATTAGCTCACTTGATGAATGGAGAACCCAAGCTTATGAAAATGCCAAGTTGTTTAAAGAAGAAGTTAAAAGATGGCATGACAAAAGGATACAAAAGCGTGAGTTTAATGTAGGTGATTATGTATTGCTATACAACTCTCGTTTAAGATTTTTTGCAGGAAAACTTCTCTCTAAATGGGAAGGCCCCTACATTATCAAGGAGGTCTATCGTTCCGATGCCATAAAAATCAACAACTTCGAGGGCACAAATCCGAAGGTGCTAAACGGTCAAAGAATTAAACATTATATCTTAGGTAATCCCATAAATGTTGACACCAATATTATTGAAACCGTAATCCCGGAGGAATACATAAGGGACACTTTCCGGAACATTTCAAACTCCGAAAAGGCATAGGTATGTGGTACGGTAAGTAAACCGACTCCAAAACAATTTTTAAGGCAATATTTCTCTGTTTTGGAATATTTAGAAAAATAGAAAAATAAGTAGCAGTCCGGGAAGGACACGAGGGCCCCACGAGGGTGGTGGGCGCGCCCTACCCCCTGGGCGCGCCCCCTACCTCGTGAGCGCCTCGTGTGCCTTCCGGACTCTGTTTTCTTGCACGTTACGTATTTTGGTCGGTAAAAATTCATTATATAACCTCCTGAAGGTTTTGACTCCCGTATCACGCAAACCTCCTCTGTTCTTGTTTTGAGCTGTTTTCTGTCCGGGTTTTCCAGGCTAGGCATCATGTCGTCTCCCTCCTCCAACAATGGTGACGATGATGCTTGGCTAATGAAGATAGATCTGAAGAGGGAAGAACCCACGAGGGTCAACAAGGATGAAAGGATCAAGAAGGCCACGGAGGATCAAGCTCCGGCAGCAAAAGACATCCTTCAACTCGATCATAACCTTCTTACCCCAACCGAGATCGAAGCTTTCAAGATGATTGAGTAAGATCGTATACAAAACAAGTATCTCACACAAGAAAATATTTTGTTGAAGGAGCATATTGTCGCACTCAAGGGCATTATTCGCAAGCTGGAGGACCTCTTACACTCGATGTGCAATTATCCGTCACCTCCACCATCTCCTCCAACAAAGAAGAATTGAGTATCTGGGTATGGGCACTCCCCTTGGCAACTGCCAAGCTTGGGGGAGGTGCCCCGGTATCGTATCACAATCACAACTCCTATCTTTACCGTTTTTCTTAGTTTGATCCTATTAGTAGTATCTTGATCTAGTAGAATAAAGTTTATGGCATGATCTAGTTTTGAGTTTTGCTTTATGATCTCTCTATGTAATCGAGTCCGTGAGTTATATATAATAAAGATTACTGTTGAGTCAAGGGCTTGATTATTTTGCCATGATCTTAGGTGAATAAAAGAAAGAAGAAAAGAATAAAAAGAAACAAAAAGTTCATATTGATCTTATTGAGAGTAATGACTTCACATAGAAAGAGTATGATGATTAAAAGTTGTTGGGAGTTGGCAGACATAGCTTTGGTCATTGTTGCAATTAATAGGAAGTAATAAGGAAAGAGAGGTTTTCACATATAGATATATTATCATTGACATCTTTTATGATTGGGAGCACTCGTTAAAATATGGCATGCTAAAGAGTTGATGTTGGACAAGGAAGACAACGTAATGAGTTATGTCTTTCTTATATCTGAGATAAAGTATGTTGTCATGGTTCCTCTAACTTGTTGAGCTTGCCTTTCCCCCTCATGCTAGCCAAATTCTCAGCACCAAGTAGAAATACTACTTGTGCTTCCAAAATCCCTAAACCGGTTTTGCCATGAGAGTCCACCATATCTACCTATCGATTGAGTAAGATCCTTCAAGTAAGTTGTCATCGGTGCAAAGCAATAAAAATTGCTCTAAATATGTATGATTGATTGGTGTGGGAGAAATAAGCTTTATACGATCTTGTGATGTGGAAGTAATAAAAGCGACGGACTGCATAATAAAGTTTCATATCACAAGGGGCAATATAGTGACGTTCTTTCGCATTGAAATTTTATGCATCCAACCATAAAAGCGCATGGCAACCTCTGCTTACCTCTGCGAAGGGCCTATCCTTTATCATTATCTCCTACCTATGCAAGAGTCACGGTGATCTTCACCTTTCCTTTTTCATTTTATCCTTTGGCAAGCTCAGCATGTTGGAAAGAACATGATATATATATCTAATTGGATATAGGGGAGCATGAACCATTATTGTTGACATTACCCTTGAGGTAAAAGGTTGTGGGGCAAATCTATAAGCCACTATCTTTCTCTGTGTCCGATTAAAACTCTGTAACCACAAGTATTGCGTGAGTGTTAGCAATTATGGAGGACTAAATGATAGTTGAGCATGTGGACTTGCTTTTTAGCTCTGACATAGACTCTTTCCGATGTTATGATAAATTGCAATTGCTTCAATGACTGAGATTATAGTTTGTCGGAGCACAATAAGGTTTATGATTTATACTTTTGCATTGTGAATAGATCATCACTTGAACATAAGTAATCATATGACAAAATCTATATATGTTGCTGTTATGAGAATAATCATGATGCCTTCATGTCCGTATTTTATTTTTATCGACGCCTCTACCTCTAAACATGAGGACATATTTATTGTTATCGGCTTTTCGCTTGAGGACAAGCGAGGTCTAAGCTTGGGGGAGTTGATACGTCCATTTTGCATCATGCTTTTATATCGATATTTATTGCATTATGGACTGTTATTTCACTTTATGTCACAATACTTATGGCTATTCTCTCTTATTTTACAAGGTTTACATAAAGAGGGAGAATGTCGGCAGCTGGAATTCTGGGCTGGAAAAGGAGCAAATATTAGAGACCTATTCTGCGCAACTCCAAAAGTCCTGAAACTCCACGGAACGTCTTAAAATAAATAAAGAAAAATCCTCGCAAAAGATGAAGGCTAGGGGGCCCACACCCTTCTCATGAGGGTGGGGGGCGCCCCCCCCCCTAGGGCGCACCCCCCTACCTCGTGGGCCCCCTGGTGGCTCTCTGACGTCCATCTTCTCCTATATGAAGTCTTTCGATGAGGAAAAAATAGGAAGGAACTTTTCAGGATGAGACTCCGCCGCCACGAGGCGGAACCTTGGCGGATCCAATCTAGAGCTCCGGCAGAGCTGTTTTGCCGGGGATACTTCCCTCCTGCAGGGGGAAATCATCACCATTGTCATCACCAACACTCCTCTCATCGGGAGAGGGCAATCTCCATTAACATCTTCACCAGCACCATCTCATCTCCAAACCCTAGTTCATCTCTTGTATCCAATTCTTGTCTCAAAGTCCGGGATTGGTGCTAGTATGTTGCTAGTAGTGTTGATCACTCCTTGTAGTTGATGCTAGTTGGTTTAATTGGTGGAAGATCATATGTTCAGATCCTATATGCATATTATTACCCCTCTGATTATGAACATGAATATGCTTTGTGAGTAATTAGTTTGTTCCTGAGGACAAGTTAGAAGTCTTGCTATGAGTAGTCATGTGAATTTGGTATTCGTTTGATATTTTGATAAGATGTATGTTGTCTAGCCTCTAGTGGTGTTATGTGAACGTCGACTACATAACACTTCACCATTATTTGGGCCTAGAGGAAGGCATTGGGAAGTAATAAGTAGATGATGGGTTGCTAGAGTGACAGAAGCTTAAACCCTAGTTTATGCATTGCTTCGTAAGGGGCTGATTTGGATCCATATGTTTCATGCTATGGTTAGGTTTACCTTAATACTTTTGTTATAGTTGCGGATGCTTGCAATAGAGGTTAATCATAAGTGGGATGCTTGTTCAAGTAAGAACAGCACCCAAGCACCGATGCACCCACATATCAAATTATCAAAATATCGAACGCGAATCATATGAACGTGATGAAAACTAGCTTGACGATATTCCCATGTGTCCTCGGGAGCGCTTTTCCTATTATAAGAGTTTGTTCCGGCTTGTCCTTTGCTACAAAAAGGATTGGGACGCCTTGTTGCACTTTATTTACCTTTGTTACTTGTTGCTCGTTACAATTTATCCTATCACAAAACTATCTGTTACCACTTGTTTCAGTACTTGCAGAGAATACCTTGCTGAAAACCGCTTATCATTTCCTTCTGCTCCTCGTTGGGTTCGACACTCTTACTTATCGAAAGGACTATGATAGATCCCCTATACTTGTGGGTCATCAGCATGGAGCTCCTGTGTCAGGAGCCTCACCTCGGACTCCGTGATCTGCTGCGCCGCCATGGCACCAGGTAGAAGCAATGGGGAGAGGAAGCAAAGGGGGCAAAACGGCTGAAAGGCAATGCAATCTATGGGAAGGCGGAGGGAGCGGGGAATCTTTTGGTTTTCACCACAGTAAAACACCAATCGACGACTTCTCACATCAGGGAGCAGTGGGTACAGGCGGAGTCATCGTGACTAATTGCTGCCGCGCCTGCTCCCGTCAATCAAAAAATTAAAAATCCTATCGCGCCTGCTCCCGTCAATCAAAAAATTAAAAATGTTGCCGCACCCAAACACCAGAGCAACACCGCAGTGGATATTTAAATTTACCTGCCGGCAAGTAGATAAAAAAAGGGGTGCTAAAACAAATGTGGCGGCGGCCTAGCTAATCGGTCAAACTACCCCAACTAGCTAGCCACCATGCTTCACTGATGTACTCGGCGGGAAAGGTGGTCTTTCGTGATTTGATGACTCATTTACTTTCTTCGGCGCTACGACTGAGGAGGACCCAGAAAACACGCGGTAGGGCATCCCACGTCAGGAAGAATATATGCGTGCACCACCCGGGAGGACCCTGAAACCGCGCGGTATGGTGTGCCACGTCTCGGCACGGAGGAAAAAATGTGCGTGTAAAAATATACTGTATCTCTATCTTCTCTAGTACACCAATTTTCAAACTTTGGATAGCCACCTGCCATGACGCGGAACCGTTTGCTAGCCATTGATTTCCTCCGCGGGTTGAATCGCCACCGTTTATCAAAGTTGAACCCTACTGATCCAACGGTTATGGTTAGTGGGATTCGCTCCCACGGTTGGGCGCCAAAACAAGGCTGGGAGGATCTTTCTAGAGCTTCAAGTGAGCACGCAGCTAGCCTCATATTGTGAAATGTTCCTGTTAATACTCCAGTACACACCAGAAGCATCTTAACAAATGTGCATGTAGAGGCTAGCGGCCTATATTAGCAATTTGCTCCTCACATGAATACTGTTGAATGCATGTAGGGAAGTATTTTTTCTCAAAAGAATTAGAACACGGTAGAAAAAAAGTGTACGCATGGCAATATTTTTGTTCGCTAAATGAAATATTCAAAATATCATTATAAGTTTTAGATTTAGACTTTACTTTATTTTTCTTAAGGGGACACTAAGTTACTTAAATTGATGTGCGGTCGAAAGAGTGAGACGGGTTGGAGAGAGTGACCTAGATAGACGATGTGCGTGAGAGACTATACAATGTGAGTAGGTCGAATTGGGCTCAAACATGGTGATATATTGTTTTTGTCCGAGAAAGAGCGAGGTCAATCGAGACATACAGAGAGAGAGAGAGAGAGATTGAGTGAGCGTGGCCCACCATGAGGTCGAAAGAGTGGTGGCGGCTTGGATGGACTGACCTAGATAGACAATCTGCATGAGAGAGTATAGAGTGTGTCGATCGAGGCCCGAACAGGGAGATATATCATTTGTGTGTGAAAGAAAACGAGGTTAAACGAGACTCAGATAAAGAGAGCGAGATTGAGCGAGTGTGGCCCGCCGTGCGGAAGAAAGAGTGAGACAGTCTCGAGGGAGTGACCTAGACATACAACGTGCGTGCATGCGCATGCACGAGAGGTTGGGGGGCTAGATAGGCAATGCATGTATTTAGCGCGAGAGGGTGAGAGGGAGAGGGGGATAGAGAGAGAGAGAGAGAGCTCGACATGGGGTGCAATGGTGGGTGTGTGAGGTAAATACATTTGGTAACAGAGTGGAAAAAAGGGGTTGTGCAGTTGAGAGACTTAGAGATCGAAACATGTGGAGAAAGAATGAACGTGTGTTGGAAACCGATAGCTTCCTAAGGTGGTTAGGAGAGGAAGGTTGACCGATACAGGAACTATGTAGCGTTTGTGCGGGGGGGCTAAAAACAACATTTGAATGTACATAGTACGAGACATAATATCGATGTTTCAATTCGGTGTACATTGTAAGATTTGAACCGAGGACCAGGCATACGGGTAATTATTTCGAATTCGTGCCATGCTAAGTTTTGAAAAGTTGACATTGACTCAGTTTGTTGTGCTATTTTGTAGGTCATATGTTTGAATCCATCTAAAAGTTTTCTCACTACCATGGTGTTCATCATATACATATGAATTTGTATTAAAAAGTAGCATGGATACAGTGAAATGCGAAATCCACGTTAGAATTGGAGATCGCTACATGACACACAATCTAATTCAAATTACTAACTACGTGACACACACTCTAATTCAAATAACTAATTATGTGACACACACTCTAATCCACGTTAGCGTGGGTATCGTTTCGATTTTTTTCAAATAACTCCTAATTAATTAATTTATAGTACTCCCTCTGTTCACTTTTATAAGACCTTGAAGACATTTCAAACAATGTGCAAAACAGTTCATTTTAAGTTGTCTGAAATGACTTACAAAAGTGAACAGATGGAGTATCTCGTTTCGAATGACTAATTATTGCAAGGAAAACACGGGCATGGTAATACATACAGATTCGTTTGCAAATGAAAGAAGATTCGTTTGTATTCTCAAATGTAGGCACACCAGGCAAACCAGGGTCGTGTCGGGGTGGACGCTGCTTCGGTGCCTTAAAGGCAACTGCCTTTGGGTCACTGACATGTGGGCCAGCCACCTGTTGGGCCCATATGTCATGGACATAAAGGCAGGTGCCTTAAGGCACCGAAGCATAGTCCTGTCGGGGTGGTCGCGTGTGTCGGACGGACACGTAGCACCCAGCCACCCACCCCCTCCCCCCCCCCCCCAAAAAAAGGACGACGATAATATAAGTTCGCGCTTCCACGTTTCGGATTGAAATATCTAGCGGCCCCAATTCCAGCCCTGCAAAATCTCTCTTCTCCACCGTCCCCTTCCGCGCCCAGATTGCTCAAATCCCTAATTCGCCGCCAACCCTCGAATCGCCCCTCGTCTCGTCTCTTTCCCCACTGTTCCCTACCTCTGTGCTGGACGACGACGACGAAGACAACGGTCGCGCTTCACCACCGCACCGGAGCTACCTCATCTATGCCCTCATCCACCGCACCGGGTGGTCCATCGACAACGTCGGCCGCCGCAACCGACGTGCCTCACAGACACCGAGTTCCACCGCATCAGGTGCGCTTCACCGATGCCGTCTCCCAGCTCACCGGGGCTACTTCACCGAGCACATCGTCGCACCTCCGCCCCCCAGGGCCGTTGGGGCTTCACCAACGGTCTCGTCCACCGCATCGTAGCGCTCCGCTACCACTCAAGATCTGCATCCGTGCGCGGCCAGCCAACGCCAGCGCATCACCCTCAACGGCTCTGAAGTGACCCGCACTCTAGCTAGGCGAGCATGCCCAAACGCCGGCCCGAACTAGGTATCCACACATCACTCCCCTGTGCAATGTTCCGACGATGTTTGGATATCCTTTCACTGCTCTCTTAGCTTACATGCCTATGCAACTCTGACCTTAACTCTTATTTCTTTTGGAGATATCATCTGAAACAAGCAAATCCATATTTTAGCGAAGCATGACGGCGCTACGGGATCTGATACACATCCTGCACACCCGTATAACCTTGTAAGTATCTATCCTTCGGTACAACATCAAGGTCGATTCCTCTTATTTGATCAACCATTCGCCGTGTCAAAAATGCAGAGGGGGATGCAAGGAGCACAAGGCCTGCACATCCAAGCAAGTGGTAACATGGACTTGTACATGGAACATCCCAAGCGCAAGCAAAGCTGCAGTGAGCCTGTACAACGAGCTAGCGTAAGTCCCTGCATTTCATTTAATTCGTACTGGCATTCGTGTATGATTTGTGTGTAGTGGCTGATCCACAAATTCAAGTTACCAGGGGCAAACATTTAACTTAAAAAATACGAAGGCACTTGCACTCCAGAAATCAACATAACTTGAGAAATGTGAAGCTACATGCACTTAGAAAACCAGCTAATGATCCAAAGTAGTTCAGATTATAAACACTAAATGATGCAAGCACCAAAAAACACAAAATGCAACATGGTGTACAAGGACTACAAACATGGTCTGTACCTGCTTGAATTATTCGTTCTCTAGCTGAAAATATCGAAGTGTAATTGCACGTATAACCAGTGCGCAAACTGCATATCAATATATCTATCCTGCACAAGTATGCCAATAGTTTCAAACAACAGATTAGAAAAGTATTTATGCTATGTTGTCATGATACGGGGACTTTCTGGTAGATGGCCTCGATGTTTCCTCAAGCTATGAAAATGCACTATAATTTGCTTGTCATCAATGCCTGCAAATCTCTGTCTCTCTCAACATAGTAGATCATCATTAGACACTAAATCCTTCAATGAGCTTGCAAAATGCTTGCATTAGATCCCTCATTAGACACTATATGTTCATCACCAGGAGCATGTAAATTTTTTGCATCAAATCCTTCATTAGCAGTCTGTTCATTAGACACTTCAGGCGCAAGAACAACATGAGCTTGTATGTTTGCACCGGAAACTTGATTAGATACATCAGATTCAGTCAGTTCAGTATTGATTGGGGAGTTATAAAATAAGTAGAAATTGGTTTCATTTTCTCATAGATTCCCTACATACAAGCAGTTTTACAACACCGTCAGGTTTAACTATTGGCCAGAAATTGAAGAGTTGAATTAGATATAATCAGGGATATGATGTACTTGCTCGTTGCGCATGCTACTCTTGCAAGCTGCGACTGTCCATTTGCGCAAGCTCGATGCCATGCCCGTGCTGCCGCCGCTGCCTCCCACGCAGGCTACACCCAGGGTTGGATCTTCATCTTCTTGTCCTTCCGTTCGCTTGAAGCCCGGCGACCGCCCTCCAACGAGGGCGCGAGGAAGTGCTGTGTCGGTCTGTCCAGCGGCGGCTAGGTTAGGAGCGAACCAGACTGGAGGCTGGAGCGAATGAATTGGGATTTTTCCTGCTGTTGATCGATATGGGAGGCGCTCGTTTGGGCCGCGAGCCTACTATAGGGCCTGCCTTGCACTTATGTTATTGGCCCATCCAAATTGAAACATTTTTCTTCATTTTTTACATTGCCTGCTCGTGCGTTGGGACGAACAAAACTAGCGTGGGCCAACCTGGACGACTCAAACTAGGTGCACACTTTCCAGGCACCTGAGGCGGTCGCCCATACCAGCCCCTATGGTGGCGTCGCCCCTTTTTGCGTGTATGATTGGATAGTGAAAAATATTCCAGTGGCGCTTTTGATTTACCCATGGAATGGTTGAATTGCTTGTTTCTATGAACTGAGTTCGCCAATAATGTGAAGGATGCCAGTCTTTTCATCCTATTGTAGATTGCTTAGGTCTCGATATGCCAAAAGTAATCGCATGAAATGTATAGTAAAAGCCAGTGTGATGTGTTTGGCTACAACTAGTCTGACTACACGTCCTCATATAACATATCAAGGACGCACCATCTTACCAGATTAACCATTCGACTTACCCATGCAGTATGGGAAGAAAGAAGTATTGGGACTGTGTACCCAAGCAATTGATGCCATGGACTCCTTCGTACAACCTTGTAAGCGAAAAAGAAGTTGCAGTGTGCCTGTACAAAGAACTAGCGTAAGTTCAGTTACCTGCTTCTCGGAATTTTAGTTAGCCACTTATTGCAAAATTGTTCAATTATGTTGCTTGGCTTAATTTAGTTTGCTACTGATTACATAATGGCACAGCCTGTTAATCATATTGTAGACTGCGCCTATCTATGTGTTTGATACTTACTGTTAAGAATTACCTGTTTGCCTTAACTTAAATATCTACTTGTTTGTTTAACTGCTTTGCTGCTGCAACAGCGGGTTACAATGATGTTAATAACTACTTTTCAGCATCCAATTGAAACTCTTTAATTCCTTGTTTGTTTAACTGCTTTGCTGTCATAACTCCCAGTTGAGATGTTTTGCTAACTTTAACTTTTCTGAATCCAATTGGAACTTTAATGGCAAAACAGGTTAGCCCAAGATCAAAGAGCGAGATCCCCATGGACGTTGACTCATCCCACAGTAGTGGCACCGGCCCAATCGTGCATTATGAATTGCCAACTGCTGATGCTCTAGAGGCTAAACTAGTGGTAGAAAGAGATTCTGCTTCTGCACTTAGAGATGAAGTTGACATGTTGAGGAAGCAAACAGCACAATCACAAGCAGTACTCAAGACAACCATTAAATATTTGGTGGATTTCAAAACGAAGCAAGCTGAGACTGACCAGATTGTTAAGGTCCTAAAGGAAAAAAGGAAATTAAATTCCTACTTGGTAAATCATAGGTGAAATGTTCTTTCCATAGTTGAATAACCTTTGTGTTGTATGTTCATGTAATCAATCAAACCATTTGTTTTAGAGATCATGTAATAATTGTTTTTTTTGTTTTTTTGTTTGTAATTTTATTTGAGCACAAGTCTGTATTAATTGATAAGACTCAGAGACATTTCATTTGGATTGCTGTGCCAGACCTACAAATATGCCAATCGGGCTGAATGTGCATTCAGCAATAGTAGTATAGATGGACCATAAGTGGCACGCATCGGAAATGGCCAAGATGCTGGCTAAAAAAAGGATGCTGTTGGTTGTACGAAGGATTCCATGGCATCAATTGCTTGGATACACAGTCCCAATACTTCTTTCTTCCCACACTGCATGAGTAAGTCGAATGGTTAATCTGGTAAGATGGTGCGTCCTTGATATGTTATATGAGGACGTGTAGTCAGACTAGTTGTAGCCAAACACATCACACTGGCTTTTACTGTACATTTCATGCGATTACTTTTGGCATATCGAGACCTAAGAAATCTACAATAGGATGAAAAGACTGGCATCCTTCACATTATTGGCGAACTCAGTTCATAGAAACAAGCAATTCAACCATTTCGCCTGGCTTATGTATGTTAGTTGATATTATTGATCCATATACTCTATAAGTGTTTATATGTCTATTAGTTCCGTACATTCTTGGTTGATTGACTCGGTATTTGAATCTTGATACATCGCTTGTGTACATATCTAAATGGGAGTACACATTATGTTGTGTGTGACATTTGAGTTGGACATGAAGTGTTCCAAATATTCGAATTCACCTTAAACTGGATTCTAGTTTCTGAATTTGAGTATCGGCATTTGTAAACCATATTCATATATGACAGTGGAATACATCTTTTTCGTCCTTTTGAAGATATATAAAAACACATAGAATGATTTATAAAGATTCATATAGAAATACAAAATGGATTCGAATTTAGTTGTCAGGGTAAACATGGATGCTTATTGTCCCAAAATTCGAAAGAAACAGCAAAATGTCCACTCCCACATCGGCTGCCCGAAGCCAAGTGTTTGGGAGATGGAAATTACTGTCTACCCATTACACGGACAATCCATCGGCCCGATTTCCACTGCTCTAAATAGGGGTAGGTTAGTAACTTCAATTAGACATGACACGACCGCCTCTGAGCCCATTCCGACACGGTGGGCGTCAAACATGGGCGGCAAAACTCATTTGATTCAAGCTTGTCCGAAAGACCTCTATTTCTCCCTCCATTCCCCATTCATACACGGTGGGCGGCAAAACACCCTCTCCTCGTCCGAAATAGATGTAGGCTAATATTTTAAATAGGGGTAGATGTGTAACTTCCATCAAACGTGACACAACCGCCCTACCTGTCAGCCCCGTTCATACACCGTGGGCGCCAACCGTGGGCGGCAAAACACCCTCTCCTCGCCCAAAATCGATGTAGGCTAATATTTTAAATAGGGGCAGATGTGTAACTTCCATCAGACGTGACACAATCGCCCTACCTGTCAGCCCCGTTCATACACCATGGGCGCCAACCGTGGGTGGCAAAACACCCTCTCCTCGCCCGAAATAGTTACAAGCAAATATTTGGGAGATGCAAGATTACCGTCCTATCCCCAACCGACGAGACGTCCAAATTTGAAACGGGGGATAAGTTCGTAACTTTCCCATATTTCAGACAGGCGCGTCCCGAAAACATGGTTCCCCGTACCTCTCTCTCCATTTTCCCATCCATACACCATCCGCGCTAGAACACCCCATTCCCACACCAGCCTTCGTCCGCCACCCCATCCATCGCCACCGTCCTCCACCACATCCATCGCCACCGTCCTCCACCATGCCGGAGCGCCTACCAAGACCGCGTCGTCCACTGCTAGAGATGGACGTTTCTCATCCACGGCAACGGACCAATAGCCTTGCATCGCGTCCTCTCGCTTCATCGGCGCTGTCGTCCTCTTTGCCGGGGCCGCTCACACGACCTTCGCTTCCACCTCAACGGGACTTATCCCCCGATGCACCCGTCTACCGTCGCAGATCTGCTTCAACGCCACCGACAGCCATCGCACCCCCGATGCCTACACGGCGCCGCAAGAGAGGTGGTACTTCATATCTCCTCAACTTTTTGATCTCAACCAGAAAATAGATGTTAACTTGGTCACTCTACTTTCTTTTCAGCTCTTAGAATTTAGTTCTTAGTTCGAAGCAAACAATGGATGCTAAATATCATTTCTCCGGTTTGCAGCTTCAAATCTGCCATGGCACAGCCATAATACGGTTTAATTGACCATGCTTAGGGTTTAATTGATCATGTTGGTTCCGTGGTGGTTTCTTTAATAGAAATCATAGGGGAAACCCTCTTTTGCTAAAAAATATATGCTTAGAGTTTCCCCCTTTTATGATCACTATATGATCAGAATACATGCTTCGTGTCATAATAACACTGCTCCACCCATCAAGCTAAACAAGCTTAGTTGTTCAAATACGAATCTGCTATTATTAAAACAGAGTTGTTTAATTGGTCAGCTAAATGTTCCTAAATTAGTTTTGAAAATGCATGTTCGCCGCTCGGGTGTGTATCTCTGTGTGTGGTCTGGTCAGCACGGTTGGGGAGGTGAACTTTGCATATGCAGGGGTTTATAGGGAGACACTCTCCGAGTTGAAACCGCAATGCATTCCATAGATAATCTAACTACTTTTATGTTTTCATGAATCTCAGATTCTGAACAGCATCATAATGATTATGAGCTTGCGCGCATGAAAAGAATAAAGCAGAACAATGCCATGGCTGTCAAACTTGGCATTAAGGGACTGAAATCAAGTCTGGATGCAATGCAATGCAAACACTCTCCACCTACGGATTCATGCTCAGAATATGATCCTAACAGTGATTCTGAGCTAGAGGGAGACCTAAGTCAATGTAGCTCCCTAGTGGAGGAGTCAGAGGAAGATGCCATATCTTATTCACCCATCAAGGTACTTGCTCTAACTTTCCAAGGTTACATTGCTCGCACATATCTTGCAACTGATGCTTTGCATTGCTTCTACTTTGTTGAACTGCCATTAGCTTAGTTTACACATCGTGTATGTAAATACGCCCTGCCTATCCATTTTCAGTACATATTACATCTGTCATCATACCATATTTATCCATCCAAATGTTGTTCTTGTGTATCAGATGTTCAAAAGGAAGAGGGCGATTGCTGATCGTGGAGGAGCACAAGCAAAGTATTTGGAAAAGGTAGTGGCACCTGATAAATCAAATAGCCCATTAGGTGTAGTTGCAATATCACCTGACCCACAAAATACCCCAACTCTAGCAGACTCTAGCCCTACTACACTGGTCATTTCTGATGCCCCAACTCAGCAGACCCCAACTGCAGCAAACAGTATGATTATGCCAGTTGACATAGCACCAGCTGTACGACGCAAAACCCCCATTCCAGTAAAGAGTACACCAAATCCAATTGCCAATTCCCTTTTCGAACCAGAGAGAGCCCCAATTGCAGCAAATAGGACCCCTGTTCCATTTCTTCCCAGTTTAGAAGACAAAGCTTATGTTGTTGTCAGGAACTTTGTGCACATCTTTCCTTCATGGAAAGATTATACCGCACACATAGAATAATTTCCAGTCTTCCTCCGCAACTTACGCGTAAGTAATGTACTAATGTTATTCATGGTCATTACTCCATATGTTTCTGCTGACAGAAGACACAAGATTTCATTCTTTTAAATAGGTGAGGCGCAAATTGGATTGTGATGACGAGCAAGGGTTGGTTGCGCTTTTCAAGCACTCATTGATGAAGTATCGTTCCTACCTGAGGCAAGCGCACTTCGATGGCAAGCCTCTGAACGAAATTTCTGTGAAGTCTCTGGTGCTACATTTATCTGACGGTGACTGGAATAATCTTGTTACACATTGGTCTCGGCTGCAGCGTAAGGTACTGTCTATGATATCACATCACAATTTGAACTACATTTCTGCATTTGCCTTAATGTCTCACTTGTACGAAAACTGTTAGCAGAAGAACATTTGTTCTCAAGGGACCACAGAATCTCGCAACTATACTACACACTTCATTGCTCTTGTGAGTACCTCTTGCCCTGTATGACCATGCTTACTTTCATAGCTGTTTGATTATGTAGCATCACTGCACATGTTAGCCTCGTAATCGTCCATTTGGTGGACATTATAAGATCCGTATGGACTCTTACATAAATTTAGAATCAACCCAATGCTTTTGAAGAGGTTTAGTTCTGCAGTCCTCTTGTAAGGACTGAACGTGGTCTATCACTGTACTTACATTAACAGCTACTCCCTCTGTCCCATAATATAAGAACGTTTTGTATAGTACACCAGTGTTCAAAACACTCTTGTATTATGGGAAGAGGGATTGGTTCATTTTTTAGCATTCTGCATCTTATCTCCATCGCCCACCATTTACTAAAAAAGATCAGATCTATATTTAATCTTACCAACAAGTAGAATACACAGACAATGCTAGTGCAGAAGTGCAGCCCATTGCTCTTGTCAGTACATTTTGTCCTGTAACGCTTCTACTTCCAGGGATTGGTAGTTGATTATGTAGCATCAATCTACATCTTATCTTCATTATCCTCTATCCCTTCCAGTATTATCATATCTATAATTACTCTCTACAAAATGTAGAGTACAGGCAATGCTTATGAAGAAGATTTTGTGCTGAAATTCTTGAGTTATCCTTCCCTTGCCATGGAGAAGGGCATTATAAAGCCGGTGTAAACTATTAATGTAAGTCAGTCCTTCTAAAGCCTTTATCCTCAACTGTTGTTTAATTTGCTCATACTCCCTATCGTTTACTGCTGTTTAGTTTGTTGTTTCTACCAAAATGCATGTTTGTAAGAACCGTAAGTTCTAAGTTTTACTTGTAAAACCAAATTCCTTATTCATACCATGTGTTACGCCCTCGATTCAATCGTACACTAATCATACACGCAAATGTGTATGATCAAGATCAAGGACTCACGGGGAGATATCACAACACAACTCTAGACACAAATCAAAATAATACAAGCTTTATATTACAAGCCAGGGGCCTCGAGGGCTCGAATACATAAGCTCGAATACACAAGAGTCAGCGGAAGCAACAATATCTGAGTACAGACATAAGTTAGACAAGATTGCCTTAAGAAGGCTAGCACAAAAGCAACAACGATCGAAAAGGCAAGGCCTCCTGGGAGCCTCCTAACTACTCCTAGTCGTCTGCGGTCTTCACGTAGTAGTAAGCATCCTCCGGGTAGTAGTAGTCATCAGTGGCGTCGTCTGGCTCCTGGGATCCGTCATCTGGTCGCAACAATCGGGTATGGGGAAAAAGGAGTAGCAAAGCAACCGTGAGTAATCATCCAAAGTACTCGCAAGAGTTACATCAGATCTAAACTAAATATGCATCTGTATCAAAGGAATGGGTTGTATCTGTGGACTAAACTGCAGAATGCCAGAAGGGAAGGGGAAAGCCTCGCCTATCGAAGACTAGCATCTTCTGGAAACCACCATCTTGCAGCAACAGGAGGGAGTAGAGTAGCATAAAGTAAAGTAGCAGTAATGTTATCAACCTCGGCCAAAGATCCTTTCTCGACTCCCTGTGAGAAAGCAATCCCAGAGCCATACTATCCAGTTATCATCTCATATCTAAGTCTCATCTCCATGTCTCATCTCAAGTATCCAGTTCTAGTTGTATCGATCGGGATACAACTCCAAGTGTCCATTACTGTAGGACAGGCTATCGATAGATGTTTTCTTCCCTGCAGGGGTGCACCAACTTACCCACCACGCTCGATTAACTCCGGCCAGACACACTTTCCTGGGTCATGCCCGGCCTCGGCCAAACAATATGCCGCAACCCGACCTAGGCTTAATAGAGAGGTCAGCACGCCGGACTAAACCTATGCCCCCAGGGGTCATGGGCCATCTCCCCGGGAACTCCTGCATGTTGCATGGGCGGCCGGTGAGCAGACCTAGCTACCTCCTTCAACAAGGCAGGTGCTTACGCAGTCCAACCCGACGCGCGCCGCTCAGTCGCTGACGTCATTAAGCTTCGGCTGATGCATACGATGCAGAACGCCCATACTATGCCCACGTGATGGTTAGTGCTATCAGGACAGAGGCCCCTCGGATCAAATATCCAAATCGTAGTGGATTAGGAACGCGCGGTAACAAGCAGAGACTCACGAAAGATGTGACCCTATTGCCCCGTCTCGAGTACTTGCGATAAGGGCTAAGAATGCCCGGCCACGCCTCGTAAGTATCTCGCGGGCACCTTCCAGGTCAACCCGACTCCACATCACTCGCTATTAAGCTCGCGCAGGTACCCCTCAGGGTCGACCCGTCTTTAGTAACATGGTTCAATGTAAAGTCATAGTAACCATAGTAACTGTGTGTCTAACACCAAAGGGAAAACCCAAGGAATCACCCCCGGTGAATTCCACTCGATGTAATCATCAAGGTGAACATAAGAGGATCCACCCTCGAGGTTCACACTTGAGGGGTTGCACGACAGAACCGTATCGGAAGTGGTTAAGGAGGAAATCACCCTCGATGACCACTATCGAATAGCTACACTACAGGTTAACAATAGAAGTGTTGAAGAGGCCTCACCCTCGGCACTCGATAGTAACCCAGTAGTGTCGAACAACTAAGGGGAAAATGATGTGCGGTGTCGGGGCCTGGTCTTCGATGATGAAGTAGGGGGCAACAGGGACAAGGTGGGGGTCACTGATGGATCTCTAACCAACCTATACTAAGCAGTTTAGGATAAGTAGGTAAGGTATAAAAGCAGGTAACAACAACAGGCTATGCATGAGAGTAGGATCATACAGAAAGTAGTAGCAGTTCTAATGCAAGCATGAGAGGAAAAGAAATAGGCAATATCGGAATGCTCAAGGGGGGTTTGCTTGCCTGGTTGCTCAGACAAGAAGAAGAGGTCGTCGGTGACGTAATCGATCACAGTGGCATCATCGGTCTCGGGGTCTACCGGAGAGAAGAGGGGGAAGAAACAGTAAATACAAAGCAATCAAAGCATCACAAGGCATAAAATGACGACGGGCAGAGCTAGGGTTGCCCTAACGTAGTACTACATGTTGCAGACGGAGGGGATAAACATCCGAGGATGAATTCCCGGCGTTAGGCGGATTCCGGACAGATGAAAGAGAGGGAACGGTTCCATGTTCAACATTCTAGGGGCATGTGACAGGTGATTGGACCGCGCATTTGGATTCATTGGATTTTTCTGAGCAACTTTCATGTAGAAAACATTTTCATCCGAGCTAGGGTTTAATTACTATGAATTTCTAAAGATTTTCCCATTTTCTGGATTTATTTTATTTACAGAAAAAGATATATGATGTCAGCATGATGTCACAGTGACATCAGCAGGTCAACAGACGGCTGACCAGGTCAAACCTGACATGTGGGTCCAGTGGGTCCCACATGTCAGCCTTTGTGACTTAAAAGTGTTAATTTAGACTAACAGAGGGTTAATTAGAGGGTGGGCCCGATGTGTCAGTGAGTATTCTAATTAGCAGATTAGTTTGAAAACTTAATTATCTTAAATAAGCGCAAGGGCCCACAAGGCAGTGGCAGGGGGGTGAACAGTGCCCGCGTTGACCGTAGTCAACGCGGTCAACTGAGGCGCTGGGGCCCACGGTCAACCTCACCGGGGTGGGCCCTACGCTTGCCAGGTCAGTGGCGGCGCCGGAGGAGCTCCGGCGAGCTCGCGCATGATGGCAGATCGCCGGAGATGCTCGGAAAAGCGCCACAAGACATCAAATTGCACGCGGTTTGTTGCATTCGAACGAGGACTCGATGACGCGCCGCGTGGTGTGGTCGGTTGTACTCGGGGGTGACCGGAACTGCGCTGGCGACGAGTGGGGGCGGCAGTGGCTTTCAGGTGGAAGTGGATTAGCAGCAGAAGTGCGCAAACGGGCGAGGCAGAGGGGGGAGCGAGGTCCTACGCGCGCGGACGAGCTAAACGGGCACTGGCGCGGGACCATTTGGTCGCCGGAAGCTCGTCGGCAATGAGCCCCCGTGGTGATGGGCTCGGGCACGTACGAGACGGCAACTACGGGCACGTTGGCGGCGAGGAGAAGAGAGCGGGAAGGAAGGAGAGCTCACCGCAGAGCACAAGGAGGCTCCGTGGAGGTTTAGGAGCTGCAGGGGCGGCGCCGGAGACGAAGAAGATCAACGGCAGCTGGAGATGGGGACAAGGACGAACGGCGGCTGCGGTGCTTCCTAGCTCCACCTGAGGGCACCAGATGACGGAGTCGACCCCGGCGGAGCTTCACGACAAGACGGCGGAGCGAGGCGGTGGCTGTGGTCACGACGGAGGACGGCGGCGACCGCGCTCGGGTGGTGGCTCTGAGAAGGAGGCGAGGCGACGGAGCGAGCGGGGAGAGGGGATAGGGACTGGCGCGAGTGGGGGCGGCAGGGCAAGTGGGAGGGGAGAGGGGAGCCCGAGGCGTCGGGGGTCTTATCCCTCGTCGTTGATGCCGACGAGCCGGCTCGGTGGCAACCGTGGGCACAGTCGGAGGAACAGGGAGGGGGGAAGGGCGGCCGGGGGAGGTGGGCCGCCTAGGATGGGGGGAGTTGGGCCGGCCCAGGGGGTTTTGGTCCAGGGAGGGGGCACTTCCCTCTCTCTCTCCTTTCCTTTTCCCTTTTCCTTTTTTTAGCTTTTCTGTTTTAGCCATTTTAGGCCACCTTCACATTTTGCAAAAATGTTGGTTCACCACCAATATTACCAGAAGAATAATATCCACATGATGAACATTTTAGTTTTCATGTTTGAGCAATTTTGAAATTCACCTAGAATTTGAATTTGAATTCAGCTGGAATTTGAAAGAACATGAGACAATAATGATCAGGCACATGTTTAGCAAAAAGATTAACTTAACCCCAGGGGTTACTGTAGCATCATTACACCAGGGTGTTACACCATGCACATTACTTAATACTCCCTATATGTATGCTTGTTTTTGTGGATCTATAATCCAGTGTATGGTGAAGCAGCCCACGTTTGCACCTTGTCATCTCCTATTTTATCTTACTGATGTGGCTGGTGATATGAACAACATGCCATGCACATTATCCAAAATAGATACAATGATTTTCTTTGCCCTTCATCTATGCTTGTTATGTTGACATGGTAATCCAGTAGTGTGGTGAAGCTCCCCGCATTATGAACAATGCCAAATTATGCTATTGATATTTTGAACATACTCTTTATTTTCTAATTTGAAATTGGATAGAATTGACAGAACAGTTATCATCTTTGTTTATACATGTGCAAAACCTGTCATCTCTCTGCTTTGTTTCAGGGTGATATGCCTGATGGCATGCACAAGTCTGCTGAAGGTTGTGAGACAAACCCAACATATATTGCAGCAAACAAGGCAAAACATCTTGAAGATAGCGAGACAACCCCAAAGTCTTGTCTTGATAAAGTGTTCAAGTTACTTGAGACTAACAGTCAGACAAGCTCACAGAATTCGTTGTCTGAATCAGTTCGACTTCTTCAGTCCCAAGTTCTAGCAGAAAGGCATTCTGCAACTCAACTTCAACTTGAAGTCCTATCTCTAAGAAAGATTGCGGAGAACACCAATGAGAACCTCATCGCTAAACAGCTACACCTGGAAGCTATGACCAACATGCTAGGCCGGTCTCACAGCCTTGCTCAGCAGCTTGCGCAACAGTTACCCCGCAAGGCTAACCTTTCTTGAACTGTCTTGGAAGTGGTCTCGGTTCAATATTATTTTGTTACACTGCAATGGTGCCCAGTTTTTGTAATCTGCTTCTTCGTTGCACTTTATGATCACTGGTGGCGAACTTCGATTCCCAGTGGATGTAATATATCTTAAATCCTTTTATGTGTAGTGTAGGTTTATTCTTAGTTACTATGCTGTAATTTCTTTATTGTATAGAGTAGGTTTGTTCTTAATTCCTACTAGTTACGCAGCAGCCCGAAATGAACCCCGGCCCATGATTGTGTGAATCAAATCACGGACTTTTAATAGGCCAAAATTGTCCGGGTCCTTGTTTGGCCCAATGACATATCGGCTGCGAGTAGGCCGGATGCAAACTGGGCCGTAGTTAGGCCCAACTATATGACAGGCTTTTAACAGGCCGAAATTAATATAGGGCCGAAATGTTAAACGGGCCCTTAACAGGCCGAAACTAATATCAGGCCGAATTACTAAGTGGGACTTTAGCAAGTGGGCCCAAAAGCATAGTGTCCAGTTGACGGGCCGAATCTGATATGGGCCATAATTGAGCCCAAAGCCTCTTAAAGGGCCGGACCTCATCTGGGCCGTAATTTGGCCCAGAACGTGGTAGGCTTTTAACGGGACGGATCTCATATGGGCCACTATTAGGCCCGGAGCGTGGCAGACCATTAATGGACCGGATCAAATATGGGCCGGCATTTGGCCCAAAACATGGCAACCAGTTAATGGGCCGGCCTACTAGGGTCCTCAAAATCTTGTGGGCCTACAGCTGGGTCAGCCCATTAATGTCGGCGAAATCTCGTGGGCCTTTAGCTGGGCCGGCCCATTATGACCCGCAAGAATCTTGTGGGCCTTTACCTGGGCCGGCCCATTATGGCACACAAAAATCTTGTGGGCCTTTACCTGGGCCGGCCCATTATGGCCCGCAAAATCTTGTGGGCCTTTAGCTGGGCCAGTCCATTATGGTCCGCAAAATCTCGTGGGCCTTTAGCTGGGTCGGCCCATTATGGTCCGCAAAATCTCGTGGGCCTTTAGTTGGGCCGGCCCATTTAAACTTGTTGGGCCATGCCACGTGTCGACGTATCATAGGCGCCTTCTGTCCAGTGAGTGGATGACATCTGTCCCGACGATGAGCCGACACGTGTTTCCTCTAGCCAATGATGATTTTACACGTGGAAAATCCCCATTGGTCGGGGCTATTAACGGGTTATCGGATCCAAAACCCGACCTGATAGCTTAACGGTGTTCCGTTACGGTGCATGCCACGTGTCGGTCACCCTTGACGAAAGCACTTCTGTGACACGCGATTTATCATCATGGAAGTGGACACTTCTGTGATGATAATTTTGGTAATGTCATGGAACACTTCTACGACAGCACAGGTATGACTATCTTGATTCTGTCATAAATTTGTCATGGATGTACATGCATGACAAAAAAAAGCAACCTATCGTGACAAACACGTATCATCACGGAAGTGTATTTTTTTGTAGTGTCTCTTGTTTTTGTAAATATGATTAGTTCATCGTTCCCGATTCAGCCTATTATGAATAAACATGTTTGCATTGACAATTAGAGATCATAGTTTCTTGTGCTATGCTTAATTAGCTAGGAGCTTATAATGGTTTACCTTACGTGCCAACATGTTATTAAAATGGTTGTGATGTGGTATGATAGGGTGATATCCTCTTTTGAACGATTCGAGTGGCTTGACTTGGCACATGTTCACGCATGTAGTTGAAACAAAATCAACATAGCCTCTATGATATTTATGTTCATGGTGCATTATATCCTACTCATGCTTGCATTCGGTGTCGATTAATTTTAATGCATGTTCATGACTATTGTCGCTCTCTAGCTGGTCGCTTCCCAGTCTTTTTTCTTGCCTTCACCTGTACTAAGCAGGAATACTGCTTGTGCATCCAACTCCATAAACCCCAAAGTTATTCCATATGAGTCCACCATACCTACCTATATACGGTATCTACCTGCCATTCCAAGTAAATTTGTATGTGCCAAACTCTAAACCTTCAAATAAATATCCTGTTTTGTATGCTCGAATGGCTCATGTATCAACTAGGGTTGTCCGTATCTTCCATGTTAGGCGGGTTATTCTCAAGAGGAGTGGACTCCGCTCCTCACTCACGAGAAAATGGCTGGTCACCGGGATGCCCAGTCCCATGCTTTATGCAAACTAAATCAAAATAATTGCAAACAAAACTCCCCATGGGACTCTTGTTAGTTGGAGGCACTCATTGTTTCGAGCAAGCCATGGATTGATGCTTGTTGGTGGAGGGGGAGTATAAACTTTACCATTCTATTTGGGAACCGCCTATAATGTGTGTAGCATGGAAGATATCACCATCTCTTGGTTGTTATGTTGACAATGAAAGTATATCACTCAAAATATTATTCATCTCTATTTCAAAACCGAGCTCTGGCACCTCTACAAATCCATGCTTCCCTCTATGAAGGGCCTATCCATTTACTTTCATGTTGAGTCATCATCCTCTTATTAAAAAGCACCAGTTGGAGAGCACCACCGTCATTTGCATTCATTACTATTAGTTTACATTGAGTATGACCTGACTGGATCTCTTTTACCATGAATTACAATGTCTAGTCAGTCCTTGATCTTTAAAGGTGCTCTGCATTTATGTTTTGCGGTGTCAAAAAGGGCTAGCGAGATACCATCCTGTTATATCATATTATGGTTGTTTTGGGAAAGTGTTGTCATCCGAGATTTATTATTATTGCTCGCTAGTTGATTATGCCATTGATATGAGTAAACATGAGACCTAAGCGTTATTGTGAATATGGTTAGTTCATAATCTTTGCTGAAAACTTGAATGTTGGCTTTACATATTTACAACAACAAGAGCAAACAGAGTTTGTAAAAGTTTTTATTTATCACTTTCAGTTTGTCAACTGAATTGCTTGAGGACAAGCAAAGGTTTAAGCATGGGGGAGTTGATACGTCTCCGTCGTATCTACTTTTCCAAACACTTTTGCCCTTGTTTTGGACTCTAACTTGCATGATTTGAATGGAACTAACCCGGACTGACGTTGTTTTCAGCAGAATTGCCATGGTGTTATTTATGTGCAGAAACAAAAGTTCTCGGAATGACCTGAAACTCCACGGAGCGTCTTTTTGGAAATAATAAAAAATACTGGCAAAAGATCAAGACCAGGGGCCCACACCCTATCCACGAGGGTGGGGGCGCGCCTGCCCCCCTGGGCGCGCCCCCCTACCTCGTGGGCCCCCTGGAGCTCCTCCGACCTCAACCCCGACTCTATATATTCACTTTCGGGGAGAAAAAATAGTGGAGAAGGATTCATCGCGTTTTACGATACGGAGCCGCCACCAAGCTCTAAAACCTCTCGGGAGGGCTGATCTGGAGTCCGTTCGGGGCTCCGGAGAGGGGAATCCATCGCCATCGTCATCATCAACCATCCTCCATCACCAATTTCATGATGCTCACCGCCGTGCGTGAGTAATTCCATCATAGGCTTGTTGGACAGTGATGGGTTGGATGAGATTTATCATGTAATCGAGTTAGTTTTGTTAGGGTTTGATCCCTAGTATCCACTATGTTCTGAGATTGATGTTGCTATGACTTTGCTATGCTTAATGCTTGTCACTAGGGCCCGAGTGCCATGATTTCAGATCTGAACCTATTATGTTTTCATCAATATATGTGAGTTCTTGATCCTATCTTGCAAGTCTATAGTCACCTACTATGTGTTATGATCTGGCAACCCTGAAGTGACAATAATCGGGACCACTCCCGGTGATGAACGTAGTTTGAGGAGTTCATGTATTCACTATGTGTTAATGCTTTGGTCCGGTACTCTATTAAAAGGAGGCCTTAATATCCCTTAGTTTCCACTAGGACCCCGCTGCCACGGGAGGGTAGGACAAAAGATGTCATGCAAGTTCTTTTCCATAAGCACGTATGACTATATTCGGAATACATGCCTACATTACATTGATGAATTGGAGCTAGTTCTGTGTCACCCTAGGTTATGACTGTTACACGATGAACCACATCCGGCATAATTCTCTATTACCGATCCATTGCCTACGAGCTTTCCATATATTGTTCTTCGCTTATTTGCTTTTCCGTTGCTATTGCTATCATCACTACAAAATACCAAAAACATTACTTTTGTTATCATTACCTTTTGCAACCGTTACCACTACTATCATATTACTTTGCTACCAAATACTTTGCTGCAGATATTAAGTTTCCATGTGTGGTTGAATTGACAACTCAGCTGCTAATACTTGAGAATATTCTTTGGCTCCCCTTGTGTCGAATCAATAAATTTGGGTTGAATACTCTACCCTCGAAAACTGTTGCGATCCCCTATACTTGTGGGTTATCACCTGCCGAGTTAGAAGAAATTGATGTCACCATTAAACTTGCCAATAGAGATACTATTTCACCAATGGGAATTGTTAGAGATGTTGAATTCTTGTGTGGGAAAACTAAATATCCTGCTGATTTTCTTGTTCTTGGTTCCCCACAAGATAACTTTTGTCCCATTATATTTGGTAGACCCTTCTTAAACACTGTTAATGCTAGGATAGACTGCAAAAGGATGTTATTACTATTGGTTTAGGTGATATGTCTCATGAGTTCAACTTTTCTAAATTTTGTAGACAACACCGTGAAGAAGAATTGCCTAGTAAAGATGAAATTATTGGTCTTGATTCTATTGTCGTACCTCCTAGTAATCCTTTAGAACAATATTTGCTAGACCATGAAAACGATATGTATATGAATGAAAGAAGGGAAATAGATGAAGTGTTCTTTAAATAGGGACCTATTCTGAAACACAACTTGCATGTTGATATCTTAGGGGGTCCTCCTCCACCCAAGGGTGATCCCGTGTTTGAGCTTAAACCATTGCCTGATACTCTTAAATATGCTTATCTTAATGAAAAGAAGATATATCCTATTATTATTAGTGCTAACCTTTCAGAGAAGGAGGAAGAAAAATTATTGAAAATTCTGAAGAAGCAACGTGCAGCTATTGGATATACTCTTGATGATCTTAAGGGCATTAGTCCCACTCTATGTCAACACAAAATAAATTTGGAAAAAGATGCCAAACCAGTTATTGATCACCAATGACGGCTGAATCCTAAGATGAAAGAAGTGGTAAGAAAAGAAATACTAAATCTCCTTGAGGCAGATATAATTTATCCCGTTGCTGATAGTCAGTGGGTAAGTCCTGTCCATTGTGTTCCTGAGAAGGGAGGTATTACTGTCGTTCCTAATGATAAAGATGAATTGATCCCGCAAAGAATTATTATAGGTTATAGGATAGTAATTGATATCCGCAAATTAAATAAGGCTACTAAAAAAGATCATTACCCCTTACCTTTTATTGATCAAATGCTAGAAAGATTATCCAAACATACACATTTTTGCTTCCTAGATGGTTATTCTGGTTTCTCCCAAATACCTGTGTCAGCTGATGATCAATCTAAGACCACTTTTACTTGCCCTTTCGGTACTTTTGCTTATAGACATATGCCTTTTGGTTTATGTAATGCACCTGCTACCTTTCAAAGATGCATGATGGCTATATTTTCTGATTTTTGTGAAAAGATATGTGAGGTATTCATGGATGATTTCTCCGTTTATGGATCCTCTTTTGATGATTGCTTAAGCAACCTTGATCTAGTTTTGCAGAGATGTGAAGAAACTAACCTTGTCTTGAATTGGGAGAAATGCCACTTTATGGTTAATGAAGGTATTGTCTTGGGGCACAAAATTTCTGAAAGAGGCATTGAAGTTGATAAAGCTAAAGTTGATTCTATTGAAAAGATGTCATGTCCCAAGGACATCAAAGGTATAAGAACTTTCCTTGGTCATGCCGGTTTTTATAGGAGGTTCATTAAGGAGTTCTCAAAAATTTCTCGGCCTCTGACTAATTTATTACAAAAAGATATACCATTCGTCTTTGATGATGATTGTGTAGAAGCCTTTGAAATACTTAAGAAAGCATTAATCTCTGCACCTATTGTTCAGCCACCTGATTGGAATTTATCTTTTGAAATTATGTGTGATGCTAGTGATTATGTTGTAGGTGTTGTTCTAGGGCAAAGAGTTGATAAGAAATTAAATGTTATTCAATATGCGAGTAAAACTCTAGACGATGCTCAGAGAAATTATGCCACTACTGAAAAAGAATTTTTAGCAGTTGTATTTGCTTGTGATAAGTTCAAACCTTATATTGTTGATTCTAAAGTAACTATTCACACGGATCATGCTGCTATTAAATATCTTATGGAAAAGAAAGATGCTAAACCTAGACTTATTAGATGGGTTCTCTTGCTACAAGAATTTGATTTGCATTTTATTGATAGAAAGGGAGCTGAGAACCCCGTTCCAGACAACTTGTCTAGGTTAGAAAATGTTCTTGATGACCCACTACCTATTGATGATAGCTTTCCTGATGATCAATTAAATGTCATAAATGCTTCTCACACTGCTCCATCGTATGCTGATTATGCTAATTACATTGTTGCTAAGTTTATACCACCTAGTTTCACATACTAGCAAAAGAAAAGGTTTTTCTATGATTTAAGACATTACTTTTGGGATGACCCACATCTTTATAAAGAAGGATTAGATGGTGTTATTAGATGTTGTGTACCTGAGCATGAACATGAACAGATCCTACGCAAGTGTCACTCCGAAGCTTATGGAGGACACCACGCTGGAGATAGAACTGCACATAAGGTATTGCAATCCGGTTTTTATTGGCCTACTCTCTTCAAGGATGCCCGTAAGTTTGTCTTATCTTGTAATGAATGTCAAAGAATTGGTAATATTAGTAGACGTCAAGAAATGCCTATGAATTATTCACTTGTTATTGAACCATTTGATGTTTGGGGCTTTGATTATATGGGGCCGTTTCCTTCCTCTAATGGATATACACATATTTTAGTTGTTGTTGATTACATTACTAAGTGGGTAGAAGCTATTCCAACTAGTAGTGCTGATCGTAACACCTCTATTAAGATGCTTAAAGAAGTTATTTTTCCGAGGTTTGGAGTCCCTAGGTATTTAATGACTGATGGTGGTTCACATTTTATTCATGGTGCTTTTCGTAAAATGCTTGCTAAGTATGACGTTAATCATAGAATTGCATCTCCTTATCACCCACAGTCTAGTGGTCAAGTAGAATTGAGTAATAGAGAACTCAAATTAATTTTGCAAAAGTCTGTCAATAGATCTAGAAAGAATTGGTGCAAGAAACTTGATGATGCATTATGGCCCTATAGAATTGCATATAAAAATCCTATGGGTATGTCTCCGTATAAAATGGTTTATGGAAAAGCATGTCACTTACCTCTCGAACTAGAACATAAGGCTTATTGGGCTATTAAAGAGCTCAATTATGATTTCAAACTTGCCGGTGAGAAAAGGTTATTTGACATTAGCTCACTCGATGAATGGAGAACCCAAGCCTATGAAAATGCCAAATTGTTTAAAGAAAGGTTAAAAGATGGCATGACAAAAGGATACAAAAGCGTGAGTTTAATGTAGGTGATTATGTATTTCTATACAACTCTCGTTTAAGATTTTTTGCAGGAAAGATTCTCTCTAAATGGGAAGGTCCTTACGTTATCGAGGAGGTCTATCGTTCCGGTGCCATAGAAATCAACAACTTCGAAGGCACAAATCCGAAGGTGGTGAACGGTCAAATAATCAAACATTATATCTCAGGTAATCCTATAAATGTTGAAACCAATGTTATTGAAACTGTAACCCCAGAGGAATACATAAGGGACACTTTCCGGGATGTTTCAGACTCTTAAAAGGAATAGGTATGTGGTACGGTAAGTAAACCGACTCCAAAACAGTTCTAATGGCAATTTTTCTCCGTTTTGGAATATTTAGAAAAATAGAAAAATAAGAAGCAGTCCAGGAAGGACACGAGGGCTCCATGAGGGTGGAGGGCGCGCCCTACCCCCTGGGCGCGCCCCCTGCCTCGTGGGCACCTCGTGTGCTCTCCGGACTCCGTTTTCTTGCATGTTACGTATTTTGGTCGGTAAAAATTCATTATATAATCTCTCGAAGGTTTTGACCACCGTATCATGCAAAAGTCTCCTGTTCTTGTTTCAGTTGTTTTCTGCCAGGTTGTCAAAGCCAAGCATCATGTCGTCTCCCTCCTCCTCCAATAATGAGGGCAACGATGCTTGGCTAATGAAGATAGAGCTGAAGACATCCTTCAACTTGATCACAATCTTCTTACCCCAACTGAGATCAAAGCTTTCAAGATGATTGAGTTAGCTTGTATACAAAACAAGTATCTCACACGTGAAAATATTTTGCTGAAGGAGCATATCATCGCACTCAAGGGCATTATCCGCAAGTTAGAAGACCTCCTACGCTCGATGTGTGACTATCCATCATCACCACCATCTTCTTCACCAACAAAGAAGAATTGAGTATCTGGTATGGGCACTCCCCTTGGCAACTGCCAAGCTTGGGGGAGGTGCCCCGGTATCGTGTCACCATCACTTCTATCTTTACCGTTTTTCGTAGTTCGATCCTTTTGGTAATATCTTGATCTAGTAGCATAAAGTTTTAGTATGATCTAGTTGTGAGTTTTGCTTTATGATCCTTCTATGTAATCGAGTCCGTGAGCTATATATAATAAAGATTAGTGCTGAGTCAAGGGCTTGATTATTTTGCCATGATCTTGAGTGAATAAAAGAAAAGTGAAAGAAATAAAAAGAAACAAAGAGATCATATGGATCTTATGGAGAGTAATGAGATCACATAGAAAGAATATGATGATTAAAAGTTGTTGAGAGTTGGCAAACATAGTTTTGGTCATCGTTGCAATTAATAGGAAGTAATAAAGAAAGAGAGGTCTTCACATATAAATACACTATCTTGGACATCTTTTATGATTGTGAGCACTCATTAAAATATGACATGATAAAGAGTTGACTTTGGACAAGGAAGACAACGTAATGGGTTATGTTTTCTTACATCTGAGATAAATTATATTGTCATGGATCATCCAACATGATCGAGCTTGCCTTCCCCCCTCATGCTAGCCAAATTCTTTGCACCAAGTAGAGATACTACTTGTGCTTCCAAACACCCTTAAACCAGTTTTGCCATGAG
Source organism: Triticum urartu (assembly GCF_056163025.1). Lineage (NCBI taxonomy): Eukaryota > Viridiplantae > Streptophyta > Magnoliopsida > Poales > Poaceae > Triticum > Triticum urartu. The sequence continues at coordinate 359,003,720 of NC_141875.1, forward strand.
AGTCCACCATACCTACCTATGGATTGAGTAAGATCCCTCAAGTAAGTTGTCATCGGTGCAAACAATAAAAATTGCCCTCTAAATATGTATGACTTATTAGTGTGGGAGAAAATAAGCTTTACACAATCTTGTGATATGGAAGAAATAAAAGCAACGGACTGCATAATAAAGGTCCATATCACAAGTGGCAATATAAAGTGACGTTCTTTCACATTAAGATTTTGTGCATCCAACCATAAAAGCGCATGACAACCTCTGCTTCCCTCTGCGAAGGGCCTACCTTTTACTTTTATCTCCTACCTTGCATAAGAGTCATGGTGATATTCGCCCTTCCTTTTTTACATTTTATCTTTTGGCAAGCACAACATGTTGGAAAGATCCTGGTATATATGGCTAATTGGATGTGACGCCCCCGATTTGACCGTACACTAATCATGCATGCAAATGTGTACGATCAAGATCAAGGACTCACGGGAAGATATCACAACACAACTCTACAAATAAAATAAGTCATACAAGCATCATATTACAAGCCAGGGGCCTCGAGGGCTCGAATACAAGAGCTCGATCATAGACGAGTCAGCGGAAGCAACAATATCTGAGTACACACATAAGTTAAACAAGTTTGCCTTAAGAAAGCTAGCACAAACTGGGATACAGATCGAAAGAGGCGCAGGCCTCCTGCCTGGGATCCTCCTAACTACTCCTGGTCGTCGCCAGCGGGCAGCACGTAGTAGTAGGCACCTCCGGTGTAGTAGGGGTCATCGTCGACGGTGGCGTCTGGCTCCTGGACTCCAGCATCTGGTTGCGACAACCAGAATGAAAGGAAAGGGGGAAAAGGGGGGAGAAAGCAACCGTGAGTACTCATCCAAAGTACTCGCAAGCAAGGAGCTACACTACATATGCATGGGTATCAAATGGAGTAAGGGTATCATATGTGGACTGAACTGCAGAAAGCCAGAATAAGAGGGGGATAACTAATCCTTTCGAAGACTACGCTTCTGGCAGCCTCCGTCTTGCAACATGTAGAAGAGAGTAGACTGAAGTCCTCCAAGTAGCGTCGCATAGCATAACCCTAACCGCTGATCCTCCCCTCGTCGCCCTGTGAGAGAGCGATCACCGGTTGTATCTGGCACTTGGAACGGTGTGTTTTATTAAGTATCCGGTTCTAGTTGTCATAAGGTCAAGGTACAACTCCAAGTCGTCCTGTTACCGAAGATCACGGCTATTCGAATAGATTAACTTCCCTGCAGGGGTGCACCACATAACCCAACACGCTCGATCCCATTTGGCCGGACACACTTTCCTGGGTCATGCCCCGCCTCGGAAGATCAACACGTCGCAGCCCCACCTAGACCAACAGAGAGGTCAGCACGCCGGTCTAAACCTAAGCGCCCAGGGGTCTGGGCCCATCGCCCTTAGCACACCTGCACGTTGCGTGGGCGGCCGGAAGCAGACCTAGCCTAGTGGCGTTCCAGTCCAATCCGGCGCGCGCCGCTCCGTTGCTGACGTCACGAAGGCTTCGGCTGATACCACGACGTCGAGTGCCCATAACTGTCCCCGCGTAGATGGTTAGTGCGTATAGGCCAGTAGCCAGACTCAGATCAAATACCAAGATCTCGTTAAACGTGTTAAGTATCTGCGAACGCCGACCAGGGCCAGGCCCACCTCTCTCCTAGGTGGTCGGAACCTGCCCTGTCGCTCCGCCTCAAAGATCCACTCGCGGGTGCTCCTACGAGCCGACCCGTCTTTAATCACCACATGTATCATGTATAAAGTATATAGTATATACCCGTGATCAACTCCCGAGTGATCACGGCCCGATAGTATAGCATGGCAGATGGACAAGGATGTAGGGCCACTGATGATAAACTAGCATCCTATACTAAGCATTAGGATTGCAGGTAAAGGTAACAACAGTAGTAGCAAGGACAGGCTATGCATCAGTATAGGATTAACGGGAAACAATAACATGCTACACTACTCTGATGCAAGCAGTATAGAGAAGAGTAGGCGATATCTGGTGATCAAAGGGGGGGCTTGCCTGGTTGCTCTCGCAAGAGAGAGGGATCGTCAACTCCGTAGTCGTACTGGGTAGCAGCGGCGTCGGTCTCGGTGTCTAGCGAGAGAAGAGGGGGAAGAAACAATAAATATTTAAGCAAACAGATGCATAGCGATGCATGACATGACAAGTAGCGGTGTTAGGGGTGCCCTATCGCGGTATGAGGTGATACCGGTGAAGGGGGGGAAACATCCGGGAAAGTATCCCCGGTGTTTCGCGTTTTCGCACAGATGAAACAGAGGGGGAAAGTTGCGTGTTCGCTATGCTAGGGATGCGTGGCGGATAAACGGGCTGCGTGTCCGGATTCGTCTCGTCGTTCTGAGCAACTTTCATGTACAAAGTTTTTCCATCCGAACTACGGTTTATTTTATATAAATTTTAAAAGATTTAAATCATTTTTAGGATTTATTTATTTAATTTAATCAACATTATCCAGAATAGTGTCTGCTGACGTCATCATGACGTCAGCATGACATCAGCAGTCAACAGAGGTGTTGACTGGGTCGCTGACGTGTGGGACCCACTGGTCATTGACTGTTTAGCCTAATCACTGTTTAACTAATCTAACTACTGTTTAATTAAATTAATTAGTTAGTTAGGTTAATCTAATTATGATTAATTAACTTAATTATTTCCTTAATTAAATAATTAATTTAATTATTATTATTATTTTAATTATTTTTATTATTAATTCTCTTTTTTTTAATAAAGTTCTGGGGGATGGGGCCCCCTTGTCATAGGTACAGGGGGCGGGCCCAGTTGTCTGTGGCCCCCTGGGCTTAGCGGTTACGGGCGAGCAAAGGGGCGGGGCGCCCGAACGAGCGTGAGCCCGAGAGGCACTGGGCGCGCGGGGGCACGCCGGCGGCCAGGGCCAGGGGAGACGGGGCTCCGGCGAGCCTCCGGAGCGGCGGCGGCTGGCGTGTAGCGGCAGCGACGGCGCTGCAGAAAGTCGGGTCAGAGGGGGGGTAGGCGCGGGCGGCTCCGGGGAGCCACGTCCAGGGAGGGAGTGGAGCTGAGCGGCGGCGCCGGTGAGCGCAGCAGCGGGCGGATGCACGAGCAAGAGCGGCGACGGGGAGTGTCAGCGCGAGCGCGCGTTGCCAACCGCGGTCGGACACGGCAAGGAACGGGCAGGGGGGCACAGCGAGGCGAAGCAGAGGCCGCGGTGTACGGCGGGGTGGCCGCGGGCACCAGGCCGCGGGGAAGGCTACGGGGCAAGGGTCGGGCGGAGCTGCGGGAGCACGCGGGCGAGCGAGTCCCGTCGAGGACGATCCCGGTGCGGGGTCAGAGAGGGAGATGGAGGTGGCGCTCACAAGGGGTTGCAGGGGACTGGGCAGCGGGGCGCGAGGAGGAAGACGGGGATGCCGGCGTCGTAGGGGAGGCAGTCCGGCGAGGTGGTCTCCGGCGACGGCGTCGAGCGAAGAGGACGGCGGCGTCGGGCGCGTGGAGGTCGTTCGGGGAGGATTGGTGGAGCGAGGCGGCGGCGATGGCGTTCCGGCGACGGAGTGGTGGGGCGGGGTAGCCCGGTGACGATGGGGCGGCGTCGGGCCCCGGCGTCAGGCTCGGGGGCAAGGGGATCGGGGCGATGTGCGTTGGGGCGCCCCCGATCCAGATCGCGCGGGGGGAGGAGAGTGGGGATCGTGGGGAAGGGGGTTAGGGTTTCGGGGAGAGGCAGGGGGTTAAGCAAGGGTTAGGTGGGCCGGCCTAGTTGGATGGCCAGCTGGGCCGAGGCCCAGTGAGGGGGGGGGGCTTTTAATTTCTTTTGTTTTCTTCTGTTTTTATTATTTTCCCTTTTCTATTTTATTTATTTTAGTTAGCGAAACAGCTTTACAAAAATATAACTCCTACTCCTAAATTAGCATAACAACATAGGCCACCTACTCCAAAAAGTTTGGTGATTATATAAACTAGATTAACATTTGTTTAGTAATTAAAAGCATTTAAAATAATTGTTTTGCTGCTGTTTTACCCATCTCATATTATTTAAACATTTTATGCATGTGTGGTTTTTCCCCCATAATTATCTATGCAATATTTGGTTCACTCCGAACATTTTAGTTTTAATATTTGAAAACTTTTATTGTTTGCCTATTTTTTTAATTTGAATTTGAATCAGTTTCGAACTAACTCGAGATTAGCAACTATAAACGAGGTGACGTGGCATCATTAGCAGAGGGTCACTGTAGCTTAATTACCCGGGCGTCACATTGGATGTGAGTTTTCATGAACTATTATTGTTGACATTACCCTTGAGGTAAAACATTGGGAGGCAAAACTATAAGCCCCTATCTTTCTTTGTGTCCGATTAAAACTCCATACCCATAAGTATTGCGTGAGTGTTAGCAATTGTGAAAGACTATATGATAGTTGAGTATGTGGACTTGCTGAAAAGCTCTTATATTGACTATTTCCTATGTTATGATAAATTGCAATTGCTCCAATGACTGAGATTATAGTTTGTTAGTTCTCAATGAAGTTTATTATTCATACTTGAAATTGTGATTGAATTGTTACTCTAGCATAAGAGATCATATGACAAGAATTATATAAATTGTTGTTCTAAGAATGATCATGATGCCCTCATGTCCATATTTTATTTTTATCGACACCTCTATCTCTAAACATGTGGACATATTTTTCCATTTCGGCATTCGCTTGAGGACAAGCGAGGTCTAAGCTTGGGGGAGTTGATACGTCCATTTTGCATCATGCTTTTATATCGATATTTATTACATTATGGGCTGTTATTACACATTATGTCACAATACTCATGCCTATTCTCTCTTATTTTACAAGGTTTACATAAAGAGGGAGAATGCCGGCAACTGAGATTTTGGCTGGAAAAGGAGCAAATATTAGAGACCTATTCTACACAGCTCCAAAAGTCCTGAAACTTCACGGAAGTCATTTTCAGAATATATAAAAAATACTGAGCACAAGAAGTTCCAGAGGGAGGCCACACCCTGGCCACGAGGGTGGGGGCGCGCCCTGCCCCCTAGGCGCGCCCCCTGCCTCGTGGGCCCCCTGGTGGCCCTCCGATGCCCATCTTCTGCTATATGGAGTCCTTCGATGAGAAAAAAATCATAAGCAAGATTTTAGGATGAGACTCCGCCGCCGCGAGGCGGAACCTTGGCGGAACCAATCTAGGGCTACGGCGGAGCTGTTCTGCCGGGGACACTTCCCTCCGGGAGGGGGAAATCATCGCCATCGTCATCACCAATGATCGTCTCATCGGGAGGGGGTCAATCTCCATCAATATCTTCACCAGCACCATCTCCTCTCAAACCCTAGTTCATCTCTTGTATCCAATTCTTGTCTCTAAGTCTGGGATTGGTACCTGTGGGTTGCTAGTAGTGTTGATTACTCCTTGTAGTTGATGCTAGTTGGTTTATTTGGTGGAAGATCATATGTTCAGATCCTATATGCATATTAATACCCCTCTGATTATGAACATGAATATGCTTTGTGAGTAGTTATGTTTGTTCCTAAGGACATGGGAGAAGTATTGCTATTAGTAGTCATGTGAATTTGGTATTCGTTCGATATTTTGATGAGATGTATGTTGTCTCTCCTCTAGTGGTGTTATGTGAACGTCGACTACATGACACTTCACCATTATTTAGGCCTAGAGGAGGGCATTGGGAAGTAATAAGTAGATGATGGGTTGCTAGAGTGACAGAAGCTTAAACCCTAGTTTATGCGTTGCTTCGTAAGGGGCTGGTTTGGATCCATATGTTTCATGCTATGGTTAGGTTTACCTTAATACTTTTGTTGTAGTTGCGGATGCTTGCAATAGAGGTTAATCATAAGTGGGATGCTTTTCCAAGTAAGGACATCACCCAAGCACCGGTCCACCCATATATCAGATTATCAAAGTACCGAACGCGAATCATATGATCGTGATGAAACCTAGCTTGACGATAATTCCCATGTGTCCTCGGGAGCGCTTTTCTCTATATAAGAATTTATCCAGACTTGTCCTTTGCTACAAAAAGGACTGGGCCACCTTGCTGCTCTTTATTTACTTTTATTACTTGTTGCTTGTTACAAATTATCTTATCACAAAACTACCCGTTACCTATAATTTCAGTGCTTGTAGAGAATACCTTGCTGAAAACCGCTTATCATTTTCTTCTGCTCCTCGTTGGGTTCGACACTCTTACTTATCGAAAGGACTACGATAGATCCCCTATACTTGTGGGTCATCAGGCAGCAGATATCGTTTCATCCCCAAAGGTGGCACATTTCCTACCGAAACCATCACACTTGTTGTGAGAAGCTCTGCTTTGGGAGAAGCTTATACCCCAACCTGCCCCAAATGGGACAAAAATTTTACCACTGCATGCTGATGCCGCTCCATGAATTTCAGATGTGTTTTGGATTTACTAGAATTTAAAAACCAAATATCTCAATATTTGCGGCCGAGTGACGGTGACAATGTGTTTGACATTCATTCCCATTTCTTGCATGGGACCTAAGCATGCAACCAAGGGCACATATTTGATTTTTCAACCCGTTTATATGCACTGGAGCATGTGCATGTAGTTCAAATTTGAATTATGCACCTGAAATGCCTACAAAACCAAGTTAATGTATAAAAACTTCCAAACGAACCCTGAATAATTCCAATTTTTTTGACGACCACCTATAGTTGCATGTTCACTGCAGATTAAAGTTCTAGCAATTCAAGCACCATCCTTTGCAGCTGTGACCCCATTACGTAATTCAAATCAAGATGAAAAATCAAGTGGATCGCACAGAGTTAATTATCACCAACCGTGTGAGATGCAGCACAAAATATCTTGGAGCACCGTCGGAGTGTCAAGCACACTAGCCCGCTCCTCAAATATTATTTCACTGTTCAATCGTCGTCGGTGAAAGATGGGGACGTGGACCCGCGTCATGATGGCAACTTCGGTGGCCCACTCCGGCGAGAGCGCGGCCGCAGCCGCCAGGCACGTGCTAACAAGCTTCATGAGGGCGACCGCAATCTGCGTCCGGGCGGCCAGGGCATCCCAAACGGCCGCTGTTGCTTCTCAGGCGGCGGTAGGAGCATCTGCCTTGGGGATAGCAACTGGCGAGAGCGGCACAATAGATGTTCGTTCCGCAGCGGCAGCCTTAGCCCTGATGGAGGCCTCCCACGACCATGTTGAGGCCGTCCACGCCCAGCTCGTGGTTGTCACCACACAAATCGAACGAAACTTCTCCGACAACGGTCGACAACCCACAACCGAAGAGTTGGCAATCGCCGAGAGAGTTCGAGCAGCCGTCCGTTCCTGCGCGAGATACCTTGCCATGACGGAGCCCGCCAAAGCCCAGATCGCGGCTGCCCACGCCCAGCTTATGGCGGCCTATTTCAAATATATGGCGGATGCGGATGGCGAGAAGCTTGCCGAGTATGGTGCAATTGATGCCATGGAGCCACTTCCCCAGGAGACCGTCGGGTGCGAGCTGGACATGGAGGCGGCGGCGGAGATCGATGAGGACCAATCGTAGTAGTACTCTTTGTTTTGTTTAATTAAGAGCGCCGATCTTTACTTTGTTAGAGTAATGTTTAGGTCAGCTAGCTCTGTTTAATTGCTGAAATTGCTCTATTAAGAAGTGTGGGTGTGCTGTAGTATCCTTTGTGTACCCAAATTATGCAATGACGTGGATGACCACTGTAACCAGGGAAATTCGAACCAAATTTTTTGACGTTTAAACTCATCACACACGGGTTAAGCTATCTGAATCATTTGTGATGTTCACATATTGTACACAATTGTGAATAAGGGACCATGTCTGATGACACTTTGGGCGCCAGTTTTTTCGCTGAAGCGATTCCAAATTTTCATCTTCCGCGGAAATATCTACCTCCACGTCCCCTCCCCCTTACCAAAATCCACATTTCTCCTATTTCTGCATTCCTTTCCAAGTTGAAACCTTCACTTCTTACTTGCAGCGCCGCCTCCTCACCGGCGACCCTCCTTCACGCTGCTCGGCCTCCCCCTATCCAGGCAGGTAATCCACACCTGACCGCCATCCTCCTCCTTCCACATCCCACATGCCCCGACCGCCGGCGCGACACCTTCCACCAAAATCACCGACCCTCCACCAAATAAGTGCCACCCTAAGCCATGGTGCGCAGTATAGCCAGGATCTCAATGAGTATTTGGCAGCGAAGAAGCAAATCGCGGCCGCATGAGCGGGTGAGGTCACGATGGCTGCTATTCGTGTCGATCCCCAGATCTTGGAGGAGCACCTCACCGTCGAGGCCACCGTCGATGCCTCGTGCGCCGATGACGTGATGCGGTTGGCTGTTTGGTTCAATTCTGCAATGCGATGTTCAATTATTGTGGGTGCATTCTGTTATTGTATACCATGTGAGAAATAAATCGAATTTGACTGTACTAAATACATGGGAGATAAATACAATTGCCATATTTCCAAGTTGTTAAGCATGCTTGGTTTGGTTAACTGTCTGATCTTCTATTAGGAGTATGTTATATTGTGCAATGTGGTGCCCAGTTAACGTTTGGTTCATTTGTTGTGGTGTTTAGTTAACTGTTTTGTTTGGTTCAATTCTGCATTGCGATGTTCAATTGTTGTGAGTGCATTCTATTATTGTATACCATATGAGGAATAAATTGAATTTAGCTATACTAAATATATGGAAACAAATACAATTGCTATATTTCCAAGTTGTTAAGCATGCTTGGTTTGGTTAACTGTCTGATCTTCTATTAGGAGTATGTTATATTGTGCAATGTGGTGCTCAATTAATGTTTGATTCATTTGTTGTGGTGTTTAGTTAACTGCTTGGTTCAATTCTGCAATGCGATGTCCAATTGTCGTGGGTAGAATTTTGTATTGTTGTGCATGTGAAGAATAAATCGAATTTGGCTGCACTTAATACATGAGAAACATATACAAGTGCTATATTTCCTAGTTCTTAATCATGCTTGGTTTGGATAAATGGGTTTTCCATGTGGCTTGAATTAATCTGATGAATCTGCAATGTGCTTATTTTTCATCAACATATTTTACTGATGGCATGCGAACCCTTACTTAACCTGATGACTAACTACCTTATATGTGTTGCAGGAAAACAATGGGAAACACTGAGGTTTACAGTCGAGGTTAGCACGTGCATGGTCCGTTGTCTAATAGCATATTATTGAGCAATTGCAGGAACCATTCTAATATTCAGGTTTTTAACAATTTGGACTTACATATGTAGGTCCTGCTGTCAGATGTTTTGACCCACTATTCGACCATTTTTGCATATGGGGAAATGAGTTGTCCATGAATATCAGTCAAGTCAAGAAACTCAGAAAGATTTTTAGGATAAAGAAATTAGAGACAAAAAACAACAAGATCCTTGTTTGCATAATGAAGACATCAATTCACTACAAGGTGGTACTAACTATTATACCTTGCCTTTTTTATTCCTTTGCCCCATTTCTAATATAGAGAAGATATTTATGCACATCCTTATTTTCAGGCCTTTCCAAAGCAGTTCACTGATGATTACCTCTCAAACCACTTGTATGGTCAGGAGGTGAGGAAGGTATTCGTATAACACCCACGGTTCAATATTGAAGTGTTCTTGAAGAGGACGAAGGATGGACAGTCAATCATCCACAGACACTGTCCCAAAGTTATAAAGACCTTAAACATCAATGAAGGCTCAATATTCACCTTTTGCTTCAGTAGTTTTCCAGATGAGATACATCTGTCTATGTACCGTCTATGATACTAATTTCAAAAGGTTATAGATGTTGCATGTGAATTTTGGTGCTGGTATAGTTGTGTAACGAGGTAGCTGAGTGCTGAAACTATATGTTGTTGTACTATGATGTATTTCAATTATGAAAATGAAATATATTGCATGCTTAATATGAAATGTCAATTAAATTAATAAATGGATTATTAATAATCAAATAATTAGCCTACTAATTAGGGTTTTCTATTGCAAACAGTTATTGAGAAAACACCGTGTGTGATGCATTCAATAACGCACACAGTTTTTAGGAATAAACCGTGTTAGATTAATGAACAATCACACACAACATTCTCTTGCAAAATTGTTTGTGCTAGGCCACCTGGCGCAAACGTTTACCATATAAAAACTGTGTGTGATGGACAACCTTGCCACATAGTTTCTTCTATGCACCGTGTGTGATGCGTTCAATAACGTAAACGATAAAATTATTAGTATCATGTGTAGTGTCAACGTTATCACAAACGATTTAACGGGGAAAATTGTGTGTGATGTATCTGTAAACGGAAACATTTTCATTGGAACGACTATGTGGGATGTACATACGAACGGAAACGTTTAGCGGGGACTGACTGTGTGAGATGTACTTGCGACCGAAAATAATTTCGCCCGTAATTGTATTTTTAGCTATATTATATGTATTTCCGTATTTGAGCTGTCACCGGCCGCACACGACCTCATTTTACCGAGCGTGTGTGCCAGGAGGGAATATCCCGACGGTTTCTGGGTCGTGTGGGAAGAACCCCCTATCGCCGTCACTCACTAGGCGTCGATTCCAAATACCATCGTGGAAAGGGATAAAAAACTGTTTGTATAGCACCTCACCGTACTAGTGGCTCCACGATATGCCGCTCCGCAAAAAAAGTAGAATCTGGGGTACAACTCCCAGTTTTTTATGAAGCTCTTCAGGGGGTGCTTCAAAAAACTTGAGAAGCTGGAGTTGGGTGAAAATTACCCATCACTACCACCAGTAAGTGGATAACCCTTCGTTTCTCCCCCCTCAACCAATCAAATAGATCCTTTTCACCAAGTTTCTTATTCTTGAAGCTGAAGCTAGATGACAGCCAAACATTTTCTTTGGTAGTACTACAACTTGTAGATGAAACTGCTTCAAAGTGAATTTAGTGGAGCGAAACCGATTTTTGTGAAACGGAGCAGTCCCAAACAGGCCCTAAATCGGTCATTGATACTGTAAAAGAATTTAAATCGTTCATTGGATCAGAAAAAATGTTCATATTAATTTCTATTTGAGATGGCTAGATACATTCATTGGAGCGACAACTAATTTAGATCGGAGGAAATATTAATTTTGTATGACATAAAATGAAATCTCCCTTTTGGAGGCATGGAGTTTTTGCTCCCAGGTGTGAACTCGGGTGAATTATAAAATAAATAAAATAGTAAAAAATTTCAAAGAATCTGACTTTTTTTTATAAACATTGGTGGGTGTTTCATTTGCGTTCAAAAAATCGTGATGGCTCATGTGGTATAACAAAACATAAATCTATGCTAAAAAGACTAATTCCAATGCCTTTTGGAGCATTCATTTTTTTTCCCACACATCCACAAATGTCATTTCATCACTAAAATTTACGCACAGTTAGAAAACAAAGCAATGTGTGTTGTCAATTTTTTTCTTCAGAATTTGTTTCTTCTTATTTTTCGGATTTTAGAATGGCATTTTCGTCACTTTTGTTGCGAATTGCGATGTTAATCTCTCCACAGGCACCTCCACTTTCCAACATTTCTGTTTAAACGGAGCGTGGTGGCTGGTGGGTGATGCTCGCGAAAGCAAAGCACCACCACCCCACAAAGAAAAAGAATATCCCCAATCCCACACTTCGATCACACCGCTCAAACCCTAGCTACCAATCCCCACAATTCCTCCCCTGGCCCAGGTTCTTCCGTAGCTGGATGTCCCCAACCTAGGCGGCGGCTCGGTGGCGTGTGTGCGTGCGCGGCCGCCGATGGAGCCGCGCGTGGGTAACAAGTACCGCCTCGGCCGTAAGCTCGGCAGCGGCTCGTTCGGGGAGATCTACCTCGGTTCGTGCGCTGTTCCCCCGCCTGAACGAACCGTTCTGATGCTAAAAGCTCTCGCCTTTGTGCTGTTTCTGCTGGATTGCTGATTAAATCGTGTGTTTTCACTTGCTCGGGGTTGCCGGTGCAGGTACTAACGTGCAGACCAACGAGGAGGTCGCGATTAAGCTTGTGAGTTGACGCGACAATTCTCTTGGATTTCAGCATAGTTGTGTTTATGATTTTATAATCAGTGGCAGTATTGCTTTTAGTGCCAGTATTTTCTTTTTTGATATACTAGGTGCAAGTATTTCTATTTGGTATTTAACTTGATAATTGATGATTTTCTGTAAAAATGGGCCCAAATATTGGAGCAATCTTATACTGTATCTCACTATTGTGGAAAGTACAATAACAAAAGTATATGCACCTTGGCTATTCCTTCAGGCTTATATTTCGTGAATTGGCTATTCCTTCCTGCAGTACTTCCATCTGCGCTTAAAGGGTAAATGATGGATACAGAAGCAGGATTCATTGAAAACTATTTCCTGCCAAGGATTACGGGTTGCTATTATATGGACTGAGCTGTGTAAGCTCTCCTGCATTTGCAATCTTGCATTAGTTCATTTTAGTTCCCAAGAATTAAACGTCAGAGAGAGTAGAGAAGATATAGGAGAGGAAAAGTTGATAGATGGTAAATGCAGCCCAACCATCTCCATATGCTCTAGTGCATCAGCAAGATTGTACTTGTTTCAATTCTGAAGTTCTAATTTTAGCCCCTTATTTGTGGCGTGCATTGGAAAAATGTTGCTGCATTATTGGTGTCAGAATAATGATTGTTATGATGTCACACTCAGTCTATTTCCCCAAAACTATCGCAGGCTTTGTTCTGTTCAGACTGATAAAGCCTTATGCTTTTGCTCTGTGCAGGAAAATGTGAAGACAAAGCATCCTCAGTTGCTGTATGAGTCAAAGTTGTACAGGGTACTGCAGGGCGGAAGTAATACCCGTTCATTTTCTTTCCCTGAACCATAAATATAAGATATTTTTTGCCGTTGTGATTCGGACATACTTTTTTTTTGGTTGTGCAGCTGGGATTTCAAATGTCAAGTGGTTTGGTGTTGAGGGTGACTACAATGTTCTTGTTATGGATGTGTTGGGGCCAAGCCTTGAAGATCTTTTCAGCTTTTGCAACAGAAAACTGTCGCTCAAAACTGTTCTGATGCTTGCTGATCAAATGGTACACTCAACAACAGAAATCAGCTAGTCTTTGTCATTTTGTTGTTGTTATTTGATGATTTTATCTGGTTAAATCTATTTAACTTCCATTTTTATTAGATCAACCGAGTTGAATTTATACATTCAAAGTCCTTCTTGCATCGAGATATAAAGCCAGACAATTTTCTCATGGGCCTTGGAAAGAGAGCAAATCAGGTAAGTCATTTTTGTGCTGTTCACCTGCCTACAGTTCTAGAAATTATTTAGAACATTATGTATATGCACTTACATCTTGTCCTTAATGTTGTTTTAGGTATATATGATTGACTTTGGACTGGCAAAGAAATACAGGGACACGTCAACACACCAGCACATTCCATACCGGTATATCTAGGCTGATGCTTGAGTCAATTGTCATTTGCACTTCTGCAGTAATAGTATAATGGCTGATGTTACTTTACTGGGAACCATAACAGTACTGTGTTTCTATATCAAATGATATTGATGACATAATATATAAATGTATTACCAACCATCCTTTTCTTAACGAGACTTCGTACTTGTCTACCTATAGCCTGTATGACAAATGTGTATTGAAATACAGGGAGAACAAAAATTTGACTGGGACAGCTCGATATGCGAGTGTAAGCACCCATCTTGGAATTGGTTAGTCCACTTCACAAGTTGAATATTAGATCATTTATCTGCTATGCATATCTTTAAGTGCACCATGTTACTATTTCTTCATTAAATCTCTCTTGCCCTTAAATGCACCATCTTGTTTAAAGAATAAAGGCTGTTGCTTTTTTAAATAGAACAAAGCAGAAGGGATGACATGGAGTCTCTTGGATATGTACTCATGTACTTCTTGAGAGGAAGGTTGGTTATGCAGCTTCAGTTTGTTCTATTTTTATGTCATCTGGTGTGTTCTAACAGCCCCCCTGTTACCAGTCTCCCATGGCAGGGTTTAAAAGCCGGTACGAAGAAACAGAAGTATGAGAAAATCAGCGAACGGAAGATTGCCACTTCAATTGAGGTGATTCTCATGCACTTTAAATTCAATCATGACTTAACTAGTTTGTGTATTAATTGTTTGTTCGATTTCAGGCTTTGTGTCGTGGATACCCTTCTGAATTTCAGTCATTCTTCCATTACTGCCGCTCACTGCGTTTTGAAGACAGTCCAGACTATCAATACCTGAAGAGATTGTTCAGAGATCTTTTTATTCGAGAGGGTTGGTTTTCTATTTATATGTTACTAGATAAAGTTTTGCATTGCAACATTTAAAAAAAAGCTACTTTTCGGACACTTCTCATTGGATATTTTTCTGTGTAGGATTCCAGTTTGATTATGTTTTTGACTGGACCATTCTTAAATACCAGCAGTCACAAATGACCAGTGTTCCACCACGTGCTATTGTCAGTACAGCTCAAAGTGCTAGCCTTCTGCACTTGTCCGTGGAGATAAATATCTGATAAATGTTCATGCTCTGTTGTTTTAGGCCGCTGCTGCAGGACAAAGCTCGGGGATGGCTCCAATTGCATGTAATAATAGACTGTCAGGTATTCTTGTTATAGCAGCTGTTTTTTCCCTACAAGTAACATTATCACATTTGATAATTAGATTTGAGGAAATAGTATAATGGTTGGATGCTTCGTGCAAAATTATATGCAACACCAATGAACGAGTGCACATAATAATATAAATAATATAATATATGTAAGTGGAGCAGGGTCGTAAACTGTTTCCCGTTATCTTGCATAGGAGTAGCACACATCCTGTTTCAGGTGCATGTTCAGAACTACTCTTGTGTTGTATTGCTATTTCTTCAGCTAATCCATGGGCCGAGTAGGTTCTGTTAGGTTGGCTAACTGTCTCCTGAACTGATTTAGCCACCGAAGAGGGAAGAAGAAGTGGATGGTCAGATGATCCTACACGACGTCAGGTTCCACCTACAGGAATAAATGCAGGCAGCTTATCGAAACAGAAGTCACCAGTTAGACCAGATGTGTCCGCACCGAAGGAAGCTGTGGTGAGTTTGTCCTATTTCATTTGTTTAGCATTGCTACCATGGTGTTCTTTGGATGCCTGAAGGATCCTATTTATCCTTCTGCAATGTAATTTCTCAACCTCGAATGACCTGTAGTTGTCCAGTTCGACTTTTTTGGGTCGGTCAGGCGTGTCCTCAAGGCGACCTGCTGTTTCTAGTAGCCGAGATTTGCCAAGCAGTGGAGCTGAACCATCACGTAGTCGTGCACCAGATGCGAGTCCAGGGACGTCCCAGAGAAACTCAGCTCCACGGAGGACCTCACAGACGCCTGACTACTCTGATCCCAGGCACAAGTCTAACAGCAACAACTACGAGTCCACTATAAGGGGCATCCGAGGCCTAAATTTCGATGGCAATGATAGGATCCACTACTAGTATCTTCTTCTGGATCCTACAAAGCGTGTATAGTATGTGATCTGCTGAAGTTAAATTGGGGAGCGAGGCCGTGCTTTCTGAGCTATTCTCTTACCATGTGATCCACAAGCTACGTGCTGAAGCGGTGAGGAAGCCTGCTGATCCAAAGAAATGGGGGCTGGCTGGCGAAATAAAGGGTCGGCCGGGGCTCCGAAAGCCACGGCCCTAAATGCCACGTTGGGCCTATGTTTTAGTCTCTCTGTACAGGTTTTCTTTTGTGTGTTGAGATGCTGCTTTCGTACTTTCCACATAATAGGTACGGAGTATTATGTTTTGAGATATTTAGCCAACTGTTATGTCTCGTATGTTTACAACGGAATGCCTTGTTGGCTTGCGCTCCTAAATCCCTGAAAAAAGAAAGAAAGAAAGAAAGAAGGACGTGGCTAGAGAGCGCCGCGGCGCTTGTTTGTTGCCTGGAGCGCACAGCCATCGATGGAATCAGCCTAAATCTTGTCCCACGTGCATTTATTTTGTGGTTTAAAAAGTTGTAAAAGCCATAACTTTTCATTCAAGCATTGAAATTCAATTCTGTTTTCATGGTCAGGTTTCTCACAACGAGTTCTTCAAAACTAGATCCTATATGAGTAGATTTTGTCAAACTTTTTTCAAAGGCAACTTTGGGTGCAACGGAGGCAACTATAGTGCTATAGGGAAGCAATTTTTCTTTTTGGCCTAGTAGGACTGACTATTAGATTGGTTTGCGCAAAAATAATGAGAAAAATCACACAGAACATAAGGCAACTTTAGTGCTACATACAAAGCAAATTCACTGTACCGTGTGTATTTGTGAATTTTGCTAACATTGTTCCAACTTGCGTATCATGACTGCTCAATTGCCCATTGTTGATGGTCAGTTCCTACATTTGATGTTCAATTGCCTATACATGCTATACATTACCTACCATTGATGTATAGTTGCCTGCTATTGTTAATTAGTTGCCTACAATTGTTGCGCAATTGCCTAACTTTTCAAAATAGTTGCCTACAATACTATGAAGTTATTTATCATTGTTTTCTAAGTTGCCTACAAACACTCTGAAGTGGCTAAGATTCATCATCATGTTGCCTACCATAACTAGCAATAGTAGACACAAAAGCATCACCAATAGATGACTTCATAGTATTATAGGCAATTTAGAAACAACGACATACTAGCGTGAACAATAGGCAAATTAGAGGTACTGGCGAGGAAGTTAGGAGAAAATTAGAAAAAAAATAATTAGGACATAGAATGTAGTGAAGTTGTCTGCTTTTAGCACTAAAGTTGCCTCTGGTAAAAGGAAAATTGTGATGTTATATACCTTTGTTTCGAAGTTGTTCTGTATCATTAGTTAGATGCTTATTGTTGCTAATTAGTTATTTTTAATGGAGTGAAGTTGCTTCTATTTAGCACTAAAGTTGCCTCATCTAGCATCAAAGTTGCTTTTAAAAATATTAAAGAAACATATTCATGTGGAGTTTAATTTTGAAAAGCTCGTCGCGACCTGATTAGCCAACTCATGTGTGTTTTCCATCATTATATATGAAGATTTTAATAATTTTGTAGGCAACTCGACCAAAAAATAAGGATTTGCATAGGTTTGTAGGCAATTGTCTGATCCGTCCCGCTATGAAATTTCTGATAACCCCCTATGCAATTTCTCATCTAACATCGCGACCTGACTAGCCAACAACCATGCGATCAGTAGTGTTGGCAACTTAGGTCCGAGAACTTTTATAATTTTAGGCAGTTACAGATCACCTGCGGGAAGCTTCATAGCGATGTAGGCAACTTGGTTTCTGAGGCAGACAACTAGGAAATCATGTTAGACAACTTCCCACTTTACGGTGAACAACTTTTACAATATAGTAGGCAACGAACTATGTAACCACCTATTACCTATTGCACACAACTAAGTAGGAGGCTACTACGCGAATTTACTTATACACATGGTGCAATTCTTCTAGCATCGAAGTTGCTCATCTTTAGCACTAAACTTGCCTCATCTAGCATTAAAGTTGCTTTTTACAAAAAACATTAAAACATATTCACATGGGATCTACTTTTGAAGAGCTCGTCACAAGGATTCAGCGGTGAAAACGGATCATCATTTGGACACACGGTGTGAAAGTTATAGTTTTTTGAATTTTCTTGTACCAAAATTAGTGCACGTTACGTCATCACTGAGTTGACACGATTGGTCGGACGAGGTGAAGAAAAATCAACATACTGTAATTGAAGAATCTTTCCATATATAGAATAAGTGGATGGACAGTTTATCAAATCTGAAAGCAATTTATTGCATCATTCGGTCCATGAGTGTGCGCTCGCGACGTCCATTGAGCGCAGCTGCATGATTGAGTCTTTGGGAAAAAGGAAACAGCCAACCCTCTCCTTAATGTTTACTACGGGGCTTTTTCATCGATTACTCCCACCACCCCTCTCCTCGAGTCCCTAAAAAAAACTGCCTCTCCTGCAGTAGTTGCCGCTAACTCTGCATGCCCACTAGTAGCATCTCTAGCAAATGTGGTAAACTGCCACCCTGCAAAATTGATTTACGGCTCGCCCTGCATCGATTTTGCAGGCAGTTTTCCCCGTCACCCTATTCGTTGGCCTCTAGCGCCTCCTTCGTTGTGAAGCGAGCGATCTCTGCCTCGCGAAGCTTCTTCATCGTCGGCCAAAGCGCATTGTGGAGCTTGTTGAAGTGTTGCCACGTGCGGTTCCCACCGTTGCGGGAGAGAGAACCGCGGTTGCGCCGAGCGCCATGGCTCGACGGCGGGCCGGCCGGAGCTTGCGCGACGGCGACCCCCCCACACCATCCGCGACCTTCTCCCGACATGAGCTGTGCTCGATTCGGCCGGATGCGCTCGCCGGAGCTACGAACATACGGTGGCGCAGGGGAAGAGGATTGTGGCGAAGGGGGGGGGGTGGTTCTCTCCGAGATGGCAACCCTACAACGCCCCCTCCCATACATATAACGGCTGGAGGGGGTGGGGCAGTGCAAATTTGCGTCTTCTGTTTTGGTCCAGAAATAAACCGCCCGCAAATATAGGGTCGACGGCGGGATAGCGCGGCTGCTAGAGATGCTCTAAGGCTACCATAGTGGGAGTAATATAGATAGTAACATTACACATATCTAGGCAAAAGAAATAATGTGGCGAATAATTAATAAGAAAAGAGAAGTTTATGGTAACATAATATGTTACCGTAACATCACATATACCGAGACAAAATGAGTTTACAATCTAATAAGTAAGGTGTTGCATGACACCACGTATATATTGCTACTCACTATAGTAGTAATATTACTCCCCACTATGACTAGCCTAACTGTAGCCACCGACGAAGCCTCGTTTTATTCCCACCCTAATTTCAACCCCGCCGCCACAACTTGATTGAATAGCGAGTGGGGCCCGCTATCAGTCTATCGTGGCGTCTGATTTCCCCATAATTTGTGGCATATGAGCAACAAGCATTTAGCACAGAGAGAAGTGCATATTACACCCCTCAACTCTAGCCCTAGTCTAATATACACCCTAACTCCAATACCGTCTAGTTTACACCCCCCCAACTCTCAAAACTAGGCGGAATTCAACCCTCTCCTCCCCGTTGACCGGTTTTGTCCCAGTTGACTGGGTGAATAGTAACTAAAAAAATCAAAAAATTCTTTTGTTTCTTCAATGCATGAACAGTAAATTCAAAAAAAAGTTGGAAATAAAATTCAAGAAGCTGTTTCGAATTTTTACTGGGTGAATAGTAATTAGAGAAAATACTAATTTTTCCAAAAAAACAATTATTTTTGCATGGACGATTTTTCAGCGCATGATGTCCGTGCCAATTTCAGCTTGTTTGGACATTTCAGTGGTCTCTCAACAAAAAAAAATCCCAAACTTTAACTGTTTCATAGACGTCATATTTGTCTTTTTTGCTGAGAGCTACTCAGATGTCCGAACAAGCTGAAAATTGGAACGAACATCACGCAATCAAACATCGTCCATGCAAAAATAATTCAGAATATTTTTTATTTTTTTTGAATTTACTGCTCACCTAACAAAATATCAAAAAAAAATTAAAAATCAATTTTTTTGAATTTTTATTTTTATTTTGAACTTTTTTGAATTTATTGTTCACCCGGTGAAAAAAATGAAATTATTATTTTTTAATTTGTATTTCTTTTGAATTTACTGTTCACCCAGTCAACAGGTCAAAACCGGTCAACGGGGAGGGGAAGGTTGAATTCCGCCTGGTTTTGTGAGTTGGGGGGTGTAAACTAGACGGTATTGAAGTTGGGGTGTGTGTATTAGACTAGGGCTAGAGTTGAGGGGTGTAATATGCACTTCTCTCTTTAGCATACATCAACGTGGATAAAGCGGGATTGCGTAGAACATGCTCGCAGTTTCACGGATTTCAAAGTTAGGGTTCGATCCATACACCGAATAAGAATCTAGGTTTTATTTCTGAAACATTACTCTTTGTGTTTAGATTGTCAATTTGGTGAGTTTCTTCCTCGTTAGTTGAAACCAGACACAAGAATTATTTGCGCTATATGTTGACGTTTGAAAGCAAACAAGCTCTGGCTTTCCCACATTGCTTTTAATTACCTTCCGTGAACCAAACACCTTTCTTAGATTTCACTGGTTCTACTGAATTTCATGAAAAAAGTCCAAAATAAACCTTGAACTCGTGGGCGTTAGCTAAATCAAACCCCGAACTCCAAATCCCAGGAATCAACACACTCAACTCTCTAATCCCAGTTCAAATTGAACCCTGGTTGCGTTTTAGCCCAAAAACGGTGACATGGCAGTAGTCAACCGGGATTGACCTAACTTGTGGTACAGCGAGTGCTTTTGTTTACTAATGCGCTCGTGTTGAAGGATTGGAGAATTTTGGTGGTGAGAAGTTAGGGTTAGGGCGGAAGGTAGGACAGGGAGCAGAGCACAACAGTGGCGTAATGTCGTGGACTGCGGCCTCTTCCGCTCCCGGCTTCCACCACGTCGGTGGAAGGAGGGACACGGATTAGAGGTCTCCTATTGCTTACAGGGAGAGCCCAATGGCGTACAAGCCGCCAAAGATATGCCACTGCAATCCGCCATGGAAGGCGCCGAGATGGATCTCCTGGAGCCGTCAAAATCCCGGTTGGAGGTACTACACCTGTGTGGATGCAATGGTGAGCCCCATTTTTTGTGCTCAGGTCATTTTTTCTGGTAATTTCTTGCTCTTAGCTTGTAATAGATTTCTTGCCACATTTGTGTTGAATAGCATGGTGGATGTGGCTTTTTGGAATGGCATGATGATCCTTTGCCCAAGTTTTTTAGTGACTTGATTGGAGATTTGAGAGACGAGGTGCGGAGACTGAAGGGTGAAGGATTTGTGGCTTGTAATGAAGATCAATATCCAAATGTGCCTGTCTTTGGACACGACTCCACGACGCCGCCAAGAAGCTAATCGGCCGTCAATGGTCAACCCGCCTAGCTTGGCTTCAACCGAGGGTAGCAGCGGCGGCCTTAATTACTTGGACCCGAGCGGCGGTTGTCGGTGTCAAAACCGGCGGATCTCGAGTAGGGGGTCCCGAACTGTGCGTCTAAGGCGGATGGTAACAGGAGGCGGGGGACACAATGTTTACCCAGGTTCGGGCCCTCTCGATGGAGGTAATACCCTACGTCCTGCTTGATTGATCTTGATGATATGAGTATTACAAGAGTTGATCTACCACGTGATCGTAGAGGCTTGTAGGATCGAAAGTATGTCTAGAGGGGGGGGGGTGATTAGACTACTTGACCAAGTAAAAATCTAGCCTTTTCCCAATTTTAGTTCTTGGCAGATTTTAGCAACTTTGAACAAGTCAAGCAATCTTAACACAATTCAAGCAAGCATGCAAAGAGTATATGAGCAGCGAAAAGTAAAGCATGCAACTTGCAAGAATGTAAAGGGAAGGGTTTGGAGGATTCAAACGCAATTGAAGACACGGATGTTTTGTCGTGGTTCCGATAGGTGGTGCTATCGTACATCCACGTTGATGGAGACTTCAACCCACGAAGGGTAATGGTTGCGCGAGTCCACGGAGGGCTCCACCCATGAAGGGTCCACGAAGAAGCAACCTTGTCTATCCCATCATGGGCATCGCCCACGAAGGACTTGCCTCACTAGCGGTAGATCTTCACGAAGTAGGCGATCTCCTTACCCTTACAAACTCCTTGGTTCAACTCCACAATCTTGACGGAGGCTCCCAAGTGACACCTAGCCAATCTAGGAGACACCGCTCTCCAAGAAGTAACAAATGGTGTGTTGATGATGAACTCCTTGCTCTTGTGCTTCAAATGATAGTCTCCCCAACACTCAACTCTCTCTCACAGGATTTGGATTTGGTGGAAAGAAGATTTGAGTGGAAAGCAACTTGGGGAAGGCTAGAGATCAAGATTCATATGGTAGGAATGGAATATCTTGGTCTCAACACAAGTGTATGTGTTCTCTCTTAGAAAATATAGGTTGGAAGTGTAGGTTTGTTCTGATGGCTCTCTCTACGAATGAAGAGGAGGTGGTGGGGTATATATAGCCTCCACACAAAATCTAACCGTTACACATAACTTTTCAAACTCGGTGGGACCGAATGGTTAAACTCGATCGGACCGATTCAGCAAAGCTAGTGACCGTTAGGGTTTTCGGTGGGATCGACATGCAACTCGGTAGGACCGATATGATTAGGGTTAGGGCATAACGTAATCTCGGTGAGACCGATTACACAAACTCGGTGAGACCGATTTTGGTAATAAGCTAACCAGAGAGTTGGTCAGGTAAACTCGGTGGGACCGATCGCTCATTTCGGTGAGACCGAAACGTTACGAAGGGAAAACAGAGAGTTTACATTGCAATCTCAGTGGGACCGATCACTCATCTCGGTGAGACCGAAATGTTACGAAGGGAAACAGAGAGATTACAATCCCATCTCGGTGAGACCGAGATCCCTATCGGTGAGACCGATTTGCCTAGGGTTTGTGACAGTGGCTATGACATTTGAAACTCGGTGGCGCCGGATAGAAAGAATCGGTGGGGCTGAGTTTGACTTCTGGTTTAGGTCATATGTGGATGTGAGAAAGTAGTTGAGGGTTTTGGAGCATATCACTAAGCATTTTGAGCAAGAACCTCATTAAGCAACACATCATCCCTCCTTGATAGTATTGGCTTTTCCTATAGACTCAATGTGATCTTGGATCACTAAAATAGAAAATGTAGAGTCTTGAGCTTTGAGCTTGAGCCAATCCTTTGTCCTTAGCATTTTGAGGGGTCCACTTTTCTCATCCATGCCATGCCAATCATTAAGCTTTCTTGAGATATTAATCTTGAAATAGCATTAGCTCAATGCGCTATATGTTGTTAGGAATTACCAAAACCACCTAGGAATAGTTGCACTTTCAATCTCCCCCTTTTTGGTAATTGATGACAACATATAGATCGAAGCTTCGACAAATGATAATAAGAGTGAAAAACATTGTCGCTTTGAGAAGTATGTGAAAAGCAAGAGCTTCCCCTAAATTTGTGCATAGTTTAAGATTTGCTTTGAACTGCAAATGCACAAAGAGTTAGGATCATGGATTACTCTTCCATGTCACATACATCTTGGTAGAGCGCTCAAAATGATAATAATTAAAATACATGCACTCATCACCAAGCAAAATGAATGATCATATAAAAGGATAATGTCATCCAACAAGCATTAAGGTAGCATATGATCAAACACATGATCATCTAAGCAAGCACAAAGTATAAAATATCTCAACCAAGCAAATAAACGAAGTTTAACCACCAAATAAAAAGACAGATTAAAAAGCAACGCTATCTCTCGAAGCCTATGATCTATACATTTTCTCCCCTTTTGGCAACAAGTTATCAAAAAGTTCATAAAAATGCATAGTGCTAGATCGACACTCAGGCTTGGTCTTTAGGTGGTGGTGTAGACAGAACTCCAAGAACGAAGGCATCAGTCGATGTAGATGAAGCTGGTGGAGTAGGTGCTGGAGCCGGTGGCACTGAAGCTGTAACTGGTGCAGATGAAGTAGCTCTGGTGTCTGGAATAGGCACTGCAGCAGACCTCTGACCTCTGGGCACTCTAGCAAAAGCATCAGTGGTTGTCTTGCCCTTCTTCTCCTGCACTTCATCCTGAAGTTTCTCAACGACAGACTGGATCTCAGTGACCTTCACATCTAAATCATAGAACTTCTGCTCCACGATCCTCTCCAAGCTCTCCTGGTTTTGAGTCAGGGTGGCCAGTCCTTTCTCAATCCTCAGAGTGGAGGCAATCAAGTAACCAAGCTGATCTTGCTTGCTCTTCAGAAGATACTAAGATGCTTCTTCAGTAGTTGACATCCTTGCAGCCTTTTCAGCCTTTGCCTTCTCCTTCTTGGCTTGTGCGTGCACAGAAGATGATTCATTTTCATCCATCACCACAGTGTTGTCCTCAAAGTCTGGGTAGATGGGCAGGTGCTCCTTGTCCAGTAGATATGTGCCAGTGCCCATCTTGGAGTTGATCAGCTCCTGGATCTGTGGGGCATACCCACAAATCCTCTTCTGATCTGCATCTATCCTCTTTATGGTTTCCGCTATTAGGCTCATGACTTTGAACTTTTGTGGGACATCAAAGATGTGAAGCAAGTTAATTGCATGGCCTTTGATCATTTTATAATCACCTGACTTTGGCAAGAGAGTGTGCCTGAGGATCCAGTTGATAGTTGGCAAGCCTGACAGAAGGTAATGTACATATCCAAACTTGTGTGTTTCAAGAGCAGCATCTGGGATCTCCTTGTACATGTGTGTCATCATGTTATGATCCTTCTTCTTTTTGGCATAGACATCCAAGTCATCTTCACTCTCTTCTGGGGCATTGATCAACTTAGCCCATTCTGCAACTGTGGACTGGTACCTAGTACCTTTAGACATCCAGACAATCCTTCCATCTGGGTAGAAGTGAGTTGTGGAGTAGAACTGCATGATGAGCTCATTATTCCATTTTGTGAGCTTCTGAGCCACAAACTCATCAACTCCACAAGCCTTGAAGCTGTCATATACACCAGGGAAGTGATCCTCATTTTTCTCAATGAATTTCCAATCAACCCATCTCATGTCACACACTATTGGTTTCTTGTCAAGCAAGATGGTCTCATAGAAGTCCCGCTGTTCCTTTGTATGGAACCTGTAATCCACATCAGTCCTTCTCCTAGTGGCATATGGATCAGACTCTTTCCATAGCCTTAGACCAAAGTCCTTCCCGACTTTCATGTTCTCTGCAACTGGATGAGCATCATTGTGGTCTGGAATTTTGGCTCCAATTTCCTCAAGATAACATAATCATCTTCTTCTTCCATTGCAGGTTCAGGAATTGGGGCCTTGTTCTTCTCTGCTGCTGAGATGTTCTTGGTGCTCCTCTTGGGTGCAGTTTTGGGTTTTGGAGCAGCTGGCTTAGGAGTTCCTTTGGGCTTAGATGGAGCAGCCCCTGATCTTATGGCATCTCCCATAAGCTTTTGAGCTTTAGTTGCTGGTGCAGCATCCTCTTCCTCTTCCTCTTCTTCAGAGTCTTTCATAATTGAAGATCTCCCAAGCATTTTGGCAGTGGTCTTCTTGACCCTCTCTTTCCTTTTCTTTTCTGCCACAACCTGCTCTTTGGGTGCAGATTCCAAAGTCTCTTGAGTGGATGCTCTGGCTTTAGACATTGGAGCTCTCTTGGCGGGAACCTTTTGCTTCATCCCTGGCTTGGTGGCAGCAGCTGTGCCATATTCCTTTTTCAGGACTTTCCTCTTTGAGGTGGTTTCTTCCTCCTCAGCCACATAGTCCTCATCCTCTGACTCTGAGGTTCTTTTCTTGCTGGCCCTTGTGGCAGCCTTTGGCAGATTGCTGGGTGTGCTCCTGCTGCCATCATCTGAGCTGCTAGAGGGACTAGTGCCCTCACTCAAGTGAACCTGCTCCTCTGACTTGTTCTGACTGCCACTCTGATCTGACATGATGCAAACACTGACAGCAGACCCTATGAATAGATTATAGATGAGGTAGAGTGGATGAGCATCACAAAGTGCAGAGGTTTTTGTAAAATAATGAATTAAAACTTAGTTTTAGTTTTTCACAGAAAGCATTTCAGATCTACCGATTTGCAAACTCGATGATACCGAAGCAGCTTTTGGAACCTAAACTAGTGAACTCGGTCGGACCGAGTCACAGTTCGGTGGCATCGAGACTGCTAGGGTTTCACAAAGTGCTGAACTCGGTCACACCGATTTGCAATTCTCGGTCAGACCGGCAATCACATGTGCAATGGCCTGAGCAAAATCGGTGGAACCGATTTCATCAACTTGGTCGGTCTGAGATGGTTTCAGCGAAAACCTAACCCTAAATTTTCAATTCACGAGTAAACTAAGGAGTGTTTTCGATGGATAAATTGATCTCAATCGTGGCAAGATACATGGCAAAGCAATGTGCTGGGGAATCAGAGTTAGAACAACACAGAGTTCAAGTCCATACCCTAGTTCGGCGATGAACTTGCTACGGCGGCAACCGCGGAGATGATCTCGTTGACGACGGCGGAGACCAGCGACAGGAGGCGGTTGGTGACGAGGAGGATGATTCGGAGACCCAGGGATGCAGAGCAGGCTAAGCGCGGGCGAGGAGGTTCGGAAAGTTTTCCAAAATTTGGGCTGCGAATATATATAGCCTGACTCTGTCGGTGTGACCGAGTGGAACAACTCGGTGGCACCAAGATTCATAACTGCAAGCAGTTACTGAAACTCGGTGTGACCGAAAAGTTCAAATCGGTTGCACCGAGATTGAAAACCTAGATCGACTTAGTGATCTCGGTATGACCGAAATGGATGAATCGGTCAGACCAAAACGCACAAAGAAGTTTTGGATTTTTAAGTCTATGAGGAATCAGGGACTCCGAGTGCTCCTCACACAGAGTGGTTCAAATCTGACTTGATCAAATTTTGTGATGCAGCATGAATAGAGTTTGAGACGAGAAAAGCATAGATAGCTAGAGAAGGTTCTTAGGCATTCTTGTCCATCCACTTGGCAAAAGAAAAGGAAACCAACCAATCAAAATAACAAGTGGATGTCCTCGAATGAGTAAATTATGCAATCAACATGCTCACACAATAAATGGCAAATGAAATATGTGGCAAAGCATGCACAAACAATTCTAGCATCTATCAAGCAATTGGTGATGACTAGGTCATCTATATATGAGTATATTGACTTAGGAGTTAGATGAGAACATTTGATCGTAGGTCATACTCATCGTTTAAGCACAAGTGGGGTTACCACTTCAACATAAAGCATTGTTGTGTTCACACCATTAGAGTTGCTTTAACTCAATTGTTAGAGCAAAGCTCCCCCTAGATGTGATATCCCCCCTAAGAGGGATGAACTAACCTTGGGTTTTCTCGATGATGACTTCATGTAGGTGTTGAAGATGTGGATGCTCTAAGTTGATGTAGATCATTCGGAGCTATCCTTTGGAGTGAGTTGCACTTTCAATACCTACACGGTTTAGTCCCACAAGGAACAAACAAGGATATCCATAGACATAGAGTGATGCACACACAAAATGATGTCTATGAGAGCATTAGGTTACCTTGTCCCTTGTCTTACCAACAAGAGGGTTTGTGACTCCTTGAACTAGTGCAAGATGTGGAAGTTGATTGCACTTGTTCTTGCCAAAATGATAAGAGTGAAGTATGTTGGCGGAGTCACCCTCAAGAACTCTCTAATTCTTCTTCTTCGGGATCCACACCATCTTGATGGGAATCCTCGGAGTTGTAGTTGTACTTGATGAAGTGGAACTTGATGTAATCTTGGGAACCCACTTGACCAAGGCCTTGGGAGCTTCTTCAAATGCATCAATTTCCTCTTGAATCTTGTCCTTGCCTTTTTGCTTGTGGTCTTGTGGTGGAAAATCATCTTGAGCTTGTGTCCCCTTGAAAGAAGTAGGATCATACTTCTCTTGTTGAGGAACAAACTTTGTCTTGGGGTATTGATCTTCTTCCCACTCAACTCCATTTGCATTGAACTTTCATTCAAAACCAATACCTCGATTCTTCCGGTGCCTTCCTTGCTTGCGTACAATTTCCTCGAATTGCTTACTCCCGGCAAGGCTCTTGTAAACACCTTTCTCTATGATTCCCTTCAATAAGCTATTTTCTTGCTCAAGTGTAACTTGGCTAAGAGAATCATTAGTGTAATCAAGAGAACTACTAGAAGCAACAATATTGGATTTAGCATGATTATTGTTACTACTAGAAGAAGAATCCTTCTTGTTCTTGTTACTAGACTTGACTTGAGGCATGTAAGTGGATAAGAGTAAACGCTTGGCAATGTAAGAAGAACTTTTCTTACGAAGATCATCATTGATTGCCTTTATGAACTCATGCTCTTGCTCAAGATTGAGCTTCTCAAAACGTAATTTCTCATGAGTCCTTAAAAGTTCTCGATGATCTTCTAAGATAGTTTCATGAGCTAACTTAAGAGTGTTTAGTTCTTTAGTTAGAGACTCAATCTTCTCCTTATCATTGTCATTAATTTCATCTTGATTAGCATGATTAATTGACGTTTCATCATAGTATTCATCACTAGAGTTGTCAAAAAGTAAATCATCATCACCTAACAAGTCATCTTCATCACTATTGAAATCAACATACTCGGGGTGTAATACCTTTGGGCCTTTAGTCATGAAGTATCTTCCAATTCCTTCATTTGATGAATCAAATATGTCGTAGGAGTTGGTTGACACAAGCGCTAGACCGGCAACACCTTCATCTTGAATATATTCAGAGTTGGAGTGATAGCTTCTCTCGGAGTCATTGTCGGAGTCGGAGCCAGATACCCATTCACCAACATGAGCTTGATGTCTTTGTTTTGTGTAGCTCCTTGATGACTTGTCCTTCCTTTCCAAATCCTTGCTTCTCCGGGAGGGTCTTCGTTCATAACGATCATCCCTACTCCTTCTCTCCCTCGATGGTGATTCTTCTCTTCTACTTCTTCTTTCGGGAGAATCTTCTCTTCTCTTGTGGGGAGCCGTACACTCATTTGAGTAGTGTCCGGGTCTTCCACAATTGTAGCAGTTTCGCTTTTGACTAGAAGATCTTTTGTCATTGTAGGACCTTGACTTGGAACTTCTCTCTTTGCTTCTATTCTTGTAGAACTTGTTGAAGTTCTTCACCATTAGGCTCAATTCTTCATTGAAGATTTGTTTCTCACTTGATGATGTGGGAGCTTCACATGAGGCTTTGTAAGCACCACTTGACTTGTTATGGAGCTCCTCCTTATCCTTGAGTGACATCTCATGAGCAACAATTCTTCCAATGACTTCCGTTGGCTTGAGATCTTTGTAATTTGGCATCATTTGGATCAATGTGCATACGGTATCGTATTTTTCATCCAAGGATCTTAGGATCTTCTTGATGATGAATTTGTCGGTCATCTCTTCACTTCCTAAGCCGGCAATCTCATTTGTGATAAAAGCAAGCCTAGAGTACATTTCAGCGACACCTTCACCATCCTTCATTTTGAACTTGTCAAGTTGACTTTGAAGCACATCCAACTTGGATTCCTTGACGGAGTCGGTACCTTCGTGCATATCAATCAAAGTATCCCAAATTTCCTTTGCATTCTCAAGATGGCTGATTTTGTTGAATTCTTCGGGGCACAATCCGTTGAAGAGGATATCACAAGCTTGAGCATTGTATTGCAGCATCTTCAACTCTTTCGTGGTAGCTTAACGATTTGGTTCTCTCTCATCAAAGAATTCACCTTGCAGGCCAACACACACAATAGCCCAAACGGCGGGGTTATGTCCAAGAATATGCATTTTCATCTTATGCTTCCAACTAGTAAAATTAGTACCATCAAAGTAAGGACCTCTACGGTGGTAATTTCCCTCGCTAGACACCATACTCTCCTAGGTTGTGAAACCAAGGCTATGACTTCCAAAAGCTATGAAAATCAAGGCAAATGGAGACCAAAGCTCCGATACCACTTGTAGGATCGAAAGTATGTCTAGAGGGGGGGGGGTGATTAGACTACTTGACCAAATAAAAATCTAGCCTTTTCCCAATTTTAGTTCTTGGCAGATTTTAGCAACTTTGAACAAGTCAAGCAATCTTAACACAATTCAAGCAAGCATGCAAAGAGTATATGAGCAGCGGAAAGTAAAGCATGCAACTTGCAAGAATGTAAAGGGAAGGGTTTGGAGGATTCAAACGCAATTGGAGACACGGATGTTTTGTCGTGGTTCCGATAGGTGGTGCTATCGTACATCCACGTTGATGGAGACTTCAATCCACGAAGGGTAACGGTTGTGCGAGTCCACGGAGGGCTCCACCCACGAAGGGTTCATGAAGAAGCAACCTTGTCTATCCCACCATGGCCATCGCCCACGAAGGACTTGCCTCACTAGCGGTAGATCTTCACGAAGTAGGCGATCTCCTTGCCCTTACAAACTCCTTGGTTCAACTCCACAATCTTGTCGGAGGCTCCCAAGTGACACCTAGCCAATCTAGGAGACACCACTCTCCAAGAAGTAACAAATGGTGTGTTGATGATGAACTCCTTGCTCTTGTGCTTCAAATGATAGTCTCCCCAACACTCAACTCTCTCTCACAGGATTTGGATTTGGTGGAAAAAAGATTTGAGTGGAAAGCAACTTAGGGAAGTCTAGAGATCAAGATTCATATGGTAGGAATGGAATATCTTGGTCTGAACACAAGTGTAGGTGGTTCTCTCTCATAAAATATAGATTGGAAGTGTAGGTTTGTTCTGATGGCTCTCTCTACGAATGAAGAGGAGGTGGAGGGGTATATATAGCCTCCACACAAAATCTAACCATTACACATAACTTTCCAAACTCGGTGGGACCAAATGGTTAAACTCGGTCGGACCGATTCAGCAAAGCTAGTGACCGTTAGGGTTTTCGGTGGGACCGGCATGCAACTCGGTAGGACCGATATGATTAGGGTTAGGGCATAACGTAATCTCGGTGAGACCAATTACACAAACTCGGTGAGACCGATTTTGGTAATAAGCTAACCAGAGAGTTGGTCAGGTAAACTCGGTGGGATCGATCGCTCATTTCGGTGAGACCGAAACGTTACGAAGGGAAAACAAAGAGTTTACATTGCAATCTCGGTGGGACCGATCGCTCATCTCGGTGAGACCAAAAAATTACGAAGGGAAACAGAGAGATTACAATCCCATCTCGGTGAGACCGAGATCCCTATCGGTGAGACCGATTTGCCTAGGGTTTGTGGCAGTGGCTATGACATTTGAAACTTGGTGGCGTCAGATAGAAAGAATCGGTGGGGCCAAGTTTGACTTTTGGTTTAGGTCATATGTGGATGTGAGAAAGTAGTTGAGGGTTTTGGAGCATATCACTAAGCATTTTGAGCAAGAACCTCATTAAGCAACACCTCATCCCTCCTTGATAGTATTGGCTTTTCCTATAGACTCAATGTGATCTTGGATCACTAAAATAGATGTAGAGTCTTGAGCTTTGATCTTGAGCCAATCCTTTGTCCTTAGCATTTTGAGGGGTCCACTTTTCTCATCCATGCCATGCCAATCATTAAGCTTTCCTGAGATATTAATCTTGAAATAGCATTAGCTCAATGAGCTATATGTTGTTAGGAATTACCAAAACCACCTAGGGATAGTTGCACTTTCAAGGCTAAACCCTAGAAGATAGCCTATGGTTATGATTGTTGTTGTCCTACGCACTAAACCCTCCGATTTATATAGACACCAGAGGGGGCTAGGGTTACACAGAGTCGGTTAAAAGGGAGGAGATCTACATATCCAAATTGTCAAGCTTGCCTTCCACGCAAAGGAGAGTCCCACGCGGACACGGGACGAAGTCTTCAATCTTGTATCTTCATAGTCCAACAGTCCGGCCAAAGGATATAGTCCGGCTGTCCGAGGACCCCCTTATCCAGGACTCCCTCAGTAGCCCCTGAGCCAGGCTTCAATGACGATGAGTCCGGCGCGCAGATTTGTCTTCGGCATTGCAAGGCTGGTTCCTTCTCCGAATACTCCATAGAAGATTTTGAACACAAGGATAGTGTCCGGCTCTACAAAACAAATCCCACATACCACCATAGAGAGTATAATATTTCCACAAATCTAATCTGCTGACAACTTTTCATAACGTGACACCACGCCATGGCCCGGTCATTATTCGAACCGTTTTTCTCAACCAGCTACTACACATATTGCGAGGCGGTTTTCTTGGAACGTCTTGTCGAAGAAGAGATCGTGTCCCCTTATCATGGGATTCTTATCAATACGGGTGTGGGTAACCCAACCGCGACTGCTAGTATGACTCCTCGATTTTAGGCAAGTTCCGAACGGCCACGCGGAGGACGCTTGATATTCATCCTCTTTATAAAGGGGCCAAGGCCTGTCCTTTTCTTCTCGCGCTCAATCCTTCCCCTCCCCCACTTCGAGTTCCAACACCCAAGGCTCAGGCTAAGCGCTTCCGACCTTCAACCATGTCCGGATCCAAACTTCAAGGCCGGTGGATGGCCTCCTCTGTCACAGAGGGGGACATCAAGAAGCTAAGGGAAGCCAGGTATCTGACTGCCGAAATCTCACACAAGCTGCCTGCTCAAGGGCAGGTCATCCCCACTCCCGAACCCAAGGAGAGTGTCGTATTTGTTTCCCACTTCCTCCTAGGGCTAGGCTTTAATCTTGATCCCTTTGTTAGAGGGCTTATGTTCTATTACGGGCTCGATTTCCACGATCTAGCCCCAGATTCCATCCTTCACATCTCGTTGTTTATCGTCGTGTGCGAGGCCTTCCTCCGCATCACCCCATACTTCGGCTTATGGCTCAAGACCTTCAATGTGAAGCCGAATATGATCGATGGGCGACACGCAGAATGCGGAGGTGCCATAATAAGCAAAGGCGCCGATGCTCCATGGCCAAAGGGTTCCTTCCCGGAGGTGTCCAACCTATGGTAGAGGGAGTGGTTTTACATCACAGCTCCCTGAAGTACTAAGTGGGTAGCTGCCCCCGCCTTCCGTTCGGGCCCCCTGCTACAACTGGCGTCATGGGTCAACAAGGGGCTGGACCGGGGGCCAGTCAATGACATGCCGACATTGCAAAGTCGCATCCGAGATCTCCTCAAGAGGGATGTCAGTCTCGTCAAGGTGATGCAAGTTATGCTAGTTCGTCGGGTCCTGCCATGCCAACGTCGATCTCTCCGTATGTGGGAGTTCAACCCGGAAGGACCGCGAACTATTCAACAATTCTTCGGCATGATGCTCAAAGGGATGTACGGATTGTTCTTCGGATCACGAATAAAGTGTCCGGATACCACCGAGGATGCGGGTCTAAACTGCAATCGTCCAGATACCCATGCAAGTAATTCCGCGGCCGAACACGTCGTTTTTTCATTTGTCATAACATCATTCTGAAAAAATTGCTCTTGGCCAGGACTGGATAAGAAAGGCGAAGATGATCAGGTGTTTGGCCCCCCTTCCCGAAGGCTCACCGGATCCTGTACTAGCTAGGATGCTTGAGCACGCACTTTATCAAGTGCCGTCAGGGGAAGATAGAGGGAGGAATAAAGAAGCCAAAAGCGGGCCTCACGCATTACTCATCCAAACCGGGGGAAGTAGTGTCTCCGCAAAGGAGGATGATCTGGGAGAAGAATCTAGAATCCCCTCTCCCCAAGGAAGGAAAAGGACTGCCTCTGACGACTTGGAAACGAAAGTTTCCAAATGAGGGAAGAAACCTTCGCCAGGGGGCCCTGCCCTGGAGGGCGTCCTTACCGCACAGTGCCCGCAAGGGGGCCAACCCTCCACCGATCTGTAAGTGAATCAAGAGTACTTTTGGTAAATATATCTCCGAGGACAATAACCGAGACATGTATCTTGCAGTCCGGATCGTAGCCCTTCTCAACAGAGTTCATCTTCGGGGGATCTTCTTCTGGAGATGATGGAGAGCGAAACGCCTCCCCCTGCCTCCCCGCCTCCCGGGGCGGACGACCCTGAGGTGTCATCACGGAGGATTTCTCCTGATCCGCCAGGGCCGGAAGGTAACCCTTCGGCCACCCGAAGTCCGGAGTATTCGGCTCCTAAGGAGAGCAGCAGAAAGAGTCTGGGATTGTCCGGTGCACAACCGGACGTACTGATGGGTCTTCTGGAGCAAGCGGCTATCTCGGAGGAGCATCGTACTTTAATGGGTACGGTGGTTGAGAGAATCTCATCTGCCAAAAGTGGGTTGCATGAAGCTTTTATGAGCCTGCTAAGAGGCTTTGAGGTACACAAAGTAATATATAATTTTTTTTGACGGTACCGCACACGCTAGATGTGCTCTATACAAATAGTAGCCCCTGAGACTCTGGTTGCTGTCCAGAGGCGGCAAATAGAGGATCATAGTCCCAGGTAATGATCATGCTGCTCACATGTGCAGGCGGCTGAGTGTCCGGTGGCTGGCCGGACTAGTGAGTTTGCCAAACTGAGGCGACAGCTTGATACGGCAGATGCCGACATCGTGCTTGTGAACAAGCGGCTTGACGAGGCACATGGTATGTATTCTCCGGTGGTCAACATATATTAAGAGGAGCATGATGCTAGTATCTATAACATGCTGTGTCTGCGGGTGGAGCTGCCGCCGTGGAGACCCTTCGGGCAGAGCTTGCCCGAGCCAAGGAACAAGCCAGGAGAAGTGATGCGGCTGCCCTAAAGGCGGCCGAAGGGTTAAGAGCCGAACGGGCTGCTCATCGCCAGAGCGAAGATAAAATAGCCAAGATGGCCGTTGAGCTGAAGGATGCCGCCAATCAGTATGAGCTTCTTGAAAAGGAAAGCCAAGCGAAAGCGGCGGACCTGGAGAAAGCCATGGTAGCAGCCAAGGAGACCCGCTCTAAAATCAGAGCAGCGAAGGAGGAGCTTCGTCAAGTCGGAGATATCACGGCTGGGAAGCCCTTTTTGTTGCGGACGAAGTTCAGAGATCCGAAGTATGCTCCTCTGGATCAATTATGGAGTGCTGCAGACGCGTATTCGGACCTGGCAATGAGGTTTTCGACAAGTTCAAGGAGTTGACTATGATGAAGCCTTCTCACCCGTAGCGATGCTTAAGTCTGTCCGAATCATGTTAGCAATTGCCGCATTTTATGATTATGAAATTTGGCAAATGGATGTCAAAACTGCATTCCTTAATGGATATCTTAAAGAAGATTTGTATATGATGCAACCAAAAGGTTTTGTCAATCCAAAAGGTGCTAACAAAGTGTGTAAGCTCTAGCGATCCATTTATGGACTGGTGCAAGCATCTCGGAGTTGGAATATATGCTTTGATAGTGTGATCAAAGCATATGGTTTTATACGAACTTTTGGAGAAGTCTGTATTTACAAGAAAGTGAGTGGGAGCTCTGTAGCATTTCTGATATTATATGTGGATGACATGTTGTTGATCGGAAATGATACTGAATTTCTGAATAGCATAAAAGGATACTTGAATAAGAATTTTTCAATGAAAGACCTCGGTGAAGCTGCTTATATATTGGGCATCAAGATCTATAGAGATAGATCAAGATGCTTAATTGGACTTTCACAAAGCACATACCTTGATAAAGTTTTGAAGAAGTTCAAAATGGATCAAGCAAAGAAAGGGTTCTTGCCTGTGTTACAAGGTGTGAAGTTGAGTCAGACTCAATGCCCGACCACTTCAGAAGATAGAGAGAAAATGAAAGTCATTCCCTATGCTTCAGCCATAGGTTCTATCATGTATGCGATGCTGTGTACAAGACCTGATGTGTGCCTTGCTATTAGTTTAGCGGGGAGGTACCAAAGTAATCCAGGAGTGGATCACTGGACAGCGGTCAAGAACATCCTGAAATACCTGAAAAGGACTAAGGATATTGTCGGATTTCGGGTTCCGGCAGACCCTTGAGGTTCGAACACTGGGGTGCGCGCGGAGATTTTGCCTCCTACCTACCTGCACCCCTCCGCCTTGCTAAGATCTAAGCTATGGAAAGAACAACACAAGAGACACAGGGTTTATACTGGTTCGGGCCACCGTTGTGGTGTAATAGCCTACTCCAGTGTGTGGTGTGGTGGATTGCCTCTTGGGCTGATGATGATGGACAATACAAGGAAGAACAGCCTCGCGAGGGTCTATTCTTGGCTGGGGCGATGAACTGCTGGGAGGAGTTCAGTCACCCTTCTCTCTCTCTCCTCGATTGTTTTTCTCGATCCCTCTACTATGGTGGCTAGTCCTATTTACAGAGGCCCTGGTCCTGTTCCCAAATATCGAGCGAGAAGGGAGCCAACAATGGCGGGCTAATTTGAAGGGGGACAACTAGTACTAGCTATCCTGACAAAAGTAGTCTTCGTCTGCACAAAGCTCTGGTGGTGACGCCGTCTTGGGCTCCACGATGACCTCCGTCCTGCAGTCCTCCTGGTCTTGGTCTTGTAGCACCGAAATGGCAACCTTTGCCTGATGCCTCGGTACTCCGCGGCTGCGCTTGCTCCCTTTGCACCAAAGAGGAAAGGGGAACACTGCGCGGGCTGGCGCCCGCCTGGCGCCTTTGGTCGTCATGGCTTGCGTCACGGGCACCTCGTGAGGTACCCCGCCTTGATCTCTCCGCCTCCTCGCGAGCCAGCCTGATGAGGCCGTGCCTGAGGAAGCTCTGTGTCGTCCGCCCCATGAGGCTTGGCCCCTCGCGAGGGTCTTGGGTCTGCGTTGGTGAAGATGGGCCATGCTGGGCCCCCCTTTGAGCCACGCCGCAGGCCGTAGGCAGGCAAGTCTGGGGACCCCCGTTCCCAGAACGCCGACAGATATGTTTCTCATTTGTGGAGGTGACAAAGAGCTCGTCGTAAACGGTTACGTCGATGCAAGCTTTGACACTGATCCAGATGACTCTAAGTCACAAACCGGATACGTATTTTTATTGAATGGTGGAGCTGTGAGTTGGTGCAGTTCCAAATAGAGCGTCGTGGCGGGATCTACGTGTGAAGCGGAGTACATAGCTGCTTCGGAAGCAGCAAAAGGAGTCTGGATGAAGGAGTTCATATTCGATCTAGGTGTCATACCTAGTGCATCGGGTCCAATGATTTTTTTTGTGGCAATACTGGTGCAATTGCCTTGGCAAAGAAATCCAGATTTCAAAAGAGAACCAAGCACATCAAGAGACGCTTCAATTCCATCCGCAATCAAGTCAAGGAGGGAGACATAGAGATTTGCAAGATACATACAGATCTGAATGTTGCAGACCCATTGACTAAGCCTCTCTCATGAGCAAAACATGATCAACACCAAGACTCCATGGGTGTTAGAATCATTACAATGTAATCTAGATTATTGACTCTAGTGCAAGTGGGAGACTAAAGGAAATATGCCCTAGAGGCAATAATAAAGTTGTTATTTATATTTCCTTATATCATGATTAATGTTTATTATTCATGCTAGAATTGTATTAACCGGAAACTTAGTACATTGTGAATACATAGACAAACAGAGTGTCACTAGTATGCCTCTACTTGACTAGCTCGTTAATCAAAGATGGTCAAGTTTCCTAGCCATGGACAAGAGTTGTCATTTGATGAACGGGGTCACATCATTAGAGAATGATGTGATTGACTTGACCCATCCGTTATCTTAGCACTATGATCATTTAGTTTGTTGCTATTGCTTTCTTCATAACTTATACATGTTTCTATGACTATGAGATTATGCAACTCCCAAATACCGGAGGAACACTTAGTGTGATATCAAACGTCACAACGTAACTGGGTGATTATAAAGATGCTCTACGGGTGTCTCTGATGGTGTTTGTTGAGTTGGCATAGATCAAGATTAGGATTTGTCGCTCCGATTGTCGGAGAGGTATCTCTGGGCCCTCTCGATGATGCACATCACTATAAGCCTTGCAAGTAGTGTAACTAATAAGTTAGTTACGAGATGATGCATTACGGAACGAGTAAAGAGACTTGTTGGTAACGAGATTGAACTAGGTATGATGATACCGACGATTGAATCTTGGGAAAGTAACATACCGATGACAAAGGGAACAACATATGTTGTTATGCGGTTTGACCGATAAAGATCTTCGTAGAATATGTAGGAACCAATATGAGCATCCAGGTTCCGCTATTGGTTATTGATCGGAGATGAGTCTCGGTCATGTCTATATAGTTCTCGAACCCGTAGGGTCCGCACGCTTAACGTTTGATGACGATCGATATTATGAGTTTATGTGTTTTGATGTACCAAAGGTAGTTCGGAGTCCTAGATGTGATCACGGACACGACGAGGAGTCCCAAAATGGTCGAGAAATAAAGATTGATATATTGGAAGGCTATGTTTGAACACTGGAATGGTTTCAGATAAGTTCAGGCAATTACCGGAGTACCGGGGGGTTACCGGAACCCCCCGGGGAGTCTATGGGCCTTAATGGGCCATAGTGGGAGAGAGGAGGAGGCGACCAAGTGGGGGCACGCCCTTCCCCCCAAGCCCAATCCGAATTGGGGAGGGGGCCGGCCCCCCTTTCCTTCTCTCCTTCTCCCTCTTCCTTCTTCTCCTACTCCAACTAGGGAAAGGGGGGGGGACCTACTCCTACTAGGAGTAGGAATCCCCCTTGGGGTGCGCCATAGAGAGGGCCGGCCCTCCCCTCCTCCACTCCTTTATATACGGGGGAGGGGGGCACCCCATAGACACACAAGTTGACAGTTGTCTTAGCCGTGTGCGGTGCCCCCCTCCACAGATTTCCACCTCGGTCATATCGTTGTAGTGCTTAGGCGAAGCCCTACATCGGTAACTGCATCATCACTGTCATCACGCCGTCGTACTGACAAAACTCTCCCTCAGCATCAACTGGATCAAGAGTACGAGGGACGTCACCGAGCTGAATGTGTGCAGATCGCGGAGGTGCCGTGCGTTCAGTTTTTTTTGAAATACTGCGTTCCCCAACATTTTGCACCTTCCGGTGTTTCCTGGGCAAGCTTAGCTTTATAGTAGTTGAAGTCTTGCTTGTTTGCTGCTTTGGCAACTGCACAAAACTTCTTCTACCACTCATGTGCTCTATGCTTCTTCATCCAGTTTGCATAGATATGCCTAGCACACATTCTATGTTCCGCATTTGGTAGAAAGTCCTTCATAGCATTTATCAGTCCCTTTTGCTGATCTGAAATGAACACCCATCTAACTCCATTGTTATTTATGTCAAGATCTTTAATCAGCAAGCCAATAAACCACTTCCATGTATCATTTGTTTCCCTCTCAACAACTGCCCATGCCAGTGGATAGATTTGATTGTAGGCATCTCTTGCAACATCACACAACAACTCTCCTTTGACAACACCTTTTAAAAAACAGCCATCTAAACCTATTTCTTTCCTGCAGCCATCTTTGAGTCCCAACTTCAATGCATTAAAGGATAGATAGACACTCTCAAATTGTTCGGTTCCATGTTTATTGGATCCAAACAAACTGCAACAATGCTTCCAGGATTACTTCTAAGTAGCTCCAGCTGGTAATAAAAAACCCTGGCGTATTCATTCTTCATCCCAGCCCTTAACTTGTCCATGACAAGCTTCTTTTCATGCTTGCCTTTGAAGTTGATACATCAGCAAACATGTCTTGAAGAACTATTGCTTTCCTGCTCTCAATTTTCACATTGGATTTGCAAAAATAAAGTGCTCATATCTTTGGGCAATAACTTTTGCTGGTACAAGTTCGTTCTCCCTATTTTGTGCACAGTGGTGCTCATCATTGAAAGTTATAATTTGAAACCTACTTGTTCTTGAGGTTTTGGCTCCATAAATCAGCCAAGGGCAGCCGCGCCATCCACACTTAGCCCTAACTCTATCTGACTCAGACTTCAAAAACACAATGCTCCTTTTGTCACAATTTCATATCTCTTCAATGCTTTGACAACCTGATTCTTGCTCCTGAACATCATTGCCAATGAAAAGTGTGGAATTTCTATGTCATAATTGTATATTGGATACGGTCGGCATCCTGAGAACGGGGGTACCTAGACTTGCCTGCCTGCGGCCCAGGGCGTGGCTCCACCCGCGGCCTGGTACGGCCCATCTCCACCAGCAACCACTCAAGACCCTCGTGAGCGCCCAAGATTCGCGAGGCGGATGACACTAAGACCTCCTCCGGGGCAGCCTCCCTAGGCTGGCTCTCGAGGAGCGGAGATACCTATGCGAGGGGCACCTCACGAGGAGCACGTGACGTGAGCCATGACGACCAAGGCCAGGTGGACGCCAGCGCGCGCAGAGTACTGATTGCCTCTTTGGTGCTAAAGAGGCAGGCACAGGCGAGGAGTCCCGAGGCATCAGGAAAATGTTTCCATATCGGTGCAACGAGACTAGGACCAGCAGGACGGTAGGATGAAGGTCATCACAGAGCCCACGACGACGTCACCACCAGAGCCTTTGGCAGGCGAAGACCACCTTTTGTCAGGATAGCTTGTACTAGCTGCCCCCCTTCAAATTGGCCGCCGTGGGATCCCTTCCCGCCGAATATTTGGGAAGAGGACCCGGGCCTCTATAAATAGGACTAGCCACCACCGTAGGAGGCATCAGATCCAATCTGGAGAGGAACCAGACCATCCACACACACATAAGCTCATCGAGCTCAAGAACACCTCTCCTCAGGAGGTTGTTCTTCCCTTGTACTTGTTCGTCCCCAGCCTACAAGGCAATCCACCACACCACACTGGAGTAGGGTATTACACCGCAATGGTGGCCCGAACCAGTATAAACTCTTGTGTCCCTTGTTCCTCGGGTTTGGCAAGCTAGGCTTTGAGATCGAGGTGAGAGTGTGAGCTAGGGGGAGAGAGATCTTCGTGCGCACCCCAGAGTTTGAACCTCAAGGGTTTTGCCGGAACCCGTAATCCGACATTTGGCGCGCCAGGTAGGGGTGCGCCAAAGTTCCATTCCTCCGTCGGCTCCGCCTCTCTGTCCGGTCCCCATGGCCAGCGCTGTTCCTTCGACTGGATCGGTGGGAGACCACGGTGACGCCAGGGGGCTCAGGGCATTTACCCCAGCCTTGCGGCAGGTGCAGTGGCCGCACAAGTTCAAGCCAGAGATGCCGCCTCTCTATGATGGCGGGGCGGATCCGTCGGCCTTCCTACTCGCATAAGAGGAGGCCGTCCTGGAAGCTGGAGGCGACGACAGGGCCATGGCCAACTGGTTCTCCATGGCCCTCGCTGGCGCGCCACGCACCTGACTGCTCAACCTGCAAGGATCCTTTGTGGCTTCTTGGGAGGAGCTGTGCGGCCTTTTCATCGCATGCTTCGCGACACCGGCGCCTGTCGCCGCCGCGACCCTCCTCGGCGGCTCGCAAGCGCCACCCTCGGACCGCCACGCCAAGCAGTTCTTCTGCCAGATCGGCGCCGCGTCTGTACAATGGGGAGCCCCTCTAGGATGGGCGGTGCCCAAGCCGACCTCACCTTCGACTCAGGGGATCACCTCGCTACCACTGCCGGCTTGGGTGCGCTCCCAATGCTCTGCACGCCCACCATCTGCAACGTCGCCATGACCAAGACTCTCATCAACGGGGGAGCAGGCCTCAACCTGCTCTCCATGGAAGCTTTCGGCTTGCTTCACGTGTCGTACGGCCGGCTCCGCCCCACCAAGCCTTTCTCCGGAGTCGGCAGCGGGTCCACCAGCCCCTTGGGGCAAATACGCCTCCCGGTCACCTTCGGTACCCCGGACAACTACCGCACCGAGCTCATCGACTTCGACATCGCCCGCGTCGGCCTCCCATACAACGCCATCCTCGGGTACCCTACTTTGGCTCAGTTCATGGCAGCGACCCATCCGGCCTACAACCTCATGAAGATGTCGGGCAGCAGCGGCGTACTCACCGTGGACGGAGACACCAAGGAAGCTCTAGCGGCCCTCAAGCTTACCTTCAGGGCCGCCGCGGCAGCGCGCCCGGCCGGCGAAGCCACCCCAGGGGCTAAGGAGGCCGCACCTGCGAAGAATAAGCAGCTGCTCACTCAAGACCTGGCCGAAACGAAGCAAGTGCCAGTCGAGGAAGGTGGATCCTCGGGAGCCACCTTCACCATAGGCGCCAACCTCGACCTGGATCAAGAGGAGGAATTGGTGAAGTTCTTGCACATGAACAAGGAGGTATTCGCCTGGGAACCCAAGCAACTGGTAGGGGTCCCGAGGGGGGGTAATCGAGCATCACTTAAGGGTGTGCCCCAATGTGCGCCTTATGAAGCAGAAGGCACGGCGACAATCCACGGAGAAGCAGTCCTTCATCGTTCAGGAAACTCGCAAGATGGAGGCGGTATGTGTCATTCGCGAGGTCCGATACCCGGAGTGGCTGGCGAACCCCGTCGTCATGCCAAAGAAAGGCGGGAAGGAACACATGTGTGTCGACTTCACCAACCTCAACAAGGTCTGTCCCCAAGACCCATTCCCGCTTCCGCGCATCGACCAGATCGCCGACTCCACCGCCGAGTGTGACCTGCTGTGTTTCCTGGACGCGTTGTCGGGCTACCACCAGATCAAGATGGTAGTGGAGGATGTGAAGAAGACCGCCTTCCCGACCCCGTGCGGGGTGTACTGCTACACCTGCATGTCGTTCGGACTGTGCAATGCTGGGGCGACCTTCCAGCGGCTGATGCACATCGCCCTGGGTCAGCAGC
Organism: Triticum urartu; assembly: GCF_056163025.1. Classification (NCBI taxonomy): domain Eukaryota; kingdom Viridiplantae; phylum Streptophyta; class Magnoliopsida; order Poales; family Poaceae; genus Triticum; species Triticum urartu. The sequence goes on from NC_141875.1 coordinate 359,045,863, forward strand.
TCGGGAGAAACGCCGAAGCCTACATCGACGACATCGTGGTAAAATCTAGGCAGGCGAGAACCCTGATTTAGGACCTGGAGGAGACCTTCGCTAGGTTGAGCCGTTCGCTAGCCTACGCCCGGTGGATTTGCGGCTCAACCTAGAGAAGTGCGTGTTTGGTGTCCCCTTCGGCAAGCTACTGGGTTTCCTTGTGTCTCACCGGGGGATCGAGGCTAACCCCGAGAAGGTCAAGGCAATAGAAGACATGAGCCCACCGCAAACTCTCAAGGAAATCCAGAAGCTTGCTGGCTGCGTGACCTCGTTGGGGCGCTTCGTCTCCAAGCTGGGGGAGCGCGCCCTGCCGTTCTTCAAGCTGACGGTGAAGAAGGGCCTATTCGAATTGACCCCAGAGGCCGATCTGGCGTTCCAAGAACTCAAGAGATACTTGACCAGCCCACCAGTGATGGTCGCGCCTCGCCCCCTCGAGCCCCTGGTGCTCTACCTGGCTGCCATGCCCCACTCCGCCAGCGCGGCGCTTGTGGCTGTCCGGGAGGAGCGCCAAGCCGAGAGCTCGCCGAGCAACGCTGCACCTTCGACGGGTACGATGCGGCACCAAGGCAGCGCCACCAAAGCCATGACGACATCAGCTGACGCTCAGGCCTTGCAAGACGGCGCTCTCGGTCCTTAGGAGGCCCCGATGGGCGACCGGGCCCCTGAGGGCCCTCCCCACCCCAGGAGGCACCACAACCTCCTGGGGACACATGCTCCATTGACGCTCCGGCCATCGTCGAGCATCCAGTATACTTTGTCAGCACTGTGCTACGGGACGCAAGAGCATGGTACCCAATGCCGCAGAAGCTCTTACTCGCACTCCTGGTGGCCTCACGCAAGCTACGCCATTATTTTGAAGGCCACCCAATCAAGGTCGTCTTAGCCTACCCCCTGGAGAGGGTGCTCCGGAGCCCCAATGCTGCGGGGAGAGTCGCTGAATGGAACATTGAACTGCAAGCGTTTCAATTGGAGTTCAGCACGACCAGGGTTATCGAGGGACCCGCGCTTGCCGACTTCGTTGCAGAATGGACCAGTGCCCCAGAACCTGAAGTTGGCGAGAGCCTATCTCTCTCGCCAGGAAGTGAAGCACCAGATGGTTGGGTCATGTACTTCGACGGTGCTTTCGCACACCAGCGGCCGGCGGTGGTGGCCTGAAGCTACTGGGGCACCCGAAACTGACCTCCTCGTTGCCACCCAAGCTGACCCGATGCTGCCAGGGCGCGGGGGCTGGCGCTGTGCTCATCTCGCCCACCCAAGACAAGCTATGCTATGCCATGAAGATCTGCTTCCAGCGGGGTGAGAAGGTCTCCAACAACATTGCGGAATACGAGGGGTTGATCGCGGGCCTCAAGGCAACAACGGCCTTGGGGGTGAAGCGTCTTACCATTAAGGGCGACTCCTAGCTCCTCGTCAACTTCTCTAACAAGGTGTACGAAGCAAGGGACGAGCATATGGAGGCCTACCTCGCGGAGGTGCGCAAGATGGAGAAGCAATTCTTAGGCCTAGAGCTGCAGCATGTGCCACGCGACACCAACAAGGAGGCCGGCGAGATCGCCAAGAGGGCGTCAAGGTGTCTACCCCAAGAACCTGGTGTCTTTGAGGAGCGACTCTTCAAGCCTTCGACGACCCCTGCGGCTGTGGAGACTACATCACCCCGAGAGGAACTCCCCCAACCACCAGCCTCGGGAGCCCCCGCTTGCGGTCCTACCTCAGGAGCACGTCTGCTCCTGGCGCTCGAGCCTCGGGAGGGGTGCTGGACCGAGGAGTTCAAGGCATATCTGGTGCATGGGACACTGCCGGAGAAAGAGGAGGACATGGAGCGCGTGGCCCGGCAGGCTACGGCATACCGCATACAAGATGGTGAGTTATACAGAAAGCGACCAAATGATGTTTCCTTGCGATGCATCTCCAGGGAGCAGGGGAACGAGCTGCTAGCTAACATACATGGCGGAGAATGTGGGCACCACTCGTTGTCATGCACCCTGGTCAGCAAGGCGTTCCGCAGCGGGTTCTACTGGCCCACGACACTCAACGACGCGATCGAGCTGGTAAGGTCCTGCGAGGCCTGCCAGTTCCATGCCAAGCAAATCCACCAGCCGGCCTAGGGCCTCCAGACTATCCCGCTCTCGTGGCCATTCGCGGTCTGGGGGCTGGACATCCTGGGTCCGTTCCCGCGAGCGCCTGGGGCTACCGCTAGCTCTACGTCGCCATCGACAAGTTCACCAAATGGGCAGAGGTGGAAGCCGTCTACACCATCCTAGTCGGGTCAGCAGTTAAGTTCATCAAGGGCCTCGTGAGCCGGTTCAGGGTCCCTAGCCGCATCATCACCGACAATGGCTCGCAGTTCAGTAGCAATCTCTTCAAGACCTATTGTGCTAACCTTGGAACGCAGATTTGCTACGCTTCGGTGGCACACCCCAGGAGCAATGGCCAAGCTAAGCACGCCAACATCGAGGTCTTGAGAGGCCTCAAGATCCGGACCTTCAAGAAGAAGCTCGAAGCTTGTGGCAGGGGCTGGCACGACGAGCTCCAGTCTGTGCTTTCGTCCATCCGCACCACCGCCACCAAGCCAAGAGGCGAGACCCCGTTCTTCCTCGTCTACGGTGCAGAAGCTGTTCTCCCTCACGAGGACAGGTATCGCTCCGCGCGGGTTCTGGCGTTTGATGAGACGCAGCAGGACGCCAAGCGGGGGATGGACCTTGTGCTGGGGGAGGAACGCCGCCGTGAAGCCTCGCTCCGAGCAGCAAGATACCAGCAGCCGCTGCGACGGTACCACTATCGCAGCATCCGCTCCAGGGCGCTCGAGGTGGGAGATCTCGTCCCGAGGCGGGTGCTCTCCAGGGAAGGGCTACATAAGCTCTCACCCATGTGGGAGGGCCCATTTAGGATTGCCCGCGTCTCCAGGCCTGGCGCCCCGCGCCTGGAGACACAGGACGGGATCCCCATCCAGAACGCCTGGAACATCCAGCACCTTCGGAAGTTCTACCCATGAAGCAAGGCCCAGTGCCTGTGAAGGTCTCTGCTCGTGACACTCTCACATAATAATGAGTGGGGCTGTACATGCCCCGGAGTCTCCGGAGTGCCGCCCTCGGGCCTCGAGGGCTCCCTCCCGCATCCTAGTGGCAACACTTAACTCCGCGCTGGTGAGAAGACTAGACTAGGTGCCGGACGCGGCTGTTCATTTGCTTTCTATAGTTAGCTTGCCCCTTTTTCCTTTAATGAAATTTGGAGTTCTGGCATTTCTTGATGGTTTGGTTGAACCCCCTCTTCTTTCTGATTCTCCCCCCATCCTTTGTTTTTCGTCAGGGAGGGCGGCAGTTGCCCGACGCTCTCCCTCGCACACCCCGCGATGGGGGCTGGACAGGTGGTATGCGTGTGCGCACTCCCCTGGTCTTCGCAAGGCGTTCTCGTCTGAACTTGTGATCAGCGCATCCCCTTTTAGTCCGTGCCCCACGGGTACCACTACGTTGTGCGTTTGGCCATAACCAGCCCATACCTGAGGCCTCGCGCAAGAAGGGTTAAGGATTTCTTAACGATTTTTTGCAGCCTCGCGATGTCACCCGAATCAACAGTGGGGAAGCCCCACCAGGTGCCCAGAGACGCGCGCCCTCATGAGGTCAAAGCTACCCCGGATGCATCGAGTTAAGTTACCCCTCTACACCTGTATAAGGCATAGATCTCACAACACACCACAAAAGCAACATAAGCACCATGGTTCATTACACGCCCTCGCAGGGCCCCATATTCGTTTCTGACAGTGCAGGGAAAAGGGAAGGAGAGGATAAGCAAAAGCGGCTCCTACGACACGACTGCTCATGAGGATCGGCCCCTCGGACTCAGCCAGAGCCCTCCTCGCGCTTCACCGGGGCGCGACGACGGGATGACCCGCCACCGTCCTCGAAGCGAGCCCGACGACATGGCGGCTGGTCGTAGCCGCCGCTGCTGGAGCTTTCGCCGGAGGAGGAGCTGCCGTAGCTGGGCAAACCGCGACCGCCGCCGAGGGCAAGGTCACCCTCGTGCTCGTCACGGCCATCGCCAAGGCCAAGCACCTCGCCACCATCGTTGTCGTCTTCAGGGCAGCATCCGGCGCGACGACTGTCTTCCCAAACACCCTCATGAAGAGGGTCGCTGCACCGTCGTACTTGAAGTGGAGGGTGCACCGCCTACCCAAGCCGCGCGCGCGGACGAACGCCTGCCAGCCGTGGGCCAGGGCTACGTTGCCCACAGCGGAGATCTCCACCGCGACCCACGAAGCTTTGCTGCAGCAGCCGCTGAGACCTGGGGCCGGCAGTTCGCGACAAAGGAGCATGGAAGTTGAAGCCAAGTGCCGTCCGGGTTCTTCGACCACACGACAAACTCCGGCAGCACCTCTGCCGACTAGAAGCGCGGCCGGGGAGGCCGAGCGACCATGTCGCGCCTCCCTTCATTGATAGGGCTGCCATGCCCTAGGCGGCACCCGCCGCGCGAAGAGGCGCCGCCGTGGCCGCCAGCAACGGTGCCGGACCCCGGGGAAGTTCGCCCACGTCCACGAGGGACCATGATACGTCTCCAATGTATCTATAATTTTTGATTGCTCCATACTATATTATCTACTATTTTAGATGTTTATGGGCTTTATTATACACTTTTATATCATTTTTGGGACTAACCTATTAACCCAGAGCCCAGTGCCAGTTTCTGTTTTTACCTTGTTTTAGGATTTCGAAGAAAAGGAAAATCAAACGGAGTCCAATTGACCTGAAACTTCACGGAACTCATTTTTGGAAGGAAAGAAGCCCAGAAGACTTGAAGTGCACGTAAGGGAAGCTTCGAGGAGGCCACGAGGCAAGGGGGCGTGCCCACCCCCCTAGGGCGCGCCCTCCACCCTCGTGGCCCCCCTAACGTACTTCTTCCGCCTATATATCTCAATATGCCCTAAAAACATCAGGGAGCACAATAGATCGGGAGTTCCGCCGCCAGAAGCCTCCGTAGCCACCGAAAACCAATCTAGACCCGTTCCGGCACCCTGCCGGAGGGGGAATCCTTCTCCGGTGGCCATCTTCATCATCTCGGTGCTCTCCATGACGAGGAGGGAGTAGTTCTCCCTCGGGGCTGAGGGTATGTACCAGTAGCTATGTGTTTGATATCTCTCTCTCGTGTTCTTGAGGTGATACGATCTTGATGTATCGCGAGCTTTGCTATTATATTTGGATCCTATGATGTTTTCTCCCCCCCTCTACTCTCTTGTAATGAATTGAGTTTCCCCTTTGAAGTTATCTTATCGGATTGAGTCTTTAAAGATTTGAGAACACTTGATGTATGTCTTGCCGTGCGTATCTGTGGTGACAATGGGATACCACGTGATTCACTTGATGTATGTTTTGGTGATCAACTCGCGGGTTCCGCCCATGAACCTATGCATAGGGGTTGGCACACGTTTTCATCGTGATTCTCCGGTAGAACTTTGGGGCACTCTTTGAGGTCCTTTGTGTTGGTTGAATAGATGAATCTGAGATTGTGTGATGCAAATCGTATAATCATACCCACGGATACTTGAGGTGACATTGGAGTATCTAGGTGACATTAGGGTTTTGGTTGATTTGTGTCTTAAGGTGTTATTCTAGTACGAACTCTAGGGCTGTTTGTGACACTTATAGGAATAGCCCAACGGATTCATTGGAAAGAATAACTTTGAGGTGGTTTCGTACCCTACCATAATCTCTTCGTTCGTTCTCCGCTATTAGTGACTTTGGAGTGACTCTTTGTTGCATGTTGAGGGATAGTTATGTGATCCAATTATGCTATTATTGTTGAGAGGACTTGCACTAGTGAAAGTATGAACCCTAGGCCTTGTTTCCTAGTGCAATACCTTTTACGCTCACTTTTATCGTTCGTTACCTTGCTGTTTTTATATTTTTAGATTACAAATACCTTTATCTACTATCCATATTGCACTTTTATCACCATCTCTTCGCCGAACTAGTGCACCTATACAATTTACCATTGTATTGGGTGTGTTGGGGACACAAGAGACTCTTTGTTATTTGGTTGCAGGGTTTCTTGAGAGAGACCATCTTCATCCTACACCTCCTACGGATTGATAAACCTTAGGTCATCCACTTGAGGGAAATTTTCTACTGTCTTACAAACCTCTGCTCTTGGAGGCCCAACAACGTCTACAAGAAGAAGGTTGTGTAGTAGACATCAAGCTCTTTTCTGGCGCCATTGCCGGGGAGGCTAGCGCTTGAAGGTATATCTTTAGATCTTGCAATCGAGTCTTTTAGTTTCTTGTTTTATCACTAGTTTAGTTTATAAAATAAAACTATAAAAAAATTGGAATTGAGTTTGGCTCATACGGTTCACCTTTTTAATATCTTTCGTGAGTATGATGGAAAGGATAATTGTGCTCAAGTGCTAGAAGAAGAAATCTATAAAATGTTTGGCACTAAATATTTGAATGATGATCATGATTGCAATGTTGTTAGTATGAATTCCTTGAATATCCATGATGCTAATGATATGCAAAGCCACAAGCTTGGGGAAGCTATGTTTGATGAAATTAATATTTTTTGTCCCCCAAGTTTTGATGAGCAAATTTATTATGATGAAAGCACGCCTACTATATATGATGATTATTGTGATGACACGTAATCTTTAAAGAATAATGATAACAATGAAACTAGTCATCATGATTTTAGTTTTCAATTGGATTATGCCTCACATGATAATTATTTTGTTGAGCTTGCTCCCACTATTATTCATGAGAAGAAATTTGCTTATGTGGAGAGTAGTAAATTTTCTATGCTTGTAGATCATGAAAAGAATGCTTTAGGTGCTGGTTATATTGTTGAATTCATTAATTATGCTACTGAAAATTATTATGAGGGAGGAACATATGCTTATAGGAATTGCAATAATATCAAGTTCCCTCTCTATGTGCTTAAAGTTTTGAAGTTATGCTTGTTTTACCTTCCTATGCAACTTGATTATTGTCCCCGCAAGTTGTTTGCTCACAAAATCCCTATGCATAGGAAGTGGGTTAGACTTAAATGTGCTAGTCATATTCTTCATGATGCTCTCTTTATGTTACAATTCTTATCTTTTATGTGAGCATCATTGAAATCATCATGCCTAGCTAGGGGCGTTAAACGATAGCGCTTGTTGGGAGGCAACCCAATTTTATTTTTATTCCACGCTTTTTGTTCCTGTTTAGTAATAAATAATTCATCTAGACTCTGTTTATATGTGGTTTTATGCTTTTAATTAGTGTTTGTGCCAAGTAGAACCTTTGAGAAGACTTGGGGAAAGTCTTGTTGATCATGCTGTAAGAAAACAGAAACTTTAGCGCTCACGAGAATTGCAGCCATTTTTATTTAGAAAGTGCTATTTAGTTAATTATTTTTGAAAATGATTAATAGATAAATTCCTCAGGTCCAGCAATTTATTTGATAATTTTATGAGTTCCAGAAGTATACGTTTGATCCAGATTACTACAGACTGTTCTGTTTTTGACAGATTCTGTTTTTCATGTGTTGTTTACTTATTTTGATAAATCTATGGCTAGTAAAAGAGTTTATAAACCATAGAGAAGTTGGAATATATTAAGTTTAACACAAATATAAATAAATAATGAGTTCATTACAGTACCTTGAAGTGGTGATTTATTTTCTTATACTAACGGAGCTTATGAGTTTTCTGTTAAGTTTTGTGTTGTGAAGTTTTCAAGTTTTGGGTAAGGATTCGATAGACTACGGAATAAGGAGTGGCAAGAACCTAATCTTGGGGATTCCCAAGGCACCCCAAGGTAAAATCCAAGGACACCAAAAAGCCTAAGCTTGGGGATCGGTAACTTTACTTGGAGCTATATTTTTATTCGCCACATGATATGTGTTTTGCTTGGAGCGTCAATTTATTTTGTTAGGATTTGCTTGCTGTTATTTATAACAATGTTTTGCATCTTTTATTTCAATAAAAGTGGCATTGATAGCCTTTACTATGCCTATTTTAGAAGTCCACATATTGCTGTTTGAAAACAGAAAGTTTACCGCTGTTGCAATAATTCCCTAGAAAATTCAGGATGTGATAAAATGTTGAAAACTTTTGCATATTAAGCTATGATAAATTTAATACAGTGGGAATTTTCTTTCATAATTTTTGGAGCTAGGGAAGTATGGATGTTGCTGCATTCTTTACAGACTGTCCTGTTTAGGCAGATTGCTGTTATGTTTGCATTGTTTGCATATGTTTGCTTCTTTAATGATTCTATTTGAGGATAGTCTATTAAATATGCAGAGGCATTTAGTATGAAATGTTGAATAATAACTTTAGTGATTTGCTACAGTAGAGTATGATAAGGTTTTTGCAATGGTTTATACTAACTTATCTCACGAGTCCTTGTTGAGTTTTGTGTGGATGAAGTTTTTGAGATTTAGGGAGACCGTGATATGAGAGGAATTAAGGAGACACAAAAGCTCAAGCTTGGGGATGCCCAAGGCATCCCAAGATAATATTTCAAGAAGTCTCAAGCATCTAAGCTTGGGGATGCCCCGGTTGGCATCCCACCTTTCTTCTTCAACAACTATCGGTTAGTTTCGGTTGATCCTAAGTTTTTGCTTCTTCACATGATGTTTGCCATTCTTAGAATGTCATTTTATTTTTCTTTGCTTGCTGTTTGAATAGAATACCAAGATCTGAAATTCTTAAATGTTAGAGAGTCTTCACATAGTTGCATAATTATTCGACTACTCATTGATCTTCACTTATTTCTTTCGGAGTAGTTTGTTGTTGCTCTAGTGCTTCACTTATATCTTTCTAGAGCACGGTGGTGGTTTTATATTATAGAAATAGATGAACTCCCATGCTTCACTTAGATTATTTTGATAGTCTTAAATAGCATGGTAATTTGATTAAAATCCTAATATGCTAGGTATTCAAGATTAGTAAAATTTTCTTATGAGTGTTTTGAATACTAAGAGAAGTTTGATGCTTGATGATTGTTTTGAGATATGGAGGTAATAATATCAAAGTCATGCTTGTTAGTAGTTGTGAAATTGAGAAATGCTTGTGTTGAAGTTTGCAAGTCCCGTAGCATGCACGTATGGTAAACGTTATGTAACAAATTTGAAACATGAGGTGTTATTTGATTGTCCTCCTTATGAGTGGCGGTCGGGGACGAGCGATGGTCTTTTCCTACCAATCTATCCCCCTAGGAGCATGCGCGTAGTACTGAGGTTTTTGATGACTTGTAGATTTTTGCAGTAAGTATGTGAGTTCTTTATGACTAATGTTGAGTCCATGGATTATACGCACTCTCACCCTTCCATCCTTGCTAGCCTCTTCGGTACCGTGCATTGCCCTTTCTCACATTGAGAGTTGGCGCAAACTTCGCCGGTGCATCCAAACCCCGTGATATGATACGCTCTATCACACATAAACCTCCTTATATCTTCCTCAAAACAGCCACCATACCTACCTATTATGGCATTTCCATAGCCATTCCGAGATATATTGCCATGCAACTTTCCACCGTTCTGTTTATTATGACACACATCATCATTGTCATATTTCTTTGCATGATCATGTAGTTGAGATCGTATTTGTGGCAAAGCCACCTCTTATAATTCTTTCATACATGTCACTCATGCATCATCGCAATCCCGGTACACCGCCGAAGGCATTCATATAGAGTCATATTTGTTCTAGTATCGAGTTGTAATCATTGAGTTGTAAATAAATAGAAGTGTGATGATCATCATTTTCTAGAGCATTGTCCCAAGTGAGGAATAAAAAAAGAATAAAAAAGAGAAAGGCCATAAAAAAAGAGAAGGCCCCCAAAAAAGAGAAAGGCCATAAAAAAGAGAAGGCCAAAAAAATAAATAAAAAATGAGAGAAAAAGAGAGAAGGGACAATGCTACTATTCTTTGCCACACTTGTGCTTCAAAGTAACACCATAATCCTCATGATAGAGAGTCTCTTGTTTTGTCACTTTCATATACTAGTGGGAAATTTTCATTATAGAACTTGGCTTGTATATTCCAACAATGGGCCTCCTCAAGTGCCCTAGGTCTTCGTGAGCAAGCAAGTTGGATGCACACCCACTTAGTTTCTTTTGTTGAGCTTTCATACATTTATAACTCTAGTGCATGCGTTGCATGGCAATCCCTACTCCTTGCATTAACATCAATCGATGGGCATCGTTGATGTAAGACTTTCTCCTTTTTGTCTTCTCCACATAACCCCCCTCATTATTCTATTCCACCCATAGTGCTATATCCATGGCTCGCACTCATGTATTGCGTGAAAGTTTATAGGTTTGAGATTACTAAAGTATGAAACAATTGCTTGGCTTGTCATCGGGGTTGTGCATGATGAGAGCATTCATGTGTGACGAAAATGGAGCATGACTAAACTATATGATTTTGTAGGGATGAACTTTCTTTGGACATGTTATTTTGAGAAGACATGATTGTTTAGTTAGTATGCTTGAAGTATTATTATTTTTATGTCAATATGAACTTTTATCTTGAATCTTTCGGATCTGAATATTCATGCCACAATTAAGAATAATTACATTGAGATTATGCCAAGTAGCACTCCGCATCAAAATTTTTGTTTTTATCATTTACCTACTCGAGGACGAGCATGAATTAAGCTTGGGGATGCTGATACGTCTCCAACGTATCTATAATTTTTGATTGCTCCATGCTATATTATCTATTGTTTTAGATGTTTATGGGATTTATTATACACTTTTATACCATTTTTGGGACTAACCTATTAACCCAGAGCCCAATGCCAGTTTCTGTTTTTACCTTGTTTTAGGGTTTCGAAGAAAAGGAAAATCAAACAGAGTCCAATTGACCTGAAACTTTACGGAACTCATTTTTGGAAGGAAAGAAGCCCAGAAGACTTGAAGTGCACGTAAGGGAAGCTTCGAGGAGGCCACGAGGCAGGGGGCGCGCCCTCCACCCTCGTGGGCCCCTCGTGGCCCCCCTGACATACTTCTTCCGCCTATATATCTCCATATACCCTAAAAACATCAGGGAGCACAATAGATCAGGAGTTCTGCCGTCAGAAGCCTCCGTAGCCACCGAAAACCAATCTAGACCCGTTCCGGCACCCCGCTGGAGGGGGAATCCTTCTCCGGTGGCCATCTTCATCATCCCGGTGCTCTCCATGACGAGGAGGGAGTAGTTCTCCCTCGGGGCTGAGGGTATGTACCAGTAGCTATGTGTTTGATATCTCTCTCTCGTGTTCTTGAGGTGATACGATCTTGATGTATCGCAAGCTTTGCTATTATATTTGGATCCTATGATGTTTTCTCCCCCCCTCTACTCTCTTGTAATGAATTGAGTTTCCCCTTTGAAGTTATCTTATCAGATTGAGTCTTTAAAGATTTGAGAACACTTGATGTATGTCTTGCCGTGCGTATCTGTGGTGACAATGGGATACCACGTGATTCACTTGATGTATGTTTTGGTGATCAACTTGCGGGTTCCGCCTATGAACCTATGCATAGGAGTTGGCACACGTTTTCGTCGTGATTCTCCGGTAGAACTTTGGGGCACTCTTTGAGGTCCTTTGTGTTGGTTGAATAGATGAATCTGAGATTGTGTGATGCAAATCGTATAATCATACCCACGGATACTTGAGGTGACATTGGAGTATCTATGTGACATTAGGGTTTTGGTTGATTTGTGTCTTAAGGTGTTATTCTAGTACGAACTCTAGGGTTGTTTGTGACACTTATAGGAATAGCCCAATGGGTTGATTGGAAAGAATAACTTTGAGGTGGTTTCGTACCCTACCATAGTCTCTTCGTTCGTTCTCCGCTATTAGTGACTTTGGAGTGACTCTTTGTTGCATGTTGAGGGATAGTTATGTGATCCAATTATGCTATTATTTGTGAGAGGACTTGCACGAGTGAAAGTATGAACCCTAGGCCTTGTTTCCTAGCATTGCAATACCGTTTACGCTCACTTTTATCGTTCGTTACCTTGCTGTTTTTATATTTTCAGATTACAAATACCTTCATCTACTATCCATATTGCACTTGTATCACCATCTCTTCGCCGAACTAGTGCACCTATACAATTTACCATTGTATTTGGTGTGTTGGGGACACAAGAGACTCTTTGTTATTTGGTTGCAGGGTTGCTTGAGAGAGACCATCTTCATCCTACGCCTCCTACAGATTGATAAACCTTAGGTCATCCACTTGAGGGAAATTTGCTACTGTCCTACAAACCTCTGCACTTGGAGGCCCAACAACGTCTACAAGAAGAAGGTTGTGTAGTAGACATTAGACCACGGTAGGGGTCGTGGCGTGCTTGCAGGGGCGACCACGCCCCCTCTTAGGTAGTGGCGAGCCAGACCCCTCCCGGCGAGCTTTCCCCTTCTCGGCGGCCGAGAACCTCTTCACCGGCGCCATGAGTGTCGCTGCCGGGCAGCGGAGCAAGATGAAAGAAGAAGAAGCAGTCAGAATGGAGGAATATATGAACGATGGGGGCTCTGCCCCTCCCCTCATTTATAGCCAAGGGGAGGCCAACCGCCGGCCTCCACGATATAAGGTAATGATGGCCTTTTTCTGCATGCAACATGGACTCGTCAAGTCGGGCAGTTGCCGAGGCAGCATGGGGAAGCGGAGACGCCCACGCCCCGTCAATCGCCATGCGTCAATCAAGGTCGCAGGCTGTTAGGCCCACGGTGCTCCGCACTTGACCCTTGGCTTCGTCGCAAAGCCAAGTACGAGCGCACCTTGGGCCCGGGGGCTACTGTCGGCATCTTGGGAATGTGGGTACCCGGACTTGCCTGCCTATGGCTTAGGGCGTGGCTCCACCAGCGGCCTGGTACGACCCATCTCCATCAGCAACCACTCAAGACCCTCGCGAGGGGCCAAGCCTCGTGAGGCAGACGACACCAAGACCTCCTCTGGGGCGGCCTCCCTAGGCTGGCTCCCAAGGAGCGGAGATACCTATGCGAGGGGCACCTCACGAGGAGCGCGTGATGTCAGCCATGATGACCAAGGCCATGCGGGCGCCAGGCGGACGCCATCATGCGCAGAGTACTGGTTGCCTCTTTGGTGCTAAAGAGGCAGGCGCAGGCGAGGAGTCCAGAGGCATCAGGCAAAGGTTTCCATATCGGTGGAACGAGACCAAGACCAGCAGGACAACAGGACGAAGGTCATCACGGAGCCCATGACGGCGTCACGACCAGAGCCTTTGGCAGGCGAAGACCACCTTTTGTCAGGATAGCTTGTACTAGTTGCCCCCCTTCAAATTGGCCGTTGTGGGATCCCTTCCCGCTGAATATTTGAGAAGAGGGACCGGGCCTCTATAAATAGGACTAGCTACCACCGTAGGAGGCATCGAATCCGATCTGGAGAGGAACCAGACCATCCACACACACACAAGCTCGTCGAGCTCAAGACCACCTCTCCTTAGGAGGCTATTCTTCCCTTGTACTTGTTCATACCCAGCCTACAAGGCAATCCACCACACCACACCAGAGTAGGGTATTACATCGCAACGGTGGCCCAAACCAGTATAAACTCTTGTGTCCCTTTTTCCTCGGGTTCGGCGAGCTAGGCTTTGAGATCGAGGTGAGAGTGTGAGCTAGGGGAGAGAGATCTTCATGCGCACCCCAGAGTTCGAACCTCAAGGGTTTTGCCGGAACCCGTAATCCGATAGATACTGGTGCTACTTCTTGAGTTTGGGTTGGTTTTTCCCTTGAAGAGGAAAGGGTGATGCAGCAAAGTAGAGATAAGTATTTCCCTCAGTTAAGAACCAAGGTATCAATCCGGTAGGAGGAACACACAAGTCTCCAATAGTTGTACCTGCACAAACAAACAAAACTTGCACCCAACGCGACAAAGGGGTTGTCAATCCCTTCGCGGTTACTTGCAAGGATAAGATCTGGTAGTGATGGATATAAAAAACAAGTAAAAGTGCAAAATAAAATAAAAGTAAATAAATTGCAGCAAGGTATTTTTGTGTTTTTGATTTTGTAGATCTGAAAATAATATGATAAAAGATAGACCCTGGGGCCATAGTTTTCACTAGAGGCTTCTCTCTTGAAAGAAAGCATACGGTGGGTAAACAAATTAATTTTGAGCAATTGATAGAAAAGCATATAGTTATCACGATATTGAAGGCAATGATCATGTATATAGGCATCACATCCGAGACAAGTAGACCGACTCCTGCCTGCATCTACTACTATTACTCCACACATTGACCGCTATCTAGCATGCATCTAGTGTGTTAAGTTAATAAGAACGGAGTAATGCCTTAAGCAAGATGACATGATGTAGATGGATAGATCCAATCAATATGAACAAACCCTATCTTTTTATCCTTAATGGCAACAATACAAATACGTGTCATGTCCCCTTCTGTCACTGGGATTGAGCACCGTAAGATTGAACCGATTACAAAGCACCTCTCCCATTGCAAGAAAAATCAATCTAGTTGGCCAAACCAAATCAGTAGATCGAAAAGAAATACAAAGCTATATGAATCATGCATAAAAGAGTTCAGAGAAGACTCAATAATATTCATAGATAATCTGATCATAAACCCACAATTCATCGCATCCCAGCAAACACACTGCAGAAGGAGATTACATCGAATAGATCTCCAAGAACATCGAGGAGAACATTGTATTGAAGATCAAAGAGGAAGAAGAAGACATCTGGCTACTAGCTATGGACCCATAGGTCTGTGGTAAACTACTCACACATCATCGGAAGGGCAACAAAGTTGATGTAGAGGCCCTTCGTGATCGAATCCCCCTCCAATAGTGTACCGGAAAAGGTCCCCAGATGGGATCTCATGAAGATAGAAAATTGTGGTGGCGGAAAAGTATTTTTGGTGTGTCCTCTAGTCTAAGAGGAATATTTAGGTATTTACAGAAGAAGAATTAGGGTTAGAGGAGCCACGAGGGGCCCACAAGCTTGGGGGGCGCCCCCTAGGGCCCGCCCCCTGAGCTTGTGGCCATCTCATGGCCCTTCCGGCCTCCTCCCGAAGCTTCCAGGGTGTCTTGTGGTCCAAGAAAAATTGTCAAAAATTTTCATTCCATTTGGACTCCGTTTGGTATTGATTTTCCGTAAAGACAAAAACAAGGGAAAAACAACAACTCGCACTAGGCACTACATTAATAAGTTAGTCCCAAAAAATGATATAAAATAGCATAATAATGAATATAAAACATCCAAGATTTATAATATAATAGCATGGAACAATCAAAAATTATAGATACATTGGAGATGTATCAACTGGCTCTTCCTCCTCACCATTCGCCCATCAGAATCTTCATGATAAGAATAATCCTCATCAGATGAGTCATAGCCCCACTGTTTCTCCTCTCCCTCTAACCGATCCTCGATATTTGCAATTAATTCAATTGGAATAGGAGCTGATGAATCCCCTGCAAACCAACTCTTTGTATCTCTCATCCTCTTCTTAAATTTTCTAGCATGCCTTCTGAGCTCAACAACCTTTGAATTTTCATCACTGTCCTCACTGTGTGGCATGTACTCAGTATCTTCATCAGAATCACTAGTTGAATCTGCAATGTTGCTCTGAACATTCATTTGCTATGGTGGAATGCTGCTATGGTCATTCACTTGCTCCGTCCTCATATTGCTCTGAACATAGTGTTTTGAACATTCATAGTCTCTGCTAGTCCTTGATCTGGATTGCATATATGAGAAAATGGAAGCTGAGAACCTGCCACATCGACAACCTCACTGGCTACTGTGGTTTCCTTGCCCTAGGCTGCTCAACATGACTGATGTTCATTTGAGTGAGCACACCACTGTCATCTGGCTCTGCACTAATGATAATGTCAGTTTCTTCAGCTTCATCATCATCTAGATCAACTATCTCATTCTCAAAGTCACTGCCATTGCTGTTGTACTCAACTATCCTGCTCCTTGTGGTATTCAACATAAACATCTGCTACATCTCCAACACAGATGTAGTCTGTCATCCTCACCCAAGTATTGTTATCGAACAAGAACATCAAACCACCAGTTAATTCTTTCCCAGGATGATGAAAATACAACTTCATTGATTCCTTGAACTCCAGGTGGTCTTTCAAATGCCCTTGAACTTCATGCAATGACAGCTTGTCCCTCTCGATCTCTGAAATCTCTTCATCTCCACCCACATAATTCAAAACAGGACCATTGTGGATGAACTCGCCTCCGAAATGAAATCTGACGTTCAAGATCTCACGTCCATGATTTAACTGAAACAAACATGAGAATATCAGTATTGTCCTAATCTGAGCAATTGGAATGACAAAAACGCACGAAAAATCCCCCAAAAAACCAGCTTTATAATTGAAGAAAAGCCTCATTTTCTCTATCTGAAACCCTAACACTAACAACGCGGTCAAAGCATAAATTACGGCCACCGGAGGAGGAGTATGTCGGAGACAATACCTTTGACGTCACTCGTCGTCGCACCGTAACGATTGCTGCCACTGGAGCCGATCATTCGCCTGTTGCCATTGCCGTCGCTAAGCAGGGGAATTCCAGGGGATGCCACGAGTGGGGATGGATTGCCCCCTGCGTGGGCTGCCTCCGGACTAAGAACAGGGGAGCGCTCTGGGCCTCTATGGGCCAGCCCAACTTGTACGCGCCCAACGTGCCCAATAACGAGGTCTGCACGTCATCAATCCCTGCTTGGGAGTGCAATCATGGTTCAATTTGGACCAGGATTTGAGAATTAAGTATATTGATTCTCGGGATTTAGAGTTCAGGGTTTGATTTAGCTAACGCATGTGAGTTCAAGGTTTATTTTGGATTTTTTCCGAATTTGGTGGGTGCTACAGAACTATCGTGGAAAAGCAAACAAGGATAAATTTTCTAGCGGCGTCACTAGTATTTGGTTTGGTGTGAGACGAGGTCCAAACAGACCCAATAAGGAAGAAATAACGACTACTACTGAAAAACGAAACACTGAAAACATCAGCTAGGCGTTTAACTACAAGCGCGCACCAGCAGGCCTGCACGAACCGCCACGGTTGTCGAGGACGCCGGCGAAGGAGTTGCTCCTCGTCACCGGCACCGACCGGGGATGCCTCGGCCGGTAGCCCATGGCGTCGTCGCCGCCGCCGTCCCCGCCCCCACTTGGGACGCGGCACCTCTCCCCGAGAAGGATCGTCTTCGTCCACAGCGTGGTGTCGTCCAGCTGGGCCTCCGGGTCGTCGTTGTCTCCTCCCCACCGCCTCGATCGTATCCTCTCCAGCCGTTCAGCGAACCGGATGTGCTTCACCGAAAGGCTCCGCCGCGGTGGCATCGGGTCCGGCACCAGGAACACCGGCGCGATCGGCCCGTGCGTCCCGACGTCGATGACCGTGACCGGGCCGGCAACGGCGCTGACATCGACCCGCATGACGTCGTCCCCCACGCGCGCCGGCTCGTGCAGATCGCCTACGTTAACGCAGCAGCTCTTGGCCGTGTGGCTTCGCGTCGGGGATACCCTCGCAGCCGGCGGGGCGCCGGCTGCCGCGCCAATACCACCGCCGCCGCCGTTGCACTCGCTGGTTCCGACGGCAGCGGTGGAACTGCGAGCCGGCCCGGGGCGTGAAGAGCCGCGGCGGAGCGATGAGGAGGACTTGCGGGAGTGGCTGGTGCAGAGCGCGAGGCAGACGGCGACGGCGGCCGCAATCCACGCAGCGTAGAGGAACGTGGCGGAAGGGATCATCGTCGTTGTCGTTTGGCCCGTTCTAGCTGCTAGTACGCCCGTTGCGCGTGCATGTAGATGGCACCTCGACTCTTCTGCGGTGAAACTGAAGAATGCGAGGAGGTGTGCGTGCGGAAGGGAGGGACTCAGTTATGTGGGGTGCGCGTGCGTGCATGGGATGGGGTGGGAGGTGTACCATTTTTTGTTCGATCCGGAAAAGGTGGCGAGTGGGGTGCATGGTGGACACGGCGCCTAGAGGGCTTCGTCCGATTCATGATCAGCGTGTTTCTTAATCATTTTTAGGGGAGTTTCTTAATCATTTTTGGAACTCCACACAAGAACGAAGACAAATCGGTCATTCTTTTTTCCTTTTCAGATTCAGAAAAGAAAAACAAAGAGAAATGGCGCAACTCGCGTTCGATCAACCCTTTCCATTACGGTCGTACCACACGTTAATGGTGACCAGTCCTTCATGAATGATGAACCTGGCCAATACTGGCGGAGGGAAGAACGCCCGTTACCCAAACCCATGAACTCCCAGTCTGAAAGAAAAAAGTCATCCCGGTAGAAAATCATTTTGACACCGGTCCCTGGAAAAAATCCTATACGATCCGGTTGTATGCCTCCGGTGAGTAGACCCACTCCATCGGAAGGCACGTGCCAGCACGGATCGCAAAGGAACCAGGTTTCTTCTCCCCATCCATTTGTCAAATCCTGATTTCCACCGAGTTTGTTTCTAACGATGGCGACATTGCCACAAGATGGCGACGCACAAGTAAGAATGGCAATTCTACGCATAGGTATGTGTACCTGCGGATACCGTATCCATATGGATAGAGTATGAACACAATTTTATATCCATAGATAGTATTCATACCCTTCCGTTAAGTTATGGGTACGTCACAAATATAGTCTTTTAACCATGGATATACACATACCCTATCCGTTTATACTAACATGTGAACCTTACCCGTGATTCACGTCTGTACCTATGTTAATTTTATGTCGTGAGTTTGTGAACATATGTTAAAGTTTTGGGATAATTGATATTATGCTCCTAGTTGGGTCACACTCGACAGGTTTACCCCTATTTTTCGAAAATACTCGTTCCTGTCCAAACCACTTTGCTTCTCTTGTCTTTTTGCCTTTTCGTCTCAATTCCGTCCAGTCAAAGGCGTTTGACCGTCAGAGCGACACTTTTCTAGACCATTTTGCCCCTCCTTCCAACTTCAGTTAAGAATCAAAGAAAAAAACAATGTGACTCTTACAAGTGGGACCCAACTAAATGCAAAAGAAAAAAAAGAGAAAAACATACACACTCTCTCTTCCTCCCGAAACACCTCACTTTCCCCATCCTACTGTCGCTGCACCCGCGCCGCCGGCGTCGCATGACCTGCCGTTGGCGCCTCCACTACCACCTCCCTCTCCCACCCCAAACACTGCCCAGCTCTGCCGACTGGCGCACTGATCCTTGGGCAAGGGGCGGCGGCGTGATGCAGGGGAGCCGACCTCTCGCCAGCGGGTGCCTCCGATGAGACGCTGGACCTCGAGGCCATGGTGTTCGTTCGCGATGGGTGTGGCAGAGGCAGCGCCACCGCAAGGCGTGCAGGAGGTCTCAATCCGACGCGTCGCTGGAGGTAGGTGGCGGTGAGGTTTGGCTGGACCGCTGGAGTGCCAGAGATTCAATGCGGATGGCCGGAGCCATCGAGACAAGGCGGGTCCAGGGACGGGCGGCGGGGATCCTTGGGCAAGGGGCAGCGGCGCGATGCAGGGGAGGCCAGGATCGGTGCGGGGCATGGGGGCGTGGCGGAGACGGCAGATCCGGCCGCGGGAGGCTCGGGCTGGACCGGATCTGGTCGGGATGGAGGTTGGGGAGGCACTGGCGACCGACGGCGGGCAGATGGGTAGCAGCTGCTCGTCCCTGGGCTCGAGGTCAGGGAGGCACTGGCGCGGGTGACCGGCAGCGGGGTGAGCGGGGAAGCCACGCCGGAGCCGGGGGAGGAAGAAGATAGGAAGGTGGATGGGGCATGGGTCCCACATGGAAGAGAGAGGGAAGGCTTTTTTTTCTTTTGCATTTAATTGAGTCCCACATGCAAGTGTAACATTGTTTTTTCTTTGATTTTTAAGTGGAGTTGTAAGGAGGGGCAAAATGGTCCGGAAAAATTTCTTTCTAACAGTCAAACGCCTTTGACCAGACGGAATTGAGACGGAAGGGCAAAAACACAAGAGAAGCAAAGTGATTTGGGCAGGAACGAGTATTTTCAAAAAGTAGGGGTAAACCTGTCGAGTGTGACCCAACTAGGGGCATAATATCAATTATCCCTAAAGTTTTTACCAATTCTTAATTGGATTTGAGATAATTGTCATGTGCTCATTTATCTATTATTGAGTTGATATCAATGGTTTTTAGTCAAATGTGCTATAGATGAATGTAAAATTATGAATTAATTGTGTACTATTTGATCTACCCATTGGGTATGGGTACCCACCGGGTATGGGTACCGATAAAGTTTCATACCCGTGGATATGAGTATGGGTAGAATTTTGTACCCATTTACTACACTGGTATGTGTATGGTAATGCTCTACCTGCCTCATACCCTACCCATTGCCATCCTTAGGCACAAGGCTTTTGAGGGAGGACTTCTCTAACCTAGTTAGGAAAATCTGGTTAGAGCCAACTGGTGCTATCTCTCCTTTGGAGAATTGGCAGATAAAGGTTGGAAGATTTAGGAAGGCCATTAAAGGATGGAACACTAATGAGGAAGCTTGCCTTAGGAGATACATAAGGATTCTCCTTCAGGAATTTGATACCTTAGACATTAAATCATAAACCTCTAATCTCTCTGAATCTGAGCTAGCCAGAATGAATTTCATTCATGGTGAGCTGAAGAAAATTTGGCTCAAAGAGGAGACCAAACCTAAGCAGAGATCTAGGAATAGGGACATCAAAGAGGGAGACAAGAACAATGCTTATTTCCATGCAGTAGCGAACCAAAGAAGGAAGACCCTTATCCACTCCTTAGATGGTCCTGCCACTGAAATTAAAGACATGATTGGGATTGCTAGTGCTTTCTACAAAAACATCTTTAAGAAGGAAGAGAGCTCTGGGTTTAGCTTAAGCCCTGATTTTTTTCTCTGATGTAGAAAAAGTCTCCACGGATGAGAATGATATGCTAGAAGCCCCTTTCTCTGAAGAGGAGATTAAATTAGCTATGTTTGGATCTTACCCAGATGGGCCCCTGGCCTTGATGGGATTCCTTTCCTGTTCTATCAACACTTTTGGGGTCTCATTAAAACAGACCTGGTGGCCCTGTTTCAGGTCCTCTACAGAGGAGAACTAGATATACATAGGCTTAACATTGCCATGCTCTCTCTCATTCCTAAAGAGGTCGAAGCTACTTTTATGAAGAAGCTTAGGCCAATCAGTCTTATTAACTATAGTTTTAAAATTTTCTCCAAAGTTCTCACAAATAGACTCTCTATAGTTTTGCAAAGGCTGATTGCTAGTAACCAATCTGCCTTCCTTAAAGGGAGGTATATTTTAGAAAGTGTGGTTACTGCTCATGAGGTGCTACACTCAGTCCACTCTAGTAAAGATGAAGGCCTAGTCCTCGAATTAGATTATGAGAAAGCTTTTTGACAAGGTTGACCTGAGTTTCCTGATCGAACTCCTAAAACTTAGAGGTTTTGGTGGTAAATGGACTCACTAGATCTACCAGCTTACTCATGGGGGTTCAGTTGGGGTCAAATTGAATAATATAGAGAGTGATTTCTTCCTCACTAGAAAAGGGCTGAAGTAGGGGGACCCCATCTCTCCTCTCCTTTTCAACTTAGTAGTAGATGTTCTTACTAAAATGTTGTCTAAGGCTGCTACCCAAGGCTTGTTGTAGGGCTCTACCCAGGAGTCTACCCTGGGGGTATCATCTGTCTCCAGTATGCAGATGATACCATTCGGTTCCTTGACAAAAATCCTATCCATGCCAAGAACCTCAAAATTGTCTTAACTTGCTTTGAACAGGTTTCTCGCATGAGAATTAACTATTCTAAAAGTGAACTCGTTCCCATAAATATTGACGAGCCAGAGTTTAATGAATACCTCTCTATCTTAGATTGTAGTGGGTGAAGTTTCCCATCAAATATCTAGGGATCTCCCTGCACCATGACAAGTTAAAGAGAGAGGACATTCAACCTCTGTTAGCAAAAATTCTTAAGAGAATTGTGATGGAAATATGCCCTAGAGGCAATAATAAAGTTGTTATTATTATTTTTCTTATTCATGATAAAGGTTTATTATTCATGCTACAATTGTATTGACCAAAAACTTAAATACATGTGTGAATACATAAACAAATACCGTGTCCCTAGTGAGACTCTACTAGACTAGCTTGTTGATCAAAGATGGTTAAGGTTTCCTAACCATAGACATGAGTTGTCATTTGATAACGGGATCATATCATTAGGAGAATGATGTGATGGACAAGACCCAACCGTTAGCATAGCTTATGATCATTCAATTTATTGGTACTGCTTTCTTAATGTCAAATACATGTTCCTTCGACCATGAGATCATGTAACTCCCGGATACCGGAGGAATACCTTGTGTGATATCAAACGTCACAATGTAACTGGGTGAACATAAAGATGATTTACAGGTATCTCCGAAGGTGTTTGTTGAGTTGGCATGAATTAAGATTGGGATTTGTCAGTCCATATATCGAAGAGGTATCTCTGGGCCCTCTCGGTGATACAACATCACAAGAAGCTTGCAAGCAAAGTGACTAAGGAGTTAGTTACGAGATGATGTGTTACGAAACGAGTAAAGAGACTTGCCAGTAACAAGATTGAACTACGTATGAAGATACCGACGATCGAATCTCGGGTAAGTAACATACCGATAGACAAAGGGAATTACGTATGTTGTCATAAAGCTTCGACCGATAAAGACCTTCATAGAATATGTAGGAACCAATATGGGCATCCAGGTCCAGCTATTGGTTATTGACTGAAGAGGCTCTCGGTCGTGTCTACATCATTCTTGAACCCGTAGGGTCCGCATGCTTAACATTCGTTGGTGATATAGTACTATATGAGTTATGTGAGTTGGTGACTGAATGTTGTTCGGAGTCCTGGATGAGATCGTGGACATGACGAGGAGATCAGATATGATCTGGAGGTAAAGATTGATATATAGGACGATGCTATTTGGTCACCAGAAAGGTTTCAGAATGAATTGGGTATTCATCGAAGTGCTGGAAGGGGTACCGGGAGGCCACCGGTAAGTGGTGGGCCTTATGGGCCAAAGGGGGGGAGCACACCATCCCACAAAGGGGTTGGCACGCCCCTCCACCCCTTCCCACATGCCAAGGAAGGGAGGGAAGGAAGGGGAAGGTACCCTAAGGTAGCCAACCCCCCTTTCCTTCCCACATGTCCATTTATGGAAGAGGGGGTGGGGTGCGGCTAGGCAGGCCTCTAGGGCAGCTGCCGGCCATTGGGGGCGCCCTAGGCCTGCCTCCTCTCCCCCTCCACACACACACACATTATATATATACATATATATATAAACACTATTCTGATCACGGGATCAGAATAGTATTCTGATCACAACATGAACTTCCCGAGTAACGCGCCTGACCTTCCCCGAGTACTAGGTTGAACTTCAGCTAAAAGGTGTCCAAATGGGGCTTGCGATATACCGTTGAAAAGCTATGGACACCAGTATCATGACCCAAGTTAAATTTTTGGCAAAATGTGAGCGGTTTAAGAGCAGTTTTGAAAACCGTTTTTTCTTCGTACAAAAACGTGAATCATATTTTTGATCGCATTTCTAAACCGTTTATTGGAATGAGGCAAATAATTTGGCGTTGGAAAGCTGCTGCAAAACCGCTCCTTCCACATGTTGAAAGTTTCTCTAATTCACTATGGATAAAGAGTAATTTGAAAAATCGTAAAATTTCGCAAACCGAACAGTCGAGTTCGTATTTTCAATGTAATTTCTAAACGGCTAATCCAATTGAGGCAAATGATATGGCGTTGGAAAGCTTGTGAAAATGCACTACTTTTTCATGTTGAAAGTTTTTTCTAATTTTGAACGGTTTAAAAGTAATTTAGAAAACGGTACAAGTTCCACCGAGTTCGTATTTTTTTAGCTAATTTTTTAACCGTGCGTCCAAATGCAGCAAATGATATGGCGTTGGAAATCTTGAAGAAATGCGAAACTTTTTTGTATATATTGTTTCTCCTAATTCATTACGGTTTTATGTCAGTTTTGAAAATGGTTAAAAACGTATTTTTGCCGTAATTTCTACAAACTTTATCAGAATGGGGCAAATAATATACCACTGAAAAGCTATGGAACATTTGAAACTTTTTCGTGTTGATGGTTTTCTCTGAATCCTGGCCGTTTTCAAGTAATTTCGAAAACGACGAGATCATGCATTCTGCCTTTATCGCGAAACAGATTCTTCAAATATGCACCACGTGAAGAACTTGAACTTCTCAGCGTGTGTGCTTGAACTTCACTCTGTTTTTCACGTGTTTTTTTCGTAGATCTCCATCCACTTCAAGTAGCTCTCCATCCATGCACCGGAATTGAGCATGCGATATACCGATGGAAAGCTGTTGTAAACACGCAAGTTTCCCGTGTTGATCATCTTTTCATACTCGCGACGATTTTAAAAGTTTTTCATCTAAAATTCATTCAGCGTAGTAGTTGAACTTCTTGCTGTTTTCACGTTGAACTTCTGTGACGTATTTTCGTTTGTGATTTTCTCATCCATTCGTCAGTGTTACACAAATGATATTCCTTTTGTACTAACCTCTCTCGTAGTATTTTTTTAACTTTCTCCGACCGAGGATTTGAACTTATAACAACAACAAAATTAGACCTTGCTTTTTAATTCATTTTTCTCATATTAAACACACACCATGTAGTACATGAACTTTTTCCATTTTTATAATTTGAATTTTTATTTTCTTTTTGAAATCAAATTGCTCCCAAATAATAACTGAACTTCTTTGTGGATTGAGAGAATTATTTTAAAACGCAAAAAAAACAATTTCTTTTTTGTTTTCTTGAACATGGAAATACAAGGTGAACCTCTCTCGCAAGAATTTTTGAACTTCCCGGGACAGAGCACTTGAACTTCTGTCAACAAACCTTTTAAGCTTTTATTTTTCTATACTTTTATTGTCACATGAAAAGCATAACTTGCAGTACTTGAACTTCTCGCTGTTTTCACTATGAACTTCTTTCACATTTATGTTTATACGTCAAATTACACACAATTGAAGGTCGAACGTCATTTTTTGCCATTTTAAAACATGTAACTGGAGGTCAAATGTCCCGCAATATAAATTCAAAACCGTGCACGGAGGTGCACGTGAACTTCTTGCAGCAAATCTAAGTTTTTTTTATATAATTCAAATTTCTCTGTTATTTCAAATTGAACTTCTCAGTCGTCTTCTTAGAAAAGAATATGTTTTCAAATAAGCATCAAACAATTTTTAAAAATTGAACCTCATACTTTTATTTTTCCTAGAAATGGAAAGAATTTGAGTTTTCCATAGACATCAAACTACTCCTTTTATTTTAATTTGAACTTATTTAATTTTATTCTTTAGTAACGAAGAAAACCTGTGTTCTTTTTATAAATATTGAACTTCTCTTTTTTATAATTTGGACTTCTTGGTTTATTTCTTTTAGCATCAAAATATCCTAGTTTTGTCATAAATATTGGACCCCCTACACATTCTTTTTCTAATTATTTTTCTAAACTATTTTTGTTATTTTAATTTGAGCTTTCGATGTGGAAACTTGTTGAACAGGAGGAACTTTTTGAACTTTCCTGGTCTGTGCACTTGAACTTCTAGCAACAAAATTTTCGGACTTCGCCTTTTTACTCTTATTTTCTCATACAAAAGACACACCATGCAGTACCTGAACTTCCGTCTGTTGTCAATTTGAACTTCTCCATATTTCACTTTAGTAACGAAAAAATCTAAGTTTTTTATAGACATCAGACCTCTCTAACTTTTTTTTCAACTTATTTCTGTGCTTTTTAGGAATGTGAAAATTGGAGTTTTATTAGAAACATCGAATTCTTTGTTATTTCGAATAGATCTTATTGGTCTTATTCTTTAGTAACCGAAGAAATCAAGTTTTCAAATAAATATCAAACTGCTGTGCTTTTTAAAATTGAACTTCTTCGTCATTTTGACTTGAACTTCTTGATTTTATTCTTTAGAAGCCACTAAAAATTCGAGCTTCTAGTAAACATTGAACCACTTCGTTGGTTTAATTTGAACTTTCGGGGGTCTTTTCACAAATGGGGAAAATACATTTCTTATTTTATAAATTTTCAACTACTCCATTTTTTTAATATTAACGCCTTGTTTGTTCCCTTTAGTAACCTTTAGTTTGTTCTTTTTTATTGATGATCTTTAGTAACGGGAAAGTCATTTGATTGTTCCTTTTATTTTTAGTTTGAACTTCTTCATTTAATTCTTTTGTAACGAGAAAAAAATCTGAGTTTTTTTATAAACTTCAAACTTCTCTGTTATTTTAATTTGAACTTCTTAGTTTTATTCTTTAGGAAAAAATATTGTCTTTAAATAATTTTAAGCATCATACATTTTTAAATAAAATTGAACTTCATACTTTAATTTTTCTAGGAACAGAAAGAATTTTCAGTTTCCCGTATACATTGAACTACTCCATTACTTTAATTTGAACTTCTTCTTTTTATTTCTGAGTTTGTTATAAATATTGAACTGCTCTATTTTTGTAATTTGGACTTCTTGGTTTTGTAATAAACATTGAACCGTTCTGTTATTTAAATTTGAACTTCTAGTTTTTTTCAGAGAGAAGGGACAAGTTTTTTATATAGTTTTGGAACTGCTCTATTTTTTTATTTGACCTTCTTGGGGTTTTAATAAACATTGAATTTTCTTATTTATTGAAATTTAAACCTCTAGGTTTTTTCAAAACGGGGAAAATCCATTAAAAATGAACTCTTCTCTCAATTCCTCTATTTGTCCATCTCTAAATTTCCAAACATTTGTACCGCATACTTCTCATGATTTTGTTGAATTCCCTTTTCGTTTCTTTTAACCCCCTATTTTTTTATTCATGGACTCCCCTCTTATTAGTGGTTGAACTTCTTCCTTTTTGTAATTTATTGTTTTTGCGTTAAAAACATATTGAATGCCGTACTATTCCTTCATGTACTCTCTGGTTTTATACGATATAAATGAAAATTTAAAAAATATAAATTAGATGGGCTTGGTTCTATACATGCATAAGTACAAATAAATGAACATCAAATAAGGTGAATACCTGACAAAATGTGTTTAGCTCAAAAATAAAACCTGACAAAATGTGTCTGTGTTTTTTTCTTGCTTAGTATAAATGTAGTATTCTCCTTTTGGGGCATAAACACGAATAGCTGTGGTGCATAGGAGTCGTGTACTAAATCTGTAACTTTTTTTGACTTCGTGTGTGACAATACGCATGTGCACTCGTACATGCATGCACCCTGCACATATTACTAGTACCACGCACACACTCACCACTCACGCGACACACCAACAGAATGTCACGCACCCAACGACAGCAAGCTACAACGTCGCTGATTCATCGTCGTCTGCGGTCAGATGCCATGGCCTCACCCGACTACTCTGGCCGGTCTACTCCACCAGGTTCTGGCCCTGGGCGCCTCCATTTTTACCTCTTACTCATGCTCGTGTGCAGTGCGTGCGCACACACACAGAGAAGAATTATAGGCAGCCACACACTGATGCTGCTGGACACTTGCTATTTCTTTTTCCTTCATTTAATATACACACTGAACCACATAGTCTGCTAGGATGAACTTCCCTGTCTTTCAACTCCAGAGAAAAGCGATGCATCGGTGAAGAATGTAAACTAGTGTGTGTCATGAGGCTCCAAAATATAGGATACGGGATTTTTTACAGCAAGTGAATTGCTTGACATAGCAAGAAGGGATCCCCTGTAGATTCTGTGAGAAATGGAGCCACTGCCACCTATACGCCGACACATTTTTTTGTTGTCTGATAGAAGTCAAGTTTGTATCGCATGCTAATATTCAGCAAAGGGATCTCTGAACTTTGTCTCTCTGTTTTTCTGAAATTTCAGCAGAGGGATCTCTGAACTTTGTTCTTAATATCCCTTCTTCACTGAATCGCATTAGTAGTAGTACGGCTGCATCAGCTCGCCCCATTTTGGCCGCGGACCTTGTGCATTGTAGGAAGATGAGGCGGACCACGAGGGCAGATGTTGTGAGCTTGGGGACAAGCTGAGTCGGCCTTTAATGGCGGGTATCCTCCCAAATCAGTGTACAACAGTGGCTGCAGCGCGGCCACGTGGTGGTGAGTGAAAGCCGCAGGCCGGGGAGGCCATCGCTCCTTGATGCAGTGGCCAGCATCCCTGCGGGCGAAGGAGGAATCTCTCGACCTGCCAGTTTTTCATAGCCTGAACTGCTACATCTTCAATCTTCATGACCACCTCCCCCCACATCCTCTGATCCTCTCTGTCACCGCAGTGATGACGCGAGAGGGGCCATGGCTATAGCACGAGGTAGCGGAGGCAGCGAAAGCACCCGTTGTTTTGCTCCTAGCTAGTTAATTTTTCTCCTCCAATCTCCAGATGAGTAATTAAGATGCTCCTAGCTAGCTGCTTTTCTTCTGCCCCTTGAGATGATACGACAACTCACATGTATCTTCAGGCACTCCTTTCTTGTTCATCACAGAACTAATTTGAGAGCAGTGTCAGTGTCACACGAAGTACAGAACTAAAAAAACAGACTTTGGCATGGAATCAGTACTTGAACGACAGCTTTGACAGAGGTGGACTTCAGGATGATGAGCGGGGAGGCGATAGAGGAAGAGGCGCCGACGGTGGGGTTGGTGCGGACGCCTGGTTGTGTTGGAGGGAGAACGGCGTCTGGTGGAGGATTTTGACCGCAGCGGCGGCCGGCGGCGCCCAGGGTGGCAGGATTCCGGAGGCCGGCGGCGCGCGGGTTGGCCGCTGGATCCAGGTGGCGGGCGGCGAGCGGGTTGGCCGCTGGATCCCGGAGCCCGGCGACGCGTGGGTAGCGGCGGGATCCCATAGCCGACGGAGCCTTGGTTGGCGGCGGCTTCCCGGAGCCGGCGCGGGATGCTGGAGGTTGGCGGCGGCACCTGAGGTTGGCTGGGATGGCAACGCCCAGCGTTGATGGGGGCAGCAACGCCTGGAGTTTACGGGGGCGGCGGCAAGCGGGGCACTAACGGCAGGGGGTCCGGGCCGAGGCGGGAGTGGTGGAGCCGGGCATCGATGGCGAGGAGGTTCGTGGCGGGACGCGGCACCGGTGGCGGCGGGGGGGGGGGGGGGGGGTGGGACGGGGCTCGCCGATGGTGGGATCAGGGGATCGGGATCAAGGGGAGGGGGACTTTTTTTAGACAGCGCTGGTGCGGCAGTTCACAGAGTTCGGGAGAAATCAGATCGTGCCTATATATAGAGGCGCTGTGATCCAAATAGTTATTCTAATCCCAGGATTAGAATAGTGCCACTCTCTCTCTCTCTATATATATGTATATATATATGAGAGGAGGGAGAGGGGCAACACATACCAAAATTCCCTAGCCGTGTGCGGCGCCCCTCTCCCTCTTGTTCGTCCTCGGTCATAATTTTTGTAGTGCTCAGTGAAGCCCTGCGGAGATAGTTGCACCACCACCGTCACCATGCCGTTGTGCTGCCAGAACTCATCTACTACTTCGCCTGTCTTGCTGGATCAAGAAGGCGAGGAAGTCATCTAGCTGAACGTGTGTTGAACACGAAGGTGCCGTACGTTCGGTACTTGATCGGGTGGATCGTGAAAGTGTACGACTACATCAACCGGCTTGATAAACGCTTCTGCTAAACGGTCTAGGAAGGTACATAGACATACTCTCCCCTCTCATTGATATGCATCTCCATGGATAGATCTTACGTGTGCGTAGATTTTTTTGTTTTTCCATGCAATGTTCCCCAATAGTGGTACCAGAGCCAGGTCTATGCGTAGACAATATGCACGAGTAAAACACAAAAGAGTTGTGGGCGGTGATGTTCATACTGCTTACCACCAACATCTTATTTTGATTCGGCGGTATTGTGGGATGAAGCGGCCCGGACCAACCTTACATGTCCACGCACATGAGACCGGTTCCACCGACTGACATGCAACTTGTTTTGCATAAAGGTGGCTGGCGGTTGTCTGTTTCTCCTACTTTAGTTGAATCGAATTTGACTACGACCAGTCCTTGAAGAAGGTTAAAACAGCAAATTTGATAATCACCATTGTGATTTTGCGTAGGTAAGAACGGTTCTTGCTAGAAGCTCGTAGCAGCCACGTAAAACTTGCAACAACAAAGTAGAGGACGTCTAACTTGTTTTTGCAGGGCATGTTGTGATGTGATATGGTCAAGATATGATGTGATATATGTTGATGTATGAGATGATCATGTTTTGTAATAAGTTCACGACTTGCATGTCGATGAGTACGACAACCGACATGAGCCTTAGGGTTGTCTTTAATTATTGTATGGCATGCATGTCAATCACTAAGCGTCGTGTAATTGCTTTACTTTATCGCTATGCGTTAGCAATAGTTGTAGAAGCAATAGTTGGCGAGATGACCCTGCCACTACGATGGATATCAAGGTGTCGAGCCGGTGACGATGGAGAACACGCCGATGCTTTGGAGATGGAGATCAAAAGCACAAGATGATGGCCATATTATGTCACATATTTTGATTGCATGTGATGTTTATCCTTTATGCATCTAATTTTTCTTAGAACGACAATAACATTTTAAGATGATCCCTTCACTTAATTTCAAGATAAAAGTGTTCTCCCTGAGTATGCACCGCTTCCAAAGTTCGTCGCTTTGAAGCACCTCGTGATGATCGGGTGTGATAGACTCTATGTTCACATACAACGGGTGTAAGACAATTTTGCACATGCAAAATACTTGGGTTAAACTTGACGAGCCTAACATATACAGACATTGTCTCGGAACATTAGAGACCAAAAGGTCGAACATGAGTCATATAGTAGATATGATCAACATAGAGATGTTCACCATTGATGACTACCCCATCTCACGTGATGATCGGACATGGTTTAGTTGATTTGGATCATGTATCACTTAGATAACTTGAGGGATGTTAATTTAAGTGGGAGTTCATTAGTAATTTGATTAATTGAACTTAATTTATCATGAACTTAGTCTTAATAGTTTTTGCATATCTATGTTGTAGATCAATGGCTCGTGCTACCGCGTTCCCTTGAATTTTAATGCATTCCTTGAGAAGCTAAGTTGAAAGATGATGGTAGAAACTACATGGACTAGGTTCGTAACTTGAGGATTATCCTCATTGTTGCACAAAACAATTATGTCCTTGATGCACCGATAGGTGACAGACCTGCTCCTGCTAATCTAGACATTGTGAACGCCTGGCAAATGCGGACTGATGACTACTCGATAGTTCAGTGTGCCATGCTATATGGCTTAGAACCGGGGCTCCAAAAGTGTTTTGAGCACCACAGAGCATAAGCTGAAGTTGATACTTCAAGCTAATGCCCGGGTTGAGAGATATGAAGTGTCCAACAAGTTCTATAGCTGTAAGATGGAGGAGAACAGTTCTGTCAGTGAGCACATACTCAAAATGTCAGGGTATCATAACCACTTGACTCAACTGGGAATTGATCTTCTAGTTGAGAGTGTTATTGACAGAGTTCTTCAGTCACTGCCACCAAGCTACAAAGGCTTTGTGATGATCTATAATATGAAAGGGATGATGAAAACAATTCCCGAGCTCTTCGCGATGCTGAAATCGGCGGAGGTAGAAATCAAGAAGGAGCATCAAGTGTTGATGGTTAACAAGACCACTAGTTTCAAGAAAAAGGGCAAGGGAAAGAAAGGGAACTTCAATAAGAATGGCAAGCAAGTTGCCGCTTCCGTGAAGAAGCCCAAAGCTGGACCCAAGCCTGAAACTAAGTGTTTCTACTGCAAAGGGAATGGTCATTGGAAGCGGAACTGCCCAAAATACTTGGCAGATAAGAAGGATGGCAAAGTGAACAAAGTTATATTTGATATACATGTTATTGATGTGTTCCTTAATGCTCATAGTAGCGTCTGGGTATTTGATACCGATTCAGTTGCTCATATTTGTAACTCGAATTAGGAGCTGCGGTATAAACGAGGATTGGTTAAGGATGAGGTGACGACGCACGTCGGGAATGGTTCCAAGGTTGATGTCATCACCGTAGGCACGCTACCTCTACATCTACCTTCGGGATTAGTTTTGGACTCAGTAATTATTATTTGATGCCAGCATTGAGCATGAACATTATCTGGATCTTGTTTAATGCGAGATGGTTATTCATTTAAATCAGAGAATAATGGTTGTTCTATTTATATGAGTAATATCTTTTATGGTCATGAACCTTTGATGAATTGTCTATTCTTGTTGAATCTCGATCATGGTGATACACATATTCATAATATTGATGCCAAAATATGCAAAATTGATAATGATAGTGCAATATACTTGTGGCACTGCCGTTTAGGTCATATTGGTGTAAAGCGCATGAAGAAACTCCATGCGGATGGACTTTTGGAATCACTTGATTATGAATCATTTGATACTTGTGAACCATGCCTTATGGGTAAGATGACTAAAACTCCGTTCTCTAGAACAATGGAGCGAGCTAATGACTTACTGGAAATAATACATACAGATGTATGCGGTCCGATGAGTGTTGAGGCACGCGACGGGTATCGTTATTTTCAAACCTTCACAGATGATTTAAGTAGGTATGGGTATATCTACTTAATGAAACACAAGTCTGAAACATTTGAAAAGTTCAAAGAATTTTAGAGTGAAGTGGAGAATCATCATAACAAGAAAATAAAGTTTCTACGATATGATCGTGGAGGCGAATATTTGAGTTACGAGTTTGACCTTCATTTAAAACAATGTGGAATTGTTTCACAACTCACGCCACCTGGAACACCAGAACGTTGTTCAAACGTCGTAACCATACTTTATTAGATATGGTGTGTTCTATGATGTCTCTTACCAATTTGCCTTTATCATTTTGGGGTTATGCATTCGCGACAGCTGCATTCACATTAAATAGGGCACCGTCTAAATCCATTGAGACGACACCGTATGAACTATGGTTTGGCAAGAAACCTAAGCTATCATTTCTTAAAGTTTGGGGATGCGACACTTATGTCAAAAGGCTTCAACCTGATAAGCTCGAACCCAAATCGGAGAAGTGCGTCTTCATAGGATACCCTAAAGAAACTATTGGGTACACCTTCTACCATAGATCCGAAGGCAAGATCTTTGTCGCTAAGAATGGGTCCTTTCTAGAGAAGGATTTTCTCTCGAAAGAAGTGAGTGGGAGGAAAGTAGAACTTGATGAGGTAATTGTACCTTCCCTCGAATTGGAAAGTAGAACATCAGAGAAAACCGTTCCCATGACGCCTACACTAACTAGAGAGGAAGCTAATGATGATGATCATGAAAGTTCAGATCAATTTACTACTGAACCTCGTAGGTCGACCAGAACACGTATCGCACCAGAGTGGTACGGTAATCCTGTAATGGAAGTCATTTCGTTAGACAACGACGAACCTACAAACTATGAAGAAGCTATGATGAGCCTAGATTCCAACAAATGGCTTGAGTCCATGAAATCTAAGATTGGATCCATGTATGAGAACAAAGGGTGGACTTTGGTGGACTTGCCCAATGATCGGCAGGCCATTGAGAATAAATGGATCTTCAAGAGGCAGACAGACGCTGATGGTAATATCACTGTCTACAAAGCTCGACTTGTCGCAAAAGGTTTGCGACAAGTTCAAGGGGTTGATGATATGTCCATTTTGCATTATGCTTTTATATTGATATTTAATGCATTATGGGCTGTTATTACACATTATATCACAATACTTATGCCTATTCTCTCTTATTTCACAAGGTTTACATGAAGAGGGAGAATGCCGGCAGCTAAAATTCTGGGCTGGAAAAGGAGCAAATATTAGAGACCTATTCCGCACAACTCTAAAAGTCCTGAAACTTCACGGAGCAAGTTTTTGGAATAAATAAAAATATTGGGCGAAGAAAGTACCAGAGGGGGGCCACAAGCCAGCCACAAGGGTGGAAGGCGCGCCTTACCCCCCTGGCGTGCCCCCCGACCTTGTGGCCCCCCTGGTAGGCCTCCGGTGCCCATCTTTGGCTATATGGTGTCTTTTACCCTGGAAAAAAATCAAGAAAAAGCTTTCGGGATGAAGCGCCGCCGTCTCGAGGCGGAACCTGCGCAGAACCAATCTAGGGCTCCGGCGGAGCTATTCTACCGGGGAAACTTCCCTCCGGGAGGGGGAAATCATCGCCATCATCATCACCATCGATCCTCTCATTGAGAGGGGGTCAATTTCCATCAACATCTTCCCCAGCACCATCTCCTCTCAAACCCTAGTTCATCTCTTGTATTCGATCTTGGTCCCAAAACCTCAAATTGGTACCTGTGGGTTGCTAGTAGTGTTGATTACTCCTTGTAGTTGATGCTAGTTGGTTTATCTGGTGGAGGATCATATGTTCAGATCCTTATTGATAATTAATACTCCTCTGATTATGATTATAAATATGCTTCATGAGTAGTTACGTTTGTTCCTGAGGACATGGGAGAAGTCTTATTATAAGTAATCATGTGAATTTCGTATTCATTCGATATTTTGATGAGATGTATGTTGTCTCTCCTCTAGTGGTGTTATGTGAATGTCGACTACATGACACTTCACCATTATTTGGGCCTAGGGGAAGGAATTGGGAAGTAATAAGTAGATGATGGGTTGCTAGAGTGACAGAAGCTTAAACCCTAGTTTATGCGTTGCTTTGTAAGGGGCTGATTTGGATCCATATGTTTCATGCTATGGTTAGGTTTACCTTAATTCTTCTTTCATCGTTGTGGATGCTTGCGAGAGGGGGGTTAATCATAAGTGGGAGGCTTGTCCAAGGAAGGGCAGCACCCAAACACCGGTCCACCCACATATCAAATTATCAAAGTAAAGAACGCGAATCATATGAGCATGACGAAAACTAGCTTGACAACAATTCCCATGTGTCCTCGGGAGCGCTTTGCTTTATATAAGAGTTTGTCCAGGCTTGACCTTTGTTACAACAAGGATTGGGCCACCTTCCTGCACCTTAGTTACTTTATTTACTTGCTACCCGTTACAGTTTACTCTATCACAAAATTATCTGTTACCGATAATTTTAGTGCTTGCAGAGAATACCTTGCTGAAAACCGCTTGTCATTTCCTTCCGCTCCTCGTTGGGTTAGACACTCTTACTTATCTAAAGGACTACGATAGATGCCCTACACTTTTGGCTTAAGTCTGTCCGAATCATGTTAGCAATTGCCGCATTTTATGATTATGAAATCTGGCAAATGGATGTCAAAACTGCATTCCTTGACGGGTTTCTTAAAGAAGAGTTGTATATGATACAACCAGAAGGTTTTGTCGATCCTAAAGGTGCTAACAAAGTGTGCAAGCTCTAGTGACCCATTTATGGACTCGTGCAAGCATCTCGGAGTTGGAATATACGCTTGATGACTCGATCAAAGCATATGGCTTTATATAGACTTATGCCGAAGCCTATATTTACAAGAAAGTGAGTGGGAGCTCTATTTCATTTCTGATATTATATGTGGATGACATATTGTTGATTGGAAATGATATAAAATTTCTGGGTAGCATAAAAGGATACTTGAACAAGAATTTTTCAATGAAAGACCTCGGTGAAGTGACAACCACAAGTATAGGGAATCAATTGTAGCCTCTTTCAATAAGTAAGAGTGTCGAACCCAAAGAGGAGCTAAAGGTAGAACAAATATTCCCTCAAGTTCTATCGACCACCGATACAACTGTACGCACGCTTAACATTCGCTTTACCTAGAACAAGTATGAAACTGGAAGTACTTTGTAGGTGTTGTAGGATAGGTTTGCAAGATAATAAAGAGCATGTAAATAAAAACTAGGGGCTATTTAGATAAAGACACAACTAATTTAGTTTTAGTAGAGAGCTTTTTGTCACGAGAAAGTTATTTGTCCCTAGGCAATCGATAACTAGACCGGTAATCATTATTGCAATTTTATATGAGGTAACATACTTTCTCTTCTTGTATCATATGCACTTATGATTGGAACTCTAGCAAGCATCCGCAACTACTAAAGATCATTAAGGTAAAACCCAACCATAGCATTAAAGTATCAAGTCCTCTTTATTCCCATACGCAAACAACCTACTTACTCGGGTCTGTGCGTCTGTCACTCACACCACCCACCATAAGCAAATCATGAACATACTACAAACCCAATAGCGGGGATCCCTCACTCTTGCACGACATGGAGAGCACCATAGGACAACACCAATAATAAAACATGCAACTCAAATCAATCACGATCATCAATCAGCCCATAGGACAAAACAGATCTACTCAAACATCATAGGATAGCCATACATCATTGGGAAATAATATATAGCGTTGAGCACCATTTTCAAGTAGAGATTACAACGGGGAGAAGGGGTGTTACACCGCTGCATAGAGGGGGAGAGAGTTAGTGATGATGGCAACGAAGTTGTTGGTGTAGATTGTCGTTGCGGTGATGGCCCCGGCGGCGTTCCGACGCCACCAGGAGAGAGGGGGAGAGAGCCCCCCTTCTTCTTCTTATTATTATTATTATTATTATTATTATTATTATTATTATTATTATTATTATTCTTTGACCTTCCCCCTAGATGGGAGAAGGGTTTCCCCGCTGGTCCTTGGCTTCCATGGCGGAGGAGGGGCAGGAGCCCCTTCGAGATTGGATATCTCTCTCTGTTTCCTTCTCTTTCCGCGCTCCCAAATTCTAGGGTTTCACCGTTTCTTAAATTCCTGGAGATCCGTAACTCCGATTGGGCTGAAATTTTAGCACGATTTTTATCCAAATATTAGCTTTCTTGCGCCAGAAGAAGGGCACCAACCTCCTTACGGAGTGGCCACAAGGACAAGGGGTGCGCCCTCCGTCCTTGTGGGCCCCTCGGGCATCGTCTCGCGTTGATTCTTTTTCCGCAAAATCACATATATTACAAAAAAATCTCTATAAGTTTTTATCCCGTTTGGACTCCGTTTGATATGGATTTTCTGCGAAACAAAAAAATGCAACAAGCAGGAACTATCACTGGGCACTGGATCAATATGTTAGTCCCAAAAAATAGTATAAAAAGTTGCCAAAAGTATGTAAAAGTTGTAGAATATTGGCATGGAACAATCAATAATTATAGATACGATGGAGACGTATCAGCATCCCCAAGCTTAATTCCTTCTCGTCTTCGAGTAGGTAAATGATAAAAAAGATAATTTTTGATGTGGAATGCTACTTAACATAATCTTGATCATATAATCTAATCATGGCATGAATATTAAGACACAAGTAATTCAAAGCAATAGTCTATCATTAAAGAAAATAATACTTCAAGCATACTAATAAAGCAATCATGTCTTTCTCAAAATAACATGGCCAAAGAAAGTTGTCCCTACAAAATCATATAGTCTGTCTATGCTCCATCCTCATCACACAAAGTATTTCATCATGCACAACCCCGATGACAAGACAAACAATTGTTTCATACTTTTAATCTTCTCAAGCTCTTTCAATTTTCACACAATACATGAGCGTGAGCCATGGATATAGAACTTGTTGGGGAACGTAGCAATTTCAAAAAAATTCCTACGCACACGCAAGATCATGGTGATGCATAGCAACGAGATGGAGAGTGTTGACTACGTACCCTCGTAGACCGTAAGCGGAAGCATTATGACAACACGGTTGATGTAGTCGTACGTCTTCACGATCGACCGATCCTAGCACCAAAAGTACGGCACCTCCGCGATCTGCACACGTTCGGCTCGGTGACGTCCCACGAACTCATGACCCCGCAGAGTGTCGAGGGAGAGCTTCGTCAGCACGACAGCGTGATGACGGTGATGATGAAGCTACCGGCGCAGGGCTTCGCCTAAGCACTACCACGATATGACCGAGGTGGATTATGGTGGAGGGGGGCACCGCACACGGCTAAGAGATCAATGATCAACTTGTGTGTCTATGGGGTGCCCCCTGGCCATGTATATAAAGGATGAAGGGAGGAGGAGGCCGGCCCTCATAGGGTGCGCCCAAAGTGTGGAGTCCTACTAGGAGTCCCTAGTCCTAGTAGGATTCCACCTCCCACATGGAATAGGAAAAAGGGAAGGGAGAAGGAGAAGGAAGGAAGGGGGCGCCCCCTTTCCCTAGTCCAATTCGGACCAGTCCATGGGGAAGGGGCGCGCCCACCCTTGAGGCATTTCTCTCCTTTCCCGTATGGCCCATTAAGGCCCAATACGAATTCCCGTAACTCTCCGGTACTCCGAAAAATACCCGAATCACTCGGAACCTTTCCGATGTCCGAATATAGCCTTCCAATATATTGATCTTTACGTCTCGACCATTTCGAGACTCCTTGTCATGTCCCCGATCTCATCCGGGACTCCGAACAAACTTCGGTCATCAAATCACATAACTCATAATACAAATCGTCACAGAACGTTAAGCGTGCGGACCCTACGGGTTCGAGAACTATGTAGACATGACCGATACTCATCTCCGGTCAATAACCAATAGCAGAACATG
Organism: Triticum urartu; assembly: GCF_056163025.1. NCBI lineage: Eukaryota > Viridiplantae > Streptophyta > Magnoliopsida > Poales > Poaceae > Triticum > Triticum urartu. The sequence continues at coordinate 359,084,326 of NC_141875.1, forward strand.
GATGCTCATATTGGTTCCTACATATTCTACGAAGATCTTTATCGGTCAAACCGCATAAAAACATACATTGTTCCCTTTGTCATCGATATGTTACTTGTTCGAGATTCGATCGTCGGTATCTCAATACCTAGTTCAATCTCGTTACCGGAAAGTCTCTTTACTTGTTCCATAATGCATCATCCCGCAACTAACTCATTAGTCACATTGCTTGCAAGGATTATAGAGATGTGCATTACCGAGAGGGCCCAGAGATACCTCTTCGACAATCGGAGTGACAAATCCTAATCTCGATCTATGCCAACTCAACAATTACCATCGAAGACACCTGTAGATCACCTTTATAATCACCCAGTTACATTGTGACATTTGGTAGCACATAAAGTGTTCCTCCGGTATCCGGGAGTTGCATAATCTCATAGTCATAGGAACATGTATAAGTCATGAAGAAAACAATAGCAATATACTAAACGATCAAGTGCTAAGCTAACGGAATGGGTCAAGTCAATCACATAATTCTCCAATGATGTGACCCTGTTAATCAACTGACAACTCATGTCTATGGCTAGGAAGCTTAACCATCTTTGATTCAACGAGCTAGTCAAGTAGATGCATACTAGTGGTGCTCTGTTTGTCTATGTATCCACACATGTACTAAGTTTCCGGCTAATACAATTATAGCATGAATAATAAACATTTATCATGAAAGAAGGAAATAAATAATAACTTTATTATTGCCTCTAGGGCATATTTCCTTCAGTCTCCCACTTGCACTAGAGTCAATAATCTAGTTCACATCGCCATATGATTTAACACCAATACACTACAAAAAAATACACTTCCGTGATGATACGTGTTTGTCACAGTAGGTCATGTTTTCTGTCATGCATGTACATCCATGACAAATTTATGACATAATCAAGATAGTCATACGTGTGCTATCGTAGAAGTGTTCCATGACATTGCCAAACTTATCATCAGGGAAGTGTCCACTTCCATGACGATAAATCGCGCGTCACACAAGTGCTTTCGTCAAGGGTGACTGACACGTGCATCCACCGTAACGGAATGCCGTTAAGCTACCGGGTCGGGTTTTGGATCCGATAACCCGTTAACAGCCCCGACCAATGGGGATTTTCCACGTGTAAAATCATCATTGGCTAGAGGAAACACGTGTCGGCTCACCATTGGGACAGATGTCATCCGCTCATTGGACCGAAGGTGCCTATGATACGGCGACACGTGGCACGGCCCAACAGAGGCCCATTCCTGTGAAAAGGCCGGCCCATTTGACTTGGTCAAAAGGTGGCGGGCCGGCCCACGGAAAGCCTGTTAACGGCCTGTTCGCATATAACCCATTTACAACCCACTAACCCAGGGACCGTTACGCCCTATCCGAATTAGGCCCAATAGCGTCATCTGGGCCGTCCAATATGATTCAACCCGTTTTAACTTCCGGCCCGTGTGTGGCCCATGACTTCTTTCGGCCCATATGAGGACCTTTGTAACTCTTGGCCCATTAACGGCCCATGGTGAAACTGGCCTGTAATGAACAGTGTATAACTTTATACCCATTAACGGCCCGTTATTCCATTGGGCCGTTTCCAGCCCAAGTTATCTTTCGGCCTTCTCAGGGCCCATTGATTCTTGGGCTCATTTGTAGCATTTGGTTACATACGGCCCGTTACTGTCATTTTCTGCTTGTGGGCCAAATTCAGCCCGTCGTTACAGTCGGCCCATTTGCAGACCGTTAATACATTGGGCCGTTTTCATGTCAAAAAAACCCGTTGGGCTGTTTTCATAGAGTTATCAAATACGGCCTATTAACGACCCGTTATGGTCCACGAATAGTACGACCCATGATTGGCGAAATGATATACGCCCCGTAGAAGGCCCATGGATCCTACGACCCGTATGAGGCCCATGGATAGTACGACCCGTAGAAGGCCCATGGACCCTACGGCCCGTAGAAGGCCCATGGACCCTAAGGTCCATATAGAAGGCCGATGGATCATACGGCCTGCAGGAGGCCCATGGTTACAACAATCCATGTGTTGCCATGATTATTTTGGCCTAGTTACCAAAAATAGGCTATTGTGGCCACTAGAAAAAAAACAGAAAAATAACTGCAGTGACTACAAGCAAACAACTAAACAAGATAATAAGGAAATAAATAAGCAAGCAATTAACGCTAGCCTATTACCGCTATTACACATATTACATCCACTGGGCATCAAAGTTCGCCACCAGTGCAAATATAGGGAACAAAGCAGCACATTACATACACTGGCCGTCAAAATTGGCCACCAGTGCAAATAAACGCGGCAGCAAAACAAGAGCATAACTGAAACAACTTCAGAAGAGCTCAAGAAACGTTATCCTGGGTATCCACCATGCTGGCAATAAGCTTAGCAAGCTGATTAGCTTTGTCTTGTTTGGCGCTAAAATCCTCCAACGCTTGCTGTTGCACCAGAAAGTATGCATCTGAATGCTCCAGGGACTTCCGCAGTCCTTCCGCTTCTTGTCGCAGCACAGCTGATCGATGTCTTTCAGCTTGTAGTTGAGACTCAAGAAACCGAACTGATTCAGACAGTGAGTTTGAATAGCTTGTGCAAGTGGTAGTGGCCAGTAACTCGAACACTAAACCAAGACAGGACTTTGGGGTTGTCTCGTTGTCTTCAAGATAGTCTTCCTTAGCTGTTTTATCAGCTTTGTTGGAGACCAACAAGGATGTGTCACTATCCTGAACCTTATCTGCATTACTTCCTTTACCATTGCTTAATAAGGCACTCTTCCCCAATATTCTGCCAGCATTCTAAAAGAAGAAACAAGCAGACACATAACAAGTTTAGCATGTACTATTATATGAAACTCATTTCGGTGAACCAGTTCATTAGTAAGGTGGACAGGATTAAACTACCAAGTCTTCTATTGCCAAGTACTAGTACATAATAAAAGCATCAAACAAACATATATCTATATCCTATGGTCACTACATTGTCTTGCCAAATAAAAATAGAGACACGGTTCAAATCATATCAGTTCAAGACAAAGCAGAAGTGAAAGAATACAAAGCATGGGAAACAACACGACACAACAAGATTTCAGATGGGTACCATGGGTCTACGTGTACAACAACACTATTGGCTATGTTGTGATGCTAGTAATGTGCATGATATGGAAGTCAAATGTATACACAATTGAAATTGAAATCAACAAAGCTATTGATAAGAGCAAATCTGAAAGAAATATGCGTGAACATACCTGCTGTGCCATTGGAGTTTCGATTGGATCCTTCACTTTAAAAATAAGTTTGTATGAGTAAATACAGTGATACAAGAGTAAAGCAATAGTTAAAAAAAGGCGCGCCTAAGCGAGCGCTTAAGCGCGCCTAGGCTCTAGGCGTTGGCAAAATGCATTGCGCATAATTACGCATAATCTGTGCATAACTGCGCATAAGCATGCTCTTTGGTCAGTAAAGCGCAAGGCGGTGGCAAAACGCACAATTAACGCCTAGCGCTTTTTTGAACTATGATAGCAATGGAATCTTAAATTAGAACAGTTGTTCTTCATGTTGGAAATATTCCCTAGAGGCAATAATAAAATGATTATTATATTTCCTTGTTCATGATAATTGTCTATTATTCATGCTATAATTGTATTATCCGGAAATCGTAATACATGTGTGAATACATAGACCACAATGTGTCCCTAGTGAGCCTCTAGTTGACTAGCTCGTTGATCAACAGATAGTCATGGTTTCCTGGCTATGGACATGGGGATGTCATTGATAACGGGATCACATCATTAGGAGAATGATGTGATGGACAAGACCCAAACCTAAGCATAGCACAAAGATCGTGTAGTTCGTTTGCTGTAGCTTTTCTGGATGTCAAGTATCATTTCCTTAGACCATGAGATTGTGCAACTCCCGGATACCGTAGGAGTGCCTTGGGTGTGCCAAATGTCACAACGTAACTGGGTGACTATAAAGGTACATTACAGGTATCTCCGAAAGTGTTTGTTGGGTTGGCACGAATCGAGACTGGGATTTGTCACTCCGTATGACGGAGAGGTATCTCTGGGCCCACTCGGTAATGCATCATCATAATGAGCTCAATGTGATCAAGTGGTTGATCACGGGATCATGCATTACGGTACGAGTAAAGTGACTTGCCGGTAACGAGACTGAACAAGGTATTGGGATACCGACGATCGAGTCTCGGGCAAGTAACGTACCGATTGACAAAGGGAATTGAGTAGGGGATTGATTAGGTCCTCGACATTGTGGTTCATCCGATGAGATCATCGAGGAGCATGTGGGAGCCAACATGGGTATCCAGATCCCGCTGTTGGTTATTGACCAGAGAGTCGTCTCGGTCATGTCTGCTTGTCTCCCGAACCCGTAGGGTCTACACACTTAAGGTTCGGTGACGCTAGGGTTGTATAGATATGAGTATGCAGTAATCCAAAAGTTGTTCGGAGTCCCGGATGAGATCCTGGACGTCACGAGGAGTTCCGGAATTGTCCGGAGGTGAAGAATTATATATAGGAAGTGTAGTTTCAGCCATCGGGAAAGTTTCGGGGTCACCGGTATTGTACCGGGACCACCGGATGGGTCCCGGGGGTCCACCGAGTGGGGCCACCCATCCCGGAGGACCCCATGGGCTGAAGTGGGGAGGGGAACCAGCCCATAGTGGGCTGGTGCGCCCCCCTTGGGCCCCCATGCGCCTAGGGTTGGGAACCCTAGGGGAGGGGGCGCCTCCACTTGCCTTGGGGGGTACTCCAACCCCTTGGCCGCCGCCCCCTAGGAGATCCCATCTCCTAGGGCCGGCGCACCCCCCTAGGGGGCCTATATAAAGGAGGGGGGAGGGAGGGCAGCAACACCTCAAGCCTTGGCGCCTCCCTCTCCCCCGCTACACCTCTCCCTCTCGCAGAAGCTCGGCGAAGCCCTGCTGCGATCACTGCTGCATCCACCACCACGCCGTCGTGCTGCTGGATCTTCATCAACCTCTCCTTCCCCCTTGTTGGATCAATAAGGAGGAGACGTCATCCGCTCCGTGCGTGTGTTGAACGCGGAGGTGCCGTCTGTTCGGCACTTGGTCATCGGTGATTTGGATCACGGCGAGTACGACTCCATCATCCCCGTTCTCTTGAACGCTTCCGCGCGCGATCTACAAGGGTATGTAGATGCACTCTCCTCTCGTTGCTAGTTGACTCCATAGATTGATCTTGGTGAAACGTAGGAATTTTTTTTGTTTCTGCTACGATCTCCAACAGTGGCATCATGAGCTAGGTCTATGCGTAGTTACTATGCACGAGTAGAACACAAAGTAGTTGTGGGCGTCGATATTGTCAATTTGCTTGCCGTTACTAGTCTTATCTTGATTCGGCGGCATCGTGGGATGAAGCGGCCCGGACCAACCTTACACGTACGATCGGTTCCACCGACTGACATGCACTAGTTGCATAAGGTGGCTGGCGGGTGTCTGTCTCTCCCACTTTAGTCGGATCGGATTCAATGAACAGGGTCCTTATGAAGGGTAAATAGAAATTGGCAATTCACGTTGTGGTTTTGGCGTAGGTAAGAAACATTCTTGCTAGAAACCTATAGCAGCCACGTAAAAACTTGCAACAACAATTAGAGGACGTCTAACTTGTTTTTGCAGCAAGTGTTTTGTGATGTGATATGGCCAAAGGTTGTGATGAATGATGAATGATATATGTGATGTATGAGATTGATCATGTTCTTGTAATAGGAATCACAACTTGCATGTCGATGAGTATGACAACCAACAGGAGCCATAGGAGTTGTCTTTATTTATTTATGACCTGCGTGTCAACATAAACGTCATGTAATTACTTTACTTTATTGCTAAAGCGTTAGCCATAGTAGTAGAAGTAATAGATGATGAGACAACTTCAAGAAGACACGATGATGGAGATCATGATGATGGAGATCATGGTGTCATGCCGGTGACAAGATGATCATGGAGCCCCAAGATGGAGATCAAAGGAGCTATATGATATTGGCCATATCATGTCACTATTATTTGATTGCATGTGATGTTTATCATGTTTTTGCATCTTGTTTACTTAGAATGACGGTAGTAAATAAGATGATCCCTCATAATAATTTCAAGAAAGTGTTCCCCCTAACTGTGCGCCGTTGCGACAGTTCGTTGTTTCGAAGCACCATGTGATGATCGGGTGTGATAGATTCCAACGTTCACATACAACGGGTGTAAGACAGATTTACACACGCAAAATACTTAGGTTGACTTGACGAGCCTAGCATGTACATACATGGCCTCGGAACACAGAAGACCGAAAGGTCGAACATGAGTCGTATAGAAGATACGATCAACATGAAGATGTTCACCGATGTTGACTAGCCCGTCTCACGTGATGATCGGACACGGCCTAGTCAACTCGGATCATGTTATACTTAGATGACTGGAGGGATGTTTATCTAAGTTGGAGTTCATTGAATAATTTGATTAGATGAACTTAATTATCATGAACTTAGTCTAAAATCTTTACAATATGTCTTGTAGACCAAATGGCCAACGTTGTCCTCAACTTCAACGCGTTCCTAGAGAAAACCAAGCTAAAAGACGATGGCAGAAACTATACGGACTGGGTCCGGAACCTGAGGATCATCCTCATAGCTGCCAAGAAAGATTATGTCCTACGAGCACCGCTAGGTGAAGCACCTGCTTTCCCTGCAGAACAAGACGTTATGAACGCTTGGCAGACACGTGTTGATGATTACTCCCTCGTTCAGTGCGGCATGCATTACAGCTTAGAACCGGGGCTCCAAAAGCGTTTTGAGTGACACGGAGCATATGAGATGTTCGAAGAGCTGAAAATGGTTTTCCAAGCTCATGCTCGGGTCGAGAGATATGAAGTCTCCGACAAGTTCTTCAGCTGTAAGATGGAGGAAAATAGTTCTGTTAGTGAGCACATACTCAGAATGTCTGGGTTGCATGACCGCTTGACTCAGCTGGGAGTTAATCTCCCGGATGACACGGTCATTGACAGAATCCTTCAGTCGCTTCCACCGAGCTACAAGAGCTTTGTGATGAACTTCAATATGCAGGGGATGGAAAAGACCATTCCTGAGGTTATTCAATGTTGAAATCAGCAGAGGTAGAAGTCAAAAAGGAACATCAAGTGTTGATGGTTAATAAAACCACTAAGTTCAAGAAAGGCAAGGGTAAGAAGAACTTCAAGAAGGACGGCAAGGGAGTTGCCGTGCCCGGTAAGCAAGCTGCCGGGAAGAAGCCCAAGAATGGACCCAAGCCTGAGACTGAGTGCTTTTATTGCAAGGGAAGTGGTCACTGGAAGCGGAACTGCCCCAAATACTTAGCGGACAAGAAGGCCGGCATCACAAAAGGTATATGTGATATACATGTAATTGATGTGTACCTTACCAGTACTCTTAGTAGCTCCTGGGTATTTGATACCGGTGCGGTTGCTCACATTTGTAACTCAAAGCAGGAGCTGCGGAATAAGCGGAGACTGGCGAAGGACGAGGTGACGATGCGCGTCGGGAATGGTTCCAAGGTCGATGTGATCGCCGTCGGCACGCTACCTCTACATTTACCTACGGGATTAGTTTTAAACCTCAATAATTGTTATTTAGTGCCAGCTTTGAGCATGAACATTGTATCAGGATCTTGTTTAATACGAGATGGCTACTCATTTAAATCCGAGAATAATGGTTGTTCTATTTATATGAGAGATATGTTTTATGGTCATGCTCCGATGGTGAATGGTTTATTTTTAATGAATCTCGAGCGTAATGCTACACATATTCATAGTGTGAATACCAAAAGATGTAAGGTTGATAATGATAGTCCCACATACTTGTGGCACTGCCGGCTTGGTCACATAGGTGTCAAACGCATGAAGAAGCTCCATGCAGATGGACTTTTAGAGTCTCTTGATTACGAATCATTTGACACGTGCGAACCATGCCTCATGGGTAAAATGACCAAGACTCCATTCTCAGGAACAATGGAGCGAGCAACCAACTTATTGGAAATCATACATACTGATGTGTGCGGTCCAATGAGTGTTGAGGCTCGCGGTGGCTATCGTTATGTTCTCACCCTCACTGATGACTTGACTAGATATGGGTATGTCTACTTAATGAAACACAAGTCTGAGACCTTTGAAAAGTTCAAGGAAATTCAGAGTGAGGTTGAGAATCAACGTGACAGGAAAATCAAGTTCTTGCGATCAGATCGTGGGGGAGAATACTTGAGTCACGAATTTGGCACACACTTAAGAAAATGTGGAATAGTTTCACAACTCACGCCGCCTAGAACACCTTAGCGTAATGGTGTGTCCGAACGTCGTAATCGCACTCTATTAGATATGGTGCGATCTATGATGTCTCTTACCGATTTTCCGCTATCATTTTGGGGCTATGCTTTAGAGACTGCCGCATTCACTTTAAATAGGGCTCCGTCGAAATCCGTTGAGACGACACCGTATGAATTATGGTTTGGGAAGAAACCTAAGCTGTCGTTTCTAGAAGTTTGGGGATGCGATGCTTATGTCAAGAAACTTCAACCTGAAAAGCTCGAACCCAAGTCGGAAAAATGCGTCTTCATAGGATACCCTAAAGAAACTGTTGGTTATACCTTCTACCTCAGATCCGAAGGCAAGATCTTTGTTGCCAATAATGGGTCCTTTCTAGAGAAAGAGTTTCTCTTGAAAGAAATAAGTGGGAGGAAGGTAGAACTTGATGAAGTATTACCTCTTGAACCGGTAAGTGGCGCAGCTCAAGAAAATGTTCCTGAGGTGCCTGCACCGACTAGAGAGGAAGTTGTTGATGATGATCATGAAACTTCAGATCAAGTTGCTACTGAACTTCGTAGGTCCACAAGGACACGTTCCGCACCAGAGTGGTACGGCAACCCTGTCTTGGAAATCATGTTGTTAGACGACGGTGAACCTTCGAACTATGAAGAAGCGATGGCGGGCCCGGATTCCGACAAATGGCTGGAAGCCATGTAATCCAAGATAGGATCCATGTATGAAAATGAAGTATGGACTTTGACTGACTTGTCCGTTGATCGGCGAGCCATAGAAAATAAATGGATCTTTAAGAAGAAGACAGATGCGGATGGTAATGTGACCATCTATAAAGCTCGGCTTGTCGCTAAGGGTTATCGACAAGTTCAAGGGGTTGACTACGATGAGACTTTCTCACCCGTAGCGAAGCTGAAGTCCATCCGAATCATGTTAGCAATTGCCGCATTCTATGATTATGAGATATGGCAAATGGACGTCAAAACGGCATTCCTTAATGGTTTCCTTAAGGAAGAATTGTATATGATGCAGCCGGAAGGTTTTGTCGATCCTAAGAATGCTGACAAGGTGTGCAAGCTCCAACGCTCGATTTATGGGCTGGTGCAAGCATCTGGGAGTTGGAACATTCGCTTTGATGAGATGATTAAAGCGTTTGGGTTTATGCAGACTTATGGAGAAGCCTGCATTTACAAGAAAGTGAGTGGGAGCTCTGTAGCATTTCTCATATTGTATGTGGATGACATACTGTTGATGGGAAATGATATAGAATTCTTGGAAAGCATAAAGGCCTATTTGAACAAGTGTTTTTCAATGAAGGACCTTGGAGAAGCTGCTTATATATTAGGCATCAAGATCTATAGAGATAGATCGAGACGCCTCATTGGTCTTTCACAGAGTACGTACCTTGACAAGATATTGAAGAAGTTCAAAATGGATCAGTCAAAGAAGGGCTTCTTGCCTGTATTGCAAGGTACGAGATTGAGCTTGGCTCAATGCCCGACCACGACAGAAGATAGAGAAAAGATGAGTGTCGTCCCCTATGCCTCGGCCATAGGGTCTATCATGTATGCTATGTTGTGTACCAGACCTGATGTAAACCTTGCCATGAGTTTGGTAGGAAGGTACCAAAGTAATCCCGGCATGGAACACTGGACAGCGGTCAAAAATATCCTAAAGTACCTGAAAAGGACTAAGGAAATGTTTCTCGTTTATGGAGGTGACGAAGAGCTCGTCGTAAAGGGTTACGTCGATGCTAGCTTCGACACAGATCTGGATGACTCTAAGTCACAAACCGGATACGTGTATATTTTGAATGGTGGGGCAGTAAGCTGGTGCAGTTGCAAGAAAAGCGATGTGGCGGGATCTACATGTGAAGCGGAGTACATGGCAGCCTCGGAGGCAGCACGCGAAGCAGTCTGGGTGAAGGAGTTCATTACCGACCTAGGAGTCATACCCAATGAGTCGGGCCCGATGACTCTCTTCTGTGACAACACTGGAGCTATTGCCCTTGCCAAGGAGCCCAGGTTTCACAGGAAGACCAGGCATATCAAGCGTCGCTTCAACTCCATTTGTGAAAGTGTTCAAAATGGAGACATAGAGATTTGTAAAGTACAGACGGACCTGAATGTAGAAGATCCGTTGACTAAACCTCTCCCTAGAACAAAACATGATCAACACCAGAATTCCATGGGAGTTCGATTCATCACAATGTAACTAGATGATTGACTCTAGTGCAAGTGGGAGACTGTTGGAAATATGCCCTAGAGGCAATAATAAAATGATTATTATATTTCCTTGTTCATGATAATTGTCTATTATTCATGCTATAATTGTATTATCCGGAAATCGTAATACATGTGTGAATACATAGACCACAATGTGTCCCTAGTGAGCCTCTAGTTGACTAGCTCGTTGATCAACAGATAGTCATGGTTTCCTGGCTATGGACATGGGGATGTCATTGATAACGGGATCACATCATTAGGAGAATGATGTGATGGGCAAGACCCAAACCTAGGCATAGCACAAAGATCGTGTAGTTCGTTTGCTGTAGCTTTTCTGGATGTCAAGTATCATTTCCTTAGACCATGAGATTGTGCAACTCCCGGATACCGTAGGAGTGCCTTGGGTGTGCCAAACGTCACAACGTAACTGGGTGACTATAAAGGTACATTACAGGTATCTCCGAAAGTGTTTGTTGGGTTGGCACGAATCGAGACTGGGATTTGTCACTCCGTATGACGGAGAGGTATCTCTGGGCCCACTCGGTAATGCATCATCATAATGAGCTCAATGTGATCAAGTGGTTGATCACGGGATCATGCATTACGGTACGAGTAAAGTGACTTGCCGGTAACGAGACTGAACAAGGTATTGGGATACCGACGATCGAGTCTCGGGCAAGTAACGTACCGATTGACAAAGGGAATTGAGTAGGGGATTGATTAGGTCCTCGACATTGTGGTTCATCCGATGAGATCATCGAGGAGCATGTGGGAGCCAACATGGGTATCCAGATCCCGCTGTTGGTTATTGACCAGAGAGTCGTCTCGGTCATGTCTGCTTGTCTCCCGAACCCGTAGGGTCTACACACTTAAGGTTCGGTGACGCTAGGGTTGTATAGATATGAGTATGCAGTAATCCAAAAGTTGTTCGGAGTCCCGGATGAGATCCCGGACGTCACGAGGAGTTCTAGAATTGTCCAGAGGTGAAGAATTATATATAGGAAGTGTAGTTTCGGCCATCGGGAAAGTTTCGGGGTCACCGGTATTGTACCGGGACCACCGGATGGGTCCCGGGGGTCCACCGGGTGGGGCCACCCATCCCGGAGGACCCCATGGGCTGAAGTGGGGAGGGGAACCAGCCCATAGTGGGCTGGTGCGCCCCCCTTGGGCCCCCATGCGCCTAGGGTTGGGAACCCTAGGGGAGGGGGCGCCTCCACTTGCCTTGGGGGGTACTCCAACCCCTTGGCCGCCGCCCCCCTAGGAGATCCCATCTCCTAGGGCCGGCGCACCCCCCTAGGGGGCCTATATAAAGGAGGGGGGAGGGAGGGCAGCAACACCTCAAGCCTTGGCGCCTCCCTCTCCCCCGCTACACCTCTCCCTCTCGCAGAAGCTCGGCGAAGCCCTGCTGCGATCTCTGCTGCATCCACCACCACGCTGTCGTGCTGCTGTATCTTCATCAACCTCTCCTTCCCCCTTGCTGGATCAAGAAGGAGGAGACGTCATCCGCTCCGTACGTGTGTTGAACGCGGAGGTGACGTCTGTTCGGCACTTGGTCATCGGTGATTTGGATCACGGCAAGTACGACTCCATCATCCCCGTTCTCTTGAACGCTTCCGCGCGCGATCTACAAGGGTATGTAGATGCACTCTACTCTCGTTGCGAGTTGACTCCATAGATTAATCTTGGTGAAATGTAGGAATTTTTTTGTTTTCTGCTACGATCTCCAACACTTCAGGTTTAGGCACTTGTTCTACATGAACAGAGTACAGTAAGACACAAGAATATAATACTTAAAAATAGAAAATGAGCTAATAGAGCTTACCAGATTCTTGGTTCGGGACCAGTACAGAACAAGGCGTTCCCAGTCATCGTCCAGTAAATGTGTCTCTGGAGAACGTAAGGGAATTTGATGAGTTTGTTTGCCGGTGAAGTACGTTTTCTTCAGGTAATTCCGATACTGCCACCAAGCATTCTTGAAGATAGCAGAGGTATTAGCACAGGTTACCTGATCCTGAGTTTCCAAATCGATCCTTCTCTATAGAGAAAAATGGGAAAATTTGCTGTATTATAACCATCATGGAGGTAGGATGTATGGGACGAAGCAAAGTAATTGCCATGAATAACATTACTTACACATAACTCCTGGACAAACACCTGCAACTGGCATTTTCCTTCATCTTCAGTATAATATTTCCAAGATGGGAAGATACACACATACGATTTAACAACATCAAATGCGATAGATGCTAAACTACGACTAGCTGGTTGTGCTTCCTCCACAGGAATAGGCGTACTAACAGGTGGAGTTGGGGTTCGCCGTGATAGTACTGGCCCTTTGGGCACTAGAGCTGCCTTACTAACTGCTGTTGTTTGGGAGCTCTGTGGTGGAGATGGTGCTGTGTCAACAGGAACTGGGTTACTATCGGCTGGGGTTGGGGTTAGATTGGGTGAAGCTGGTTCTCTGTCCATCGCAGTAGGGGTACAATCTGCGAGAGTTTGGGTTATGTGTGGTAGGGCTGGTTCTTGTGCATGTACAACCAGGGTGCTATCTCCACCAAGAGGTAACACTATTTTATTTGAAGACTGTGTTTTTAGTCCACTAGATACTGGCATCACCCGCTCCAATTCAAATGGCTGATAAACAGGAAACATAGTTGAATGTACAGACATTGTATGAGAGACAGATGCAATAGATAGTGTGGAAAAAAGAGGGCATGAAATAGTTGACATGTATATTGTTTAACTAAAACGGATAGCATGACATAATTTCACATATATGATGTCTATCTAAACAGGATAGCATAGCATAACATAATTCAAAGATATGATGAATAACTAAACAGGATCGCATGACATAATTCACCTACATGTTATCTAAGTAATCAGGGTCGCATCATTTAATTCACATATGTGATTTATATGCTAAACAGAGGGCATTCGATATGATGTCTGAACTAAGAACATGGTGTTGAATATTGTGTATATGATGTCTAAACTATGCAATGCAAGACACCGTATGCATGATATGAGCAGTATAACCGTGCCAAGTTAGAGCATACACCTCAGTGGGGGAATAGGACTGGTCATCTGTCTCTGAATCCATCTCTGAGGAGCTATCGGGACCCAACAAGAGATCGGCTTCGACATGTAGCACTGTCTGCTCTGAAGGCCTTGTTTTCACTCCAGATTTTTCCATCTCCCACCCAAATGGCTGATTCGCAGAAAGAGTAGTTTAATGTACAAACATTATCAACAAATGGAAATGTAATGAAGAAAAGGATGGGCAAGATATCATTCAAATATATGATGCCTGGTTAAATAGGATGGCATCACACATTTCACATATATTATGGCTGGCTAAAAGACATGAGACTGCATAATTCCCATATATGATATAGAAACTAAACATGTGGCATTACAGTACATGTCTAAACTAAGCAGATGACATATATGATGTCAAAAGTAGGCACTGCAAGGCAACATATGCATGATATGACTAACATAATCATGCCAAGGTAGAGCAAACACCTTGGGGGTAAATAGGAGTGGTCAGCGGCGTTTGAATCCGCCTCAGAACAGATATCTTCCTCTGAATTACAATCTGGAGAGGGGTGGGGAGGGTTTGCCATTGAACCCACCATGGAGCGATGTCTGCATGACATTGTATTGCCGCGCAAAACTCTTCTCTTTTCTCTACATGTTCAGCATGACTGTGTACAATATCTGACATGCATACGAAAAAATATGGGGAGATTATGTAAGGAGAGCATGCAGAAATTTAGAGTGATGGTAACAACCAGTGGATCAACGTTTTTCCGTTGAACCAAAATAGCCCTAATGGATCGACGTGAATGTATAGTAATGAGTGATGCAACAAGTGTACAACCTCTTTGCTGTAGCCATGTCGACCTCCGCATCATTGGGTTGGTCGCTGAAGCAGTTGAGGTAGAGGTGGCTGTCAGAGGTGTGGAGGAAGATCTGAGGAATCTGTAGACGGCGTCCAGGGCACTTGTGACACCCGGATAATTAGGCTAAAGAAAAACTCTGCTAATGATGCCATGTCACCTCCGTTACTGTTGCTAATCCCTCGTTAGTTCAAAAACCGATTCAAAATTCAAATTCCAAATATGGCATACAACAAAAGTTTTCAAACAATAAAACAAAAATGTTCGGTTTGTGCCAAATAATTCATAATTAATATTGGTGGATAAACCAAGTCTTTATAAAAAGTTTAAATGCACTTAACTAAATAAAACAATAGCAAAACAATTATTTGAATGCTTTTAAATTAATAAACAAATGTTAAACTAGTTTATGTAGTCACCAAACTTTTTAAGGCCGTGGGTTATTCAGAGACATTAATTTAGGAGCTATTGTCATATTTTACAAAACTAAAGAAATTAAAAATAAAATAAAACAGAAAAGGAAAAATAAATAAAAGGAAAAGAACAAAATAGAGAACAAAATAAAAGAAAAGGACCCCCCTTGGCCAACTGGGCCAGACGACCCAACCAGCCCAACCCCCCTTCATAACCCAACTAGGGGGAAACCCTAACCACCCCGACTACATCCTTTCCCCCCACTCCCCACGTCTCTCCTCTCCCCTCCCAATCCGATCTGGATCGGGGACAAACTGCTTCCCCTTCTCGCGACGCCAGCGCCCCACTCCCCCATCGCCTTGACCCCGGCGTCGCGCCCCATCGCTCGCCGTCGCCACCCCCGTCGCCGCTGGACCTCGTCGTCCACGTCCTCAGCCCCGACGACCGCCCACGTCACCGCCCTCGCCGGATTCGTCAAGCCCCTCCTCGCCGGACTGCCTCCCCCACGCCGCCGTCATCCTCGTCTACCTCCCCGAGCCCCGCTGCCCTGGACCCTACCCCCCTGGGGTGAGACCACGGCAACTCCTTGCCCGCGCGCGAGCGCGCTCGACCCCTGTGCAACGCAACGCGCGCCCCGCCGTCCGCCTGCGCACGCGCTGCCCATGCCTATAGCCGCCGTCTCCACTCTGCCTGGCAGTGACTTGCCCAGCCTCCTTGGCCGCGCCCCCGCGGGTGCTCGTGTCGCGCGTGACCCGCTCGCCCGCGGCCGCGTTTCTCGCCTCTGGCCGCGCCCGCGCCGCATTCCCGACCGGCCAGTGCCCGTCCACGGCCCCGCGCCTTCCTGCTCGCTGCTCGAGGCCGCAGCCATGGCCGCTCCACCAACTGCCTTCGTCAGCCGTCTCCGCCTGACCTCGCCGGCGATGACCCGCTCCCGCCTCCGCAGCTCCCCGCACGCACTGCTCGCCGTCCCCGCCGCGCCTCGCGCCCACCTGCACCGTGCCTCGATCTGCGCCCTCCTGGCCACCCGCTGCTGCCGCTCGCTCGTCCTCGTTGGCGTTGCACGCCGCGCTGGTGGCTCCGCCCGTTAGTGTCGGCGGCGCCCCTCTGCCCGCAGCGCCCGTTTGGGTACGCCCACATCCGTTAGCCCACACCCACTATGGCCCTCCGGGCCTATGACAAAGGGGACCCACCCCAAAACATTTACAAAAAAGGGAAACAAAAATAATAAAAATAAAATAAAAAATAAAAAATAATTAATTAACTTAATTAATTCTGAATAAATTAACTAATTAAAATTAATTAACCTAATGACTAATTAACCTAATTAACGACTGTTAATTAACTAAGAGAGTATGACAAGTGGGACCCACGCGTAAGTTTGACTAAGTCAACAGGCCTGTTGACTGCTGACTGGACCTGCTGACTGTGCTATTGACCTAGTCAATGGCCCCATCTGTATGTTAGAATTAGTCAATCCCTGTTGACTGCTGATGTCAACATGACATCATGCTGATGCCATTAATCCAATTTCGAATTAAATTAAATGATTAATTAAATTCCATAAATTAGTAAATCTTTAGAAAATCATATCTTTTAATCCGTAACTCGGATTAAATTATTTTCAACATGAAAGTTGCTCAGAACGACGAGACGAATCCGGATACGCAGCCCGTTCGCCCGCCACGCATCCCTACCATAGAGAATACGCAACTTTCCCTATCCGATTCATCTGCCCGAAAATGCGAAACACCGGGAATACTTTCCCGGATGTTTTCCCCCTTCATCGGTACCACCTCATACCGCGTTAGGGCACACCTAGCATCACGCTTTGTCATGTCATGCATCGTCATGCATTTGTTTGCATTACATTTATTGTTTCCTCCCCCTCTTCTCTCTCTAGACACCGAGGCCGACGCCGCTGCTACCCAGTACGACTACGGTGTTGACGACCCCTCTCTCTTGCCAGGGCAACTAGGCAAGCCCCCCCTTGATAACCAGATATCGCCTACTCTTCTCCCTACTGCTTCCATTAGAGTAGTGTAGCTTGTTACTGCTTTCCGTTAATCCTATTCTGATGCATAGCCTGTCATTGTTGCTACAACTGTTGATACCTTACTTGCAATCCTGAATGCTTAGTATAGGATGCTAGTTTACCATTAGTGGCCCTACATTCTTGTCCGTCTGCCATGCTATACTATCGGGTCGTGATCACTTGGGAGGTGGTCACGGGTATATACTTATACATAATATATGATACTTGTGGTGACAAAAGACGGGTCGGCTCGAGGAGTACCCGCGGTTGATTCACGAATTGGGGGATGGAAGGACATACTTTCCCGACAGCCCTCTGTGTGGATCTTTGTGGTGAAGCGACAGGGCAGGTTGAGACCACCTAGGAGAGAGGTGGGCCTGGCCCTGGTCGGCGTTCGCAGTTATTTCAAGATAACACATTTAACGAGATCTTGGTATTTGATCTGAGTCTGGCCACTAGCCTATACGCACTAACCATCTATGCGGGGACAGTTATGGGCACTCGACGTCGTGGTATCAGCCGAAGCCTTCGTGGCGTTAGCGACTGAGCGGCGCGCGCCGGGTTGGACTGGAACGCCTGCTCTTGTATAAGGGAGGCTAGGTCTGCTCACCAGCCGTGTATGCAATGTGCAGGTGTGCAATGGGCGATGGGCCCAGACCCCTGCGCCATAGGATTTAGACCGGCGTGCTGACCTCTCTGTTGTGCCTAGGTAGGGCGGTGACGTGTTGATCTTCCGAGGCCGGGCATGACCCAGAAAGGTGTGTCCGGACAAAGGGGATCGAGCATGTTGGGAAATGTGGTGCACCCCTGCAGGGAAGTTAATCTATTCGAATAGTCATGATCTTCGGTAACAGGATGACTTGGAGTTGTACCTTGACCTTATGACAACTAGAAATGGATACTTAATAAAACACACCCTTCCAAGTGCCAGATACAACCGGTGATCGCTCTCTCACAGAGCGACGAGGGGAGGATCATCGGTTAGGATTATGCTATGCGATGATACTTGGTGAACTTACCATCTACTCTCTTCTTCTACTGCAAGATGGAGGTTACCAGAAGCGCAGTCTTCGAAAGGACTAGCTATCCCCCCTTATTCCGGCATTCTGCAGTTCAGTCCATATATGATACCTTTATTCCATTTGATACCAATGCATACATATGTAGTGTAGCTCCTTGCTTGCGAGTACTTTGGATGAGTACTCACGATTGCTTTGCTCCCTCCTTTTCCCCTTTCTATACCCGATTGCTACGACCAGACGATGGAGCCCAGGAGCCAGATGCCACTATCGATGATGACTACTACTACTCGGGAGGTGCCTACTACTATGTGCAGCCCGCTGACGACGACCAGGAGTAGTTTAGGAGGATCCCAGGCAGGAGGCCTGCGCCTGTTTCGATTTGTATCCTAGTTTGTGCTAGCCTTCTTAAGGCAAACTTGTTTACTTATGTCTGTACTCAGATATTGTTGCTTCCGCTGACTCGTCTATGATAAAGCTCTTGTATTCGAGCCCTCGAGGCCCCTGGCTTGTAATATGATGCTTGTATGACTTATTTTATTTGTAGAGTTGTGTTGTGATATCTTCCCGTGAGTCCGTGATCTTGATCGTACATGTTTGCGTGTATGATTAGTGTATGATTGAATCAAGGGCGTCACAAGTTGGTATCAGAGCCGACTGCCTGTAGGAATCCCCCTTCCACACTCCTTGGCCGAAGTCGAGTCTAGACATTGCAAAACTTTTACTAACATGGCTGTGTGCCCATGGGCCCACGTCGCCATTGGGTGGTATTTGGATCTTTTACTCCTCGATCCTTACTCTGGGACTCTGATCTCTCTTCTATTCGGGTTAAATGATTTTACTAACTCTAACTCTAGGTTCTCGTAAATACTTTCTCCTGGAGAGCCCTTTCATTCCAGATGTTGGCCTGCTTCACCGAAGGATTTCAAAGATACTCTCTGATGTTCTCTCGAGACTTTGTGCCTGTTGCTTTTTCAATTCCCTACCATCGAAATATCCCTATGGATAAGTACATACACTTGTCGTTCCTACTTTTACTCCCAGTTGATCTTGTTATTACAAGATACCCCGAAATCCTCTCTATTGTTCTGAGATTATTTTGTGCCTACTGCCTTGTAGTTCCTTGCCACCTGAATACCCCTACGGATAATTCCTTACACTTATCGAGGATCCATTCATCCCAGTTGATTCATGTATTTCACAAAAGTCTTCGGAATACCATTTGATATTCCGAAAATCCTCAACAGCCTATTATTCTTGAAATTCTTGCTTGATTAAATTATGGTTAATCCCATAAGTCTAATAATCTTATTAGCATCCTTTGTCACTATCATTTTGAGTCCGTCGATTCAATATGCTGCGGATGCTTGCAATTCTCAGGATTTATCCTTCCGGCTCAGACGTCATTTTAAACATGAGCTGGTTCTCGACCAATCAAATTACCATCGATTGTACCCCTAAGACTGTTCAACTTATCCATTCTTAATCAAAGCATATGCTTCTGATCCCTTGTCTTGGAATTTGTAATTCCTTTGCATTTGAGCCTTGAGTTAGTCAGTTGTTTCTATAATCTGATACCTTGCAATCTTTTCTCTTCTGATTGAGTACCGATACTCACATCAGGTTCCTTGTGGTCCGCGAGACCATTTGCTTGGTTATTATCTGACCGTGTCCTTCATTTCCAATAACCTTGAGAGTTTCTCCCCTGATACATAATGCCTTTGGTAATTTATGTTTTCTGCCTTTGGCAAGTTATATCCTATGCCTTGTCAACCATGCTCTGCTTCGAGCACGTGTTAATTGACCCTAAAGTTCATGGTATATGTTCTAAGATGCCCCGATGGGTTGAACCTATGCTTTCCATAATCTGTGTGAACCCAAAAGTTTTCACGGGTCATACTCCTCTGGTAATTCACCAGGTAGGTTTTGACACCGAAATCGTTTTATTTTGAGGAGTGAATGAAAGGTTATGCATCGGAGAAGTGGGAGTCGACCTTGAACTTTGCATTCATGCCAATGGACACTATGTAGAACTTATCATGGAAGCTGCTCGTGAAAATAATGGTCCCCTTGATATAAGTTCATCTGGTATCTATGTTGGTCCTTTGCAACCGTGGTTCCGACCATGATTGATCATCTTTGATCCTTTTCTCGGACAAGTTAAAGTACTTGCCTTCTGTGGATATATACGCCACTTCAACGTTTATCCTGATCTACTTTCGAGTATTACCCCCTGGTATCTCGAGGATACCAACCCATTGCACTTCATCTTATGAAATTTTGATGAAGTAATACCTTTCCCTATCATAGTCACTCCACGATTTCTGGGTTGTCGTCAACCAAGAACACCGAATAGTGAATCGAGTCCACACTGTGATTCGACAACTCTTAGTAAGCTTCATTGCTTACGAGTTTGTACTCGATCATGTCATTCCCAACTGATTGACTACATCATTCGTCAGGCTAACTGCTTGACCATTCTACCTATGCCCTTCATCCTCGGGACACAATCTCGGCAGTGCTCTAAGCTTACATCGAACTTTCCGCATCATATTGTTTGTCTTGAGGGACAACTCCGAATTATGAGATGGCATCTTATCTATGGTTATAGTAACCTTTTGCTTCACCATTTCCTTGGTGTGATGTCATCGCCGATCGATTACATCTTCTTGAAACCTCTCGATAAATGTGTCATGATCATCGTCAACATTTGAACTTCTTTCGAGACGTACATTGAGCTCCTGATGATAAATTACATGCTTGCCCTCTCGATGAATTGTGTTAACATCGGCAACATTATTGATATCCCTCCCAACACAAAACTTGTTCTAGTTTTGTGTGGTACCTTGAGTTCCTTGCTATCTAGCTCGTATTATGTTCTACCTTGAAGTATTACCATCTTTTATGTCAAGAATACTGTTAGAGTTTCACCATCTCTTAAGAAATTCTGGATATAGTAATACTTATCGCCATCTCCATTCATTTCTTGGTCTCCGTGTTGTTTCTAACCGGAATATCGACAAATGGACTGTGAGGTGTAAAATTCAAAACTTCTAGCAACCCTATTACTTGTAAGTTAATGAATGATAGTTTCATTATTTGTGTATTGGTTATTGAATCACCATTCTAAACATTGATCATGCTACCCATCCCATATATCGGGTGCACCTTCCAACCAATGTTTAATTGTGTATGTTTTCCTAGAGCATACATCATTATATCATTTGATCTCACAAATGTTATCTCCTTGTTCACATAATTGTGGAATCCATCTTGTTGGTAATCTCGATGAATTGTCGCTGAGTCCATCAGCCACCCCTAATCTTCTCCTTGGTTAAATGATGAACTCTTGTTTCGGAACTCGCTTCCATCGTTCATTTCCCAAGAATCTTACAATGTCATCTCATCAAATTGTGTTGCACCTTTTTCTTCTTAGGCATCCTGAGTCTGACGTATCCTAACACCAATCAGATCTGAATCTCGGTCAGATATGATGGTTGGAACATATTTCCAAGAGTTATAACATTGGTATTTATATGACCCGGTAAGATGATGTCATGCCTAGCACACCTGGTCGGAGGACCTATTGCTATAGTATCCTTTTACAAGGTTAGCCATTCGTCCATGAGGAAATTGTAAGACTTATTCTATAAGTTGTTCCTGATGGATCCTTTTTGTATCCAAAGTCTGATCTTTACCCAGTGACCATGTCAATGCTGTCTCGAAGCATGTCTGTGGTACTCCGTTTTTCAACAAGAACATTTGAAGCCCAAAGCTAAATGTTTCTTGCTTAATTATCCGAACACCGTTGTATGGGTAATGTCATGAATTTTTTTCTCCCCTTACCTAAAGGGTTTTCTACATTATATCCTGTCATGGATATCATACTCTGCTCATCATTGGGAAGGATATACCCCTGAAATATTGGTTTAACCTTTCTGGTGATCATTATGGTCTAAGCAGTATTAATTGCCTGCTTATGTAAACCCCTCGTGTACAATTCTGTCAGTAAGGCCCTGTTAATTTTGTTGATGACATTCCGGTAACCACTGATGGACGAGAACTTTGCCTATTGGTCCGCCTCGTTGCAACGATCAGGAAAATGGTTCTCTTCGTCCCTCGCCCTTGGTACCAACGTTGTTGCCGACATAACTGACATGGTACTCTCTGACATGCCTTGCTATCATGACCGTGCAAGATGTCACTGCTCCTATAAAAAAAACCACATGGTGGGCCCATAACCCACAGTTCCATAGGATCGAAACCTGACTCTCCTATACACTCCCTATTCCCAAAGTTATTCCTCGCGCGTGGCCTCATATGTAATTCACGGGCCACCGTCCTAGTGATCTATTCTGGTAACAGACGCAATATTCAATCTCGTTGCTTTGGACCCCTTTCGCATGTTGTTTCAGACATCGAATGATTGCCTATCCGTTTGAAACTTCTCATGGTACCTTCTTACTTTACTCTCGATATTTTCTTAAGTATCTATTCGAGAGTTACTTTCTACCACATTCCCTGAGTTATCTGCCAGATAGTCAACCTTGTAAGGTCCGTTCTTCCAAAGATACCCATTATCCTTTTTCGTAAGTATGATGGAACCCCCGAAGAAAGGATGACGACTTCATCATGATGCCCTAAAGAAGAGGAATGAAGACAGCAACAGAATGAATCGACCTCTTCGAGAAGAGCAACCAAGACCGATGATACCCATTAAATTTCGTAACCAGAACTTTCCCCCTTACTCCCCTCTTAAATCTCGGGACGAGATTTCTTATAGTGGAGGAGAATTGTGACGCCTGGATAATTAGGCTACAGAAAAACTCTGCTAATGATGCCACGTCACCTCCGTTACTGTTGCTAATCCCTCGTTAGTTCAAAAACTGATTCAAAATTCAAATTCCAAATATGGCATACAACAAAAGTTTTCAAACAATAAAACAAAAATGTTCGGTTTGTGCCAAATAATTCATAATTAATATTGGTGGATAAACCAAGTCTTTATAAAAAGTTTAAATGCACTTAACTAAATAAAACAGTAGCAAAACAATTATTTGAATGCTTTTAAATTAATAAACAAATGTTAAACTAGTTTATGTAGTCACCAAACTTTTTAAGGCCGTGGGTTATTCAGAGACATTAATTTAGGAGCTATTGTCATATTTTACAAAACTAAAGAAATTAAAAGTAAAATAAAACAGAAAAGGAAAAATAAATAAAAGGAAAAGAACAAAATAGAGAACAAAATAAAAGAAAAGGACCCCCCCTGGCCAACTGGGCCAGACGACCCAACTGGCCCGCCCACCAACCGACCCAACCCCCTTCATAACCCCACCAGGGGGAAACCCTAACCACCCCGACCGCACCCTTTCCCCCCACTCCCCATGTCTCTCCTCTCCCCTCCCGATCCGATCTGGATCGGGGACGAACTGCTTCCCCCCTCTCGCGACGCCAGCGCCCCACTCCCCCATCGCCTCGACCCCGACGTCGCGCCCCATCGCTCGCCGTCGCCACCCCGTCGCCGTTGGACCTCGTCGTCCACGTCCTCAGCCCCGACGACCGCGCACGTCACCGCCCTCGTCGGATTCGTCAAGCCCCTCCTCGCCGGACTGCCTTCTCCACGCCGCCGTCGTCCTCGTCTACCTCCCCGAGCCCCGCTGCCCTGGACCCTACCCCCCCACGGTGAGACCTCGGCCTCTCCTCGCCCCCCGCGCGCGCTCGAACCCCTGTGCCGCGCAACGCGCGCCCCGCCATCCGCCTGCGCACGCGCTCCCCATGCCCGTAGCCGCCGTCTCCACTCCGCCTAGCAGTGACTTGCCCCACCTCCTTGGCCGCGCCCCCGCGGGTGCTCGTGCCGCGCGCGACCCCCTCGCCCGCGGCCGCGTTTCGCGCCACTGGCCGCGCCCACGCTGCGTTCCCGACCGGCCAGTGCCCGTCCACGGCCCCGCGCCCTCCTGCTCGCTGCTCCAGGCCGCAGCCATGGCCGTCCCACCAACTGCCTTCGTCAGCCGTCTCCGCCTGACCTCGCCGGCGATGACCCGCTCCCGCCTCTGCAGCTCCCCGCACACGCTGCTCGCCGTCCCTGCTGCGCCTCGCGCCCACCTGCACCGCGCCTCGATCTGCCCCCTCCTGGCCACCCGCTGCCGCCGCTCGCTCGTCCTCGCTGGGGTTGCACGCCACGCTGGTGGCTCCGCCCGTTAGCGTCGGCGGCGCCCCTCTGCCCGCAGCGCCCGTTTGGGCTACGCCCACATCCGTTAGCCCACACCCACTATGGCTCTCCGGGCCTATGACAAAGGGGACCCACCCCAGAACATTTACAAAAAAAGGGAAACAAAAATAATAAAATAAATAATTAATAAATAGTAAAAATAAATAAATAATTAATTAACTTAATTAATTCTGATTAAATTAACTAATTAAAATTAATTAACCTAATGACTAATGAACCTAATTAACTACTGTTAATTAACTAACAGAGTATGACAAGTGGGACCCACACATAAGTTTGACTAAGTCAATAGGACTGTTGACTGCTCACTAGACCTGCTGACTGTGCTGTTGACCTAGTCAATGGCCCCATCTGTCAGTTTGACTTAGTCAATCCCTGTTGACTGCTGATGTCAACATGACATCATGCTGATGTCATTAATCCAATTTCGAATTAAATTAAATGATTAATTAAATTCCAGAAATTAGTAAATCTTTAGAAAATCATATCTTTTAATCCGTAACTCGGATTTAATTATTTTCAACATGAAAGTTGCTCAAAACAACAAGATGAATCTGGATACGCAGCCCGTTCGTCCGCCACGCATCCCTAGCATAGCGAACACACAACTTTCCCTCTCTGGTTCATTTGTCCGAAAACGCGAAACATTGGGAATACTTTCCCGGATGTTTTCCCCCTTCACTGGTACCACCTCATACCACATTAGGGCACACCTAGCATCACGCTTTGTCATGTCATTCATCGTCATGCATTTGTTTGCATTATATTTATTGTTTCCTCCCCCTCTTCTCTCGCTAGACACCGAGGCTGACGCCACTGCTACCCAGTATGACTACGGTGTTGAAGACCCCTCTCTCTTGCCAGGGCAACCAGGCAAGCCCCCCCCTTGATCACCAGATATCGCCTACTCTTCTCCCTACTGCTTGCATTAGAGTAGTGTAGCTTGTTACTGCTTTCCGTTAATCCTATTCTGATGCATAGCCTATCATTGTTGCTACAACTATTGATACCTTACTTGCAATCCTAAATGCTTAGTATAGGATGCTAGTTTACCATCAGTGGCCCTACATTCTTGTCCGTCTGCCATGCTATACTATTGGGCCGTGATCACTTGGGAGGTGGTCACAGGTATATACTTATACATAATATATGATACTTGTTGTGACAAAAGACGGGTCGGCTCGAGGAGTACCCGCGGTTGATTCGCGAATTGGGGGCTGGAAGGACATACGTTCCCGACAACCCTCTGTGTGGATCTTTGTGGCGAAGCGACAGGGCAGGTTGAGACCACCTAGGAGAGAGGTGGGCCTGGCCCTGGTCGGCGTTCATGGTTATTTCAAGATAACACGTTTAACGAGATCTTGGTATTTGATCTGAGTCTGGCCACTGGCCTATACGCACTAACCATCTACGCGGGGACAATTATGGGCACTCGACGTCGTGGTATCAGCCGAAGCCTTCGTGACGCCAGCGACTGAGTGGCGCGCGCCGGGTTGGACTGGAACGCCTGCTCTTGTATAAGGGAGGCTAGGTCTGCTCACCGGCCGCGTACGCAACGTGCATGTGTGCAATGGGCGATGGGCACAGACCCCTGTGCCATAGGATTTAGACCGGCGTGCTGACCTCTCTGTTGTGCCTAGGTAGGGCTGCGACGTGTTGATCTTTCGAGGCCGGGCATGACCCAGAAAAGTGTGTCCGGACAAAGGGGATCGAGCGTGTTGGGAAATGTGGTGCACCTCTGCAGGGAAGTTAATCTATTCGAATAGCCGTGATCTTCGATAACAGGATGACTTGGAGTTGTACCTTAACCTTATGACAACTAGAACCAGATACTTAATAAAACACACCCTTCCAAGTGCCAGATACAATCCGTGATCGCTCTCTCACAGGGCGACGAGGGGAGGATCGTCGGTTAGGATTATGCTATGCGATGATACTTGGTGAACTTACCATCTACTCTCTTCTTCTCCTGCAAGATGGTGGTTACCAGAAGCGTAGTCTTCGAAAGGACTAGCTATCCCCCCTTATTCTGGCATTCTGCAGTTCAGTCCACATATGATACATTTATTCCATTTGATACCAATGCATACATATGTAGTGGAGCTCCTTGCTTGCGAGTACTTTGGATGAGTACTAACGGTTGCTTTTCTCCCTCTTTTTCCCCTTTCTATACCCGATTGTTGCGACCAGACGATGGGGCCCAGGAGCCAGACGCCACTGTCGATGACGACTACTACTACTCGGGAGGTGCCTACTACTACGTGCAGCCCGCTGATGACGACCAGGAGTAGTTTAGGAGGATCCCAGGCAGGAGGCCTGCGCCTCTTTCGATCGGTATCCCAGTTTGTGCTAGCCTTCTTAAGGCAAACTTGTTTACTTATGTCTGTACTCAGATATTGTTGCTTCCGCTGACTCGTCTATGATTGAGCTCTTGTATTCGAGCCCTTGAGGCCCCTGGCTTGTAATATGATGCTTGTATGACTTATTTTATTTGTAGAGTTGTGTTGTGATATCTTCCCGTGAGTCCGTGATCTTGATCGTACATGTTTGCGTGTATGATTAGTGTACGATTGAATCGGGGGCGTCATAGCACTGCTCTGTTGTGATGGATCATTCTGTTGTTGGAGCAGCTCCGGTGAGCCGTAAGACGTCATGGCTGAAGCAGCACAAGACAGACATCGTCAATCTCAAGTGGGATTCTAGTAGCATCTCCAATAGATGATGTAAAATGGATGTAAAATTAACATCACCAAAAACCACCTGACTACAACAGATGAAGTAAAAACTGTTGTCTCTGAACTTAACTGTCGAAACTGAAATTTACTGTGGAATCTGAATGCTACTGTCGAAACTGAACGCAATGGTAGCAGAGAGGCACTTGACATGTTGTTTAGGGAGGGCCTGCAGTTCATCTTCAACCTGCACCCCCTGAGCCGCCAGCCACCACCGGCCGAACCGCCGGCCCCAGCACCGCCTCGCCGCCCCGAAACAACTCGCCACCGCCGCCCTGACCAGCCCTCTAGCCCCCCCGCCCCCACCCTGAACCCTAAGATGGATAGTGGGGTACCTCTCCGGCGAGCCCCCGTCCCCGCCGCGGGTGGTTCTTCCTTAACTCCGGCGAGCCCCCCAACCCCTGAAAATCGACTGACCCAAAAGTCAATTCAGTCGACTGAAGTGTGGCTTAATCGGAGCAGAGCAGCAACACGAGTGAGGGGGAGAGCAGCAGCAGCAGCTGGGCGATCGAGTGATCGAGCGAGAGCCGGAGCAGTAGCAGCAGCGCGAGCGAGCGAGCGAGAGCCAGAGCAGCAGTAGCAGATCCGACTGGTATGGACGCCGCCGCCGAAGGGGCCTCGCACTGGGGGAGAGCCGTTGTGGATATGTCGCCCGTGGCGCCGGCTTCAAGGTAGCTGCTCCATGGGGGGTGCGGGATGGAGCACCGCCGGCGCCAGGAGGTCGAGTTAAGGAGAAGGTGCGATGCGATGAGTGTACAACCTCTTTGGTGGCGCCGAGTAGGCCTCGGCTTCGTCCGAGGAGTCGGTGAGGATGCTGCGGTTCCGGTGGAGCAGGTTAAGGCGGCGCTGTGGGGATGGAGCAGCCGGGATAGACGAGGCGATCGTCGGAGCAGCTCCTTGGAGGTGGAGGACGGGGCGGCTGAACCAGCGGGACGGCGAGATGGACGACGGATCCTCATCCGGGGAGGTGGACGAGGGACGTCGAGCTGTTGTGGTGGACGACGTCGTTGGGGAAGAGGCTCCGGCTGGGCAACGGTGACGTGGCGGACGGAGGAGGGTGGGGTTTCGTGGCTCGAGCGGAGAGGTTATGGCGGCCTGGGATTTCGAATGGCGAAAAGGGGGCAATGGGAGGGGGTGAAGCATGACATAGGGACACGCTTGTCCAAAATGTAGGGTGTGTTACAAAAGTAGCCCCCACCGATTTGAACTAGCGGCCCTTTTGGCTCAGGGTTAGAAGGGGGGTTTCGCGTGTTGGGATTTGGCAGCTGGAGGGAGTTTTCGCGCGCGTTGTAATTTCTGGATAGCAAGGCGCGGGTTGTGAAGGCGCCAGTTTTGGGAGCACGATATCTGAATTTTCGGGATATAACAAGACGCGGGTTGAATTTTAGGGACAAGCCTAACGTGTAGTAATATTGTACTTGTACGTACCAAATCAATTCGCACTTCCCTCAACCAAAAAAAATGAAAAAATAAAACTATTCACACCACACAAACAGAGAGTCTTGCCCTGTTTTACTATACAAATGCTATTCAAAGCTACTCCCTCCTTCCATCTATATAGGGCCTAATGCGTTTTTCGATGCTAACTTTGGCCAAATATTAGAGAAATGATATATGACATGCAACTTACACAAAGCACACCGTTAAATTCATCTGTGAAAGGTTCTTTCAATGATATAATTTTCACATTGTGCATGTCATGTACTATTAATCTTGTCAATAGTCAAAGGCGTTCTTAAAAATCTCATTACGCCCTATATAGATGGAAGGAGGGAGTATGAATCCATGTTATGTCCGATTAATTTTTTTCGCTTGCTGTATAATGCATGATGGGACCCGACTAGACGGCGATTCGTTCGTTGGCCCAATGTTTCACGGTACACGAAAAACAGCGACAGACCATGATGATTCTCGTAATAGCAGCAAACAGACAAAGAAATAGATGAACAGCTCGCAGGACGCCAGAAGACCAAAGTGCACAAAAACCAGCATATAATCAATCACAAATCAACTCCACGCCAAGCAACTCCCAGATCCCTCGTGGATCAGTAAGAAAATATCTTTGGCGCAACCATAACGCTGCCTTTTCTGTATATTGTTCAACTCTGAAAAAAACTCCTGTACAAAAGCTGAAACCTGCCGATTATATAGGCGACACCCACGCTGACCAAATACTTCTTTAATTGGACTCGTACAGATCCAAGCAAACCAGACAAAATCTAGCAACCGACCTATACTCCTTTTCCAATTTAAAAGCTCACGTACAGACTCCAAAGACTACGTACGAGGACTCTCTAATTGCAAGGAAACTAATTAAATATTCCGGCCACGTTGATCACATAGTATCTAATCAAAAGATAAATGAGATATTTCTTTGGCACGCTCTGGACTACCATCTTGGAGGTGTTCTGAAATTTGGCATCACCGTATCTTTTTTTGGACTAGCTGGTGGCACCTCCACACAAATAGAACCAACATAAAACGCAACTGGAGTTTGCGTATTTGCATGTACAGAGGCCTTCATGTAACATGCGTCTCTCTTCTCTCGACTAATGTGAGGCATAGCTCCTGTAACACATGTGAAATCCTTCATTACGCTATTAAAGGTCACATCATCCCCTCCCTCTTCAAAGGAAACCGTCCTCGGTTTCGGATCAGCCTTTACAATCTTCTTCTTCAATGGAACATTTCATCCACCTTGATTGTATTGCCAAACATTGGTCGTAGCACACATCGCTTTCCAACATCCCAAAACGAATATGTGTTGGTTCGACCTTCATATGTTGCGTTATGGTCGTATTGCCATGGCCTTCCCAATAATAAGTGGCATGCTTCCATTGGTATGACATCACATATCACCATATCAATATAATCACCAACGGAGAATTTGATGCGCACCTTATGAGTAACCTTCAACTTCCCAGTATGATACAACCACTCGACACGGTGGGGTTGCGGGTGCTTCCATGCAGGCAACCGCAAAGCATCAACCAACCCTTTGCTAACTGCATTGGTGTAGTTTCCACCATCTATTATCAGTTTGCAATTGGTGTGGTTGATCTTACATTCAGACTGGAAAATATTCCATCGCTGCCCCTTATCCTCAATTCGATCTTCTTGCACTCGCTGCACCATTAATGATGGGTATGCTTCTGCAGCTTCAAAACTCATCGCATTCACTTCTTCCTTATCTTCAGATTTCTCACTAGACGGGTCAACATTTTTCTCTCCATCACTCGCAGACATGTATCCTTCTTCTGTGAGGAGCACTCTCCTCTCATTAGGACACTCAAACTTCTTATGCCCCCTGCCACCACACTTAAAGCACACAATATCACTAGTACGAGAGTTAGAAGCACGAGATGATTCAACCTTGGATGGAGATACTTCCTTGGTAGCTGACTTAGAATCAGATTTGAAACCACTATTACCATCACCATCTCTCTGAAAATTACGTCGCATCGAGTTTGATGAATTATCATGACCGGCACGACGCTTTACTTGCTGCTTCGCTCGAATGACATGGTGTAATAATCCTTGTAATCCATTATATTCTACCATATCAACACGATCTCGTACCTCTGATTTCAGGCCATGCATGAATCGTGCCATTGTAGCCTCTTCTTGCTCCTCTACCCCTGTACGAATCAGTAATATTTCCATCTCTTTATAATACTCCTCAACACTAGAGTTACCTTGTCGAAGCTGCTGCAAGCGTGTGTACAAGGTCCTAGTGAAGTGCTCCGGAACGAAGCGTCTCTTCATGATACTCTTCTTCTGATTCCAAGACTCCGGACGCCCTCCCACGCGACATAGTTGGTTCCACCATATTAAAGCATAGCCATGAACTCAATAGATGTAGCACGGATTTTTTTCTCCTCGGTGTACCGCTGCCCATCAAAAATCTGATCCACGCGCATCTCCCACTCCAAATAATCATCCGGGTTGTCTTTGCCGCTAAACGACGGTATGGAAATTTTTATTATTCCAATACAATCATCTTCGTAGGCGCGTCGCGGACGTTCATGTCCTCCCCCATGGTGTAGGCCACCTCCATGATGGTTATAAGCACGCCGCACAGGCTCGTAATAGCTACCAGCCCCCTCAGACTGATGGTCTTGATGTTCACCATTGTTGCGAACTTGTTCGCCTACCCGCTGTCCAGATAATTGCCGATGACGACGCGGTGCAGCAGACCCATCACTAGGTGGTGACCGTGGTCTCAATCGATGAACGACCTCAGTCAAATCAGCAATCTTTTTTCCTAGACTTTCCTCAACCTTGTCGATGCGCCTCCCCACTAGATTCAACACATAGTCACGAGTTGCCTCCAATCCTAGCACGATAGCCGGCGAAACACTCTCATAGGTGGGCAAGGGCAGCTCATCTTCCACATCTCCTTCATGTGCACCATGCACACTTGAATTTGATTTCTGTGAATTCACCATTGTAGCAACTCAAGTAGATCAACTGAAGAACCAGATAGAGAGAGAAAAATTGTATCATGATCAACCTTGCTTTGAATACCACTTGATGGGATCCGACTAGACGGCGATTCATTCATTGGCCCAATCTTTCACGGTACACGAAAAACAGCGACAAACCACGATGATTCTCGTAATAGCAGCAAACAGACGAAGAAATAGATGAACAGCTCTTTGGATCAAGCAAGACGCCAAAAGACCAAATTGCACAAAAACTAGCGTATAATCAATCACAGATCAACTCCACGCCAAGCAACTCCCAGATCCCTCGTGGGTCAGCAAGCAAATATCTTTGGCGCAACCATAATGCTGCCTTTTCTGTATATTGTTCAACTCTGAAAAAAAACTCCTGTACAAAATCTGAAACCTGCCGATTATATAGGCGACACCCACGCTGACCAAATACTTCTTCTAATTGGACTCGTACAGATCCAAGCAAACCAGACAAAATCTAGCAACCGACCTATACTCCTTTTCTAATTTAAAAGCTCACGTACAGACTCCAAAGACTACGTACTAGGACTCTCTAATTGCAAGGAAACTAATTAAATATTCCGGCCATGTTGATCACATAGTATCTAATCAAAAGATAAATGAGATATTTCTTTGGCACGCTCTGGACTACCATCTTGGAGGTGTTCTGAAATTTGGCATCACCGTATCTTTCTTTGGACTAGTTGGTGGCACCTCCACACAAATAGAACCAACATAAAATGCATCTGGAGTTTCCGTATTTGCATGTACAGAAGCATTCATGTAACATGTATCTCTCTTCTCTCGACTAATGTATGGCATAGCTCCTGTAACACATGTGAAATCCTTCATTACGCTATTAAAGGTCACATTAATGCATGTAACCTACTCATACCAACATTTTAGTGCATTCCAAATGTCTATACTACCGCTGCAATTTGAACTAAATTTAAATTCGTTTCTCTATTTCAATAAGAATCTACAATCATGATTGTTGCCAACTTCAACCATAAT
Organism: Triticum urartu; assembly: GCF_056163025.1. Lineage (NCBI taxonomy): Eukaryota > Viridiplantae > Streptophyta > Magnoliopsida > Poales > Poaceae > Triticum > Triticum urartu. The sequence goes on from NC_141875.1 coordinate 359,116,678, forward strand.
AGTTTCCTTGCTATCCGCCAGATATAAATCGGACGGCCTATAATGCAGGATGGCAGGCAGACCATCATCAACAACTCCGTTTTTATAAGAGTAGAGATAAAGTATATTAAATGTACTATAACATGTTCATAACCACACCATGTGTATCACCGTTATATATATTCACACATGCGTCGGTTTGAAACACTATGATAAATTCTTCAAATATCCGAATTCACTTTTTATAATGAAGTATATATGATCTCTATTCGTCTTTTACACCCACACAACCCTCTTATCTTTGTAATTAGCGCTAACTTTCTCTTGTGCATGCACACGCCCGCATACCTCTCACCCTCCCTCAGCATTCTCTAGCTCCATCGCATAAATTTGTCTTTTCACTTTAGGTCGTTCACCCACGGTGTGTGTAGGCCCCCCAGCTCCTTTATGGCACACATCGATCAATATGCCTCTCTAGCTAGGTGTGCCTACCACAAACACAAGCTTCCCCTCTTCTCTTGTCACCGTCCATGCCTCACTCCCACCACTCTTTTCATCGATCTCATACTCGCACACTCCTCCCCCTCGATATAGTATGCCTCTCGTACCACCTCCTACATGCTTCCCTCTCTCTCTATCCTTCTCCTCGTGCCTCATTTGCTTCTAACACACACATGCATGTATACAGATCGATCTCCCAACATATACCTAGATCGACTTTAACTACCCCCCATCGATCGACGTACCTCACAAGTTATGTCTCTTCTTTCTCTAACAAAGGGCGATTGATCTTCCTATGTAGTTACGTCTGCTTACCACAGCCACAGCGTCCCCCTCATCATTCGTGCATGCCTCCTGACCTGTCTCTCACACGCACGTGCACAGACAACAAGCAGCCATCTCCTCTCTTATTGATATTGCGGGCGTGCCCTCCGTTTGTCTAGCAAGCCTATCCCACCATTTGTTACAAGCAACTCCACTACCACTCCCTCCAACACTCTAGCTCTGTCTCTCTCCCAACCTTATTCCTCTCCTGCACATATGCCTGGATGCCGATCGATCTCCCTTAATACATGAGGCAGATCGATCTCTTTAATACATGAGGTAGGCCTCTCTCCTCCTCCACACATATACCAGCCATTGTACCTCTATAGTTAATTGGGCCTCCCTCTTCCCCCACCACACACCGATAGTCGAGCACTGCAGGTAGGTATCCATGCCACAGAGACAAACTGCACATGTCCCATCTCACGTTCCAGTAGGCCAGCCACTCTATATCTTTGACGTGGGCACACACAAATTCGATGGCACTCTTTATCAATCGCGCGCGCACACACACACACATCATCCCTCTCTTCGATTCTATGGACACCTCAAGCCGATGATACCTCCACTCTCTTCTCGTGGATCGCCCACTCTCTTCTCGTGGAGTATATGTTATATCCAGGACTCTATTTCACACACATTGCATATGTTACATTTTTTGATTGACCCCCCCCCCCAAAAAAAAAACTCTCAAGAACCCACACACTATATCTCTCTCTAGGTTTGTATCTCTCTCACACAACCCCATGTAGGTGGTGTACGTATACAAGAAGAGAATAGGTGCACCGTGCATGTACTCACGCTTCGTGCCCAGCCACACCCGCGCGGGTAGACGGTGGAGCTCATTTCTTTATGAAATGGTAGCCCACGTGCTAATTTGAACGCCTGTAGCGGTTGTTTACCTAGGGAGGTCGTGTATCACGCGTGCACAAAACAAAGTTCGACTCGACGCGTTGCCGCGTTATTTTTAAATAAAGTTATATTGCTCAATGGCACGTACGGAGAATATAAAACAATTTTTATGGAGAAAAAGGTAGTCCGCTCACTATATACAATGGAGCCTGCCTGCCTGGTTTGTCGCTCTTCAGAGTATCTCACACAAGGCTGGGGTGGCGTCTCTCTCTCTCACCGTTGGTCACTGATTCGGCCGCATCCCGTCCGCCGGGGGAAAGGGAGTGTGGTGGCCTCTCTCTCTCGCCGTTGGTCATTGATCCGGCCGCATCCCGTCCACCGGGGGAAAGGGAGGAAGTGCACCATTTCTCCGTTCGACGGCGCCGAGGTAGCACGTCTCAATCTGCGGTACACGCCGTTCTCTCTGACCAAGCTCCGGCACGACAAGGCCTACGCCACCTGCTCACAGATTCCGCCCACCGCCGCTCACCTAGTTACATCCCGACGACCTCCAGGTATCCCCTCCGGCCTTGCTCCACTGCCCATCTTCCCACGTCGCTGCATGTGGATCTTCCATAGTTCTTTGCCCAAAACGTAGCTCGTCCGGCGTACTTTCCATACTGTATTCTCGTCCTCACACCGTTTTAGACAAACACAACCGTGTTGTTATCTTCCCTTAGGACAAGGAATATGCTTCTTTTTTGTCGTCGCATGTGTCATCAACTGTTATTGGCCAGTAATTGTTTCCTTTCTACCTCTTTTTTTGCAAACAGGGCTATCCATTTCACCTGTTGCTATGACGACCTTTTGGTGAACTGCACAAATCACTTTTTTCTTAAGAGTGTTTTGTGCGGTTGTACTAAAATGTCACACAGACAACGTCTCTACATTTCAGTGTGACTGCACAAAGGGAGATTGGTTTTGCTCTATCCTCCTCATCCAACTCCGAGCCTAATATTCTCCAACTAGTTAGTCTTAAGAGAGACTGCAAAGATGACCGACTTCTATTTGTGTGTTTATTATTTCATCAGCAGTCCTCTATTATCGTAATCACACTTAATATCTTTGGAACAGGGACGCTCAGCTCTATTTTAGTGGAACTGCACAAAATGATCGGAATGTTGCATGCTCCAGACAACTACTTTTTTCCCAACATGCCTTGTTGATTTAGACAGAGCTGGGGGGACGTTGCTGCCAATGAAAGCATGGATCAATTTTAATTTAACACCTTCTCACAACTCCATCTTCAGTTGTGATGTAATTATTAGCTCGGATCTGCTAATAATTGACATGCATTAGCAAGGAAGTTAGTTTTTTATTGTTTCCGAAAGAGCATCGATGGAAAGACATCCGAAACAAAAGCTGAAAGCTCACACCATTGTACAATTTCATGTCGCTGGAAAATTATTTGTACAGTATGTCAATTATGTAAACAAATGATGGAAGCTTGATAGCATTGCCAGAAGCCTCTTCATCATCTGGGTCCATGTGCCATGCACAAAATTATACTCCTTGGTTCATATTTGTCTTTTTACAAATTTCAAATGGGCATATTTTAGAGTAGATTCACTCATTTTGCTTCGTATGTGTACTCCCTCCGTTCCTAAATATTCTATTCGTCTTTCTAGAGATTTCAACAAGTGACTACATATGGAGCAAAATGAGTGAATCTACACTCTAAAGTATGTCTATGTACATCCGTATGTGCCAGTCCATTTGAAATCTCTAAAAAGATAAATATTTGAGTAGTCACTCGTTGAAATCTCTAGAAAGACAAATACTCCGGAGTATATTTAAGAACCGAGGGGGTAGTGCACAACCGCATGGGAGACTCAGCCCGGTCATTGCACCGCATTAATAGTGAGTAATGAGCAGTCAAATCATAAGCCCCACCTTTCCCACTGTAAGTTGCTCCAAAGAAGCAACCATCAATACACTCTTCTTTGAATCCGCTCATACTACTCCATCCGTCACTTTTTATACATCGCACTTCAGAAAAAAGAAAAAAAAATCTGTGGGACCAAGGCGACTAGCGATCGGCCTGAAAAATAGCATTGGTAGTTATAGCACAACGTCTATTACTAGAGGGAATAATGCGTACACACATGCATGCAGTGCTTCCACCCCGGGTACACACATGCATGCACTTACTCCACTCCGTAGTAGTACAATACATGGAGAGAAAATTGCGGACTTGATTGCGGTTACGACGCCCTAATTAATTGAGCATTAAACCAAACGCGTCTAAAGTCTCTTTGGTGGTGGAAATGCATTGAGATAAATGCATCATAATGAAGCGCGCCCTCTAAACTGTGACGAAGGGAGGAGTAGTATGAAGGTGCAAAACCAAGTACGTGTATGGCCAGTCGGTCAACGCATGTCCTCTTGGCATATCAGTGACATGTGGGACAGGAGTGTGAGCAAACCGATCTCAATTGACGGCAAAGAGCCAACCCGCCGTTCCTTGAGAGAGACGAGGGGGCTGTTTGGTTCTCAGCCTAAGGTTTCCACGTCTAACCTTAGTCATGCCACAACACCTTAGGCATATGTTTGGTTTATTGCCACACTTTTCTAGTTATACGGCCCACAAGTCATAGGCTCAAATTTTTGCCAAATCTTGCCACACTTGTGGTGGCCATTTTGTTAGCCACACTTTTTGTGGCAGCCACAGTTTGCCTAAGATTAGTTGTGGCAAAGTTAGTCATGAACCAAAGAAGCCCGAGGAGTGAGAACACACAGACGGGCTCGCATGGAGGCCAAGATACATTCGAGCATGGTTGGTTGATCGATATCATTCATTACATGTTGGGCTGCCGTTTTCTGCCCTTCTCCGGAATAAACGTGTACTTTATCAGAGATAAAAAATAAGAGTATAGATGCTCCACCATGCAGTTCTAGTAGTAGTACTACTCGTACTACTGCGCTTGGCTCTTCGCCTCTTCGTGAAGTCGAACAATGATGGTACTCCGCATGTTGGGTACTACAGTGTGTGCCTCTCACAATCTGACACCGAATGGACTGATGCATGTCCACCAAGGGTAGGTTGCATTAGTCAAAAGGCGTAAGCGAGCTTCACCTTGTCCTGCAAGCTTCTCCTCGTTCTGCGAGTTGACGGGACACACTAAAAAGTAGTGCTAGTCCATACTCCCTCCTTTTCGGTTAATATGGCTTCGAAACCACTACGCAGACGATACTTGTTCGGACGAAAGCTGGATGATGGTGAATCCATTGGCATGTCGTAGTTTTCTCATAGGCATGGACGGCTTGATTAGCACTATCGTGCAAGAATCGTGCACCATGAGTCATCTGCATAGCAGCGCTCATATGGCTTAATCTTTTTTGCGGGTAAATGAGAGAGCTTTATTCATATATAAGCATTCTTAGGACGATCAGCCAAGACACTGGTCACTAGGAAGCGAGGTACCCCGTAAAAAATAAGTAGGAAGCGTGTTTCATCAAGCCAGCTCTCGGCCACATTCAAAGTGTAGCAAGCATGGTTCGCACGAAGATGCGCCGCAAGGTTTGCTGACCTGTTTACATGCTGAATAACAAAAAAAGAGGAAATATTACCGAGCGCTACTATTTGTAATAGGACATGAGCCAGAATTAAGCGAGAATTGTGGCAAGTGTTCCATGCAATCAACTTCCATTATCACATGCGAGAACCCTCGAAGAGAACCAAATGTGTTGAAGATTGCTTTATCACATTTTAAAATTATAATAAGAGTGCAGACGCTCCTCCATCCGGTTCGTACTAGTATAGTACGTACCTTTATAGACTATAGTAGTAGTACTAGTGAACTTTGCGCTTGGCTGTTCGCCTATTCGGGAAGTCGAACAATAATAGCACTAGTAGTAGTATAGTGTATGCTTCTGGCAATCTGACACCGAATTAACTGTTGCACGTCCACCAACTGAGCAAGGGGGAGCTTGCTTTAGTCAAAAGTTTCTCCTTGTCCTACAAGCCACTGCGCGCAAGGTTCTCACGTCCTGCAACCTTCTCCTCGTTCGGCAAGTTGACGGGACACAACAAAGTAATGCTAGACCATACTGCCTCCTCTCCGGTTAATATGGCTTAATTTCAAACGAGATAAATACACTGTTTGTCACTGTATATTTGTAAAAATACGGTCAGTGGACTTCATAATACGCTCATTGCGCTCAATATATATATTTTCCGGTGTTTATATGGTCACTAGCTCACCCTGACTGAGTATGTGTGTGCATGCACGTGTAGGTTGAGCACTTGAGCGTGACCATGTGTGTTCCGTCATGTGCTCGGACATGCATGCATTAGGGCGTCGCGCGCGTTTTTGCGTCCATGTGTACGTGTGACTGTTGCATATACGTAGGGGGAGTACGTGTAGGGGCCACTAAGGAGCAGTGAAATCACATAGTAAGTTAGTCGGAATAAGCAACCATCATTTCACTCTTGAATGACATGTGCGCAATATAAAATGGTTGATATGGAGAGAAAAAGAAAACCACTATATATACACTAGCATGAGCCTAAGCTACAAGCCTGCTTGCTTAGGTTGCTCTCTTGACAAGCATAGAACGACGGGCCTGATCCCGCAGCTGGGGGAAGGGAACAATGTTCTGCGTAGACGTGGTCGACATCGGTGAGGGAGAAAACCCATAGTCGGTGCGTCCCAATCGGGGGTCACCGCGGTATGGGCCGATGCCGCGTCCCAACCGCCCTTCTAGCTACAGCCCGACGTCCCAGGTAGTCCATCTTCCTTTTGGAGCCGGCTTGCTCCACTGCTGTAGCTCCATCTCCATGTCGATCTTTCTCTACTTCTACCGGCTTCTACTTGTGATGAGTTTATGTCTCATGAACTAGTGCCAGTACTATTATTCTAATCAAACTTCTTCAATATCTTTGCCATCAGGGATGCTCAGGTCAATTTTAGTGGAACTGCACAAAAGCATCATATGATCCGAGGGTACCAGCCGTCTTTCCTTCGACATGTTCTACCTGTCCAGGAAATTAAATCATGTTTAGGGTTTAGGGTTTAAGTCATAGTGACCCCATCAATAGTTTTTCTTTCGTGCACGCTCTCACAACTTTTTTCTTTAGTTGTGAAGTAAATATTGGCTATGATCTGTGAATCATTGAGATGCATCAGCATGCGTGTAAGTTTTCCTTTGTATTTGATGAAATGTTGTAACGGGGCAACCTTGGAATAGGAATGAAAATGGAGTGGAAAGTTTCCGTTTTTCCGGAGAAAAAATGGAGACGGAGAGAAACCAATGTTTTGTTTCATTGGATCACGCCATTGAGAAAAACCAACGTTTAAATCACGTCTGTCGTGTTCGTGTCTCACCCTCCTCCACGGCTCGACCCCACACGGTCGCTCGGCATGCCACTCACCGCAAACCGAGTATACGATAACTTTCCCGCCTGCTTGTCGATGGATCACGCCATGGAGTACTAGCACTACTGGAAGAGATTGACGAGTTGGGGGAGGACAACTAGCTATAGCACGGACTGCCAAGAACTTTTTACATGCATGTTGTAGCCGGCTATTGCGACCTTTGAACGCAGAGCAGCCGCGTGCACCCGGAAGCGGCGCGGGTGATGCTCTCTCGGCCGGCGCGCCGCTTCAATGCCGGCGCCAGTGAGAGGTCACGTCCGCTCTGGCCGGGCATGAATGCGGCACTGACCGTTTTAGGCGGGAAGCACGCGCGGGAGATGAAGAGGGTTCAGGTTGGTCAGGACCGGCCGTGGCAGCGGTCCGGACATGCGCAAACAAGAGATGATGTACGTTAATATTGCTGCGTATATAATTAACAACGTAAATAATGTGCCAGTTGGACAAATATGATTGGAGATGGAGATGGAAATGGAATTTTACGTAAACACAGATATGCATGTCTATGTCTATGTGTGTGTGCGCGACGACGCTCGCGACCTGGAAGCGGGGGCGTGTTTTTGATCAAGTTTTCTTTCTTGGTACGTTAGAAAATCAGTTTGTCTAATTCACATCTAGATGTTATTTAAGGATATTACATCTAAGCTCCCACAAGTACATAATGTAGCAACAAGAAACAAAAAAAACTAGGAAAAAAATAGACCACAAACAGAGTGGACATCAACTTAGGGTTTGCACTCTCCACACGCTCGCCGCACTACATATATGTTACATGCTGGAGGCTCAGCGTTCATTTGCTAGGGTTTGCTATATTCATAGTCTCTCACCCTCTCTTCACCAGATCTAAATAAGACTGCATTGGCCTCTTGTCTCTCTCTCCCCCCTCACAGCTGGTGAAGGAGGCGTCCGTATCCCGTCGCACCGGGAAGGGAAGGAGGTGCGGTGTTCACTCTATCGCCTTCGGCGAGGGAGGCAATCCATTGCCGGCTGCACTGTTCTCTTTCACCCAGCACCTGTGTGGGAGGGCCACCGACCCCTTCTTCCTCGCTGCCGTACGTAGTGTGGACAGATCCGGCCTCCCGCCGCACACCTTGCCACATCCCGACGACCCTAAGGTATAAGTTTCTTTGAAACCGTCGTTGCTCTAGCTGCATGTGGATATTTTTCGATCTGTAGTCGAATCTAGGTCTTGGTTCAAAGAGGAAAGAATGGTGCGGTGGGCTGGAGCAAGAATCTAGGACGTGGTTCAATGAGGAAAGGAGGGGCGGAAAGTAGTATAGACTGGCTATCCATCCGCTTTGTAGGTCGAAAAGGGAAAAATGGGGTAACCCAGTACACACATCTGTAAGGAACTGATCTCTTTGTTGAAAAGGGAAAGAAACTGGGGGGTCGGGTAGTTTGTGCAGGACTAGATTTGCTGCCCTCACATAGGAAGAAGGTTCAAAGAGAACAAATATGGGACCAGCATATATATGCCGCTTGGCTACATACTCTGCTTCACCCATTTATACGTGTGGATGCACATGGTGCTGGCATGTTCCATACAGCTATTTTGCTGTTGTTAATCTAAGAATGCCGCTGGAAAATTGAAGCAATGCCACTATTAAAAGTAAATTACATTTTTAACGAATGTTGTTTCAAGAAAATGTCTCTGTTAATATGAATCAATGCAACCGTTTTAGAAATGCTACTATCCTACTTTGTTTTCCATCCAAGATAAGTTAGATGCTTCTTTCTGTCATCGTTTGTTTCATCCTCCTTTATCGGCAAGTAATTGTTTCCTTTTTTGCCTCTGTTAAAACAGGGGTATCAATTCAACTTGTTGCTATTGCAACATTTTGCTTCGCTACTCGAAACACTTATGTTTTAAGAGTGTTTTGTGCAGTTCAACTTGAATGTCACACCGGTGACTTTGCTTATCAATTCAACTTGTTGCTATTGCGACATTTTGCTTCGCTACGCGAAACACTTTGCTTGATTTCAGTGCAACTGCACAAAACGAGATTGGATTTCCTATTCGTGTTGGCAGATTCGTATTTTATCTTGTCCGTGTCATGAAAGGTCAATACAGGCCTTCATCCACATGATTGTGTAGTGTGCTTTGAGATGTTGTTCTACTTGTATTGGTACTGTTTTAAATAAATGTTGAATTGAAGCTATTTATTGCTGTCTTTTCCCATTAAGTAGTGAACAAAAATGGGACCAACCCATACATGACGCTTGTTGCTTTGTTACAACAAACTCTGCATCACCCCCTTTATAAGTAGATGGAAGCACATACTATTGTTGCGCCCACTCTCCCCTGGAACTGTTTATGCTTTTCGTTAATCTAATGCCGCTAGTAAAATTAAGCAATGCCACTCTCAGAATTAATCAACTACTGAATCTTAGTTCAAAACTGCAACACTTGTTAGGAATGGTACTATCCTGCTTTGTAGTTCTTTCTACATGTTTAACCAAGGTATTGTTAAGATAATGTCTCTGTTAAAATGAATCAGTTGCATTGTTTTAGGAATGGTACTTTTCTGCTTTGTCGTTCTTTATACATGTTGAAACAAGGCATTGTTAAGATAATGTCTCAGTCAATATGAATGAATCACACTGATGGAGAATTGCTACTCTCATGCTTTGTTTCCCATTAAGATAAAGTAGATCAGTAGATGCTTTTTCTTCTGGGAGTACAAGTCATCAACCGTTATTTATCAGTAATTGTTTCCCTTTATACCTATTGTTGCTTAGAGGGATATCAAAATTAAAGCTCAGTTTTATTCCGACTTCGATTTTAGTTGAACTGCACAAAAGGAGCCAATGTGTCCTAGGCAAACTGCTGCATTACTGGGTCCAGTTGGTCGTTCCACTTTGCAGAAAGAAGCAGTCACTGTTTGCGCTACGTTACAGAAGGAATGACCGAGAAGCTTTAGAGAGTATTATTAGACACCGGTGACATGACTAGTCTGCAGAGACCATTGGCAATTTAACAACATGTGGAGTGCCCTGAGCAAAAAGTGCCCAAACAAGTACAAGAAGCTATGACAGGACGATCATAGGCATTACATATTTTGAATGGGAAAAGCTTGTCAAAGTTTAATCATTGATGTTAGCAAGAAGACGTTAGTTTAATATATTGGAATTGGAAAACCTTGTCAAAATTTTCTCATTGATGTTAGCCAGAAGACATGCATTTGATATTTTTGAGTGGGACGCCCTTGCTGTGAGCAGCGTCGAGTGTTTTTTCCTATTCCCGTGTTCAGTTTAGAAGTAAATAGTTACTCTACTGAGATATTCCTGTGTTAAGAGTTTGTTCTGAATATTGTCTATGTAATGCCAGGCCTTGTGTTTGATTGCAAAGTTGAGCTTGGAATGTTGTGGCATGCAGCATCACGAGCTGTTCACTGTGCCTCCTGAGAATAATGCTTCGTATTGTTTTGCATGTCGATCTAATGCCAGTGATTTGCTTGTTAAGAATATCATCCTCTTCTGTTGTTTTCGTGCTTAAGAAGTTCATCGTCTGATGTTTCATTCATAGCCTATACGACAAGTCGAGTAGGTTAGATGTGAAACCATATGATCTTCCGACCAACTCATGATATTAGGCCGTGATTGGATCGTCGTTTTCAACCAAAACCGCTTGTAAAACTGACGCTTGTAAATTAAAGCATATGGTCTCGGGCGAAGGCGCTTGGTTGGTCGATTTCGACTAGTAATATATCAGAAGTACTTCACACACGATAAAAACGCTGAACGACACTCGGACGATTGCTAATCCAGCCGTTAGCTATTGTTTCAGCCTTGCCCATGGATGGCATGATACGCACGTCGTACATGTATCGTCTGGTAATGTCGTCCATATAGCAGTGCTCGTAAAATATACACTGGTCTCTCAAATTACACGCGTAACCCGCCGGTTTTACTTACAGACCTCGGGCCCTTGGTTTCATTACGCCTGTATTTTACGCGTTGTTTCCGATGACGAGTAAATTACACTTGTATGTTAATACAGGTTTGAAATAAACTAGAGCTCCCAAGCGCGGCCTTACCGTTGCATGCCGTCTCAGTTTCTCGAAGGTGCTCATAGATGTCCGATGATCTTGGCTTCCTGAATGAGCAACGGGCGCTGTATCAGACTGTCCGTAGGGCCCGTGGGGCCCTCTCCATTGTCCTTCGAGTTGTTGCGCTCGCCGTGGCGCCGAGCATTGTTAACATCGTCAACGAACATGAGGATTCAGGAGATGACTTTATTTTGACTGGATGACACTAGGGACCCACTAGGGCCATAGCCGTACGTACGCAAGTGCCTCCTTATTATGTACAACTATATTTTTTTTGCTTTCTCCTGGTTTCCTGACATCACGGTCCCACACCATTGTCAACCTATGTAGTCAATATAAACGAGAGAATTGCACAAGGTGCGGCCGACAGCTGGGACCAAGCATCTCAAGCAGTATTTGTGTTTTTGAGGCGTGAGCACTGCAAAGTTTTTCTTGGCGATGATTTCGTTGTTGTTCAGAGGAGAGCAGGGTATTAACTGGGCGGGCTGTGGCCCGTCTAGCCCAGGCCAGATATCCAGCCCAGATATTATTTTTTTCAAGATGAAAATGGCTAGCCCAGCTATACGTCTTTTTGAGGAATACCCAGGCAAGTTCAACTTGTTATTCTCCGCCCCGCTGGGCTGCAAATCTTTCCTAGGAGGGATGCATTAGGCTTAACAGGAAAATGGGCTTTAAAAAAAATAAACGAGATGTAATTATAAAAACTGGGCAGTAACTATAAAAAATGCACCAAACACGAAATTAGTTTATAAAATATTATTTATGGATTTTGAAAATCTTAAATTTTCATTGTTGCGCGCGCAATGTTTCGTTGGATTTTTACTTAATACAAATTTATATTTAATCTCACTAGAAATTTCGGGATAAAAATATTTCAGATCCCATCAAAATGTGGGAAATTTTATTGAATTCTGTCTTCAATGGTTGGTTGAAATTATTAATCATTGTCCTAGCTAGAAAATGGTCTGTACTTTTAACAAACTGTAAATGGGCTTTTGTAAATTCCATTACAATTCAAAAATGGGATGTACATTCTTACAAAACGCAAATGGGCTATAAGTTCTCTGCCACACACTTGTGGGCCTACTAAGTGACGCGTCCCCTAAAAAGAATAAGTTGACGCGTATGCAAGGCTTCGTCAACTTATTATAGTCAACACACGGTTCTAGCAGCAGTAGCCATTGGATGTCTATCCAACGGATGTCGTGCTTCTTCTTCAATCTCGGATATTCTTAGCTTCGGCCATCCAAAAAATGATTCCTCCCCCTGACATCTGGGCGCACCATTTCGGAGGCTGACCTGTGGGCCTACTAAGTTGGAGCGTACCAAGGGCTTTGTCAACTTAGTCAATATAAACGATTCTAGCTTCAGTGACCATACGATGTCCATCCAATGGCCGTAGTGCTTCTAAAACATCTGGTCTTCTTGGTCCAGCCGCCCAAAGCAGCGCCGGTCGTGCCGCCTGCTCTTGCCTCCCGTGGCCGGCTGTGCTGCCGCGGAGGCCTCACCGCCCCCATACTACTCCCACCGCTGGCCAGGCCATCCCTCCACTCACCCACACCCCCTGTTATTCTGCGGCGACGGCAGCCTCACACCACAGCCGAACCAGTGAATGCTCGTAGTCCTCTCCGCGTGGGCATCCACTGCCGCGTCTTGCCCGGCTCCGTGTCGTCCCCTTCCTAGGCCTCGTCGTCGTCCACCGCCGTGGTGCTATCGGCGCGGCGTGGTCAATGTGGTCAACAACCGACTTCCATCGGAAGAGTACTGTACGTGGAGAGGCTGACAGCTGGGTCCATGGCAGCCGCAAGGAAGTGCCTCCTTATTACGCGGAAAATAATTATTCCCCCACCTGACAGCGGGGACCCACCAGACGGGCCACCAGTATTTTGCGAAAAAATTGTTTCCCCCTGACTGCTGGGACCCACCGGACGGGCCACCATATTTCATGAAAAAAACGTTCCCCCCGCTGTCAGCTCGGACCCACCGGAAGTGCCTCCTTATTACGCACAAAAAAATGAATACTCCCCCGGCTAGCTGGGACCCACCTTGGTGGGAGGCTGACTTGTGGGCCTACTAAGTTGACGGGGACGAAGGGCTTTGTCAACTTAGTTAATATGAACGATTCTAGCTCGAGTGACCATACGGTGTCCATCCAATGGCCGTAGTGCTTCTTCAACCTCTGGTCTTCTTGCTCCAGCCGCCCAAAGCAGCGCCAGTCGTGCCGCATGCTCCTGCCCCCCGTGGCCGGCTGTGCTGCCGCAGAGGCCTCACCGTCCCCTACTATTCCCACCGCTGGCCAGGCCCTGCGGCGACGATAGCCTCACACCGTAGCCGAACCAGTGAACCCTCGTACTCCTCTCCGCGCGGGCTTCCACTACCGCGTCTTCCCCGGCTCCGCGTCTTCCCCTTCCTAGGCCTCGCCGCCGTCCACCGCCGTGGTGCTCTCCGCGCGGCGTGGTCAACGTGGTCAAGGAACGACTTCCATCGGAAGAGTACTGTACATGGAGAGGCTGACAGCTGGGTCCACGGCCACAGCCTAGTTTTTTTGTGATTTGCCAAGTAAGTCGCTTTGTCAGGCCTGTTGGGCTGCAAATCTTTCAAGACGAGGAGAGTTTTCATTCGGCTGGCCTAGAAAATGGCCCATCAGTAATGAGAAATGGGCTGTACATTTTTAAAACGCATCAAACCGGCAATTAGTTTCAAATATCTTTTTTTTTCATTTCAAGATTTTAAATTACATTAATTTTTATGCATGGAGAATTTGTTTGATTTTATATTGATACACATTTATTTTTAGAATCAGTTTGAATGTGAGTCGAAATTTTGGGATTAAAAACAGTTCGGACCGCACCGAAATATGCAAAATTTCATATACTTTTTTAACCGTGGCCACAATATGGGCTGTAATGCTAACAAAAAGAATATGGGCTCCAAAAAAAACCTTAAGAATTAGCAAATGGGCTGTAAATTATTAGAAATAATGGCAGATGGGATGTATGCTATTTTCCACAGATTTGAGGCTTTCCTTAAAAAAGGTTGACGCACAAGCACTGACTGTTGGACGTCCATCCAACGGCCGTCGTGCTTCTTCAATCTCTGCTCTTCCTGCTCCAGCCGCTCAAACAAGCGCCGGCGGGACTGCCTGCTCCCTCCTCCCCGCGGCCGGCTGTGCTGCTGCGCAGGCCTCACCGCCCCACCGTACTCCCATCATTGGCCTAGCCATCCCTCTACTCACCAACACCTGCTGTTATTCTCCGGCGACGGCAGACGAACTAGTAAACCCTTGTACAGTCGTACTCCCCTCCGCGTGGGAAACAACTGCCGAGTCTTCCCTGCCTCCGTATCGTCCCCTTCCTAGGCCTCGCCGTCGTCCACCACCGTGGTGCTCTCGGCGCGGCGTGGTCAATGTGGTCAACGACCGACTTCCATCGGAAGAGTACTGTGCATGGAGACGCTGACAGCTGGGTCCACGGCCGCAGCAAGGAAGTGCCTCCTTATTATGCGCAAAATAATTATTCCTCCACCTGACAGTGGGGACCCACTAGACGGGCCACCATAATTCGTAAAAAAACATTTCCCCCCTGACTGCTGGGACCCACCAGCTACACCTTCGCACGCAAGGAAGTGCGTCCGGGCAAAAAAAAAAGCAAAATGATTCGCCCCCGTGACTACTGGGACCCACCAGCTACATCTTCGCATGCAAGGAAGTGCCTGACAGTTGGGACCCACCTGGTCGAAGCGTACGTAGGGTTGTCATTCTAGTCGCGAACATGTACGTACATATATACTGGTGGATGTAGAGGCACGCACGTGTCGTAGTAGAGGCGCGCACGTAGCATGTACATGTACGTACAGCGGCCAGGGTGCAAGAAAGAAAATATGGCCACGTATGTGTACATACGGGTGGGGTCTCGAACGCCTACTCGCGCATACGTACGGCGAGGGCTCGTTGACATGGCTGGGTCAGAACGGAGAAACAACATCGTCGCCGTGTTCATGGGGAGGCAATGGAATGTGTTGTGTTCATGGGGAGGCAACGGAATGCGTCGTGTTCATCGGGAGGCAGCGGAACGCGTGGGAGCCAACCGGCTGGGTCGGAACGGAATGCTTGGTCGTGTTCATCGGGAGGGCTTGGACGGAACAGGCGATGGGAACGAGGCCTGGCGTACGATAGAACGGAGGAAATGGCCTTGTGTTCGACCGGCCATGTTCAAAACGGGATCCTGTTCATCGGGAGGGGTGTGGCGTACCGCAAAACGGAGGAGACGGGCCTCCTACGGTCGAAATGGGGGTCCTGTTGATCGGGAGGGGTGTGGCGTACCGCAAAACAGACCAAACGGACTTGTGTTGGAGCGCGACGGTCGAAACGGAGGTCCTGTTCATCAGGAGGGGTGTGGCGTACCGCAAAACGGGACTCCACGGGATACTGTTCATCTCCACCGTCGACCTCCTCCAGCCTCTACGGGCTACCGTCAACCTCCTCCAGCCTCCACGGGATCCTGTTCATCCAGCCTCCACCGCGCGCTACTCCACCGGCTACTGTTCAACCACCCCTCCACCGTCTACTGTTCATTCAGCCCTCCACACCACAGGGTCCTGTTCAACCACCCCTCCACGGGCACCCCTCCACTGTCTACTGTTCATCCAGCCCTCCACACCACGGGGTCCTGTTCATCCAGAGGCAACGCCACCGCTCACTGTTCATCCAACTCCCCTCGCAACGCTCACTATTCATCCCAGAGGCAGCATCGATCGGCTTCAGTTAGCAGCAGTAGCGAAGGAATCGCTCGATCGGGTTCAGCTAACAGCCATCGATCGATCGCTCGGGTTCAGTAACGCGTAGCCTGCAGTGCAATCGCTTGGGTTCAGTTAGAGTCCAACGCCTCGCTCGGGTTAAGTTAAAGCCAACGCCCCGCACACACGCGTGTACGTGTATGAGAGAAACGCGCATCGCTCGGCCCCCGACCTCCCACCGTAACCGGGAACTCCCTGAAATTTTCCTCCCCCTCGCTTCTACCATGGTTTTTTCCGTCATGGACTGCCCAAAGAATGTCTCGCAGCTGCGTCTCCGGCCCGCCCAGGACAAAAAGCCCATTTTCTATCATAGAAGTAGGAGCCCACCACATCTATGATGATACCGGGTTTTGTCACAATTATCGTCATAGAAGTGTCATATGTATGACAGAAAAAAAATTCGTTCGGCCCAAAATGTCACGGATGTGTCTTTTTTTTGTAGTGATAGTTCACATCACCATGTGATTAACACCCATAGTTCACATCGCCATGTGACCAACACTCAAAGGGTTTACTAGAGTCAGTAATCTTAGTTCACATCGCCATGTGATTAACACCCAAAGAGTACTAAGGTGTGATCATGTTTTTCTTGTGAGAGAAGTTTAGTCAACGGGTCTGCCATATTCAGATTCGTATGTATTTTGGAAATTTCTGTGTCAACAATGCTCTGCACGGATCTACTCTAGCTAATTACTCCCACTTTCAATATGTATCCAGATTAAGACTTAGAGTCATCTAGATCAATGTCAAAACTTGCATCGACGTAACCCTTTACAACGATCCTTTTGTCACCTCCATAATCGAGAAACACATCCTTATTCCATTAAGGATAATTTGACCACTGTCCAGTGATCTACTCCTAGATCACTATTGTACTCCCTTGCCAAACTCAGTGTAGGGTATACAATAGATCTGATACACAACATGGAATACTTTATAGAACCTATGGCTGAGGCATAGGGAATGACTTTCATTCTCTTTCTATCTTCTGCCGTGGTCGGGCTTTGAGTCTTACTCAATTTCACACCTTGTAACACAGGCAAGAACTCTTTCTTTGACTGTTCCATTTTGAACTACTTCAAAATCTTGTCAAGGTATGTACTCATTGAAAAAAAAACTTATCAAGTGTCTTGATCTATCTCTATAGATCTTGATGCTCAATATGTAAGCAGCTTCACCGAGGTCTTTCTTTGAAAAACTCCTTTATGCTTTCCAGAAAATTCTACATTATTTTCGATCAACAATATGTCATTTACATATACTTATCAGAAATGCTGTAGTGCTCCCACTCACTTTCTTGTAAATACAGGCTTCACCGCAAGTCTGTATAAAACTATATGCTTTGATCAACTCATCAAAGCGTATATTCCAACTCTGAGATGCTTACACTAGTCCATAGATGGATCGCTGGAGCTTGCACATTTTGTTAGCACCTTTAGGATCGACGAAACCTTCTGGTTGCATCATATACAACTCTTCTTTAAGAAATCCATTAAGGAATATAGTTTTGACATCCATTTGCCAGATTTCATAAAATGTGGCAATTTGCTAACATGATTCAGATAGACTTAAGCATCGCTACGAGTGAGAAAATCTCATCGTAGTCAACACCTTGAACTTTGTCAAAAACCTTTTTTGACAAGTCTAGCTTTGTAGATAGTAACACTACTATCAGCGTCCGTATTCCTCTTGAAGATCCATTTATTTTATATGGCTTGCAGATCATCGGGCAAGTCAACCAAAGTCCATGATACATTGATACGTCTCCAACGTATCTATAATTTTTGATTGTTCCATGCTATATTATCTACTGTTTTGGGAAATACTGGGCTTTATTTTCCACTTTTATATTACTTTTGGGACTAACCTATTAACCGGAGGCCTAGCCCAGATTTGTTGTTTTTTTGCCTATTTCAGTGTTTCGAAGAAAAGGAATATCAAACGAAGTCGAAACGGAATGAAATCAACTGGAGAAGTTATTTTTGGAAGGAAAGCAACCCAGGGAACTTGGAGTGCACGTCAAGGGAGACACGGGCTGCCCACAAGGGTGGGGGGCGCGCCCACCCCCTAGGGCGCGCCCCCTGCCTCGTGGGGCCCCCATGGCTCCTCCGACGTACTTCCTGCACCCGAATATATTGTCGTACCCTAAAACTTCCAAAACGGAGATTAGATCGGGAGTTCCGCCGCCGCAAGCCTCTGTAGCCACCAAAAGTCAATCGGGACCCTGTTCCGGCACCCTGCCGGAGGGGGGAACCCTCACCGGTGGCCATCTTCATCATCCCGGCGCTCTCCATGACGAGGAGGGAGTAGTTCTCCCTCGGGGCTGAGGGTATGTACCAGTAGCTATGTGTTTGATCTCTCTCTTTCTATCGTGTTCTTGAGATGATACGATCTTGATGTATCGCGAGCTTTGCTATATAGTTGGATCCTATGTTTCTCCTCCCCCTCTTCTCTCTTGTAATGAATTGAGTTTCCCCTTTGAAGTAATCTTATCGGATTGGGTCTTTAAAGATTTGAGAACACTTGATGTATGTCTTGTCGTGGATATCTGTGGTGACAATGGGATATCACGTGATTCACTTGATGTATGTTTTGGTGATCAACTTGCGGGTTCCGCCCATGAACCTATGCATAGGGGTTGGCACACGTTTTCGCCGTGATTCTCCGGTAGAACTTTGGGGCACTCTTTGAGGTTCTTTGTGTTGGTTGAATAGATGAATCTGAGATTGTGTGATGCATATCGTATAATCATACCCACGGATACTTGAGGTGACATTGGAGTATCTAGGTGACATTAGGGTTTTGGTTGATTTGTGTCTTAAGGTGTTATTCTAGTACGAACTCTAGGGCTGTTTGTGACACTTATAGGAATAGCCCAATGGATTGATTGGAAAGAATAACTTTGAGGTGGTTTCATACCCTACCATAATCTCTTCGTTCGTTCTCCGTTATTAGTGAGTTTGGAGTGACTCTTTGTTGCATGTTGAGGGATAGTTATGTGATCCAATTATGTTAGTATTGTTGAGGGAACTTACACTAGTGAAAGTATGAACCCTAGGCCTTGTTTCTAGCATTGCAATACCGTTTACGCTCACTTTTATCATTAGTTACCTTGCTGTTTTTATAATTTCAGATTACAAATACCTTTATCTACCATCCATATTGCACTTGTATCACCATCTCTTCGCCGAACTAGTGCACCTATACAATTTACCATTGTATTGGGTGTGTTGGGGACACAAGAGACTCTTTGTTATTTGGTTGCAGGGTTGCTTGAGAGAGACCATCTTCATACTACGCCTCCTACGGATTGATAAATCTTAGGTCATCCACTTGTGGGAAATTTGCCACTGTCCTACAAACCTCTGCACTTGGAGGCCCAACAACGTTTACAAGAAGAAGGTTGTGTAGTAGACATCAAGCTCTTTTCTGGCGCCGTTGCCGGGGAGGTTAGCGCTTGAAGGTATATCTTTAGATCTTGCAATCGAATCTTTTTGTTTCTTGTTTTAGCACTAGTTTAGTTTATAAAAGAAAACTACAAAATATGGAATTGAGTTTGCCTCATACGCTTCATATTTTTAATATCTTTAGTGAGTATGATGGAAAGGAAAATTGTGCCAAAGTGTTAGAAGAAGAATGCATTAAAATGTTTGGCACTAAATATTTGAATGATGAGCATGATTGCAATGTTGTTAGTATAAATTCCTTGAATATCCATGATTCTAATGATATGCAAAGCCACAAGCTTGGGGAAGCTATGTTTGATGAAGATGATATTTTTTCCCCCAAGTTTTGATGAGCAAATTTATTATGATGAAAGCATGCCTCCTATTTATGATGATTATATTGATGAAAGTGGATTTGGAGAGGTCATGACTTTATTTTGTGATGAATCCACTATTTCGGAAGAGGTTCCAATTGATTATGAGAACAAAGTTGCTATCTATGATGATTATTGTGATAACTTGTATGCTATAAAGAATAATGATATCCATGAAACTTGTCATCATGATTTTAGTTTTCAATTGGATTATGCCTCACATGATAGTTATTTTGGTGAGTTTGCTCCCACTATTATTCATGAGAAGAATCTTGCTTATGTGGAGAGTAATAAAAATTATATGCTTGTAGATCATGAAAATAATGCTTTAGGTGCTGGTTATATTGTTGAATTCATTCATGATGCTACTGAAAATTATTATGAGGGAGGAACATATGCTTGTAGGAATTCCAATAATATCAGGTTTCCTCTCTATGTGCTTAAAGTTTTGAAGCTATGCTTGTTTTACCTTCCTATGCAAGTTGATTATTGTTCCCACAAGTTGTTTGCTCACAAAATCACAATTCATAGGAAGTGGGTTAGACTTAAATATGTTAGTCATATTCTTCATGATGCTCTCTTTATGTTCCAATTCTAATCCTTTATGTGAGCATCGTTGAAATCATCATGCCTAGCTAGGGGCGTTAAACGATAGCGCTTGTTGGGAGGCAACCCAATTTTATTTTTGTTCCTTGCTTTTTGTTCCTGTTTAGTAATAAATAATTCATCTAGCCTCTTTTTATATGTGGTTTTATGCTTTTAATTAGTGTTTGTGCCAAGTAGAACCTTTGGGAAGACTTGGGAGAAGTCTTGTTGATCATGCTGTAAAAACAGAAACTTTAGTGCTCATGAGAATTGCTGCCATTTTTATTTGGAGAGTGCTATTTAGTTAATTCGCTTTGCATATGATTAATAGATAAATTCCTCAGGTCCAGAAATTTATTTGAGAATTTTATGAGTTCCAGAAGTATACGTTTGATCGAGATTACTACAGACTGTTCTGTTTTTGACAGATTCTGTTTTTCGTGTGTTGTTTGCTTATTTTGATGAATCTATGGCTAGTTAAATAGTTTATAATCCATAGAGAAGTTGGAATACAGTAGGTTTAACACAAATATAAATAAAGAATTAGTTCATTACAGTACCTTGAAGTGGTCTTTTGTTTTCTTTCTCTAACGGAGCTTACGAGTTTTCTGTTAAGTTTTGTGTTGTGAAGTTTTCAAGTTTTGGGTAAGGATTCGATGGAATATGGAATAAGGAGTGGTAAGAGCCTAAGCTTGGGGATTCCCAAGGCACCCCAAGGTAATATTCAAGGATAGCCAAGAGCCTAAGCTTGGGGATGCCCCGGAAGGCATCCCCTCTTTCGTCTTCGTTCATCGGTAACTTTACTTGGAGCTATATTTTTATTCACCACATGATATGTGTTTTGCTTGGAGCGTCAATTTATTTTGTTAGGATTTGCTTGCTGTTATTTAGAACAATTTTTTTCATCTTTTATTTCAATAAAAGTGGCATTGATAGCCTTTACTATGCCTATTTTAGAAGTCTACATGTTGCTGTTTTAAAACAGAAAGTTTACCGCTGTTGCAATAATTCCCTAGAAAATTCAGAATGTGATAAAATCTTGAAACCTTTTGCATATTAAGCTCTGATAAATTTACTACAGTGGGAATTTTATTTAATAATTTTTGGAGCTAGGGAAGTATGGATGTTTCTGCATTCTTTACAGACTATCCTGTTTAGGCAGATTGCTGTTATGTTTGCATTGTTTGCATATGTTTGCTTCTTTAATGATTCTATTTGAGAATAGGACTATTAAATATGCAGAGGAATTTAGTACGCAATGTTGAATAATAATTTCAGTGATTTTCTACAGTAGAGTATGATAAGGTTTTTGCAATGGTCTATACTAACTTATCTCAAGAGTCTTTGTTGAGTTTTGTGTGGATGAAGCTTTTGAGATTTAGGGAGACCTTGATATGCGAGGAATTAAGGAGACACAAAAACTCAAGCTTGGGAATCCCAAGGCACCCCAAGATAATATTTCAAGAAGTCTCAAGCGTCTAAGCTTGGGGATGCCCCGGTTGGCATCCCACCTTTCTTCTTCAACAATTATCGGTTAGTTTCGGCTGATCCTAAGTTTTTGCTTCTTCACATGATGTTTGCTATTCTTAGAATGTCATTTTCTTTTGCTTTGCTTGCTGTTTGAATAGAATACCAAGATCTGAAATTATTAAATGTTAGAGAGTCTTCACATAGTTGCATAATTATTCGACTACTCATTGATCTTCACTTATATCTTTCGGAGTAGTTTGTCATTTGCTCTAGTGCTTCACTTATATCTTTTAGAGCATGGTGGTAGTTTTATTTTGAAGAAATAGATGAACTCTCATGCTTTACTTAGATTATTTTGAGAGTCTTAATAGCATGGTAATTTGCTTAAAATCCTAATATGCTAGGTATTCAAGAATAATAAAACTTTCTTATGAGTGTGTTGAATACTAAGAGAAGTTTGATGCTTGATGATTGTTTTGAGATATGGAGGTAATAATATCAAAGTCGTGCTAGTTGAGTAGTTGTGAAATTGAGAAATGCTTGTGTTGAAGTTTGCAAGTCCCATAGCATGCACGTATGGTAAACGTTATGTAACAAATTTGAAACATGAGGTGTTATTTGATTGTCCTCCTTATGAGTGGCGGTCGGGGACGAGCGATGGTCTTTTCCTAGCAATCTATCCCCTGGAGCATGCGCGTAGTGCCAAGGTTTTTGATGACTTGTAGATTTTTGCAATAAGTATGTGAGTTCTTTATGACTAATGTTGAGTCCATGGATTATACGCACTCTCACCCTTCCATCCTTGCTAGCCTCTTCGGTACCGTGCATTGCCCTTTCTCACATTGAGAGTTGGTGCAAACTTCGCCGGTGCATCCAAACCCCGTGATATGATATGCTCTATCACACATAAACCTCCTTATATCTTCCTCAAAACAGCCACCATACCTACCTATTATGGCATTTCCATAGCCATTCCGAGATATATTGCCATGCAACTTTCCATCATTCCGTTCATCATGACACATTCATCATTGTCATATTGCTTTGCATGATCATGTAGTTGACATCGTATTTGTGGCAAAGTCACCGTTCATAATTTTTCATACATGTCACTCTTGATTCATTGCATATCCCGGTACACCGCCGGAGGCATTCATATAGAGTCATCTTTGTTCTAGTATCGAGTTGTATCATTAGTTGTAAATAAATAGAAGTGTGATGATCATCATTCAATAGAGCATTGTCCCAAAGAAAAAAAAGAGAAAGGCCATAAAAAAGGCCAAATAAAAAAATAAAGGCCAAAAAAAAAGAAAGGCCAAATAAAAAAATAAAAAAAATAAAAGGGACAATGCTACTATCCTTTTTCCACACTTGTGCTTCAAAGTAGCACCATGATCTTTATGATAGAGAGTCTCTTGTTCTGTCACTTTCATATACTAGTGGGAATTTTTCATTATAGAACTTGGCTTGTATATTCCAACAATGGGCCTCCTCAAGTGCCCTAGGTCTTCGTGAGCAAGCAAGTTGGATGCACACCCACAAGTTTCTTTTGTTGAGCTTTCATACATTTATAGCTCTAGTGCATCCGTTGCATGGCAATCCCTACTCCTTGCATTAACATCAATCGGTGGGCATCTCCATAGCCCATTGATTAGCCTCGTTGATGTTAGACTTTCTCTTTTTTGTCTTCTCCACATAACCACCTCATTATTCTATTCCACCCATAGTGCTATATCCATGGCTCACGCTCATGTATTGCATGAAGGTTTATAAGTTTGAGATTACTAAAGTATGAAACAATTGCTTGGCTTATCATCGGGGTTGTGCATGATGAGAGCATTCTTGTGTGACGAAAATGGAGCATGACTAAACTATATGATTTTGTAGGGATGAACTTTCTTTGGCCATTTATTTTGAGAAGACATAATTGCTTAGTTAGTATGCTTGAAGTATTATTATTTTTATGTCAATATGAACTTTTGTCTTGAATCTTTCGGATCTGAATATTCATATCACAAGTAAGAAGAATTACAATGAAATTATGCCAACTAGCATTCCACATCAAAAATTATCTTTTTTATCATTTACCTACTCGAGGACGAGCAGGAATTAAGCTTGGGGATGCTTGATACGTCTCCAACGTATCTATAATTTTTGATTGCTCCATGCTATATTATCCATTGTTTTGGGCAATATTGGGCTTTATTTTCCACTTTTATATTACTTTTGGGACTAACCTATTAACCGGAGGCCCAACCCAGATTTGCTGTTTTTTGCCTATTTCAGTGTTTCAAAGAAAAGGAATATCAAACGAAGTCGAAACGGAACGGAATCAACTGGAGAAGTTATTTTTGGAAGGAAAGCAACCCAGGGAACTTGGAGTGCACGTCAGGGGAGACACGGGCTGCCCACGAGGGTGGCGGGTGCGCCCACCCCCCTAGGGCGCGCCCCCTTCCTCGTGGGGCCCCCGTGGCTCCTCCGACGTACTTCCTGCACCCATATATATCGTCGTACCCTAAAACTTCCAAAACGGAGATTAGATCGGGAGTTCCACCGCCGCAAGCCTCTGTAGCCACCAAAAGTCAATCGGGACCCTGTTCCGGCACCCTGCCGGAGGGGGGAACCCTCACCGGTGGCCATCTTCATCATCCAGGCGCTC
Organism: Triticum urartu; assembly: GCF_056163025.1. Taxonomy (NCBI): domain Eukaryota; kingdom Viridiplantae; phylum Streptophyta; class Magnoliopsida; order Poales; family Poaceae; genus Triticum; species Triticum urartu. Next base: position 359,141,125 of record NC_141875.1, read on the forward strand.
TCCATGACGAGGAGGGAGTAGTTCTCCCTCGGGGCTGAGGGTATGTACCAGTAGCTATGTGTTTAATCTCTCTCTTTCTATCGTGTTCTTGAGATGATACGATCTTGATGTATCGCGAGCTTTGCTATATAGTTGGATCCTATGTTTCTCCTCCCCCTCTTCTCTCTTGTAATGAATTGAGTTTCCCCTTTGAAGTAATCTTATCGGATTGAGTCTTTAAAGATTTGAGAACACTTGATGTATGTCTTGCCGTGGATATCTGTGGTGACAATGGGATATCACGTGATTCACTTGATGTATGTTTTGGTGATCAACTTGCGGGTTCCGCCCATGAACCTATGCATAGGGTTTGGCACACGTTTTCGTCGTGATTCTCCGGTAGAACTTTGGGGCACTCCTTGAGGTTCTTTGTGTTGGTTGAATAGATGAATTTGAGATTGTGTGATGCATATCGTATAATCATACCCACGGATACTTGAGGTGACATTGGAGTATCTAGGTGACATTAGGGTTTCGGTTGATTTGTGTCTTAAGGTGTTATTCTAGTACGAACTCTAGGGCTGTTTGTGACACTTATAGGAATAGCCCAACGGATTGATTGGAAAAAATAACTTTGTGGTGGTTTCGTACCCTACCATAACCTCTTCGTTCGTTCTCCGCTATTAGTGACTTTGGAGTGACTCTTTGTTGCATGTTGAGGGATAGTTATGTGATCCAATTATGTTAGTATTGTTGAGGGAACTTACACTAGCGAAAGTATGAACCCTAGGCCTTGTTTCCTAGCATTGCAATACCATTTACGCTCACTTTTATCATTAGTTACCTTGCTGTTTTTATAATTTCAGATTACAAATACCTTTATCTACCATCCATATTGCACTTGTATCACCATCTCTTCGCCGAACTAGTGCACCTATACAATTTACCATTGTATTGGGTGTGTTGGGGACACAAGAGACTCTTTGTTATTTGGTTGCAGGGTTGCTTGAGAGAGACCATCTTCATCCTACGCCTCCTACGGATTGATAAACCTTAGGTCATCCACTTGAGGGAAATTTGCTATTGTCCTACAAACCTCTGCACTTGGAGGCCCAACAACGTCTACAAGAAGAAGGTTGTGTAGTAGACATATACATCTCCAACGTATCTATAATATTTGATTTCTCCATGCGATATTATCTTCTGTTTTGGACATTATTGGGCTTTATTATTCACTTCTATATTATTTTTGGGACTAACCTATTAACCGAAGGCCCATCTCAGAAATTGCTGTCTTTTTGCCTACTTTAGGGCTTCGAAGAAAAGGAATATCCAACAGAGTCCAAACGGAATGACATCTTCGGGAACGTGATTTTTGGAACGAACAAGATCCAGGAGACTTGGACCCTACGTCAAGGAACCAACAGGGAGGCCACGAGGTAGGGGGGCGCGCCTACCCCCCCCCCCCCCCAAGCGCGCCCTCCACCCTCGTGGGCCCCCTGTTGCTCCACCGCCGTACTCCTTCCTCCTATATATACCTACGTACCCCAAACGACCAGATACGGAGCCAAAACCCTAATTCCACCGCCATAACTCTCTGTATCCACGAGATCCCATCTTGGGGCCTGTTCCGGAGCTCCGCCGGAGGGGGCATCGATCACGGAGGGCTTCTACATCAACACCATAGCCCTTCCGATGAAGTGTGAGTAGTTTACTTCAGACCTTCGGGGTCCATAGTTATTAGCTAGATGGCTTCTTCTCTCTTTTTGGATCTCAATACAAAGCTCTCCCCCTCTCTTGTGGAGATCTATTCGATGTAATCTTCTTTTGCGGTGTGTTTGTTGAGACCGATGAATTGTGGGTTTATGATCAAGTTTATCTATGAACAATATTTGAATCTTCTTTGAATTCTTTTATGTATGATTAGTTATCTTTGCAAGTCTCTTCGAATTATCAGTTTGGTTTGGCCTACTAGATTGATCTTTCTTGCAATGGGAGAAGTGTTTAGCTTTGGGTTCAATCTTGCGGTGTCCTTTCCCAGTGACAGTAGGGGTAGCAAGGCACGTATTGTATTGTTGCCATCGAGGATAACAAGATGTTTTTTTTATCATATTGCATGAATTTATCCCTCTACATCATGTCATCTTGCTTAAGGCGTTACTCTGTTCTCTTGAACTTAATACTCTAGATGCATGCTGGATAGGGGTCGATGTGTGGAGTAATAGTAGTAGATGCACACAGGAGTCGGTCTACTTGTCTCGGACGTGATGCCTATATACATGATCATACCTAGATATTCTCATAACTATGCTCAATTCTGTCAATTGCTCAACAGTAATTTGTTCACACACCGTAAAATACTTATGCTCTTGAGAGAAGCCACCAGTGAAACCTATGGCGCCCGGGTCTATCTTCCATCATATTAATCTTCCAACACTTAGTTATTTCCTTTGATTTTTACTTTGCTTTTATTTTACTTTGCATCTTTTTCATAAAAATACCAAAAAAATTATCTTATCATATCTATAAGATCTCACTCTCGAAGTGACCGTGTAGGGATTGACAACCCCTTATCGTGTTGGTTGCGAGGATTTTTTTGTGTGTAGGTGCGAGGGACTCGCGCGTAGCCTCCTACTGGATTGATACCTTGGTTCTCAAAAACTGAGGGAAATACTTACGCTACTTTGCTGCATCACCCTTTCCTCTTCAAGGGAAAACCAACACAAGTGCTCAAGAGGTAGCAAGAAGGATTTCTGGCGCCGTTGCCGGGGAGTCCTCGCAAACGTCAACATACCAAGTACCCATCACAAACCCTTATCTCCCGCATTACATTATTTGCCATTTGCCTCTCGTTTTCCTCTCCCCCACTTCACCCTTGCCGTTTTATTCACCCTCTCTCTCTATCCTCCCTCTCTTTCTCTATTTGCCTCTTTTTGCCCCTCACTCTTTCTGTCGTTATGTCTGAAATTGGGAAATTATTGTCGATATGGACAATAGTAATATCATGAAAAAATTCGGATGCTCCTGCTGAAGAACCCCCTATCTTACATACAAAAAAATCCCGTATTGGTAGTGGTAATATTATTGGAAAAGGAGTTATCCAAGATTTCTTTACTTGTGCCGGTGCTTTACCTTCTATGGGTAGTTCTATCCTTCATAGAACTAGTAGTCTTGCGGACGCTATTGCCATGCTTGTGGTTGAACTTGAAAGACAATTCATGGACATGCACATGCACCCTTGCATACAAAGAATTTTCCTAGAATTTTCTAATATTGAGCATTCTTCTGTTAAGCGTGCCGCTACTATCTTTTTTGGCTCATGAGTTTAGATTCATAATAAAAGAGGCTAAAGAAATCTTTGCGCATTATAGGGTGGACGCTTGCCGTCCTCCCATAGAGGCTATCCTTTTTGATCAAGAAGAAATAATGCGTTTTCAATCGCTAGACTATGTTGCTTTCAATGAAAATCTTAGAAAAAGGGTTCCTACCAATGTTTTAGTTGATAGAATTTCTGAACTTAATGATGATTTGGCCATTCGAAATAATGAACTAGGATATTCTCTTGAGTATAGGCTCACAAAGTTCTGTCAAAACAATGCTTATAATGATGAATTGGTTGTGCAATACGAAGGGCCGAAGGAGGAACCTATACCTCCCAAAGTTGATCTTGGGGACTTTTGTCCCATTAAATTTAGCCCTTTTGATTACTTTTTCTTGCCTCAAAGAAAACTTGCTGCCGAACGTAGAGAATATGAAATGAGTTTTAATGATCTATCTTACTATTATGGCAATACCTAAATCTATCCTTGCTTTTTATGCCTAGCTAGGGGCGTTAAACGATAGCACTTGTTGGGAGGCAACCCAATTTTATTTTTATTCCTTGCTTTTTGCTCCTGTTTAGTAATAAATAATTTATATAGCCTCTGTTTTTGTTGTGTTTTTTTGTGTTTAATTAGTGTTTGTGCCAAGTAGAACCGTTGGGAAGACTTGGGGAAAGTCTTGTTAATCTTGCTGTAAAAAACAGAAACTTTAGCGCTCAAGAGAACTGCTTCCATTTTTATTTGGAAAGTGATATTTAGTTAATTATTTTTTCAGATGATTAATATATAAATTCCTCACGTCCAGCAATTTATTTTAGAATTTTTTGGGTTCCAGATCTTGCGCTAGCTACATATTACTACAAACTGTTCTGTTTTTGACAGATTCTGTTTTTCGTGTGTTGTTTGCTTATTTTGATGAATCTATGGCTAGTAAAATAGTTTATAAACCATAGAGAAGTTGGAATACAGTAGGTTTAACACCAATATAAATAAAGAATGAGTTCATTACAGTACCTTGAATTGGTCTTTTGTTCTTTTTCGCTAACGGAGCTCACGAGATTTTCTACTTTAAGTTTTGTGTTGTGAAGTTTTCAAGTTTTGGGTAAGGATTTGTTGGATTATGGAACAAGGAGTGGCAAGAGCCTAAGCTTGGGGATGCCCCAGAAGGCATCCTCTCTTTCGTCTACTTCTATCGGTAACTTTACTTGGAGCTATATTTTTATTCACCACATGATATGTGTTTTTCTTGGAGCGTCTTGTATGATTTGAGTCTTCGCTTTTTAGTTTACCACAATCATATTTGCTGTACACACCTTTTGAGAGAGACACACATGATTCGGAAATTATTAGAATACTCTATGTGCTTCACTTATATCTTTTGAGTTATATAGTTTTGCTCTAGTACTTCACTTATATCTTTTAGAGCGCGTCGGTGGATTTGTTTTATAGAAACTATTGATCTCTCATGCTTCACTTAGATTATTTTGAGAGTCTTAAATAGCATGGTAATTTTCTTAAATAATCCTAAAATGCTAGGTATACAAGATTAGTAAAAGCTTTCTTATGAGTGTGTTGAATACTAGGAGAAGTTTGATAATTGATAATTGTTTTGAGATATGGAGATGGTGATATTAGAGTCATGCTAGTTGAGTAGTTGTGAATTTGAGAAATACTTGTGTTAAAGTTTGTGATTCCCGTAGCATGCACGTATGGTGAACCGTTATGTGATGAAGTCGCAGCATGATTTATTTATTGAATGTCTTCTTTATGAGTGGCGGTCGGGGACGAGCGATGGCCTTCTCCTACCAATCTATCCCCCTAGGAGCATGCGCGTAATACTTTTCTTTGATAACTTGTAGATTTTTTCAATAAGCATATGAGTTCTTTATGACTAATGTTGAGTTCATGGATCATACGCACTCTCACCCTTCCACCATTGCTAGCCTCTCTAATACCGCGCACCTTTCGCCGGTATCATACACCCACCATATACCTTCCTCAAAACAGCCACCATACCTACCTATCATGGCATTTCCATAGCCATTCCGAGATATATTTCCATGCAACTTTCCACCGTTCCGTTTACTATGACACGCTCCATCATTGTCATATTGCTTTGCATGATCATGTAGCTGACATTGTATTTGTGGCAACGCCACCGTTCATAATTCTTTCATACATGTCACTCTTGATTCATTGCATATCTCGGTACACCGCCGGAGGCATTCACATAGAGTCATATTTTATTCTAAGTATCGAGTTGTAATTGTTGAGTTGTAAGTAAATAAAAGTGTGATGTTCATCATTTTTAGAGCATTGTCCCAAGTGAGGAAAGGATGATGGAGACAATGATTCCCCCACAAGTCGGGATCAGACTCTGGACGAAAAAAGAGGCCAAAGAAGCCCAAATAAAAAAAGAGAGAAAAAGAGAGAAGGGACAATGCTACTATCCTTTTACCACACTTGTTCTTCAAAGTAGCACCATGATCTTCATGATAGAGAGTCTCCTATGTTATCACTTTCATATACTAGTGGGAATTTTTCATTATAGAACTTGGCTTGTATATTCCAATGATGGGATTCCTCAAAATGCCCTAGGTCTTCGTGAGCAAGCAAGTTGGATGCACACCCACTTAGTTTCTATTTGAGCTTTCATATACTTATAGCTCTAGTGCATCCATTGCATGGCAATCCCTACTCACTCGCATTGATATCTATTGATGGGAATCTCCATGGCCCATTGATACGCTTATTTGATGTGAGACTATCTTCTCCCTTTCGTCTCCTCCACAACCACCATTCTATTCCACCTAAAGTGCTATGTCCATGGCTCACGCTCATGTATTGCGTGAAGATTGAAAAAGTTTGAGAATGACAAAAGTATGAAACAATTGCTTGGCTTGTCATCGGGGTTGTGCATGATTTAAATACTTTGTGTGGTGAAGATAGAGCATAGCCAGACTATATGATTTTGTAGGGATAACTTTCTTTGGCCATGTTATTTTGAGAAGACATAATTGCTTAGTTAGTATGCTTGAAGTATTATTATTTCTATGTCAATATTAAACTTTTGTCTTGAATCTTTCGGATTGAATATTCATACCACAATTAAGAGAATTACATTGAAAATATGCCCAGTAGCATTCCACATCAAAAATTCTGTTTTTATCATTTACCTACTCGAGGACGAGCAGGAATTAAGCTTGGGGATGCTTGATACGTCTCCAACGTATCTATAATTTTTGATTGCTCCATGCTATATTATCTTCTGTTTTGGACATTATTGGGCTTTATTATTCACTTTTATATTATTTTTGGGACTAAACTATTAACCGGAGGCCCAACCCAGAATTGCTGTTTTTTTGCCTATTTTAGGGTTATGAAGAAAAGGAATATCAAACGGAGTCCAAATGGAATGAAACCTTCGGGAACGTGATTTTTGGAACGAACAAGATCCAGTAGACTTGGAACCTACGTCAAGCAACCAACAGGGAGGCCACGAGGTAGGGGGCGCGCCTACCCCCCAGGCGCGCCCTCCACCCTCGTGGGCCCCCTGTTGCTCCACCGACGTACTCCTTCCTCCTATATATACCTATGTACCCCCAGACGATCTGATACGGAGCCAAAACCCTAATTCCACCGCCGTAACTTTCTGTATCCACGAGATCCCATCTTGGGGCCTGTTCTAGAGCTCCGCCGGAGGGGGCGTCGATCACGGAGGGCTTCTACATCAACACCATAGCCCTTCCAATGAAGTGTGAGTAGTTTACTTCAGACCTTTGGGTCCATAGTTATTAGCTAGATGGCTTCTTCTCTCCTTTTGGATCTCAATACAAAGTTCTCCCCCTCTCTTGTGGAGATCTATTCGATGTAATCTTCTTTTGCGGTGTGTTTGTTGAGACCGATGAATTGTGGGTTTATGATCAAGTTTATCTATGAACAATATTTGAATCTTCTTTGAATTCTTTTATGTATGATTGGTTATCTTTGCAAGTCTCTTCGAATTATCAGTTTGGTTTGGCCTACTAGATTGATCTTTCTTGCAATGGGAGAAGTGTTTAGCTTTGGGTTCAATCTTGCGGTGTCCTTTCCCAGTGACAGTAGGGGTAGCAAGGCACGTATTGTATTGTTGCCATCGAGGATAACAAGATGGTTTTTTTATCATATTGCATGAATTTATCCCTCTACATCATGTCATCTTGCTTAAGGCGTTACTCTGTTCTCTTGAACTTAATACTCTAGATGCATGCTGGATAGGGGTCGATGTGTGGAGTAATAGTAGTAGATGCACACAGGAGTCGGTCTACTTGTCTCGGACGTGATGCCTATATACATGATCATACCTAGATATTCTCATAACTATGCTCAATTCTGTCAATTGCTCAACAGTAATTTGTTCACCCACTTTAAAATACTTATGCTCTTGAGAGAAGCCACGAGTGAAACCTATGGCCCCCGGGTCTATCTTCCATCATATTAATCTTCCAACACTTAGTTATTTCCTTTTATTTTTACTTTGCTTTTATTTTACTTTGCATCTTTATCATAAAAATACCAAAAATATTATCTTATCATATCTATCAGATCTCACTCTCGTAAGTGACCGTGTAGGGATTGACAACCCCTTATTGCGTTGGTTGCGAGTATTTATTTGTTTTGTGTAGGTGCGAGGGACTCGCGCGTAGCCTCCTACTGGATTGATACCTTGGTTCTCAAAAACTGAGGGAAATACTTACGCTACTTTGCTGCATCACCCTTTCCTCTTCAAGGGAAAACCAATGCAAGTGCTCAAGAGGTAGCAGTCCACACTTTGTTCTCATACATGGATCGCATCTCAGATTTCATGGCCTCAAGCCATTTCACGGAATCTGGGCTCATCATCGCTTCCTCATAGTTTGTAGGATCGTCATGGTCAAGTAACATGACCTCCAGAACAGGATTACCGTACCACTCTGGTGCGGATCTCACTCTGGTTGTCCTACGAGGTTCGGTAGTAACTTGATCGGAAGTTACATGATGATCATCGTTAGCTTCCTCACTAATTGGTGTAGGAGTCACAAGAACAGATTTCTGTGATGAACTACTTTCCAATAAGGGATCAGGTACAGTTACCTCATCAATTTCTACTTTCCTCCCACTCATTTCTTTCGAGAGAAACTCCTTCTCTAGAAAGGATCCATTCTTAGCAACGAATGTCTTGCCTGCGGATCTGTGATAGAAGGTGTACCCAACTGTCTCCTTTGGGTATCCTATGAAGACACATTTCTCCGATTTGGGTTTGAGCTTATCAGGATGAAACTTTTTCACATAAGCATCGCAACCCCATACTTTAAGAAATGACAACTTTGGTTTCTTGCCAAATCACAGTTCATATGGTGTCGTCTCAATGGATTTATATGGTGCCCTATTTAACATGAATGCAGTCGTCTCTAATGCATAACCCCAAAACGATAGTGGTGAATCGGTAAGAGACATCATAGGTTGCACCACATCTAATAAAGTACGGTTACGATGTTCGGACACACCATTACGCTATGGCGTTCCAGGTGGCGTGAGTTGCGAAACTATTCCACATTGTTTGAAATGAAGACCAAACTCGTAACTCAAATATTCTCCTCCATGATCAGATCGTAGAAACTTTATTTTCTTGTTACGATGATTTTCCACTTCAATCTGAAATTATTTGAACTTTTCAAAATTTTTAGATTTATGTTTCATCAAGAAGATATACCCATATCTGCTCAAATCGTGTGAAGGTCATAAAATAACGATACCCGCTGCGAGCCTCAACACTCATCGGACTGCATACATCAGTATGTATTATTTCCAACAAGTCTGTTGCTCGCTCCATTGTTCCGGAGAACGGAGTCTTAGTCATCTTGCCCATGAGGCATGGTTCGCAAGTATCAACTGATTCATAATCAGGTGATTCCAAAAGCCCATCAACATGGATTTACTTCATGCTCTTTACACCAATATGACCTAAACGGTAGTGCCACAAATAAGTTGCACTATCATTATTAACTTTGCATCTTTTGGCTTCAATATTATGAATATGTGTATCACTACGATCGAGATTCAATAAACCATTCACCTTGGGTGTGTGACCATTGAAGGTTTTATTCATGTAAACAGAACAACAATTATTCTCTGACTTTAAATGAATAACCGTATTGCAATAAACATGATCAAATCATATTTATGCTTAACACAAACACCAAATAACATTTATTTAGGTTCAACACTAATCCTGAAAGTATAGGGAGTGTGCAATGATGATCATATCAATCTTGGAACCACTTCCAACACACATCATCACTTCACCCTTAACTAGTCTCTGTTCATTCTGCAACTCCCATTTCGAGTTACTAATCTTAGCAACTGAACTAGTATCAAATACTGAGGGGTTGCTATAAACACTAGTAAAGTACACATCAATAACATGTATATCAAATATACCTTTGTTCACTTTGCCATCCTTCTTATCCGCCAAATACTTGGGGCAGTTCTGCTTCTAGTGACCAGTCCCTTTGCAGTAGAAGCACTTAGTCTCAGGCTTAGGTCCACACTTGGGCTTCTTCACTTGAGCAGCAACTTGCTTGCCGTTCTTCTTGAAGTTCCCCTTCTTCCCTTTGCCCTTTTCTTGAAAGTAGTGGTCTTGTCAACCATCAACACTTGATGCTTTTCTTGATTTCTACCTTCGTCGATTTCAGCATCACGAAGAGCTTGGGAATCGTTTGCGTTATCCCTTGCATATTATAGTTCATCATGAAGTTCTAGTAACTTGGTGATAGTGACTAGAGAACTCTGTCAATCACTACCTTATCTGGAAGATTAACTCCCACTTGATTCAAGTGATTGTAGTACTAAGACATTCTGAGCATATGCTCACTAGCTGAGCTATTCTCCTCCATCTTGTAGGCAAAGTGCTTGTCAAAGGTCTCATACCTTTCAACATGGGCATGAGTCTGAAATACTAATTTCAACTCTTGGAAAATCTCATATGCTCCATGGCGTTCAAAACGTCTTTGAAGCCCCGATTCTAATCCGTAAAGCATGGTGCACTAAACTATCAAGTAGTCATCATATCGAGCTTGCCAAATGTTCATAACGTCTGCATCTGCTCCTGCAATCGGTCTGTCACCTAGCGGTGCATCAAGGACATAATTCTTCTGTGCAGAAATGAGGATAATCCTCAGATCATGGATCCAATCCGCATCATTGCTACTAACATCTTTCAACTTAGTTTTCTCTAGGAACATATCAAAAATAAAACAGGGGAGCTAAACGCGAGCTATTGATCTACAACATAGATATGCTAATACTACCAGGACTAAGTTCATGATAAATTTAAAGTTCAGTTAATCATATTACTTAAGAACTCCCACTTAGATAGACATCCCTCTAATCATATAAGTGATCAGTGATCCATATCAACTAAACCATGTCCGATCATCACGTGAGATGGAGTAGTTTTTAATGGTGAACATCACTATGTTGATCATATCTACTATATGATTCACTCTCGACCTTTCGGCCTCAGTGTTCCAAGGCCATATCTCCATATGCTAGGCTCGTCAAGTTTAACCCGAGTATTCTGCATGTGCAAAACTGGCTTGCACTCGTTGTATGTGAACGTAGAGCTTATCACACCCGATCATCACGTGGTGTCCCGGCACGACGAACTTTCGCAACGGTGCATACTCAGGGAGAACACTTATACCTTAAAATTTCGTGAGAGATCATCTTATAATTCTACCGTCAAACTAAGCAAAATAAGATGCATAAAGGATAAACATCACATGCAATCAATATAAGTGATATGATATGGCCATCATCTTCTTGTGCCTTTGATCTCCATCTCCAAAGCACCATCATGATCACCATCATCACCGGCGTGACACCTTGATCTCCATCGTAGCATCGTTGTCGTCTCGCCAACTATTGCTTCTATGACTATCGCTACCGCTTAGTGATAAAGTAAAGCAATTACATGGCGATTGCATTTCATACAATAAAGCGACAACCATATGGCTCCTCTAGTTGCCGATAACTGTGTTACAAAACATGATCATATCATACAATAAAATTTAGCATCATGTATTGACCATATCACATCACAACATGCCCTACAAAAACAAGTTAGACGTCCTCTACTTTGTTGTTGCATGTATTACGTGGCTGCTACGGGCTGAGCAAGAATCGTTCTTACCTACGCATCAAAACCACAATGATTTTTCGTCAAGTATGTGCTGTTTTAACCTTCAACAAGGACCGAGCGTAGCCACACTCGATTCAACTAAAGTTGGAGATACTGACACCCGCCAGCCACCTGTGTGCGAAGCACGTCTGTAGAACCAATCTTGTGTAAGCGTACACGTAATGTCGGTCTGGGCCTCTTCATCCAACAATACCGCCAAATCAAAGTTTGACATGCTGGTAAGTAGTATGACTATTATCGCCCACAACTCACTTGTGTTCTACTCGTGCATATAACATCTACGCATAAACCTGGCTCGGATGCCACTGTTGGGGAACATAGTAATTTCAAAAAAAATTCCTACGCACACGCAAGATCATGGTGATGCATAGCAATGAGAGGGAGAGTGTTGTCTACGTACCCTCGTAGACCGTAAGCGGAAGAGTTATGACAACGCGGTTGATGTAGTCGTACATCTTCACGATCAACCGATCCTAGCACCGAAAGTACGGCACCTCCGGGATCTGCACACGTTTGGCTCGGTGACGTCCCACGAACTCACAATCCAGAGAGTGTCGAGGGAAAGCTTCGTCAGCACGACGGCGTGATGATGGTGATGATGAAGCTATCGGCGCAGGGCTTCGCCTAAGCACTATGATGATATGACCGAGGTGGATTATGGTGGAGGGGGGCACCGCACATGGCTAAGAGATCAATGATCAACTTGTGTGTCTATGGGGTGCCCCCTGGACACGTATATAAAGGATGGAGGGAGGAGGAGGCCGACCCTCATAGGGCTCGCCCAAAGTGTGGAGTCCTACTAGGACTCCCTAGTCCTAGTAGGATTCCGCCTCCCATATGGAATAGTAAAAAGGGAAGGGAGAAGGAGAAGGAAGGAAGGGGGCGTCCCCTTTCCCTAGTCCAATTCGGACCAGTCCATGGGGAAGGGGCGCGGCCATCCTTGAGGCCTTTCTCTCCTTTCCTGTATGGCCCATTAAGGCCCAATACGAATTCCCGTAACTCTCCAGTACTCCGAAAAATACCCAAATCACTCGGAACCTTTCTGATGTCCGAATATAGCCTTCCAATATATCAATATTTACGTCTTGACCATTTCGAGACTCCTCGTCATGTCCCCGATCTCATCCGAGACTCCAAAAAAACTTTGGTCATCAAATCACATAACTCATAATACAAATTGTCACAAAACATTAAGCGTGCGGACCCTACGGGTTCGAGAACTATGTAGACATGACCGAGACTCATCTCCGGTCAATAACCAATAGCATAACCTGGATGCTCATATTGGTTCCTACATATTCTACGAAGATCTTTATCGGTCAAACCGCATAACAACATACGTTGTTCCCTTTGTCATCGGTATGTTACTTGCCCGAGATTCGACCGCGGGTATCTCAATACCTTGTTCAATCTCGTTACCAGAAAGTCTCTTTACTCGTTCCGTAATGCATCATCCCACAACTAACCCATTAGTCACATTGCTTGCAAGGCTTATAGTGACATGCATTACCGAGAGGGCCCAGAGATACCTCTCCGACAATCAGAGTGACAAATCATAATCTCGATCTATGCCAACTCAACAAGTACCATCGGAGACACCTGTAGAGCACCTTTATAATCACCCAGTTACGTTGTGACGTTTGGTGGCACACAAAGTGTTCCTCCGGTATCCGGGAGTTGCATAATCTCATAGTCATAGGAACATGTATAAGTCATGAAGAAAGCAATAGCAATATACTAAACGATCAAGTGCTAAGCTAATGTAATGGGTCAAGTCAATCACATCATTCTCTAATTATGTGATCCTGTTAATCAAATGACAAGTCATGTCTATGGCTAGGAAACTTAACCATATTTGATTCAACGAGCTAGCCAAGTAGAGGCATACTAGTGACACTCTGTTTGTCTATGTATCCACACATGTACTAAGGTTTCGGTTAATACAATTATAGCATGAATAACAAACATTTATCATGAAATAAGGAAATAAATAATAACTTTATTATTGCCTCTAGGGCATATTTCCTTCAGCACTATAGGTGGAATAGAATATGATGGTGGAGATTGTGTGGAGAAAACAAAAAGGAGAAAGTCTCACATCGACGCGGCTAATCAGCGGGCTATGGAGATGCCCATCAATTGATGTCAATGTGAGGAGTAGGGATTGCCATGCAATGGATGCACTAGAGCTATAAGTGTATAAAATCTCAAACTGAAAAATAAGTGGGTGTGCATCCAACTTGCTTGCTCATGAAGACCTCGGGCATTTGAGGAAGCCGTTCATCGGAATATTCAAGCCAAGTTCTATAATGAAAATTCCCACTAGTATATGAAAGTGATAACTCAAGAGACTCTCTATATGAAGAACATGGTGCTACTCTGAAGCACAAGTGTGGTCAAAGGATAGTAGCATTGCCCCTTCTCTCTTTTTCTCTCATTTTTTGTTTTGTTTTTTGGGCCCTCTCTTTTTTGTCCTATTTTTTATTTATTTTTATTATTTTTCATCCGGAGTCACATCCCGACTTGTGGGGGAATCATAGTCTCCATCATCCTTTCCTCACTGGGGCAATGCTCTAATAATGATGATAATCACACTTTTATTTACTTACAACTCAAGATTACAAGTCGATATCTAGAACAAAGTATGATTCTATATGAATGCCTCTGGCAGTGTACTAGGATGTGCAATGATCTAGCATAGAAAATATATCAAAAAATGGACAAGCCATGGAAATATCATGCTAGATATCCTACGATCATGCAAAGCAATATGACAATGAACGCTCAAGTCATGCATATGATGACGATGGAAGTTGCATGGCAATATATCTCGGAATGGCAATGGAAATGCCATGATAGGTAGGTATGGTGGCTGTTTTGAGGAAGATATAAGGAGGCTTGTGTGTGATAGAGCGTATCATATCATAGGGTTTGGATGCACCGGCGAAGTTTGCACCAACTCTCGAGGTGAGAAAGGCCAATGCACGACATCGAAGAGGCTAGCAATGATGGAAGGGTGAGAATGCGTATAATCCATGGACTCAACATTAGTAATAAAGAACTCACATACTTATTGCAAAAATTTATTAGCTATTGAAACAAAGTACTACGCGCATGCTCCTAGGGGGATAGATTGGTAGGAAAAGACCATTGCTCGTCCATGGCCGCCACTCATAAGGAAGACAATCAGAAAATAAATCATGCTCCGACTTCATCACATAACTGTTCACCATATGTGCATGCTACAGGAATCACAAATTTCAACACAAGTATTTCTACAATCCACAATTACCCACTAGCGTGACTATAGTATCACCATCTTTATATTGCAAAACTATTTCAAGGAATCAAACATGTCATATTCAGTGATCTATAAGTTTTATGTAGGACATTATGACTAACCATGTGAATGACCAATTCCTATCAACTCTCTAAATAGATATAAGTGAAGAAAGAGAGTTTGATTCTTTCTATAAAAGATATTCCCACGCTCTAACAAATATAAGTGAAGCAAAAGAGCATTCTACAAATGGCGGTTTTCTATGTGTAGAGAAACAGGCAATCCAAACTTCAAATGATATAAGTGAAGTACATGAAGCATTCTATAAAGCCATACTCAAAAGATATAAGTGAACTGCATAGAGCATTCTATAATCAGCCAAGGACTATCTCATACCAGCATGGTGCATTTATTAATATAAAAATAAAAAGCACATGACTCTCCAAAATTTACGCATATCATGTGACGAATAAAAATATAGCTCCAAGTAAAATTACCGATGATCATTAGAAGAAAGAGGGGATGCCTTCCGAGGAATCCCCAAGCTTAGTTGCTTGGGAGTCCTTGAATATTACCTTGGGGTGCCTCAGAAATCCCCAATATTAAGCTCTTGCCACTCCTTATTCCTTCATCCATCGTGCTCTCACACAAAACTTGAAAACCTCAATCACCCAAAACTTAACAAACCCTCGTGAGATCCGTTAGTATAATAAAACAAATCACCACTTCAAGTACTGTTGCAAACTCATTCATATTTTATTTTTGCATTGTAGCTACTGCATTATAACTTCTCTATGGCTTATACCACCGATAAAATCGATAGTTTCATCAAAACTAGCAAAACAATGCATCAAAAACAGAATCTGTCTTAAACAAGACAGTCTGTAGTAATCTGAACATCAACCATACTTCTGTAACTCCAAAAATTCTGAAAATTTAGGAAAAAAATAATTTTTTTATAGAAGTACTGTGCAAAAAGTTTTAGAAGTGTTTGACTTTCCAGTAAAAAAAATGTAAAATCACGCACTACAGCCAAAGTTTCCGTTTTTGCACCGCACAAACCAAACAAGCAATCTGATCATCCTAAAGGCAAATCTTGGCACATTATTTTTATAATACAATGGAATTGTACGAGGGGATAATTATTTTTGTGAGAATCTTCATGAAATTCTACATTGTTTCCATGGGCATGAACAGAAGTGTTCAAGGTAGACCCTCACTTCTCCAATGCATAACTTCCAATCGCTTCTCTTTTGTGAATTTTTTTAAGTTCCCCTCTATATATTTTTGTTTTTAAACTTTATAAAAGCACTCAACAGAAATAAATGACTCTCTAAAACTGCCGGGTTGTCTCCCTAGTAGCGCTTTCTTTAAAGCCATTAAGCTAGGCATAAAGTGCTCAAGTAATGGATCCACTCGGATCCCAAGGTATATCAAAGCCAATTTTAATTAGCAATGATTTGGCATTTAGTAGTGAGCACAAAGCAACATAAATCATGCAATGAATAAGTCTAACTCTCTTCCTATGCATCGGCATGTCATACAAGAACAATTCATGCACATCAAGTAAAGGCCAATACATAGCATAAGTAGTTTATTACAGTTTTATCGTGTTGGAAACATAGGGAGGTGGAGATGTAGTTCCTCTCTCATAATAATTGCAAGTAGGAGCATCAAGCACATGCATATAACATTCATCAAAATTATCATGTGTAACGGTAAAAGGCAACCCATCAATATAATCCTTAATAAGAACAAACTTCTCTGATATAGTGTAGTCTGGAGTATTCAAAAAGATAATAGGACTATCATATGTGGGTGCAATAGCAACAATTTCATTCTTAACATAAGGAACTATAGCAAGTTCATCTCCATAAGCATAATTCATATTGGCATCTTGGCCACAAGCATAGCAAGCATCAATTTCATCAAAAAGGGATATTTCAAATGAATCAACGGGATCATAGCAATTATCATATCATTCATCCTTCGGTAAGAACGAAGGGACATTAAAAAATGTATGAGCTCATTAGAAGGTGGGCACAGGTAGCTAATCCACTCTTCCTCCTTTTGTTCTTCGCTCTCCTCATCATCTCTTTCATCCAATGAGCTCACAGTTTCATCAATTTCTTCTTCCATAGACTCCTGCAAAATGTTAATCTCTTCTAGGACAGCGGAGGAGTCCTCAATATATGGTTTAACATAGGCATTGGAAGCATAATTATCATAACAATAATGAAGTATGGCAAAATTTTCATATTTGTAAAGAGTAGTATCATAACTTTCAATCAAAGAAGCAATTTCATAAGCACCCTTCGAAGAAACAAATTCTTCAATTTGTTGAACATCATAGTAATTATAAACACCCTTATCATACGAAGATACGATTCCATTATCACTAAATTCACATTGGTAGGGAAGGTGTTTCTTAGGGTCTTCAGAACAACAAGTGAAATCATATATTTCACATAAATTCCAACCATAGCATTGCAAATGATGAATTTGATCCAGTAAAAGTTTCCCTTTTTGAGATAAGCGGTGTCGCACATAACAAGCATGCTCATATAAAGGTTTGCCCTCAACTAAGCTAGGTGGGGTTTCAGCACGAGCACATAGGGATCGAAGATGATACAAGTAGAAAGCTTCAGTAGTATGATAGATTTTGAGTGGTTCTTCAACCATTGGTTTAGTAGGTACAACTAATTTTTTTTTGGTATTTTGCGTTTCCTACCCATAACTAAAGATAGAAAACAACTTAGAACAGAAAATAAAAACTACTTAGTGATAAAGCAAACAAGCACACACGAGAATATTCACCCCACACTATTGCTCCCCGGCAACAGCGCTAGAAAAAGGTCTTGATAACCCATAAGTATAGGGGATCAATTGTAGCCTCTTTCGATAAGTAAGAGTGTCAAACCCAACGAGGAGCTAAAGATAGAACAAATATTCCCGCAAGTTCTATCGACCACCGATACAACTCTACGCACGCTTAACGTTTGCTTTACCTAGAACAAGTATGAAACTAGAAGTACTTTGTAGGTGTTGTAGGATAGGTTTGCAAGATAATAAAGAGCACGTAAATAAAAACTAGGGGGATGTTTAGATAAAGACACAAATAAGTTAGTTTTAGTAGAGAGCTTTTTGTCAGGAGAAAGTTATTTGTCCCTAGGCAATCGATAACTAGACCAGTAATCATTATTGTAATTTTATATGAGGGAGAGGCATAAGCTAACATACTTTCTATTCTTGGATCATATGCACTTATTATTGGAACTCTAGCAAGCATTCGCGACTACTAAAGATCATTAAGGTAAAACCCAACCATACCATTAAAGTACCAAGTCCTCTTTATTCCCATACGCAAACAACCTACTTACTCGGGTCTGTGCTTCTGTCACTCACGCCACCCACCATAAGAAAATCATGAACATATTACAAACCCTACAACGGGGATCCCTCACGCTTGCATGGCACGGAGACCACCATAGGACAGCACCAATAAGAAAACATGCAACTCAAACCAATCACGATCATCAATCAACCTATAGGACAAAATAGATCTACTCAAACATCATAGGATAGCCATACATCATTGGGAAATAATATATAGCATTGAGCACCATGTTCAAGTAGAGATTATAGCAGGGAGAAGGGGTGTTATACCGCTGCATAGAGGGGGGAGAGTTGGTGATGACGGCGGTGAAGTTGTTGGTGTAGATTGTCGTTGTAGTGATGGCCCCGACGGCGTTCCGGCGCCACCGGGAGAGAGGGGGAGAGAGCCCCCTTCTTCTACTTCTTCGTTGACCTTCCCTCTAGATGGGAGAAGGGCTTCCCCTCTGGTTCTTGGCTTGCATGGCAGTGGAGGGGTGGGAGCCCCTCCGAGATTGGATTTCTCTCTGTTTCCTTCTGTTTCTACGCTCCCAGATTCTGTCCTTCACCGTTTCTTAAATTCTGGGAGATCCGTAACTCTGATTGGGCTGAAATTTTAACACTATTTTTATCTGAATATTAGCTTTATTGCACCATAAGAAGGGCACCAACCACCTTACGGAGTGGACCCAAGGACAAGGGGCGCACCCTCCATCCTTGTGGGCCCCTCGGGCATCGTCTCGCGTTGATTATTTTTCCCCAAAATCACATATATTCCAAAAAAAACTTCGTAAGTTTTTATCCCGTTTGGACTCCATTTGATCTGGATTTTCTGTGAAACAAAAGACATGCAACTAACAGGAATTGGCAATGGGCACTGCATCAATATGTTAAACCCAAAAAATAGTATAAAAAGTTGCCAAAAGTATGTAAAAGTTGCAGAATCTTGGCATGGAACAATCAAAAATTGTAGATACGATAGAGACGTATCATGAAGCTACTTACATATTGGGCATCAAGATCTGTAGGGATAGATCGAGACGCTTAATGGGACTTCCACAAAGCTCATACCTAGGCAAAGTTTTTAAGAAGTTCAAAATGGATCAGTCAAAACAAGGGTTCTTGCCTGTGTTGCAAGGTGTGAAGTTGAGTAAGACTCAAAGTCCGACCATGGTAGAATGTATAGAGAGAATGAAAGTCATTGCCTACGCCTAAGCCATAGGTTCTATAAAGTATGCCATGCTGTGTACAAGACATGTTGTGTGCCTTGGCATGAGTTTGACAAAGGGGTACAATAGTGATCCAGGAGTGGATCACTAGACAACGGTCAAAATTATCCTTAGTTACCTAAGAGGACTGAGGAAATGTTTCTCGGTGATGGAGGTGATAAAGAGTTCGTCATAAAGAGTTACGTTGATGCAAGCTTTGACACCAATCTGGATGACTCTGAGTCTCAATCTGGATACGTATTCAAAGTGGGAGCAATTAGCTAGAGTAGCTCCATGCAGAGCATTGTAGACATAGAAATTTGCAAAATACATACGGATCTGAATATGGCAGACATCGTTGACTAAACCTCTCACAAGCAAAACATGAACACACCTTAAAAATCATTGGGTGTTAATCACATGGTGATGTGAACTAGATTATTGACTCTAGTAAACTCTTTGGGTGTTAGTCACATGCCGATGTGAACTATGGGTGTTAATCACATGGCGATGTGAACTAGATTATTGACTCTAGTGCAAGTGGGAGACCGATGGAAATATGCTCTAGAGGAAATAATAAAGTTGTTATTATTATATTTTGTTATTCATGATAAAGGTTTATTATTCATGCTAGAATTGTATTGACCGGAAACTTAAATACATGTGTGAATACATAAACAAATACCATGTCCCTAGTGACCCTCTACTAGACTAGCTCATTGATCAAAGATGGTTAAGTTTTCAAATCCATAGACATGAGTTGTCATTTTATAATGGGATCACATCATTAGGAGAATGATGTGATGGACAAGACCCAACCGTTAGCATAGCATATGATCATTCAGTTTATTGCTACTGCTTTTTTAATGTCAAATACATGTTCCTTCGACCATGAGATCATGCAACTCCCGAATACCGGAGGAATACCTTGTGTGCTATCAAACGTCACAATGTAGCCGAGCGATCATAAAGATGCTCTACGGGTATCTCCGAAGATGTCGGTTGAGTTGACATGAATAAAGATTGGGATTTGTCACTCCGTATATCGGAGAGGTATCTCTGGGCCCTCTCGGTAATACAACATCACAAGAAGCTTGCAAGCAAAGTGACTACAGAGTTAGATACGAGATGATGTATTACATAATGAGTAAAGAAACTTGCCACTAACGAGATTGAACTAGGTATGGAGATACCGACGATCGAATCTCGGGCAAGTAACATACTGCCAGACAAAGGAATTACGTATGTTGTCATAAAGGTTCGACCGATGAAAATGTTCATAGAATATGTAGGAACCAATATGGGCATCTAGGTCCCGCTATTTGTTATTGACTGGAGAGGCGTCTCGGTCACGTCTTCATCATTCTCGAACCCGTAGGGTACGCACGGTTAACGTTCATTGACGATATAGTACTATATGAGTCATGTGAGTTGGTGAAAATGTTGTTCGGAGTCCCGGATGAGATCACGAACATGATGAGGAGCTCCGAAATGGTCTGGAGGTAAAGATCGATATATAGGACGATGTTATTTGGTCATCGGAAAGGTTCCAGAATGAATCAGGTGTTCATGAGAGTGCCGAAAGGGGTTCCGGGAGGCCACCGATAAGTGGTGGGCCTTATGGGCTAAAGGGGGAAGCACACCAGCCCACAAAGGGGCTGGTATGCCCTCCACCCCTACCCATGCGCCAAGGAAGGGAAGGAAGGAAGGGGAAGGTGAAAGGATCGAGAAGAGGGGTCTAGGGGGGGTGATTAGACCCTCAACAAGCAAAAGTGGTTGTTTTTAAGTTTTTCAAGTTAAGGTGGAGTTTTAGCACAACTTTAAGCATTCACAATACATTTCAAGCAAGCATGACAAGAGTATATGCAGCGAAAAAGATAAATCATGCTAATCACAAGAAAGTAAAGGGATAGGATTGGAGTGTGCAAACGCAATGGAGACACGGGGATTTTTGGCGTGGTTCCGATAGGTGGTGCTATCGTACATCCACGTTGATGGAGACTTCAACCCACGAAGGGTAATGGTTGCGCGAGTCCATGGAGGGCTCCACCCACGAAGGGTCCACAAATAAGCAACCTTGTGTATCCCACCATGGCCATCGCCCACGAAGGACTTTCCTCACTTGGGTAGATCTTCATGAAGTAGGCGATCTCCTTGCCCTTACAAACTTCTTGGTTCAATTCCACAACTTGTTGGAGGCTCCCAAGTGACACCTAACCAATCTAGGAGACACCACTCTCCAAAAGGTAATATATGTTGTGTTGATGATGAACTCCTTGCTCTTGTGCTTCAAATGATAGTCTTCCCAACACTCAACTCTCTCTCACAGATTTTGATATGGTGGAGAGATGATTTGATTGGAAAGCAACTTGGGGGAAGGCTAGAAATCAAGAATCTCGTGGTAGGATTGGAATATCTTGATCACAACACATGACTAGGTGGTTCTCTCTCATAAAATGTATGTTTGAAGTGTAGGCATGTTCTGATGGCTCTCTCACAAATGGAGAAGGGGGTGGAGGGGTATATATAGCCTCCACACAAAATCCAACTATTACACACATTTGACCGAACTCGGCCAGACTGAATAGATGAACTCAGTAAGACCGATTTAGTTCAAAATGTGAATGTTAGGAATCTCGGTGGGACTGATGTGCCAGGGCCTAGGGAAAACCTAATATCGGTGGCGCCAATTGCATCAATTCGGTGAGACCGAAGTGAAGCAATAGGGCAACAGAGAATTGGTCAAGCCATCTCGGTGAGACAGATTGCTATTTCGGTGAGACCGAAATAATTACAATAGGCAAGAGTGAGTTGGCAAGGCCATCTCAGTGATACCGAGATCCGTATCGGTGTGACCGAACAGTTAGGGTTTCTGGCTGTGGCTATGTCATATGAACTCGGTGGCACCGGACAGGATGAATCGGTGGGCCGAGTTGGAGTTTAGGGTTTTGAAATATTTGGAATGAGAAAGTGGTTGAGGGTATTTGTAGCAATATCATTAAGCATTTGAGCAAGCAAGCCATTAAGCAACACCTCATCCCCTTTGAATAGTATTGGCTTTCCTATGGACTCAGTGTGATCTTGGATCACTAAAATAGAAATGAAGAGTCTTGAGATTTTCCCAATATGTGTTCTTAGCATTTTGAAGGGGTTCCAGATCCTCTTGTTTACACGTCATTGTTGAACTTATCTGAAATATACTAGATAAAGGCATTAGTCTAACAAGACATATGTTGACATTAATTACCAAAGTCACGAGGGAGCACATGTGCTTTCAGGAGGCGCCCTAAGGCTACCAGCCCCCTTTCCTCCCCCCATGTCCATATATGGAAGGGGCGGCTAGGCAGGCCTCTAGGGAAGCCGGCGCCCACTTGGGAGCGCCCTAGGGCTACCTCCTCTCCCCCTCCACCTATATATATGAGAGGAGGGAGAGGGGCAACACAGACCACGATTCCCTAGCTGTGTGCAGCACCCCTCTCCCTCTAGTTTGTCCTCGGTCATAATTTTCGTAGTGCTCGGTGAAGCCCTGCAGAGATAGTTGCACCACCACCGTCACCACACCATTGTGCTTCCGGAACTCATCTCCTACTTCGCCCATCTTGCTGGATCAAGAAGGCAAGGACGTCATCGAGCTGAACGTGTGCTGAACGCGGAGGTGCCGTACATTCGGTACTTGATCAGGCGTATCGTGAAGGTGTACGACTACATCAACTACATTGATAAACGCTTCCGCTAAACGGTCTACGAGGGTACATAGACATACTCTCCCCTCTCGTTGCTATGCATCTCCATGGATAGATCTTGCGTGTGCGTAGAATATTTCTTGTTTTTCCATGCAATGTTCCCCAACAAATTGCTGGGTGGAGACGAAAACTCCTATCCTACAAAGGCAGACTGGTTTTGATATAGGCCTGCCTTGCCAGCATTCCTGTCTATCTTCTTTCTTTCTTTAAATTCCCTAAGTGGTCCATCCATATGATCAACTCCCAAATGTCCAATTGTTTTGTGGAATGACTTTGAGGGGCATAGGAAACTCCACTTAGCTAACTGGGGGATGGTCTCTGTGAAAAGTGATTTTGGAGGCCTTGGCATCCCCAACCTCCAAGAGATTAATATCTGCCTTTGGGATCTTGGATTAGAAGGTACTATGAGGGAGAAGGTAAACCATGGAAGCTGATCATTGATCATAAATACATATCACGCATGTTCAAAAGTATCGTTATCTCATAGTCTAAATTGTGAAACAAATTGACCAACCATGAGTGCACACACTATTGACCATATATATCTCAATTACGCTAAAGTCTCTCAAATATAGGCAACTCACTCTTTATCTGAAGCCATCTGATGTCTACTACGCAACCTTCTTCTTGTAGACTCGTGTTGGGCCTCCAAGCGCAGAGTTCTGTAGGACAATAGCAAATTTCCCTCAAGTGGATGACCTAAGATTTATCAATCCGTGGGAGGCATAGGATGAAGATGGTCTCTCTCAAACAACCCTGCAACCAAATAACAAAGAGTCTCTTGTGTCCCCAACACACCCAATAAAATGGTAAATTGTATAGGTGCACTAGTTCGGCGAAGAGATGGTGATACAAGTGCAATATGTATGGTAGATATAGGTTTTTGTAATCTGAAAATATATAAACAGCAAGGTAGCAAGTGGTAAAAGTGAGTGAAAACGGTATTGCAATGCTTGGAAACAAGGCCTAGGGTTCATACTTTCACTAGTGCAAGTTCTCTCAACAATGATAACATAATTAGATCATATGGCAATCCCTCAACATGCGACAAAAGTCACTCCAAAGTTCCTATCGCCGAGAACATAAGATGAAATTGCTTGTAGGGTATGAAACCACCTCAAAGTTATTCTTTTCAGTCAATCCATTGAGCTATTCCTATAAGTGTAGCAATCCGACCTCAAACGATCAAATCTCTATGCATAAGTGTCATCCCTGGATCGGTAATGCTGACACACACAATACTTGAAGGATTTATAACAGAGTTCAATCACACACTTATTACATCGAATATCTCAAAAGAGAGTACTTATTACAAAAATATGGCTGAAGGCCATCTAATGAAGATAACAGCGGAAGGCTTCGAAGGTAACATGAGTCCATCAACTCCAACGGCATAGCTGAGTGCAAGACAACGACCTAGCGCACATACTCTTTGTCTGAAAAGTCTACAATATAATACGTTGCAGCCCGAAATGGGTCAGAACATGGAATATGCTGGCAAAATAACACTGTAGAGCAATGAACAAGTAGCCGCTACAACTATATGCATATTTGGCTGGTGGAGGCTCTACGGTTATTTTTTTGTAGAAAGCTAGTTTTTCCCTACAACAAAGGAATATATTTTATTTAACTACAAGTTTGTTGAAAACACTGAGAATGGTAACCCCATCTCAATCCCAGAATTAATAATCATTAACCCAACAAATTAATTAAGTAAAGTAATGAGATCAACATAATAATTCAAGCACCAGATACTCAAGATGTCCATAACTGGGGACACGGCTAACCATGATTAGTTTGTACACTCTGCAGAGGTTTGCGCACTTTTCCCCACAAGACTCGATCTCCTCCGTTTGATTTCTCGCACTGCATGATGTTTGAGAAATGGATGACCGAGACACAGTCTTTCAGAAGCATTAGCCCTTTTGACGGGTAAACCGTAGCACATACAATCCCCTACATCTGCTAGTTTACCACTAAAAGAGGTCACGCAACATACTCAACTATGCCAGAGCCCATAATGGTTTGCGGCTGCACACGAAAGTTTCTAGCATGAATAATTTTATGATCCCTTTGAGCCTGGGTGGCGGACCATAGGATGATCACATAGATTCCCCGGGATCTCCTTGGACAACACTTGATTACCCCATGTGCGCAGAAACAATCCACCCAGATGTGTGTTAAAGTAGCCACCTTAAATAAGCCCTTAGTTCATAATAATACTCACAACTGTCATGAATCACTCAAACCAAACCACGTCTACGAGCATAGCATAGCAGTATAAGCATAACGTAGAAGTAACTCCCAGGGTTTGATTGAAAAGGGCAATAGGTACTGCCTCAACAAGTACTTCCCAAAATCCACATGTTAAACAGTTCCTACTCATGCAATGTTTAAGGGTTTGAAACTAATGCATAAAAACTGGGTAATAAAGGGGTATGATCAAAGTGTTACTTGCTTTGCCAACTGATACGTCTCGAACGTATCTATAATTTTTTATTGTTCCATGCTATTATATTATTATTTTTGGATGTTTATGGGCTTTATTATACACTTTTATATTATTTTTGGGACTAACCTATTAACCGGAGGCCCAGCCCAAATTGTTGGTTTCTTGCCTATTTCAGTGTTTTGAAGAAAAGGAATATCAAACGGAGTCCAAACGGAATGAAACCTTCGGGAGAGTTATTTTTGGAACGGAAGCAATCTAGGAGACTAGGAGTAGATGTCAGGGAAGCTTCGAGGTGGCCACGAGGCAGGGAGGCGCGCCTGCCCCCTGGGCGCGCTCCCACCCCCGTGGCTCCCCTGACCAACTTCTTTCGCCTATATATGTCCGTATACCCTAAAAACATCAGAGAACATAATAAATCGGGAGTTCCGCCGCCGCAAGCCTCTGTAGCCACCGAAAACCAATCTAGACCCATTCCGGCACCCCACCGGAGGGGGGAATCCCTCTCCGGTGGCTATCTTCATCATCCCGACGCTCTCCATGACGAGGATGGAGTAGTTCACCCTCGGGGCTGAGGGTATGTACCAGTAGCTATGTGTTTGATCTTTCTCTCTCTCTCTCGTGTTCTTGAGGTGGTATGATCTTGATGTATCGCGAGCTTTGCTATTATAGTTGGATCTTATGATGTTTCTCCCCCTCTACTCTCTTGTGATGAATTGAGTTTTCCCTTTGAAGTTATCTTATCGGATTGAGTCTTTAAGGATTTGAGAACACTTGATGTATGTCTTGCATGTGCTTATCTATGGTGACAATGGGATATCACGCGATCCACTTGATGTATGTTTTGGTGATCAACTTGCGAGTTCCGTGACATCATGAACTTATGCATAGGGGTTGGCACACATTTTTGTCTTGACTCTCCGGTAGAAACTTTGGGGCACTCTTTGAAGTTCTTTGTGTTGGTTGAATAGATGAATCTGAGATTGTGTGATGCATATCGTATAATCATACCCACGGATACTTGAGGTGACATTGGAGTATCTAGGTGACATTAGAGTATCTAGGTGACATTAGGGTTTTGGTTGATTTAGTCTTAAGGTGTTATTCTAGTACGAACTCTATGATAGATTGAACGGAAAGAATAGCTTCGTGTTATTTTACTACAGACTCTTGAATAGATCGATCGGAAAGAATAACTTTGAGGTGGTTTCGTACCCTACCATAATCTCTTCGTTTGTTCTATGCTATTAGTGACTTTGGAGTGACTCCTTGTTGCATGTTGAGGGGTAGTTATATGATCCAATTATGTTATTACTGTTGAGAGAACTTGCACTAGTGAAAGTATGAACCCTAGGCCTTGTTTCCTAGCATTGCAATACCGTTTGTGCTCACTTTTATCATTACTTACCTTGATGTTTTTATATTTTCAGATTACAAAAACCTTTATCTACCATCCACATTGCACTTGTATCACCATCTCTTTGCCGAACTAGTGCACCTATACAATTTACCATTGTATTGGGTGTGTTGGGGACACAAGAGACTCTTTGTTATTTGGTTGCAGGGTTGTTTGAGAGAGACCATCTTCATCCTACGCCTCCCACGGATTGATAAACCTTAGGTCATCCACTTGAGGGAAATTTGCTACCATCCTACAAATGCACTTGGAGGCCCAACAACGTCTACAAGAAGAAGGTTGTGTAGTAGACATCACTGATGATCTGAAAACCCTAGTGACTCGTAGTAGCACGCTTCGCACTCCGCAAACTCTATCGCAAACAAAAAAATAGCATACATAAGCACTCTAGCAATAGATGCAAGTGTAAAACTCAAGAAAAAAGATCCAAATCAAAAGTACAAGAGAAGAGCTCCGATTTGCAAAAAGAATCAATCAAATTGGAGCTATGAAACTCAAACTGCGGTCAAAAGAAATTCAAATTCAAATCTGCTTGCAACCAAATTTTAAATTGTCAAAATCATGTTCAATTCGGTTAACTGGAAAGAGGTGTCTGAGACGAAGATGTTGGCGTTGGTTTCACTGGATTTGGACAAGCCAGCAAAAATTTGCGAGCGTTTGAAGACGAGGGGCTAATGTGTGATAAAAATAATGATGGATAGGTCCCTGGCAGAAAATAAAAGAAAAAGACTATCGAACGAACGTTTGCTATCAAGGACAAACGGACGAAAAACATTCGCTAACAGAAGCGTTCGGACAAATGTTTGCTAATTAGCGAAACCGGAAAAAACAAACTAACCGATCTAACAAAAAAGAATCGGGGCGACGGTTTTGTCGGTTTTTTACCGATTCTTCGAAAAAATCGGGACGACTGTGGCGAGGCGAGATCCGGCGAGGCGGGGCGGCGGAGCAGCGGTGGGCGGCGGCGGCTGCGGCGGCGGCTTGGGGTGGAGAGGGACCGGGGTGGCAGCGTATATAAAGGGGGGTGGCTTCCTTAGGCAAGGGGGCGACGGTGGTGGAGTCCGGCCCGGACTCCAGGAGTCCGGTGGCGGCGTGGCTCCCGCGTGGGGAAGGCGGCAGCGGCCCGGCTCGGCTGTGCCTTTGGCCCTGTCGGGCGGAGAACTTTTTTAAATAAATTTTGCCCGAATAAAATCCTAATAAAATATAATTTTTTTTCTAAAAATGCCAAAAACAATTTTCACCGTCTAAATGAAATATTTAGAACAAAGTGAACATTTTCTGGCCTAAAATGCAATTTTCAAAAATGCATATTTTTCTAATTCAAATAAAATCCAAATAATATATTTCTTTGATTTTAAAAATTTTCCTCCAATATTCCTCTCTTTTTGAAGAAGTCATACTATCTTCTCTCTTTTAATCTAAATTTTGGAAATAATTGGAGAGAAAATATTAAAACCAAATTGATCCTCTTTTCAAATTCGAGAAAAATTCAAATATGAAAATAAATGAAATCCCCAACTCTCTCCTTGGGTCCTTGAGTTGCTTAAGATTTCTAGGATCACAACCAAAAAGCAAATAAAATATGTTATGCATATGATGACCTATGTATAACATCCAAATTGAAAATTGGGATGTTACAAACCTACCCCCTTAAGATGAATCTCGGCCTCGAGATTCGGGTTGGCTAGAGAATAGGTGTGGGTGGTCTTTACGTAGGTCTTCTTCTCGCTCCTAGGTGGCTTCATCCTCGGTATGGTGGCTCCACTGAACTTTGCAAAACTTGATAACCTTGCGGCGTGTAACTCGGCTGGCAGACTCGAGAATCTTGACGGGCTTCTCCTCGTAGGTTAGGTCACTATCCAACTGAATTTCTTCCAGGGGCACTGTATCTCTCAAAGGAATATCGTCCATCTCCGCATGGCACTTCTTCAACTGGGAAACGTGAAACACATCGTGAGCTCCTAACAATCCTTCGGGTAACTCCAACTTGTAGACAACTTCTCCCATACGTTCCAGAACTCGGTACGGTCCTACAAATCTCGGGGCTAACTTTCCCTTAACACCAAATCGTTTAATTCCTTGAAGTGGTGACACACGAAGATATGCTCGATCTCCAATTTCATAGGCTACCTCCTTGCGTTTGGTGTCGGCATAACTCTTCTGCCTGGACTGAGCTACCTTCAGTCTATCTCGAATCAACTTAACCTTCTCTTCAGACTCTTTGATCAGATCTGGTCCAATAACTGACGGTCTCTACATCACCTTCCATACAAGGCTTCAAAAGGTGCCATCTTCAAACTAGTCTGATAACTGTTGTTGTAAGAGAACTCTGTGTAAGGCAAATTGTCATCCCAACTAGATCCATAATCTAGCGCACAAGATCTCAACATGTCCTCCAGAATCTGGTTGACTCTCTTTGTCTGTCCATCGGTCTGCAGATGAAAGGTTGTACTGAACTCTAGCCTAGTACCCAAAGTCTGGTGCAATTGATTCCAAAACTTCAAAGTAAACTGTGTCCCTCTATCTGATACGATGGTCCTCGGAGCTCCGTGCAGACATACGATCTTGGTCATATATATCTTGGCCAACTTCGCACTTGTATAGGTGGTTTTCACTGGGATAAAGTGAGCTACCTTGGTCAAGCGATCAACTACTACCCAGATTGAATCATATCCCGATCGGGTCCTGGGTAATCCGGTGATGAAATCCATGCCAAGCTTGTCCCACTTCCATTCAGGTATCAGCATAGGCTGAAGCAATCCTGACGGCTTCTAATGTTCTGCCTTCACTCTCTGACATACATCACATACTGCTACATACTCGGCAATATCCTTCTTCATACCTATCCACAAGAAACACTCCTTCAAATCCAAATACATCTTGGTGTTTCCGGGGTGAATCGAGTATGGCGCGTCATGAGCTTCTTGAAGTATTAACTTCCCGATCTCCGCATTATTGGGCACATATATATGATCCTCAAACCATAAAGTCTCGTGCTCATCCTCACGGAAACCCTTGACTTTTCCTTTGCTCATCTTCTCCTTTATCTCAACAATTTCCTTATCATCCTTCTGAGCTTCTCGAATCTTTCCCAATAACATAGACTAAACCTCCATTGTGGCAACAAAACCTCTTGGAACTATCTCCAAACGAAGTTTCTTGAGATCGTCACCTAATTCCTGCGGTAATCCTCTGCTTACGAGGGTATTGGCATAACTCTTGCGGCTCAAAGCGTCTGTTACGACATTGGCCTTCCCTGGATGATAGTGCAACTTCATATCATAATCCTTTATGAGCTCCAACCATCTCCTCTACCTGAGATTCAACTCCTTCTGCGTGAAAATGTACTTCAAACTCTTGTGATTCATGTACACATCACATCTATTTCCAATCAGAAAATGTCTCCAGGTCTTGAGCGCATGCACTACGGCTGCTAACTCCAAATCATGTGTGGCATAATTCAACTCATGAGGTCGAAGCTGACGTGAGGCATATGAAACAACTCTTCCTCCTGCATCAGTACTCCTCCAAGTCCTAAGCGAGAAACGTCGCAATACACTTGGAAATCCTCGCGTATATCCGGAAGAATCAGCACTGGGGCTGTAATCAAACATTTCTTCAACTCCTGAAAACTGGCCTCACAATCTTCAGTCCATTTGAACTTGGTGTCCTTCTTCAACAACTCGTTCATGGGTTTTGCAATCTTGGAGAAATTCTCAATGAACCTCCTGTGAGTCCCAGAAAACCGCAGAAAACCGCAGATCTCTCCAACTGAGGTGGGTGCCAACCACTCAGTGACAAACTGAACCATGGTGGGTTCTACTGCTATACCTTCTCCTGATATAACATGTCCCAGAAATCCAACTTCCTTCAACCAAAACTCAAACTTGCTAAACTTGGCATACAACTGATGTTCCCTGAGCTTCTCGAGAACTAAGCGCATGTGTTCCTTGTGTTCCTCTTCATTCTTCGAGTACACCAAAATATCATCAATGAACACCACTACAAACCTATCCAAAAACTCCATGAACACCTTGTTCATCATGCTCATAAAATAGGCAGGGGCATTAGTCAGTCCAAATGACATGACCGTGTACTCATATAGCCTGTACCTTGTGGTAAAAGCTGTCTTAGGTATATCCTGTTCTCGGATCTTCAGTTGGTGGTATCCTGATCGCAGATCGATCTTGGAGAATACTTTAGCTCCTTGTAACTAGTCAAATAGATCATTGATCATCAGTAGTGGGTACTTGTTCTTGATCGTCACTTCATTTAAGGCCCGATAATCAACAACCATTCTCAAAGATCCATCCTTCTTCTCAACTAAGAGCACTGGGGCTCCCCACGGTGATGAACTTGGTCAGATGTAACCTTTCTCCAATAACTCCTTAATTTGCTTCTTAATTTCCTCCAGATTATTTGCGGGCACCCGATACGGTCTCTTTGATATTGGTCCGGTGCCTGGCAACAGCTCAATCAAAAATTCTATGTCTCGATCTTGCGGCATGCTTGGTAGTTCCTCTGGAAATACATCTGGGTAATCCTTCACAACAGGCACTTCTTCCTGAACAACTCCCAAGAGAGAATTTACTTGGGTCCTCCTTGGCGCATGCCTAGACACATACTTGATCCTTTTTCCCTCCGGGGTGGTGAGTAAAGTTGACTTACTAGCACAATCGATGTTTCCTCCATACTTCGATAACCAATCCATGCCTAATATTACATCCAATCCTTGGGACTCCAGAATTATTAGGTCTGAGGGGAAAACATGGCTACCAATGGTTAAGGGTAACCGATCACACCATCGGCTGACCATATACTCTGCTCCTGGCGAGCTTACTAACATGGGTGACCTAAGGGCTAAGGTTGGCAACTTAAACTTGTCCACAAATCCCCTTGATATGTATGAATGCGATGCACCAGTGTCAAAAAGAACGAGTGCGGTATATGACTTAATCAAAAACTTACCGATCACTGCGTCAGGCTGATCTTCAACCTCCTCCATGTTGATGTGGTTCACTTGACCTCTGGTGAAGGGATTGGGCTTCTTCTCAGAGTTTCCATTTCTGTTGCCATTCTTCAACTCTGAGCAATCATTGGCGTAATGTCCAGTCTTCCCACACTTGTAACAGGTAACATGGCTCAAGTCCTTCTTGGCAGGCGTTGCTGGGTTGGGACGGTTTTGGTTGCTGCTTGCTCCATTCCCATTTCCATTCATAGGCCCACTCTGGTTATGTGAGCTTCCTCCATTGTGGGTATGGCCTCCATGGTTATGGGTGTAACCTCCAGAGTTAGGGGTAAAGCGAGGCTTCTACTAAACTCAAGAATTGTACTTCCCCTGTCCATACTTCCGTTTGCGGCTCTCTATCTGCTGCTATTTGCTTTCAATCATAAGGGCCCTAACTACCAAATCCTGGTAGTTATTGAATGTTTCCACCATCAACTGCATGCTCAGATCATCATTCAACCCTTCCATAAACTTCTCCTGCTTCACGGCATCTGTGGCCACATCATCCGGGGCATAACGAGCTAACTTACTAAACTCATCCACGTACTACCCCATAGTATGATTTCCCTGGCATAAGTTACGAAACTCACACTTCTTCATACTCATTGCTCCAGTTGAGACATGGGTGGTACGGAAAGCTTGCTGGAACCGATCCCATGTGACATTGGCTATGGGAAAAGTGGTTGTGTAATTCTCCCACCATGAGGCTGCTGGTCCATCCAATTGATGTGTGGCAAAGCACACCTTCTCTGCATTTGTGCAAACTGCAGTGGTCAGCTCCCTTCCAATTCCGCGGAGCCAGTCATCATCAACAATCGTCTCGGTGCTACTGGAAAACACCAGCGTATTCAACCTCAGAAAACGGGCTAAGTTGTCAACTGGAGGAGGTGGTGGTGGATTGTTGTTATTGTTGTTGTTGTTGCCTTGGTTCTTGACTAGTAGCTGCATCAAGGCATTCTGCTGCTAGATCAACTGGGTGAGCTCCAGCGGGAAGACAAATCCGGGGTCATGTCTCGGAGGCATCTGATAGTTTTTAGAGGGGGGAGATTAGAATAGAGTGAGGTCTAAGGAGAAAATCACTACCCATATGCACATGAGACAAACACAATCATATCATACCACTCAATTCAAACAAGGGCATACAATCGATCTGACTACTGTTACAAAAATATCCGGACTATTCTATATACATGGGGGAATACTACTGATAATATGGTGGTCAACTAGAAATTTTGATCAGAAGAAGATTCCATGATATCTGCTCCAGCTTCATCTTCATAGTCATCATCACTGCCAGGGTCGGAGTCAGTGTCGTCGATGATGATGTAGTCTTCGGGATGGTCGTCACCTCCTGGCGCAGGGTCTCCCATGAATACTCCTAGCTTCTTCTTCAGATCATCATTCTTCTCTAGCAGAACTGTAATTTCCTCTTCATATCCATCTCGTGTAGACTTGAGTTCCTCTTCTAGCTCCATGTTCCTGGTCATCACCTTCTTCAGGTCTATCATGCTGGCGCACATCTGGTTCTCCTGACGACGAATGTGTTGGTTTAACTCCTGGATGTAGGCTGCAATGGACTTGTCCCTCCTGGTGCTGATCATCTCCCATTGCTCATCTTGGCGTCCACATATCTGGTAGATGGTGTCCTTAAGATCCTTGCGGTAAACTTCGCCGATGCGTCCCATGGCGATGTGAGCTGCCATGCTCTTTCCTAGACTCCAGGCTGGTGCATCAAAGGAAAACTCTATGGGCTCAGTAACTGGTATGAATGTCCTTCCTGGGACATGTACTCGAATGGTCCAATGCTCTTCTTCTGGTAGAGTGGCAGTGTAGGTCCCTCTAAAGCTTGGTATTCTGATGTTCAGGTATCTATATAGTGGCCTCCTTCAAGTGTCGTCCAAAAGGGGTGCCTTCATCCAGTTGAGAAAACTTGTTCCTTGAATCTGCCATCTATAAAGTGGAATGTTGAGCGGAGTCGGAAATGAGTAGAGAAGAGTGTCCTATGGCTCATCTTAGTGGTCGCTTCCTATAGTCAGCATGTGCCCTGATACCATCTTGTAGCGATCCGACCTCAAACGGTAAAATCTCTGCGCATAAGTGTCATCCCTGGATCGGTAATGCTGACACACACAATACTTGAAGGATTTATAACAGAGTTCAATCACACACTTATTACATCAAATATCTCAAAAGAGAGTACTTATTACAATAATATGGCTGAAAGCCATCTAATGAAGATAATAGCGGAAGGCTTCGAAGGTAAAATGAGTCCATCAACTCCAACGGCATAGCCGGGTGCAAGACAACGACCTAGCGCACCTTACTTTTCGTCTGAAAAGTCTGCAACATAATACGTTGCAGCCCAAAACGGGCCAGCACATGGAATATGCTGGCAAAATAACACTGTGGAGCAATGAACAAGTAGCAGCTATAACTATATGCATATTTGGCTGGTGGAGGCTCTATGGTTATTTTTTTGCAGAAAGCTAGTTTTTCCCTACAACAAAGGAATATATTTTATTTAACTACAAGTTTGTTGAAAACATTGAGAATGGTAACCCCATCTCAATCCCAGAATTAATAATCATTAACCCAATAAACTATTTAAGTAAAGTAATGAGATCAACATAATAATTCAAGCACCAGATACTCCAGATGTTTGTAACCGGGGACATGACTAACCATGATTAGTTTGTACACTCTACAGAGATTTGCGCACTTTTCGCCACAAGACTCGATCTCCTCCGTTTGACTTCTCGCACTGCATGATGTTTGAGAAATGGATGACCGAGACACGGTCTTTTAGAAGCATTAGCCCTTTCCACGGGTAAACCGTACCACCTACAATCCCCTACATCTGCTAGTTTACCACTGAAAGAGGTCACACAACATACTCAACTATGCCAGATCACATAATGGCTTGTGGCTGCACACGGAAGTTTCTAGCATGAATAATTTTATGATCCCTTTGAGCCTGGGTGGCGGACCATAGGATGATCACACGGATTCCCCGGGATCTCCTTGGACAACACTGGATTACCCTAGGTGCCCACAAACAATCCACCCAGATGTGTGTTAAAGTAGCCACCTGAAATAAACCCTTAGTGCATAATAATACTCACAACTGTCATGAATCACTCAAACCAAACCATGCCTATGAGCATAGCATAGCAGTATAAGCATAACATAGAAGTAACTCCCATGGTTTGATTGAAAAGGGCAATAGGTACTACCTCAACAAGTACTTCCCAAAACCCACATGTTAAACAGTTCCTACTCATGCAATGTTTTCAGGGTTCGAAACTAATGCATAAAAATGGGGTAATAAAGGGGTGTGATCAAAGTGTTACTTGCTTTGTTGACGATCTGAAAACCCTAGTGACTCGTAGTAGCATGCTTCGCACTCCTGAAACTCTATCACAAACAAACAATAGCATACATAAGCACTCAAGCAATATATGCAAGGATAAATCTCAATAGAAAAGATCCAAATCGAAAATACAAGAGAAGAGCTCCGATTTGCAAAAAGAATCAATCAAATCAGAGCTACTAAATTCAAACTGCGGTCAAAAGAAATTCAAATTCAAATATGCTTGCAACCAAATTTTAAATTGTCAAAATCATGTTCAAGTTGGTTAACTGGAAAGAGGGGTTTGAGACGAAGATTTTGGCATTGGTTTCACAAGATTTGGACATGCCAGCAAAAAGTTGCGAGCGTTTGAAGATTAGGGGATAATCTGCGATAAAAATAATCGCGGATAGGTCCCTGGTAGAAAATAAAATAAACGAAAAAGAATATCAAACGAACGTTCGCTATCAGGGATAAACGGACGAAAAACGTATGCTAACAAAAATGTTCGGACGAACGTTCGCTAATTAGTGAAACAAAAAAAACAAACTAACCGATCTAACGAAAAAGAACCCGGGCGACGGTTTTGTCGGTTTTTACCGATTCTTTGAAAAAGCAACCTAGGACGACGGCGGCGAGGCGAGATACTGCGAGGCGGGGTGGCGTGCAGCGTCGACGAGCGGCGGTGCGGGCTGGCGGGTGATACGTCTCCAACGTATCTATAATTTTTGATTGCTCCATGCTATATTATCTTTTGTTTTGGACATTATTGGGCTTTATTATCCACTTTTACATTATTTTTGGGACTAACCTATTAACCGGAGGCCCAGCCCAGAGTTGCTATTTTTTTGCCTATTTCAGAGTTTCGTAGAAAAAGAATATCAAACGGAGTCCAAACAGAATGAAACCTTCGGGAACATGACTTTCAGAAAGAACATGATCCAGGAGACTTGGACTCTACGTCAAGCAACCAACAGGGAAGCCACGAGGTAGGGGGGCGCACCTACCCCCCCAGGCGCGCCCTCCACCCTCGTGGGCCCCCTGTTGCTCCACTGACGTACTTCTTCCTCCTATATATACCTACGTACCCCCAAACGATCAGATACAGAGCCAAAACCCTAATTCCATCGCCGCAACTTTCTGTATCCATGAGATCCCATCTTGGGGCCTGTTCGGGAGGTCCACCGGAGGGGGCATCGATCATGGAGGTCTTCTACATCAACACCATAGCCCTTCCGATGAAGTGTGAGTAGTTTACCTCAGACCTTCGGTGTCGGTGTACTAGAGTAGGGGTACCCTAGTACCCCGAACTCGTGCACGGGCAGTCGCAGCATCCCTGCGGCAAGGCTTGCCGGGTGACCGCCAGGACTCTCCGTGGTCCCTTTGAAGACCATTCAAGAACAAAGTACTCAAGACAAGACCCCGGCAAGAGGAGCTTGCCGGGAAGAAGGCAAGACCCCGGCAAGAGGAGCTTGCCGGGAAGGCCATCCAAGGCATTCCAAGGAACTTTCCGCGGCGCACTACGCGCCCCGACAAGGCCCGGTGAGCGACAAGCTCCCGGAAGCGACAAGTCGACGGCCGCGGCAAGGCGCTTGCCGCGGCAAGCCCCCACTCCACGCCCGCGCTCCAGCACATCCACCCACGTGTCGCTCTGGGGCCCCTCCCAAGCGCACGTGGCAGGAAGCTGTGCAGCTAGGGGCGTGCGGTGGCACGCAGGCGCTGACAAGACAACCATCGTGGCAAGACGGAGGCGTCCCTAGCGGTCCCTTTCGGTGCTGTCTAGGCGACACAGACGGACATTTAATGCCCTTGTCCCCTGCCGTCAGGGTTAGGTATGATAACACTGTAGCAGCTAGCTGTGCCTACTACAGCACCTAGCTGTGTCTACCCACGGCACCCTTTCCGTTTTTGCCCTTGGCCCCCGTTGCTCTATGTCGGTAACCCCTTGAGTATAAAAGGAGGCCCGTGTGCAACGTAGAGGGGGGTCGGCCATTTTGAGAGCCTCGGGGAGCAATTCCATACACTCATGCTCGGTCTCGCTCCCGAGCTAGAAATCAATACCAATCCACAAAGCAGGAGTAGGGTTTTACGCATCCGTGCGGCCCGAACCTGGGTAAATCGCCCGCGTGCTTCGCCTCGATCTGCTCTTTGCGCAACCTCCACCCCCCGCCGAACCAAAAGGGACCCGGTCCGCCGGTCCCATAGGTGCCCGTGGATCAGAAACCCCGGCATCTCTGGCGCGCCAGGTAGGGGGCGTCGAAGTTGTGTGAATCAGATCCGGCGTTCTTGCGGGCTAGATCTTCATCTACTTCATTGATCTTCACCATCTTCATCAACATGCCGCCGAAGAAGAAAGTTTCGGAGGCAGCCGCTCCGTCCGCGCCGAGCCACCCACCGCCGGCGCAAACGGATGGTGGTGCAGGCGCCGGCGGAAGGGCACGCATCGACGAGGGAACTCACGGTGCTGCCAGGTCCCAGGGCAAGGCTGCGCTGCCCATCGGCGGCGTGGCCGGCTCCCACAACGACCAGGCGCACTTCAAGACCTTGGCGTCCGTGCATGCTCCGCGCCCATCTCAGGAGGCGCGGGACCGGCAGCGTCATGGTACTCACGATACCATGCACTCGCTGGATCAAGATCGAGCTGGTGGATCTCGGAGCGCCCAAGACCACCATGCACGTCAACACACCCAGAACAGATAAGTTGCCAAAGCCTGAGCAACCAAATCTCTAATTTTTAAGCTATCCCCCGTGGATCGGCTCACTTTGTATGAGAAGCCTGTGCGTGGAGGAGCCAACTCGTAGCTGGCTGCGCCCTTGCGTTGTTTCGAGCTCGCTCAACAACATTAGGTGAGCTGCAGCTAGTTGCCACACTAGCCGCGCCCTTGCATTGTTTTGAGCCTGCTCAACAACGTAAGTTAGCTGCGGCAAGTTGCTTAACTAGTCGCGCCCTTACTTTGCTTCGAGCCCCGCTCAGCAACTTAAGTGAGCTGCAGCTAGCTGCGACGAGGTTTCTTGCCGGTGGCGGCACCGCCAGCAGCCTGCTGACGTTCCGCACTCAGCGCTCGCGGCCCTGGTGCCTGCGCCGGCAAGTTCCCTAAAAGCGCGGGGTAAAAACATACAAAGTTGACGCCGAAGTGGGAAGGCCCTTGCCGGGTGAAACGAGTCACTGGGCCCGGCGCTGTCCGCCTTGAGACCGAAGATAGCATCCCAGTGAGCAACTCCTGGAACATCGAGCATCTTCGTAAGTTTTACCCGTAAGGCGCGGTTGTCGGAACCCGTTCCGGCAACCACCTCTTGTACAAAGTCTTGCCGCTGTTGCATGTAATCCTTTGTACGAGGCCGGGCGCAGATCCCGTGCGCAGTAAAGCTCGCGTGCTCCGCACATTTTTGTCGATTTTATGCTTTCTATTTTCTGGCATATATGATCTGACATTTGTGCAGCACCAACCCCACGGTAAGCGATAACGATCCGCAAGGCTCTATATCTTTATTTTCTCTTCTTTCTTTTCTTCCTTCTTCCAAGGAAAGAAAGGGTCCCTCGCCCACAAGTTTGCCGGGGGGGAAGGGAGAAGAAAAGGGTATGGACCAGGCGTCGTTCAAGAATTTCGTCTTGCCAGGAAGCAAACGACAGAAAAGCTAAGTTGCCAAAGTTTGAGCAGCCAAATTTTTTAAATTTTAAGTTATCTCCCTTGAACGACTACACTTTGTATGGGAAACCTGTGCGCGGAGGAGCCAACTCGTAGCTGGCTGCGCCCTTGCGTTGTTTCGAGCTCGCTCAACAGCATTAGGTGAGCTGCGGCTAGTTGCTACACTAGCCGCGCCCTTGCATTGTTTTGAGCCTGCTCAACAACGTAAGTTAGCTGCGGCTAGTTGCTACACTAGCCGCGCCCTTAGTTTGCTTCGAGCCCCGCTCAGCAACTTAAGTGAGCTGCAGCTGGCTGCGACAAGGTTTCTTGCCGGTAGCGACACCGCCAGTTCCGCGCCCAGCGCTCGTGGTTCGGATGCCTGCACCGGCAAGTTCCCTAAAAGCGTAGGGCAAAGACATACAAAGGGAGGAGTCAAGTAAAGGGAATAACATTGCAATGGCTACCCAGAAGAAAGTTATATTACAAAATAGCTTGTCGCAGCTCTAATAAATGTTTTCTATGACATAGCTAGCAGCGACAAGGAAAGAAGGAAGCCGGCGGCCTAGTCGACGCGGTCGCCCTCGACCCTCTTGATCCCGCTCACCTTGTCCACAATGTGTGTGACAAGGGCCTTGAGCTCTTCCTGATCAATATCAGGCGGCAAGGATCTGAGGACGTTGTGGAGGCGGAGGCCTGGATTGCGGAAGGCCACCTTCATCAACACCTTCTGAAGGGCTCCCGCACAGATCTCGCGCGACTCGTCGGCTAGCCGCTTCGGGATCTCATCCCGGAGCCGCTGGAGCGCCGTCGCCACGCCTTGGAAGAACATAGTGAGCTTGGCGCTAGGTTGGAGGTTCTCGTCGGAGGAGTACCCGAAGTCCTCCACCCCCAGCTGCGCCAGCTCCTTGTCGATGTCCCCGGCGGCGTTCACGAGGCTCTCTGTCCAGTGCTCCACCGTATCCCTAAAGGCGTTTTGGGTGGTGGCAGCACTCTCCAGCAACGCCTTGTCGGCATCGATCTCCTTCTTCAGGGCCGCCTCCTGCTCCTTGGCACCGTCCAGCGCCTTGGTCAAAGCGGCCAGCCTCGACTCGAGGGCGGCGTTGGAGTCCTTGGCGGCGCTGAGCTCTTCGCCATATGCTTTGCGGTCAGCCTCCAGCTGCACCACCTTCATCTCCAGCACCTTTTTGGCGGCCTCGGCAGCGGCGACAGCATCCTCCGCTTGCTTGAGGGCTCCGCCCAGCTTCTCCTCGCACGCGGCAAGCTCCTCCTCGTGAGCGTCGAGATTGACCTTCCGCTGCGCCTGCTCGCCCTCTTCCGCGGCTAGCTTCACGGCGGCCAGTCGCTGCGGCTCTTCGGCTTCAGCCTTCTCGAGGAGAAAGGCCTTCTTCGCTTCAGCGAGCTGCTCCCGCGCCTCCGCCAGGGATCGGAGAGCTTCCCGGTGGAAACCCCCGAGCTCGTCTGCGCGCTTCTCAATGTCTGCTCCCGCCTTCGCGACAAGCGCCTCGCGGGACTCTAGCTTGGCTTGTCGCGCGCGGTACAGCGACATCAACCTGCGCAGCAGCCGTTCCTCTTCGGGCTCGTTGCTGCTGCTGCTCGGCGCGTCGACCAGCTTCAGTCCCGCGGAGGCGAGCACTTCCCCGTCGAAGACCTCCCCCTCGGCCGGCGCTCTGGAGCTTGATGCCCAAGGGAGGTTGATGAAGACGCCTTCGCCGGCTTTCAAGTAAACGCCCGGCTGGGGCTCCTCGATGCTTGGCGCTGCGGCCTCAGCGGACGGGTCGGCGGCCGGTGCAGCGCCTGGCGCTCCTGCGGCCTCCGGGCCGTCAGTACGATCGCCAGATCCCTCGCAAGCCGCCGCGGCGCCAGCCTCGGCGGCCTCGGCGCTGGCGGCGTCGCCACCACCGGCTGCGTCCTCAGCGGCGACCTCGGTCTCCATCCGCTCCGCAGCGGATGGGTCTGATGGCCGGCAAAGGGGGGAAGAGTCAAACAAGATCCAGCCAAAAACTCAAAGAGACCAGAAGAAGAAGAACCCAAGGGAAGATTTGAAGCAAGGAGATTACCCGCGCTGGGCTCGGTGGCCATGGTCTCTGCCGCTGGGGGGATGCTGGTGCCGTCCCTTGGCGGAGAGCTTCCCCTTGCCGGAGAGCCACCCCCTGCCGGAGAATCTCTTGCCGGAGAATTTTCCCTGGGCGGCGTAGTTGAAGCAGATGGCATGCCGGGGGCTGTCTCCGGACGCTCCTGGTGAGGCTGCTCTGCTCCTACACAAGGCAACAAGCAGATATCAGCAAAGACAAGTACCCATGCGCGCCTCACCGCGGCAAAAAGTTCACACACTTACGCTGGGGGCTGCCATGGAGGAAAGTCGCCAGGTCCGGCAAGGTTGTCTCGGGCGCGCCACCTGTTGTCGCAGTAGGCACGTCCTCGACGATGACCACCGGGGCCTTAGCTCTCTTTGCCGCTCTCTGGGCCAGAGTCCTAAAAAGGAGTAGGCTCAGGGAAAAGCAATTGAGAAGCAAGAACAACAACAAAAACCGAAGAAATGCGAGTGCAGCAAGAGAAGCTTACTCTTCTTCATCCTCCTCGTCGGAGCTCAGCGTGGAGAAGTCGAAGCCCGGCGCGCTCCCAGAGCGAGGAGGCGGAGGAGAAGCTTCCCTTGGCCGCTTAGCGGGAGCAGTGGTGGCGGTCTGAGAAGACCCCGCTCCGGCTGTCGGCACGGCACGGGAAGCGGCAGGGACCGAAGCGGTGGTCCGGCTGGACCCCGCTCCAGTTGCCATCGTAGCATGAGGCGCTCCCGCGGCAACGGTGTTTGCCGTGGTCGAGCGCGTCACGCGGTGTGGCGACTGTTGACCCGCTTGCCGCTCCGCCTCATCTCCAACCTTGCGGAGACGCCTCCTTGGCGGCGTTGGGGCCTCTGATTCTGGTGGGCTGTCCGGAGGCAAGGAGGAAGAGGAGTCGACTTGCCGTGAGCTGCCCGTATCTTTGGTAGGCTCGCTCGGCTCAGCATCTTGCCCGGCAAGCCCCTCCTTGCCGGCAAACTCCCCTTGCTCGCCACAGCTCGCCACTTCTGCCGCGTCTGCTTCCGCGGTGGTGAACCCAAACTCGCCCGCGGCTGCGGCTGCCGCCGCCTCCTCCAGCCTGGTGGCGATGCGCGCCATCTCCACGTCAGGGGTGTCGCGGGTGAGACCGTCTTTCTCGTCGGGGCGGACGGCCACTTCCACCAAGTTGTCGAAGAAGTGCTGCACGACCTCGTCGGCAGGCTCCTGCCAAGTTGGCACAATCCCGTGCGAGTCGCATTCTGGCATCATTGCACGGATGCGGTCGAGCGCGGAGTTGTTGCACAAAGGCACGACGCCCCCCGGCAACCTGAACACCTCGGGATGCTGGGGGTCATACCTGAACAGCTCCTGCAGCATCGCATGGAGCTCCAGAACTGTGAAGTTGTAGTTGAGGCCCAGCCGCAGCCTCATAATGTCTGCCGCGTTCTTGAACTCCCAAGTTGGCCTCCCCCGCTCTTGTAGGGGGGCGATGCGGCGGCGGAGGAAGTCTGCGCCAACCGCACCGACAGTGAGCCCGGCATTCCGGAGGCGCAGGATCCTGGTGACGGCGATCCCCAGCCTGTCGTCCTCCGGGGCCAGGTCGCTCCAGTCGTCGCCGCGCGCCACCGGGGTTTGACGCCGGGCGGTGAAAGGCTGTGGACTCTCCTCGACAATCCAGCACCAATCAGCCCTCCACTCCTCCCATTTGCTGCGGAACTCTCCCTCCAGATAGGTCTCCTTCTTGCCGGTCCTCGAGATCCAGGCGATCCCGCTGGATAGAGGCTCTCCTCTCTCTACTCGAGGAGTGAAGAAATGGCGGAAGAGGGCTACGTTGGGAAGAACTTCGACAAAGTTTTTGCAGAGATGCGCAAAAACTGCCATCGTCAGAACGGCTTTGGGGGTGAAGTCGAGGAGGTGGAACCCATAGGTGTTCATGACGTCACAGAAGAAATCAGAGAAGGGCGGGCAGAGCCCGCAATAGAAGAACAACGCGAAGAAGGCGTACCCATTTGGGGCAGTCTTACAGGCGGCGGCGGGGAGAACTCTTGTGCGTGGATGCGCGCGCGTCTCCGCCGACCAGAACAGAGAATAGTCCGCCCTCAGCTCCTTCGCGCCGAGCCTGGGGGGGAAAACGGCCCGCGTCTTCCGCAGCGCCGCAAGCCGCTGCGCCTCGGTCGTCTTCACGGTCTTCCCCCTGTCGGCTTTCGGAGCCATGGCGGAAGCAGTGGAGGGGATCGACGGCGTTGGTGGTGCTGGCGACGGGGGAGGGCGGAGCGCTGCTCTCTCTCTCTGCTTTGGGGAGGCGAGAGGGCGGCGGAGATTTCCGAGATTGGGAACGGCAACGGGCGAATGGGCCAACTGCCCCCGCTTCCCCTGCTCTTAAAGGGGGAAGGGGGCGGACGTTCCGCATTTCGAGAAAAGGAACCCACATGACCTCTCCCACGATGCCGCATTCAACGCGTGCCGTCCGGGGGGAGGGCGCGGTGGATGCGGAAGAAGATTCGGCGTAACCTAGGCCGCGCGTGCCCGTGCACTGTTTTGGGCCTGGCCCAACAGTGCTCAGCACCGTGTCTGGCCCAGGCCCGGGGGCTCCTGTCGGTGTACTAGAGTAGGGGTACCCTAGTACCCCGAACTCGTGCATGGGCAGTCGCAGCATCCCCGCGGCAAGGCTTGCCGGGTGACCGCCAGGACCCTCCGTGGTCCCTTTGAAGACCATTCAAGAACAAAGTACTCAAGACAAGACCCCGGCAAGAGGAGCTTGCCGGGAAGAAGGCAAGACCCCGGCAAGAGGAGCTTGCCGGGAAGGCCATCCAAGGCATTCCAAGGAACTTTCCGCGGCGTGCTACGCGCCCTGACAAGGCCCGGTGAGCGACAAGCTCCCGGAAGCGACAAGTCGACGGCCGCGGCAAGCCCCCACTCCACGCCCGCGCTCCAGCACATCCACCCACCTGTCGCTCTGGGGCCCCTCCCAAGCGCACGTGGCAGGAAGCTGTGCAGCTAGGGGCGTGCGGTGGCACGCAGGCGCTGACAAGACAACCATCGTGGCAAGACGGAGGCGTCCCTAGCGGTCCCTTTCGGTGCTGTCTAGGTGACACAGACGGACATTTAATGCCCTTGTCCCCTGCCGTCAGGGTTAGGTATGATAACACTGTAGCAGCTAGCTGTGCCTACTACAGCACCTAGCTGTGTCTACCAACGGCACCCTTTCCGTTTTTGCCCTTGGCCCCCGTTGCTCTATGTCGGTAACCCCTTGAGTATAAAAGGAGGCCCGTGTGCAACGTAGAGGGGGGTCGGCCATTTTGAGAGCCTCGGGGAGCAATTCCATACACTCACGCTCGATCTCGCTCCCGAGCTAGAAATCAATACCGATCCACAAAGCAGGAGTAGGGTTTTACGCATCCGTGTGGCCCGAACCTGGGTAAATCGCCCGCGTGCTTCGCCTCGATCCGCTCTTTGCGCAACCTCCGCCCCCCGCCGAACCAAAAGGGACCCGGTCCGCCGGTCCCATAGGTGCCCGTGGATCAGAAACCCCGGCATTCGGGTCCATAGTTATTAGCTAGATGGCTTCTTCTCTCTTTTTGGATCTCAATACAAAGCTCCCCCCTCTCTTGTGGAGATCTATTCGATGTAATCTTCTTTTGCGGTGTGTTTGTTGAGACCGATGAATTGTGGGTTTATGATCAAGTTTATCTATGAACAATATTTGAATCTTCTCTGAATTCTTTTATGTATGATTGGTTATCTTTGCAAGTCTCTTCGAATTATCAGTTTGGTTTGGCCTACTAGATTGATCTTTCTTGCAATGGGAGAAGTGCTTAG
This sequence comes from Triticum urartu, assembly GCF_056163025.1. Classification (NCBI taxonomy): domain Eukaryota; kingdom Viridiplantae; phylum Streptophyta; class Magnoliopsida; order Poales; family Poaceae; genus Triticum; species Triticum urartu. The sequence goes on from NC_141875.1 coordinate 359,185,949, forward strand.
CTTTGGGTTCAATCTTGCGGTGTCCTTTCCCAGTGACAGTAGGGGCAGCAAGGCACGTATTGTATTGTTGCCATCGAGGATACCAAGATGGGGTTTTTATCATATTGCATGAATTTATCCCTCTACATCATGTCATCTTGCTTAAGGCGTTACTCTGTTCTTATGAACTTAATACTCTAGATGCATGCTGGATAGCGGTCGATGTGTGGAGTAATAGTAGTAGATGCAGGCAGGAGTCGGTCTACTTGTCTCGGACGTGATGCCTATATACATGATCATACCTAGATATTCTCATAACTATGCTCAATTCTGTTAATTGCTCAACAGTAATTTTTTTCACCCACCGTAAAATACTTATTCTCTTGAGCGAAGCCACTAGTGAAACCTATGGCCCCCTGGTCTATCTTCATCATATTAATCTCCCAATACTTAGTTATTTTCATTGCCTTTTATTTTACTTTGCATCTTTATCATAAAAATACCAAAAATATTATCTTATCATATCTATCAGATCTCACTCTCGTAAGTGACCGTGTAGGGATTGACAACCCATTTCGCGTTGGTTGCGAGGATTTATTTGTTTTCTGTAGGTGTGAGGGACTCGCGCGTAGCCTCCTACTGGATTGATACCTTGGTTCTCAAAAACCGAGGAAATACTTACGCTACTTTGCTGCATCACCCTTTCCTCTTCAATGGAAAACCAACGCAGTGCTCAAGAGGTAGCAAGAAGGATTTCTGGCGCCGTTGCCGGGGAGGTCTACGCAAAAGTCAACATACCAAGTACCCATCACAAACCCTTATCTCCAGCATTACATTATTTTCCATTTGCCTCTCGTTTTCCTCTCCCCCACTTCACCCTTGCTGTTTTATTCGCCCTCTCTCTCTATCCTCCCTCTCTTTCTCTATTTGCCTCTTTTTTGCCCGTTCCTTGTTTGCTTGTGTGTTGGATTGCTTGATTGTCATGATGGCTCAAGATAACACTAAATTGTGTGACTTTATCAATACCAACAACAATTATTTTATTAGCACTCCGATTGCTCCTCTTACCGATGCTGAATCTTGTGAAATTAATGCTGCCTTGCTGAATCTTTTCATGAAAGATCCGTTTTCCGGCCTTCCTAGTGAAGATGCCTCTACCCATCTAAATAGCTTCGTTGATTTGTGTGATATGCAAAAGAAGAAAGATGTGGATAATGATATTGTTAAATTGAAGCTATTTCCTTTTTCACTTCGAGATCGTGCTAAAGCTTGGTTTTCGTCTTTGCCTAAAAATTGTATTGATTCTTGGAATAAATGCAAAGATGCTTTTATCTCTAAGTATTTTCCTCCCGCTAAGATCATCTCTCTGAGAAACGATATTATGAATTTTAAGCAACTTGATCATGAACGCATGGTTTGAATTTGTGGATGATTATACAAAATTTTTATGCCGTTGAATTTCGCTTCTAGAAATCTTTTAGATTCGGCCACGGGAAGCACTTTTATGGAAATCACTTTAGGAGAAGCTACTCAACTCCTAGATAATATTATGGTTAATTATTCTCAACGGCACACTGAAAGATCTACTAATAAAAAAGTGCATGCGATAGAAGAAATTAATGTTTTGAGTGGAAAGATGGATGAACTTATGAAATTATTTTCTAATAAAAGTGTTTCTTCTGATCCTAATGATATGCCTTTTTCTACTTTGATTGAGAATAATAATGAACCTATGGATGTGAATTTTGTTGGTAGGAATAATTTTGGTAACAACGCGTATAGAGGAAACTTTAATCCTAGGCCGTATCCTAGTAATTACTCTAATAAGTATGGTAATTCCTACAACAATTCTTATGGAAATTATAATAAGATGCCCTCTAATTTTTAATCTAATATTAAAGAATTTATTACTTTGCAAAAGAATTTCAATGCTTTGATTGAAGAAAAATTGCTTAAGATTGATGAGTTGGCTAGGAACGTTGATAGAATTTCTCTTGATGTTGATTCTTTAAAACTTAGATCTATTCCACCTAAGCATGATATCAATTAGTCTCTCAAAGCCATGAGAATTTCCATTGATGAGTGCAAAGAAAGAACCGCTAGGATATGTGCTAAGAAAGATTCCTTTATAAGAGCGTGTTCTTCTTGTTTTCATGATAATAAAGATGAAGATCTAAAAGTTATTGATGTGTCCCCTATTAATATTTGTTTTGCAATATGAATCTTGATAATGATGGGACTGAATATGATCCACCTTTATCTAGAAGGCGTCCCAAAAATTTGGAGTTTTAAGATCTTGATGCTAAAATTGATAAAAGTGGGATTGAAGAAGTCAAAACTTTAAATATTAATGAACCCACTATTTTGATTTCAAGGAATTTAATTATGATAATTGCTCTTTGATAGATTGTATTTCCTTGTTGCAATCCATGCTAAATTCTCCTCATGCTTATAGCCAAAATAAAGCTTTCACTAAACATATCGTTGATGCTTTGATGCAATCTTATGAAGAAAAACTTGAGTTGGAAGTTTCTATCCCTAGAAAACTTTATGATGATTGGGAACCAACTATTAAAATTAAAATTAAAGATCATGACTGCTATGCTTTGTGTGATTTGGGTGCTAGTGTTTCCACGATTCCAAAGTCTTTATGTGATTTGCTAGGTTTCCGTGATTTTGATGATTGCTCTCTAAACTTGCACCTTGCAGATTCCACTGTTAAGAAACCTATGGGAAGAATTAATGATGTTCTTATTGTTGCAAATAGGAACTATTTGCCCGTAGATTGTATTGTTCTTGACATAGATTGCAATCCTTCATGTCCTATTATTCTTGGTAGACTTTTCCTTAGAACGATCGGTGCAATTATTGATATGAAGGAAGGAAATATTAGATTCCAATTTCCGTTAAGGAAAGGCATGGAACACTTTCCTAGAAAGAAAATTAAATTATGTTATGAATCTATTATGAGAGCCACTTATGGATTGCCTACCAAAGATGGCAATACCTAGATCTATCCTTGCTTTTTATGCCTAGCTAGGGGCATTAAACGATAGCGCTTGTTGGGAGGCAACCCAATTTTATTTTTATTCCTTGCTTTTTTCTCCTGTTTAGTAATAAATAATTTATCTATCCTATGTTTTGGTTGTGTTTTTGTGTTTAATTAGTTTTTGTGACAAGTAGAACCGTTGGGAAGACTTGGGGAAAGTCTTGTTAATCTTGCTGTAAAAAACAGAAACTTTAGCGCTCACGAGAACTGCTGCAATTTTTATTTGGAAAGTGATATTTAGCTAATTCGTTTTGAAGATGATTAATATATAAATTCCTCACGTCCAGAGATTTATTTCAGAATTTTTGGGGTTCCAGATCTTGAGCTAGCTACAGATTACTACAGACTGTTCTGTTTTTGACAGATTCTGTTTTTCGTGTGTTGTTTGCTTATTTTGATGAATCTATGGCTAGTAAAATAGTTTATAAACCATAGAGAAGTTGGAATACAGTAGGTTTAACACCAATATAAATAAATAATTAGTTAAGTACAGTACCTTGAAGTGGTGTTTTGTTTTCTTTTGCTAACGGAGCTCACGAGATTTTCTACTTTAAGTTTTGTGTTGTGAAGTTTTCAAGTTTTGAGTAAGGATTTGATGGATTATGGAACAAGGAGTGGAAAGATCCTAAGTTTGGGGATGCCCATGTCACCCACAAGATAATCTAAGGACACCAAAAAGCCAAAGCTTGGGGATGCCCCGGAAGGCATCCCCTCTTTCGTCTACTTCCATCGGTAACTTTACTTGGAGCTATATTTTTATTCACCACATGATATGTGTTTTGCTTGGAGCGTCTTGTATGATTTGGGTCTTTTTTTTAGTTTTCCACAATAATATTTGATGTACACACATTTTGAGAGAGACACACATGATTCGGAAATTATTAGAATACTCTATGTGCTTCACTTATATCTCTTGAGTTATATAGTTTTGCTCTAGTACTTCACTTATATCTTTTAGAGCACGGTGGTGGATTTTTTTTATAGAAACTATTGATCTCTCATGCTTCACTTATATTATTTTGAGAGTCTTAAATAGCATGGTAATTTTCTTAAATAATCCTAATATGCTAGGTATTCAAGATTAGTAAAAACTTTCTTATGAGTGTTTTGAATACTAAGAGAAGTTTGATGCTTGATGATTGTTTTGAGATATGGAGGTAGTGATATTAAAGTTGTGCTAGTCGAGTAGTTGTGAATTTGAGAAATACTTGTGTTGAAGTTTGCAAGTCCTGTAGCATGCACGTATGGTAAACGTCATGTAACAAATTTGAAACATGAGGTGTTCCTTGATTGTCCTCCTTATGAGTGGCGGTCGGGGATGAGCGATGGTCTTTTCCTACCAATCTATCTCCCTAGGAGCATGCGCATAGTGCTTGGTTTTTGATGACTTGTAGATTTTTGCAATAAGTATGTGAGTTCTTTATGACTAATGTTGAGTCCATGGATTATATGCACTCTCACCTTTCCATCATTGCTAGCCTCTTCGGTACCGTGCATTGCCCTTTCTCACATTGAGAGTTGGTGCAAAATTCGCCGGTGCATCCAAACCCCGTGATATGATACGCTCTTTCACACATAAACCTCCTTATAGCTTCCTCAAAACAGCCACCATACCTACCCATTATGGCATTTCCATAGCCATTCCGAGATATATTGTCATGCAACTTTCCACCATCCCGTTCATCATGCCACATTCATCATTGTCATATTGTTTAGCATGATCATGTAGTTGACATAGTATTTGTGGCAAAGCCACCGTTCATAATTCTTTCATACATGTCACTCTTGGTTCATTGCATATCCCGGTACACCACCGGAGGCATTCATATAGAGGCATGCCTTGTTCTAGTATCGAGTTGTAATCATTGAGTTGTAAATAAAAAGAAGTGTGATGATCATCATTTAATAGAGCATTGTCCCAGTAAAAAAAGAGACAAAGGCCAAAAAAAGAAGGCCTAAAAAAGAGAAATGAAAAGGAACAATGCTACTATCTTTTTCCACGTTTGTGCTTCAAAGTAGCACCATGATCTTCATGATAGAGAGTCTCTTGTTTTGTCACTTTCATATACTAGTGGGAATTTTTCATTATAGAACTTGGCTTGTATATTCCAACAATGGGTCGCCTCAAGTGCCCTAGGTCTTCGTGAGCAAGCAAGTTGGATGCACACCCACTAGTTTCTTTTGTTGAGCTTTCATACATTTATAGCTCTAGTGCATCCGTTGCATGGCAATCCCTACTCCTTGCATTAACATCAATCGATGGGCATCTCCATAGCTCATTGATTAGCCTCATTGATGTGAGAATTTCTCCTTTTTTGTCTTCTCCACATAACCCCCATCATTATACTCTATTCCACCCATAGTGCTATATCCATGGCTCACGCTCATGTATTGCGTGAAGGTTTATAAAGTTTTTGATTACTAAAGTATGAAACAATTGCTTGGCTTGTCATCGGGGTTGTGCATGATGAGAGCATTCTTGTGTGACGAAAATGGAGCATGACTAAACTATATGATTTTGTAGGGATGAACTTTCTTTGGCCATGTTATTTTGAGAAGACATAATTGCTTAGTTAATATGCTTGAAGTATTATTATTTCTATGTCAATACTAGACTTTTACCTTGAATCTTTCGGATCTGAATATTCCTGCCACAATTAAGAAGAATTACATTGAAATTATGCCTAGTAGCATTCCACATCAAAAATTCTGTTTTTATCATTTACCTACTCGAGGACAAGCAGGAATTAAGCCTGGGGATGCTTGATACATCTCCAACGTATCTATAATTTTTGATTGCTCCACGCTATATTATCTTCTATTTTGGACATTATTGGGCTTTATTATCCACTTTTATATTATTTTTGGGACTAACCTATTAACCGGAGGCCCATCCCAGAATTGTTGTTTTTTGCCTATTTCAAAGTTACGCAGAAAAATAATATCAAACGGAGTCCAAACAGAATGAAACCTTCGGGAACGTGATTTTCGAAACGAATATGATCCAGGAGACTTGGACCCTACATCAAGCAACCAACAGGGAAGCCACGAGGTAGGGGGGGTGCGCCTACCCCCCTAGGCGCGCCCTCCACCCTCGTGGGCCCCCTGTTGCTCCACCAACGTACTTCATCCTCCTATATATACCTACGTACCCCCAAACAATCAGATACGGAGCCAAACCCCTAATTCCACCGCCGCAACTTTCTGTATCCATGAGATCCCATCTTGGGGCCTGTTCGGGAGCTCCGCCGGAGGGGGCATCGATCATGGAGGGCTTCTACATCAACACCACAGCCCTTCCGATGAAGTGTGAGTAGTTTACCTCAGACCTTCGGGTCCATAGTTATTAGCTATATGGCTTCTTCTCTCTTTTTGGATCTCAATACAAAGCTCTCCCCCTCTCTTGTGGAGATCTATTCGATGTAATCTTCTTTTGCGGTGTGTTTGTTGAGACCGATGAATTGTGGGTTTATGATCAAGTTTATCTATGAACAATATTTTAATCTTCTCTGAATTCTTTTATGTATGATTGGTTATCTTTGCAAGTCTCTTCGAATTATTAGTTTCGTTTGGCCTACTAGATTGATCTTTCTTGCAATGAGAGAAGTGCTTAGCTTTGGGTTCAATCTTGCGGTGTCCTTTCCCAGTGACAGTAGGGGCAGCAAGGCATGTATTGTATAGTTGCCATCGAGGATACCAAGATGGGGTTTTTATCATATTGCATGAGTTTATCCCTCTACATCATTTTGCTTAAGGTGTTACTCTGTTCTTATGAACTTAATACTCTAGATGCATGTTGGATAGCGGTCGATGTGTGGAGTAATAGTAGTAGATGTAGGCAGGAGTTGGTCTACTTGTCCCGGACGTGATGCCTATATACATGATCATACCTAGATATTCTCATAACTATGCTCAATTCTGTCAATTTCTCAATAGTAATTTGTTCACCCACCGTAAAATACTTATTCTCTTGAGAGAGGCCACTAGTGAAACCTATGGCCCCCGGGTCTATCTTCATCATATTAATCTTCCAATACTTAGTTATTTTCATTGCCTTTTATTTTACTTTGCATCTTTATCATAAAAGTACCAAAAATATTATCTTATCATATCTATCAGATATCACTCTCGTAAGTGACCGTGTAGGGATTGATAACCCCTTATCGCGTTGGTTGCGAGGATTTATTTGTTTTGTGTAGGTGCGAGGGACTCGCGCGTAGCCTCCTACTGGATTGATACCTTGGTTCTAAAAACTGAGGGAAATACTTATGCTACTTTGCTGCATCACCCTTTCCTCTTCAAGGGAAACCAACGTGGTGCTCAAGAGGTAGCAGCGGGCGGCACCGGGGGCGGAGGAGTGGCGGCAGCAGGCAGCGGCGGCGCGGGCAGGCGGCGTGGCGTCGACGATGGCGCGGTGGTGGGCGGCGGTTGTGGGCGGCGGCTTGGGGTGGAGAGGGGCCGGGTGGCGGTGTATATAAAGGGGGGTGGCTTCCTTGGGCGAGGGGGCGGTGGTGGTGGAGTCCTGCTCGGACTCCGGGAGTCCGGCGGCGGCCCGGCTCGGTTGGGCCTTTGGCCCAGTCAGATGGAGAATTTGTTTTAAAATTCTAAAAATTCTAAAAATTTCAAAAACAATTTTCACCATCTAAATAAAATATTTAGAAGAAAGTGAACATTTTTCTGGCCTAAAATGCAATTTTCAAAAATGCATATTTTTCTAATTCAAATAAAATATTTAATTGATTTTAAAACTTTTCCTCCAATATTCCTCTATTTTTGAAGAAGTCCTATTATCTTCTCTCTTTTAATTTAAATTTTGGAAATAATTGGAGAGAAAAATATTAAAACCAAATTGATCCTATTTTCAAATTTGAGAAAAATTCAAATATGAAAATAAATGAAATCCCCAACTCTCTCTTTGGGTCCTTGAGTTGCTTAAGATTTCTAGGATCACAAACAAAAAGAAAATAAAATATGTTATGCATATGATGACCTATTTATAACATCCAAATTGAAAATTGGGATGTTACAATAAGTGTCACAAACAGCCCTAGAGTTCGTAGTAAAATAACACATATGACACACATAAATCAACCCTAATGTCACCTAGATACTCCAGTGTCACCACAAGTATCCGTAGATCAATTATACGATATGCATCAAACAATTTTAGATTCATAATATCCAATCCAACACAAAGAACCTTAAAGAGTGCCCCAAGATTCCTACCAGAGGAACAAGGACGAAAACATGCATCAACCCCTATGCATAGATTACCCCAATGTCACATCGGGAATCCGCGAGTTGAGTGGCAAAACATACATCAAGTGAATCAATAGAACACCCCATTGTCACCATGGGTATCCCACAAAAAACATACATCAAGTGTTCTCAAATCCATAATAGTATTCAATCCAATAATAGTGAAACCCCAAAGGTAAAACTCAATTCATCACAAAAAGATAGAGGGGGAGAAACACCATATGATTCAACTATAGTAACAAAGCTCGCGGTACATCAAGATCGTGCCAAATCAAGAACACAAGAGAGAGAGATATCAAACACATACACTACAAAAAAAATACACTTCCGTGATGATACGTGTTTGTCACAGTAGGTCACGTTTTCTGTCATGCATGTACATCCATGAAGATTTTATGACAGAATCAAGAGAGTCATATCCGTGCTGTCATAGAAGTGTTCCATGACATTATCAAAATTATCATCACGGAAGTGTCCACTTCCATGATGATAAATCGCGCGTCACAAAAGTGCTTTCGTCAAGGGTGACCGACACGTGGCATCCATCGTAATGGGTCACCCTTAAGCTATCGGGTTCCGGTTTGGATCCGATAACCCGTTAACAGCCTGGACCAATGGGGATTTTCCGGGTGTAAAATTCTCAATGGCTAGAGTAACCACATGTCGGCTCACTGATTGGGCAAATGTCATCCACTCAGTGGACCGAAGGCGCATATGATTCATCTACACGTGGCACAGCCCAACAGAGGCCCATTCCAGTGAAAAGGCCGGCCCGTTTGACTTGGTCAAAAGGTAGCGAGCCATCCCACAGAAAGCCTGTTAACGGCCTATTTGCCTATATCCCATTTACAGCCCGCTAACTCATGACCTACCGGAATTTGGCCTAGTAGCGTCATCTGGGCCGTCCAATATGATACCAACCCATTGTAACTTACGGCCCATGTATGGCCCATGACGTCTTTCGGCCCATATGAGGCCCTTTGTAACTCTGGGCTCATTAAAGGCCTGAGATGAAACTGGCCCATAATGAACACTATATCGCTTTGTACCCATTAACGGACCATTACTCCATCGGCCGTTTCCAGCCCGTGTTAACTTTCGGCCTTCTAAGGGCCCATTTATTTTTTGGATCATTTCTAGAATTCAGTTAGTTATGGTCCGTTACTGGCTTGTTCTGTTTGTGGGCCAAATTCAGCCTGTGGTTACATTCGGCCCATTTGTGGCTCGTTAACTCGTTGGGTTGTTTTCATAGCGTTATCGTACAACCTATTAACAGAATGTTATGGTCCACGAATAGTACGACCCATGTTTGGCGAAATGATTATACGGCCTGTAGAAGGCCCATGGACCCTACGACCCATAGAAGGTCAATGGATGATACGGCCCTTAGAAGGCCCATGGATCCAATGGCCTGTAGAAACCCATGGATCCTACAGCCCATAGAAGGCCCATGGTATCTATGGCCCGTAGAAGGCCCATTGATCCTATGGCCCGTAGAAGGCCCATGGATCCTACGGCCCGCAGGAGGCCCATGGTTACAACAGTCCATGTGTTCTCATGGTTATTGTGGCCTAGTTACCAAAAATAGGTTATTGTGGCCACTAGAAAAACGTGGAAAAAGAACTGCAGTGACTACAAGCAAACAACTAAACAAGACAATAAGGAAATAAATAAGCAAGCAACTAACGCTAGGCTATTAAGGCTATTACACATATTACATCCATTGGGCATCAAAGTTTGCCACCAGTGCAAATATAGGGAACAAAGCAACATATTACATACACTGGCCATCTAAATTGGCCACTAGTGCAAATAAACGAGGTAGCCAAACAAGTCCATAACTGAAACAACTTCAAAAGAGTTCAAGAAACGTTATCCTAGGTATCCACCATGCTGGCAATAAGCTTAGCAAGCTTATTAGCTTTGTTCTGTTTAGCGCTAAAATCCTCCAACGCTTGCTGTTGCAACAGAAAGTATGCATGTGAATGCTCCAGGGACTTCCGCAGTCCTTCCGCTTCTTGTCGTAGCACAGCTGATCGATGTCTTTCAGCTTGTAGTTGAGACTCAAGAAACCGAACAAATTCAGACAGTTAGTTTGAATAGCTTGTGCCAGCGGTAGTGGCCAGTAACTCGAACACTAAACCAAGACAGGACTTTGGGGTTGTCTCACTGTCTTCAAGATAGTTTTCCTTAGCTGTTTTATCAGCTTTGTTGGAGACCAACAAGGATGTCTCACTATCCTGAACCTTATCTACATTACTTCCTTTACCCTTGCTTAATAGGGCACTCTTCCCCAATATTCTGTCAGCATTCTAAAAGAAGAAACAAGTAGACACATAACAAGTTTAGCATGTACTAGTATATGGAACTCATTTTGGTGAACCAGTTCATTAGTAAGGTGGACAAGATTAAACTACCAAGTCTTCTATTGCCAAGTAGTACATTATAAAAGCATCATACAAACATATATCTATGTCCTATGGTCACTGCATTGTCTTGCCAAATCAAAATAGAGACACGGTTCAAATCATATCATTTCAAGAGAAAGTAGCATTGAAAGAATACAAAGCGTGGGAAAGTACACGACACAACAAGATTTCAGATGGGTACCGCGGGTCTACATGTACAACAACACTATTGGCTCTGTTGTGATGCTAGTAATGCGCATGATATGAGAAGTCAACTGTATACACAATTGAAATTGAAATCAATAGAGCTATTTATAAGAGCAAACCTATTAAAGAAACATGCGTAAACATACCTGTTGTGCCATTGGAGTTTCGATTGGATCCTTCAATTTAAAAATAAGTTTGTATGAGTAAATACACTGACACAAGAGCAAAGCAGTATTCATGATAGCAATGGAATCTTAAATGAGAACAGTTGTTCTTCAGGTTTAAGCACTTGGTCTACATGAACAAAGTACAGTAAGACGCAAGCATATAGTACTTAGAAAATGAGCTCATGGACTTTACCACATTCTTAGTTCGGGGCCAGTACAGAACAAGGCGTTCCCAGTCATCGTCCACTAAATGTGTCTCAGGAGAACATAATGGAATTTGACGAGTTTTTTTGCAAGTGACGTCCGTTTTCTTCAGGTAATTCCCATACTGCCACCAAGCATTCTTGAAGATAGCAGAGGTATTAGCACAGGTTACCTCATCCCGAGTTTCCAAATCGGTCCTTCTCTATAGAGAAAAATGGGAAAATTTGTTGTATTATAACCATCATGGAGGTAGAATGTATGGGACAAAGCAAAGTAATTGCCATGAATAACATTACTTACACACAACTCTTGGACAAACACCTGCAACTAGCATTTTCCTTCACCTGTAGTATAATATTTCCCTTCATCTTAGGAATAATATTTCCATGATGGGAAGATACGCACATATGATTTAACAACATAAAATGCGATAGATGCTAAACTATGAATGGCTGGTTGTGCTTCCTCCACAGGAATAGGTGTACTAACTGGTGGAGTTGGGGTTCACCATGGTAGTACTGACGCTTTGGGCACTGGAGCTGCCTTACTAACTTCTCTTGTTTGGGAGCTCTGTGGTGGAGATGGTGCTGTGTCAATAGGAACTGGGTTACTATCTGCTGGGGTTGGGTTAGATTGGGTGAAGCTAGTTCTCTATCCATCGCAGTAGGGGTACAATCTGCGAGAGTCTGGGTTATGTGTGGCAGGGCTAGTTCTCGTGCATGTACAACCGAGGTGCTATCTCCACCAAGAGGTAGCACTGTTTTATTTGAAGACCGTGTTTTTACTCCATTAGATACTGCCAGCACCCGCTCCAATTCAAATGGCTGATAAATAGGAAACATAGTTGAATGTAGAGACATTGTATGAGAGACAGATGCAGTAGATAGTGTGGAAAAGGAGGGCATGAAATAGTTGACATGTATATTGTTTAACTACAACGGATAGCATGACATAATTTCACATATATGATGTCTATCTAAACTGGATAGCATAGCATAACATAATTTAGAGATATGATGACTAACTAAATAGGATTGCATGACATAATTCACATACATGTTATCTGAAAGTGCTAGTTATCGACTAGAGGGGGGTGAATAGGTGATTTTTATGAAAGTCTTCAAAACACGGGGGCTTTGAAGACAAACAGGAGAAATGAACCTATTGATATGCAGCGGAAGGTAGACTACACTAGACAAGCCATAGTCAAGTAAGCAATGAAGTGAAAGCACGAAGACTATCAGCAGCTAGGTAGTATGGATCAAGATGGAAGATAGTATGAAGCCAATCAACAACAGTCTTCACACAGTGAAGTCAATCAGATCATGCGAGCAGACAATGACTTCACGAAGACAAACAGTAAGTAAAGAGAGGTAAGAGATAGAACCAGTTGCTTGGTGAGGACATGTATTTGTTGGACCAGTTCCAGTTGCTGTGACAACTGTATGCCTGGTTAGGGAGGCTGAGATTCTACTCAGAAGACCACGTCTTCACCTTATTCCCCTTGAGCTAAGGACACATAGTCCTCTCCCAATCACTCTGGTAAGTTTTCAAGGGAGACTTCCAAACCTTCACAGACTTCATTCACCGGCGATCCACAATGACTCTTGGATGCTTAGAACGCGACGCCTAACCGGCTGGAGGATTCACAGTTCTCAAGTGTAACAAGTCTTCGGATCACGCAGACAGAAAGACTTCAGTGATGCCTAACACTCTTTGGCTCTGGGTGTTCAGGCCTTTGTCCTCGCAAGGATTTCTCTCTCAAAGGCTTCGGAGGTGGGTTGCTCTCAAACGACAAAAGCCGTGCACTAACTCTAAGCAGCCACCAATTTATGGTGTAGGGGTGGGATATTTATAGCTAGGAGGCAACCCGACCTGATTTGTCCGAAATGACCCTGGGTCACTAAGGATCTGACACATGTCCAACGGTCAGATTTCAAACACACGTGGTAGCTTGACTTGAGCTACAAGTAAAGCTGACTTATTTAGCTCTGGATAAATTTGCTCTCATTTTCTTCGCTCGAAGAGTTAGGATTTGGTTGAGCATCACTTCAGTCACTCTGACTTTGTTCACTTGGACCCCACTTAACAGTACGGTGGTTCCTATGACTCAACAAAGAAGAAAAGGAAACTACGAAACAACTATGTCTTCACAATCCATAGTCTTTATGCGATGTCTTCTCATGTCATAGTCTTCAATGTGAATCTCTTCACAGACCACCATTGTCTTCAATGTCTTCACACATTTTTAGGGGTCATCTCTAGTAGGTAAACAGAATCAATGAGGGACTACTACCTGTGTTATCCTACAATTCTCACAAACACATTAGTCCCTCAACCAAGTTTGCCGTCAATACTCCAAAACCAACTAGGGGTGGCACTAGATGCACTTACAATCTCCCCCTTTTTGGTGATTGATGACAAACTGGTTGAAGTTTTCAACGGGGATAAAAGTATGTGAAATTGTAGGGGTAAAGGCGTTGTCTTCATAAGTAGCAAAAAGGCTCCCCCTGAAGATGTGCATATACGTAGTTTGCTCTTGAATGCAAATGCACATGACAAGTTTTAATTGTGGAGATCCTCTTCACTTTATGAAGACAATTCATTATGCAAGAAAAGATATAACAAAGATAATTACATGCATAATGATAAATGGACGTCTGCGGAATGACTTCATGCGGAATTTATCATCGCATCACAAAGTGGCAGACAAAGTGGCAGACGACCATCAAGTTTTAAGTGTTACAACCCAAAGAACCAAATGTATCAAAAGTGAGAGTTGTAACCACTTAGCAAAAAGAAAAATAGCAACCACCCATATGGACCCGCTTGAAGACTATCAACTCATATGCTTCTCCCCCTTTTGTCAGTAAGGACCAAAAAGGTTTGAAGACATAGAGCATCTACTCGTTCCCATTAGGAGCAGATGAAGGTGCAGGGTCGACGTTGACGTTCGGTGGTGCAGGGGGGCCTGGTGCAGTGTCGAGATGTGGTGAAGCCATGGCTGGTGAAGTGGCATCGTCTTCTTCGTCGACGACTCTCACAACAACAGTTGCAGCCGAAGATGAATACTCCGAATCTTCAATTGGTGGAGTCTGATGCCAGCTTATATTGCGAGGAGGAGTGGAGTCAAATTTGAAACCCTCGGTGAAGCCATCTTCGCGAAGATCGTCTTCAGAGCAGAGAAGGGTGAGACTCTTCGAGGACCTCCTACAGGCTTCATGAGCAACAAATGAGTTCTTGGTGGCCAAGTTTCTGATGTGATTTGACGTCCACCAAGATGCTCTGCATCTGACGCTTTAGCCAGTCATGGTGTCTATCTTATTTCTGATGCAAGGCCATGAAAAGCTCTTGGTCATTGAGCACACGAGATCGCTTCCGAGGCCTTTGAGCAATGGTGCTGTCAGTGACTTCAGTAGTTGCATGATGAGGTGCACGTGTATTGCCAGCCAGAGGATAGACATGAGTTGCAGCAAGAACTCCTTCAATGGGTTGTGTGAAGCTTTGGCGATCAACATTATGAAGATAAAGGGGCTCCTTGGTAGGCTCAGGGTAGATGGCTTCAACAGACATATCAACCTTAGGCAAGAAGATAAGATGGTTGCGCGCAGAGGGCTGATAGTTGACAAAAGAGTGAAGCTTGATTAAGCGCATCACCCATGGAGCATAAAACTTCAGGCCAAAGAGATCAATTCCTGATGCAGCAAGTTGCTTAATGAAGAAATCTTGAGCATTGAAGCTGATGCCATTCAGAATATAGAACACCAATGTCTTCATTGCGCCTTCAAGCTTGGCTGTAGGAGAATGTCCTTTGAGGGGCCATAGAGTTCGCCTAACAATGTGATAGATAGTCCGTGGCAGATACTCAAGGTCGTAGACAAAGAATTCCTTCAAATATTCAGCATCTTGTGGCAGTGGCTTCATCATGCCGAGCATCTGACTTGGTAGGGGAGTAAGCTCGATGATATCTTGAGCTTTGGCTTCATGGTGCACATCACATGTCATCCACTCAAGGACCCAAGTCTTCGGATCCCTGTTTTAGCCACGAATGTGAAGAGTAGCATAGAACTGCAGCAGAAGCTCTTCATTCCAATGCTCTTTATCAGTGACAAACTGTAGAAGGCCAATATCTCTAAAACAGTCTAAGGCTTCTTCCAAGCAGGGCAGTCCAGCAATGGCTTCACAATCCAGACGCATGTGAGGAAAGATTCACTCTTGATTGTATAAGGCACAGGAGTAATAACTGCGTTGCGGAAAGCTCCAGAAGCTATGAGATGAGATCTTTGGCTTCGAGTATGGGTTCTTGGCACTGTCAAAGAATGTGTTCTGAGCCCTGAAGTTGTTGACACTGAACGAGACTAGTGATGATGCAGCATCGGGGAACCTTGGCAGTCTGGGATTTGGCTTCTGGACCTGAGGCCTATGCTCCACATGGTATTCATATTGTGGTCCGAGAGTAGTGGGTGGAACCATGATTGGCCATTTCATAGTGACCAGCTGTCCATGATCGAAGGCCTGTTCAATTGTGTGAGGCCTAGGAGACGGAACAATGGCTTTAGCATCCACATGGGCTTCAGGTTGCACACTAGCTTCAGGTGCAACATCAGCTTCAGGCGCCACATTGTCTTCAGCCATGACAACGTCATTGACTTCAGCAGTGTTGGTTGTGGCTGCCTTAATGTTATCAACCTCCTCTTCAGTAGCAGGAGGGTCGGGCACTGACATGTTCTCCTCGAGAACAGCTTCTTGAGTGACAGGGGGTGTGGCAACTCTCTCTTCTTCTTGTCTTGGTTCTTGATTATCTTCGGCTGATGCAGCCGGATTGTCTTCAGCAACTTTGGCTTCAGACTCAGAGACATTCACAGTAGGAGTGGCTTCAGGAAACACTTCATGTGCGACTGAGCTTTGTTGCACTTCTCCTTCTGGAATGCTCGACATGGTGACCGGGGGCCTAGGGCCTTTGTGAAGCCTGTGGAATGCGGGCGATGCCTGTGGTGATGGAGTGGTCTGCACCATGTAGTCGTCAAGTACCGGAGTGGTGACTAGAGGGGTTGGAGTTCTGGGGGTTTCATCTTGAATGGGGGTGTCTTGTTGTGGGTGATCAGCCCACGATGCATCCTGAGCAATTGGCGTCAAAGGACGACCAATGCTGATGAGTTCGCTGTTCAAAAGAACAGGCGATAATACCGGTTGGCGCTCGACCTGAGGAAGGACTTCATCATCTTCTACATTGTCTTCACGACCAATGTCTTCAGCTGTGATGGGGTTAACAGCTGGTACTTCTTCGTCTTTAGGAGCCTATGTGGTAGCAGGCTCGTGAACTACAAGTTGACGTTCTTGGTTGGAGGAGGCAGGACGTGCAACAGGGATGGGCTCAACAACCAGTGGCTTTGTGGCAGCAGCACACTCTTTTCGCGAAGACTTTGTCTTCGGGTTCTTAGTTGATGGAGCATCATCAGAGGCATCCTTGTGCTTTCGCTTCCTGGCATCAACTTCAGCTGCCCTTGTTTTCTTCAGCTCTGAAGCTGCTGAGGGGACCTTAGGCTTTGAGCCTGTCATGCCGGTAGGGAAGACAATGCTAGGTGCATCCTGCCTTTGTGCTTAAGTGTGTGTCGCAGCAGACTTCTTCTTCTATTTGGTAGTCATCCTTGGATCGATGCCAGGGCACCCCAGTGCCTTGCGCTTCTCAGCCTCATTGTGTGCTTGAACACATTTCTCTGTGAAGTATTTCATCCGCTGTCTTGAGCCTTTGGCTTCCTCGCGTTTCTGGTGAAACTGCTCCTTGAGGTTGTGCAACATCTGCTTGAAGTTTTGAACATCAGCTACGGTGAGCTTTGCCATGTGCTTCTTGAATTGAGCCTTCTCAAAATCAATTTTGTTCTTTAGCTCGACGATCTTCTGAGCCAAGGCCAGCTCATTTGCAATGGCTCCGTGGAAAGTGATGCTGATGTCCACTGGCAGCTGAAGATCATCGATGCTGATGCTCTGGTCGTTGAACCACTCATCAATAAAGCTGTTCAGAATTTCTACATCAAAGAGGGGCAGATCGTTGAAGATCTCCACCTCTTGCTTTCTCTTTATCATAAGCTCAAGAGCATCATCACCAAAGTCTTCGTTGCTTGACAGATCAATGGTTTCATCTTCATTCCTCAGAACGACGGCGGGAGTTAGTTCATGCCTAGAAATATTCATGGGCTTCCCCTTCTTCTTGGAGACGCGAGAAAGATTTTCCGACTGCACACTGGGTTCAGGAGGTGCAGTGGCCAATGGCTTCACATGCAAAAAATTTGGTGCGGCAGAGGGCTTTGAAGCCTTTGATTTCTTCTGCTTCCGCTTCGGTGGGTGTCGGTGTCAAAACCGGCGGATCTCGGGTAGGGGGTCCCGAACTGTGCGTCTTGGCCGGATGGTAACAGGAGGCAGGGGACACGATGTTTTACCCAGGTTCAGGCCCTCTTGATGGAGTTAAAACCCTACGTCCTGCTTGATTAATATTGATGATATGGGTAGTACAAGAGTAGATCTACCACGAGATCAGAGAGGCTAAACCGTAGAAGCTAGCCTATGGTATGATTGTATGTTATGGTTCTTGCCCTACGGACTAAAACCCTTCGGTTTATCTAGACACCGGAGAGGGTTAGGGTTACACAAGGTCGGTTACAAAGGAGGAGATATCCATATCCTTATTGCCTAGCTTGCCTTCCACGCCAAGTAGAGTCCCACCCGGACACGAGACGAAGTCTTCAATCTTGTATCTTCATAGTCCAACAGTCCGGCCCATGGAGATAGTCCGGCTGTCCGGAGACCCCCTAATCCAGGACTACCTCAGTAGCCCCTGAACCAGGCTTCAATGACGACGAGTCCAGCGCGCAGTATTGTCTTCGGCATTGCAAGGCGGGGTCCTTCTCCGAATACATCACAGAAGAATTTGAATACGAGGACAGTGTCCGACCCTGCAAAATAAGTTCCACACTCCACCGTAGAGAGAATAATATTTTCGCAGATCTAATTTGCTGGCTTGTTTTGGCAGCATGACGTTATGTCATGGCCCAGTGATTATTCGAACCGTTTCCTTCAACCAGCCCCGCACATAACGCGAGGCAGTTCTTCGACACATCTTGTCAAAGCAGAGATCGTGTCCCCTTATTACTGGATTCTCATCAATACGGGCGTGGGTAACCCAACCGCGCCATCAATTGCGGCGCTTGGGGGATAAGCGAGTTTTACCAGGCAAGTGGGACGCTTAGTTTCGTCCGCCCATATAAAGGGGTAAGGATTCACCTTTCTATCCACGCCTTCTTCCTCCCTTGCCCATCCGTTTTCGCACACTCGAGCTCTAGCGCCCAAGTCCGTACTTCCCGCCTCGACCTTCTCCAATCATGTCCGGAGCGGGAGGCAAGTGGATGATCTCCTCCGTCACGGAGGGAGACATCAAGAAACTGAGGAGAGCCGTATACCTACCCGACAACATCGCGCACCGGCTCCCAGATGAGGGGCAGCTCATCCCCACCCCCATGCCCCATGAGAGGGTAGTATTCCTCACCCGTTTCCTCCGGGACTGGGATTCCCTCTCCATCCCTTCGTCCGGGGGCTCATGTTTTATTATAGCCTGGATTTCCACGATCTGGCCCTGAACTTCATCCTCAACATCTCGGCGTTTATCGTCATGTGCGAGGCCTTCCTCCGCATCAAGCCCCACTTCGGCTTATGGCTGAAGACCTTCAATGTCAAGCCGAAGGTGGTGGGCGGCCGCCAGGCGGAGTGTGGAGGCGCCATGGTGGGTAAGATGCCCAACGTAACATGGCTCGAGGGCTCCTTTGTGGAAACCATAAAGGGGTGGCAATCGAGGTGGTTCTATATCACCGAGCCGCGCGACCCTGCATGGGCAGCGACCCCCGAGTTCCGATCTGGCACCCCCACGCGGCTCACCTCCTGGAAAGAGAAGGGCCTGTCCTGGGGTAATTCGAAAGAGCTGACCGGACTCCAAACATGTATTCAAAACATGCTGGACAAGAAGCTCAAGTTTGTCAACATAGTCCAAGTTATGCTCATCCGCTGGATACTCCCGTGCCAACAACGGGAGTTCAACTTGTGGGAGTTCAATCCGGCGCAGCACCGAACTCTGAACAGGCTCTTCGACACGACTCATGAAGACGCCTGGAGGGTGCTGTTCAAAAGCGCCGAGGCCCCCCCTATTACTAAGGATCGCGGATTCAGCGCGAAGCGCCAAGCCAGTGCGGTAAGCTACTTTACCTTTCACAGGATACTTATTTTTTATATAGATTGACTCTATGCAAGATCTAAGCTCCCGTACCTTTGACAGGACTGGCAGAAGATGGCTGGACAGATCGACTGTCCGGCTCCTTTACCCGAAGGCCCCGCAGACGCTCTTCTGGCGAAGATGTTGACTCCGGCCGCTTTTACGGTGCCGGAGAAGATCAAGAAGGCCAAGGGAACTCGAAAGAGTTCCCGACGCCAGGCGTCGTCGGACTCACCGTCCGATGACTCTGCGGCGCACTCTTCCCCCGAAGACGAGGAAGAAGAAGAAGAATATGCTCCCCAACCGACTAGGGGAGACAGGAAAAGGAAGGCCGCCCGAACTGGGGAGGCCGAAGGGTCCAAGAAGGGGAGGACTCTCCTTCCGGACAGTTCCACCACCGCCGACGAGGGCGAGGACGAGTGGTTGCCCCGGGCCAGGCCCCCGGGGAGATCGTAAGTATTCGGATACCAGAGTAACTCATAGGATACCTTTGTCGCACTGCTTTCTCTAACGTCGAACGCAATTATGCAGGCCGCCACGAGCCAGCATCGATGTATCATCGGACGGCTCCTTGGGCTTGTCGGACATGGATAGCGATCCAGTCCCGACCGCCACCTCCCCTCATCCTGCCGACGACGCCGAGGTGTTATCTCAAGGGGCACCGGATTCGAGGGGAGACAGCCCCGGAGGTGCCTCAAGGCGACCTTCCGGACTCCGGGAGCCGAGGGGACGAGGCCCCTGAGAGCTCAGAGTTCGGCTCTCAGCTGAACACCGCGCCGGAACCTCCAGCGGTTCCAGGCTCAGGCAGGCGGCCTCCTTCTAAGAGGGGCAAGACGCCTGTGCCAGTGACCTCTGTCCATCCAGAGGCGCCGGACAATCTGCTGGAAGCGCTTCGCAGCGCTTCCATCAACGAGGAGCACCGCGCTATCATGAGGGCGGTGATCCAGAAGGTTCAGTCCGCCAAGAGCGGATTGACTGAAGCCTGTGCCAGCCTTCTAACAGGCTTTGAGGTAAGTGTTTTAATATGTAGTAGGAATATTACCGCATAGACAGTAGCCCCTGATGCTCTGTTCGGTGTTCACAAAGAAAAGCCGAACAGAGGATCAAATAATATCGCAGGAGTCTAATATAAGTATGTCAATATGCGTATGCAGGCTTCGCTGCTGGCGTCCGCCGCACTGACTGCGGAGGTTGCCGTACTGAAGCAGGGCCTCAAGGGGTCCAGGAAAGAGCTCGGCCTTGCCAAGAGGCAGCTCGAGGAAAACAAGGGTAAGTAATACCCTGTCTTATGTATATATATAAAAGAGGACGCGATTGCAAAATGACAGGATCATCGTATGTTTGCCAGGGGCCACGACCGAGGTGGTGACCCTGAAGCAAGCGCTCGCCAAGGCTGAAGATAAAGCGGCCAAGGAGCGCACCGAGCGAGAGAAGCACGAGGCTCGGGTGGGCGAGGTGCAGCAAGAGCTCCAGGCTCTCGTAACGAAGCACGAGGCGTTGGAGCTTCACTCGAAGACGCGAGAGTCTGAGCTTGCTGCGGCCCTTGAGAGTGCAAAGAGTGCCAAGGCCGAGGCCCAGAAGGCCCTCCAAGAGATCGACGCGATGAAGAAGATAGCGGTGGGTAAGGCTTTCTATATGCCAAGCAAGCATGTAAAAGTAAATTACCGATTACTTACCCGGATCCGGAGCTCTTCAGGACCATTCGCAGATTTGCCCCGCAGTGTGTCCGACGCCGCACAGTTTTACCAGGCCGAGGACGGAAGCTCGATGGAGAAGCAGTTCTAGTCTCAGTATGCTGAGGCCGAACATCCGGTGCCAATGAGCGACCAGCTAAAGCAGATGGTCGAGCTACATAAGGCGACCGATCAAGCCATGAAGAGCTATATAGTCCGGCTGTGGCCTGGCGACGCCCTTCCGAACAGCTTCTTCGGCCTGGTGAGGCGGCTTGTGGATGCCTGCCCGCGGCTGGAGGTCGTTAAGTGATCTGTCTGCATTGAAGGTGCACGCTGGGCTTTCGCCCATGTGAAATTGTAGTGGGTCAAGCTAGACGCCGTGAAGCTGATCAAGGAGGGGCCGCCAGAGGGCATGGAGCACCGCCACCCCGAGATGTACTACGAGGGTGTTCTGTCGGGTGCCCGTCTCATCGCGGACGAGTGTTCGAAAGATGTAATATTTGAGTAAACTTGCTCGTTTTATCCTGTGTTTATGAAAACTTGTTTCATATGCGCTATGCAACGCTTGTTTGAATTTAAAATATTACCTTCTGTTTGGCTGTTTATCCAATCTAAGAGATGTCTAGTCCTCGGCTTCTGCCCCCATGCCACGAGTGTTGGGGTGTTCAGGATAAACCCGAGCACTCTTGTTCCCATATTTGGGTCCTTCGAGGGAGGTGCTCAGCACAACGAACAAGGCAACCAGACTAATAATGCTTTATCACTCTCACTTAGCCATAGAATTCTATAATTTTAAATTTCGGTGAAGCCCCTGGTATTCAGAAGGCCGAATACGGGGCGCAATACAAGCCTGTAAGCCGGACATGGCCGGCCCCTCGCCCTAAGCGGCATAAGTCTTTAGGGACTCGAAAAACCTCGCTGAACAGCTACCAGTCTCTCGCCTTATCATGACAGTCAGTTTTAGCTTTCTCTACTGAGGTGCTAAGCCCGGCAGAACCGGGGCACAATCGCAGTAGTTCTCCTAGCGCTACCTTAGCCGATAGAGCGGAACGTAAGGTACCAAAACATAGGAGCCGGGCAAACCCAACATTTTACCAAAGACATGATTCGGAGCTGATGCATATAATGCTATAAGTTCGGGGTGCCGCACTTGTGAAAGTGTTCGGACTTTTCACACCGCATTGTGGGGTACGTAAGCCCCTGGTGTATTGGTCGTACCATAGTGTACGGTTGCAAGGCGTCGTTAATGAACACATAGATATATATATATAACAAGAATGCAATAATAGTCGTAATGTCATGCATTATTTATTAAAAAATTGCGTTAAAGCAGAGTGATACAGATAGTGCGATAAGCAAAGAGTAGGACTATGTCCCTTCCAAGGGCAAGCTGAGGAATGATATTAAATTGAATATTTCACTCGTTTACTGTAATCAACCTGGGAATTCCGTGATATAACATAGCTGTCTGCCTCCTTGGTTGCTGCATCATGTGTTCGGCAATAGTGCTGTCGGACAGTGTTTCCAGAGATTAAGGTCCTGAAAGAAAAAGAAAAATAACAGAATGGGAAGCCCCTAGTGCGGTTTAGGCCGTGTATTGGGGCGTGCCGTAGTTGTGCCCCCTCCCCACCTGTGCCCATGGTATTTTTAATGCGTAATTATGTACACGCGGCACGAGTTTCACCGCTGGGCTGCGATTGGGGTGGCCGCCGTATTGCTACGCGAGTGCAGATCGCGCCAGACGGTCTATTTGCCGATTGCCCCGAGTGCGCTTGAAGGTGTCTGGGCTGTGAAGCGCCGAACTGGTTGATTGCCTTGAGAGGCTGCTTTGCGTCTCTGCTGCAAGTGCTGCGGTGTGCTCCTCTATTCGGAGAGAGCGCTCTGTGTTTCCATTGACTGTGATAACTCCGCGAGGTCCTGGAATCTTGAGCTTGAGGTATGCGTAATGCGGTACCGCATTGAATCTAGCAAATGTGGTTCGCCCGAGCAGCGCATGATAACCACTACGAAACGGGACTATATCAAAGATTAACTCTTCGCTTCGGAAGTTATCCGGGGATCCGAAGACCACTTCCAGTGTAATTGAGCCTGTGCAATGGGCCTATACACCTGGAATGACGCCCTTAAAGGTCGTTTTTGTGGGTTTGATCCTTGAGGGGTCTATACCCATTTTGCGCACTGTGTCCTGATAAAGCAGGTTCAGGCTGCTGCCGCCATCCATAAGGACTCGAGTGAGGTGAAATCCGTCGATGATTGGGTCTAGGACCAGTGTGGCGAATCCGCCATGACGGATAATAGTCCGCCCTCAGCTCCTTCGCACCGAGCCTGGGGGGGAAAACGGCCCGCGTCTTCCGCAGCGCCGCAAGCCGCTGCGCCTCGGTCGTCTTCACGGTCTTCCCCCTGTCGGCTTTCGGAGCCATGGCGGAAGCAGTGGAGGGGATCGACGGCGTTGGTGGTGCTGGCGACGGGGGAGGGCGGAGCGCTGCTCTCTCTCTCTACTTTGGGGAGGCGAGAGGGCGGCGAAGATTTCCGAGATTGGGAATGGCAACGGGCGAATGGGCCAACTGCCCCCGCTTCCCCTGCTCTTAAAGGGGGAAGGGGGCGGACGTTCCGCATTTCGAGAAAAGGAACCCACATGACCTCTCCCACGATGCCGCATTCAACGCGTGCCGTCCGGGGGGAGGGCGCGGTGGATGCGGAAGAAGATTCGGCGTAACCTAGGCCGCGCGTGCCCGTGCACTGTTTTGGGCCTGGCCCAACAGTGCTCAGCACCGTGTCTGGCCCAGGCCCGGGGGCTCCTGTCGGTGTACTAGAGTAGGGGTACCCTAGTACCCCGAACTCGTGCACGGGCAGTCGCAGCATCCCCGCGGCAAGGCTTGCCGGGTGACCGCCAGGACCCTCCGTGGTCCCTTTGAAGACCATTCAAGAACAAAGTACTCAAGACAAGACCCCGGCAAGAGGAGCTTGCCGGGAAGAAGGCAAGACCCCGGCAAGAGGAGCTTGCCGGGAAGGCCATCCAAGGCATTCCAAGGAACTTTCCGCGGCGCGCTACGCGCCCTGACAAGGCCCGGTGAGCGACAAGCTCCCGGAAGCGACAAGTCGACGGCCGCGGCAAGCCCCCACTCCACGCCCGCGCTCCAGCACATCCACCCACGTGTCGCTCTGGGGCCCCTCCCAAGCGCACGTGGCAGGAAGCTGTGCAGCTAGGGGCGTGCGGTGGCACGCAGGCGCTGACAAGACAACCATCGTGGCAAGACGGAGGCGTCCCTAGCGGTCCCTTTCGGTGCTGTCTAGGTGACACAGACGGACATTTAATGCCCTTGTCCCCTGCCGTCAGGGTTAGGTATGATAACACTGTAGCAGCTAGCTGTGCCTACTACAGCACCTAGCTGTGTCTACCAACAGCACCCTTTCCGTTTTTGCCCTTGGCCCCCGTTGCTCTATGTCGGTAACCCCTTGAGTATAAAAGGAGGCCCGTGTGCAACGTAGAGGGGGGTCGGCCATTTTGAGAGCCTCGGGGAGCAATTCCATACACTCACGCTCGATCTCGCTCCCGAGCTAGAAATCAATACCGATCCACAAAGCAGGAGTAGGGTTTTACGCATCCGTGTGGCTCGAACCTGGGTAAATCGCCCGCGTGCTTCGCCTCGATCCGCTCTTTGCGCAACCTCCGCCCCCCGCCGAACCAAAAGGGACCCGGTCCGCCGGTCCCATAGGTGCCCGTGGATCAGAAACCCCGGCATTCGGGTCCATAGTTATTAGCTAGATGGCTTCTTCTCTCTTTTTGGATCTCAATACAAAGCTCCCCCCTCTCTTGTGGAGATCTATTCGATGTAATCTTCTTTTGCGGTGTGTTTGTTGAGACCGATGAATTGTGGGTTTATGATCAAGTTTATCTATGAACAATATTTGAATCTTCTCTGAATTCTTTTATGTATGATTGGTTATCTTTGCAAGTCTCTTCGAATTATCAGTTTGGTTTGGCCTACTAGATTGATCTTTCTTGCAATGGGAGAAGTGCTTAGCTTTGGGTTCAATCTTGCGGTGTCCTTTCCCAGTGACAGTAGGGGCAGCAAGGCACGTATTGTATTGTTGCCATCGAGGATACCAAGATGGGGTTTTTATCATATTGCATGAATTTATCCCTCTACATCATGTCATCTTGCTTAAGGCGTTACTCTGTTCTTATGAACTTAATACTCTAGATGCATGCTGGATAGCGGTCGATGTGTGGAGTAATAGTAGTAGATGCAGGCAGGAGTCGGTCTACTTGTCTCGGACGTGATGCCTATATACATGATCATACCTAGATATTCTCACAACTATGCTCAATTCTGTTAATTGCTCAACAATAATTTTTTTCACCCACCGTAAAATACTTATTCTCTTGAGCGAAGCCAATAGTGAAACCTATGGCCCCCTGGTCTATCTTCATCATATTAATCTCCCAATACTTAGTTATTTTCATTGCCTTTTATTTTACTTTGCATCTTTATCATAAAAATACCAAAAATATTATCTTATCATATCTATCAGATCTCACTCTCGTAAGTGACCGTGTAGGGATTGACAACCCATTTCGCGTTGGTTGCGAGGATTTATTTGTTTTGTGTAGGTGTGAGGGACTCGCACGTAGCCTCCTACTGGATTGATACCTTGGTTCTCAAAAACCGAGGAAATACTTACGCTACTTTGCTGCATCACCCTTTCCTCTTCAATGGAAAACCAACGTAGTGCTCAAGAGGTAGCAAGAAGGATTTCTGGCGCCGTTGCCGGGGAGGTCTACGCAAAAGTCAACATACCAAGTACCCATCACAAACCCTTATCTCCAACATTACATTATTTTCCATTTGCCTCTCGTTTTCCTCTCCCCCACTTCACCCTTGCTGTTTTATTCGCCCTCTCTCTCTATCCTCCCTCTCTTTCTCTATTTGCCTCTTTTTTGCCCGTTCCTTGTTTGCTTGTGTGTTGGATTGCTTGATTGTCATGATGGCTCAAGATAACACTAAATTGTGTGACTTTATCAATACCAACAACAATTATTTTATTAGCACTCCGATTGCTCCTCTTACCGATGCTGAATCTTGTGAAATTAATGCTGCCTTGCTGAATCTTTTCATGAAAGATCCGTTTTCTGGCCTTCCTAGTGAAGATGCCGCTACCCATCTAAATAGCTTCGTTGATTTGTGTGATATGCAAAAGAAGAAAGATGTGGATAATGATATTGTTAAATTGAAGCTATTTCCTTTTTCACTTCGAGATCGTGCTAAAGCTTGGTTTTCGTCTTTGCCTAAAAATTGTATTGATTCTTGGAATAAATGCAAAGATGCTTTTATCTCTAAGTATTTTCCTCCCGCTAAGATCATCTCTCTGAGAAACGATATTATGAATTTTAAGCAACTTGATCATGAACGCATGGTTTGAATTTGTGGATGATTATACAAAATTTTTATGCCGTTGAATTTCGCTTCTAGAAATCTTTTAGATTCGGCCACGGGAAGCACTTTTATGGAAATCACTTTAGGAGAAGCTACTCAACTCCTAGATAATATTATGGTTAATTATTCTCAACGGCACACTGAAAGATCTACTAATAAAAAAGTGCATGCGATAGAAGAAATTAATGTTTTGAGTGGAAAGATGGATGAACTTATGAAATTATTTTCTAATAAAAGTGTTTCTTCTGATCCTAATGATATGCCTTTGTCTACTTTGATTGAGAATAATAATGAACCTATGGATGTGAATTTTGTTGGTAGGAATAATTTTGGTAACAACGCGTATAGAGGAAACTTTAATCCTAGGCCGTATCCTAGTAATTACTCTAATAAGTATGGTAATTCCTACAACAATTCTTATGGAAATTATAATAAGATGCCCTCTAATTTTTAATCTAATATTAAAGAATTTATTACTTTGCAAAAGAATTTCAATGCTTTGATTGAAGAAAAATTGCTTAAGATTGATGAGTTGGCTAGGAACGTTGATAGAATTTCTCTTGATGTTGATTCTTTAAAACTTAGATCTATTCCACCTAAGCATGATATCAATTAGTCTCTCAAAGCCATGAGAATTTCCATTGATGAGTGCAAAGAAAGAACCGCTAGGATATGTGCTAAGAAAGATTCCTTTATAAGAGCGTGTTCTTCTTGTTTTCATGATAATAAAGATGAAGATCTAAAAGTTATTGATGTGTCCCCTATTAATATTTGTTTTGCAATATGAATCTTGATAATGATGGGACTGAATATGATCCACCTTTATCTAGAAGGCGTCCCAAAAATTTGGAGTTTTAAGATCTTGATGCTAAAATTGATAAAAGTGGGATTGAAGAAGTCAAAACTTTAAATATTAATGAACCCACTATTTTGATTTCAAGGAATTTAATTATGATAATTGCTCTTTGATAGATTGTATTTCCTTGTTGCAATCCATGCTAAATTCTCCTCATGCTTATAGCCAAAATAAAGCTTTCACTAAACATATCGTTGATGCTTTGATGCAATCTTATGAAGAAAAACTTGAGTTGGAAGTTTCTATCCCTAGAAAACTTTATGATGATTGGGAACCAACTATTAAAATTAAAATTAAAGATCATGACTGCTATGCTTTGTGTGATTTGGGTGCTAGTGTTTCCACGATTCCAAAGTCTTTATGTGATTTGCTAGGTTTCTGTGATTTTGATGATTGCTCTCTAAACTTGCACCTTGCAGATTCCACTGTTAAGAAACCTATGGGAAGAATTAATGATGTTCTTATTGTTGCAAATAGGAACTATGTGCCCGTAGATTGTATTGTTCTTGACATAGATTGCAATCCTTCATGTCCTATTATTCTTGGTAGACTTTTCCTTAGAACGATCGGTGCAATTATTGATATGAAGGAAGGAAATATTAGATTCCAATTTCCGTTAAGGAAAGGCATGGAACACTTTCCTAGAAAGAAAATTAAATTATGTTATGAATCTATTATGAGAGCCACTTATGGATTGCCTACCAAAGATGGCAATACCTAGATCTATCCTTGCTTTTTATGCCTAGCTAGGGGCATTAAACGATAGCGCTTGTTGGGAGGCAACCCAATTTTATTTTTATTCCTTGCTTTTTTCTCCTGTTTAGTAATAAATAATTTATCTATCCTATGTTTTGGTTGTGTTTTTGTGTTTAATTAGTTTTTGTGACAAGTAGAACCGTTGGGAAGACTTGGGGAAAGTCTTGTTAATCTTGCTGTAAAAAACCAACTAGGGGTGGCACTAGATGCACTTACAATCTCCCCCTTTTTGGTGATTGATGACAAACTGGTTGAAGTTTTCAACGGGGATAAAAGTATGTGAAATTGTAGGGGTAAAGGCGTTGTCTTCATAAGTAGCAAAAAGGCTCCCCCTGAAGATGTGCATATACGTAGTTTGCTCTTGAATGCAAATGCACATGACAAGTTTTAATTGTGGAGATCCTCTTCACTTTATGAAGACAATTCATTATGCAAGAAAAGATATAACAAAGATAATTACATGCATAATGATAAATGGACGTCTGCGGAATGACTTCATGCGGAATTTATCATCGCATCACAAAGTGGCAGACAAAGTGGCAGACGACCATCAAGTTTTAAGTGTTACAACCCAAAGAACCAAATGTATCAAAAGTGAGAGTTGTAACCACTTAGCAAAAAGAAAAATAGCAACCACCCATATGGACCCGCTTGAAGACTATCAACTCATATGCTTCTCCCCCTTTTGTCAGTAAGGACCAAAAAGGTTTGAAGACATAGAGCATCTACTCGTTCCCATTAGGAGCAGATGAAGGTGCAGGGTCGACGTTGACGTTCGGTGGTGCAGGGGGGCCTGGTGCAGTGTCGAGATGTGGTGAAGCCATGGCTGGTGAAGTGGCATCGTCTTCTTCGTCGACGACTCTCACAACAACAGTTGCAGCCGAAGATGAATACTCCGAATCTTCAATTGGTGGAGTCTGATGCCAGCTTATATTGCGAGGAGGAGTGGAGTCAAATTTGAAACCCTCGGTGAAGCCATCTTCGCGAAGATCGTCTTCAGAGCAGAGAAGGGTGAGACTCTTCGAGGACCTCCTACAGGCTTCATGAGCAACAAATGAGTTCTTGGTGGCCAAGTTTCTGATGTGATTTGACGTCCACCAAGATGCTCTGCATCTGACGCTTTAGCCAGTCATGGTGTCTATCTTATTTCTGATGCAAGGCCATGAAAAGCTCTTGGTCATTGAGCACACGAGATCGCTTCCGAGGCCTTTGAGCAATGGTGCTGTCAGTGACTTCAGTAGTTGCATGATGAGGTGCACGTGTATTGCCAGCCAGAGGATAGACACGAGTTGCAGCAAGAACTCCTTCAATGGGTTGTGTGAAGCTTTGGCGATCAACATTATGAAGATAAAGGGGCTCCTTGGTAGGCTCAGGGTAGATGGCTTCAACAGACATATCAACCTTAGGCAAGAAGATAAGATGGTTGCGCGCAGAGGGCTGATAGTTGACAAAAGAGTGAAGCTTGATTAAGCGCATCACCCATGGAGCATAAAACTTCAGGCCAAAGAGATCAATTCCTGATGCAGCAAGTTGCTTAATGAAGAAATCTTGAGCATTGAAGCTGATGCCATTCAGAATATAGAACACCAATGTCTTCATTGCGCCTTCAAGATTGGCTGTAGGAGAATGTCCTTTGAGGGGCCATAGAGTTCGCCTAACAATGTGATAGATAGTCCGTGGCAGATACTCAAGGTCGTAGACAAAGAATTCCTTCAAATATTCAGCATCTTGTGGCAGTGGCTTCATCATGCCGAGCATCTGACTTGGTAGGGGAGTAAGCTCGATGATATCTTGAGCTTTGGCTTCATGGTGCACATCACATGTCATCCACTCAAGGACCCAAGTCTTCGGATCCCTGTTTTAGCCACGAATGTGAAGAGTAGCATAGAACTGCAGCAGAAGCTCTTCATTCCAATGCTCTTTATCAGTGACAAACTGTAGAAGGCCAATATCTCTAAAACAGTCTAAGGCTTCTTCCAAGCAGGGCAGTCCAGCAATGGCTTCACAATCCAGACGCATGTGAGGAAAGATTCACTCTTGATTGTATAAGGCACAGGAGTAATAACTGCGTTGCGGAAAGCTCCAGAAGCTATGAGATGAGATCTTTGGCTTCGAGTATGGGTTCTTGGCACTGTCAAAGAATGTGTTCTGAGCCCTGAAGTTGTTGACACTGAACGAGACTAGTGATGATGCAGCATCGGGGAACCTTGGCAGTCTGGGATTTGGCTTCTGGACCTGAGGCCTATGCTCCACATGGTATTCATATTGTGGTCCCAGAGCAGTGGGCGGAACCATGATTGGCCATTTCATAGTGACCAGCTGTCCATGATCGAAGGCCTGTTCAATTGTGTGAGGCCTAGGAGACGGAACAATGGCTTTAGCATCCACATGGGCTTCAGGTTGCACACTAGCTTCAGGTGCAACATCAGCTTCAGGCGCCACATTGTCTTCAGCCATGACAACGTCATTGACTTCAGCAGTGTTGGTTGTGGCTGCCTTAATGTTATCAACCTCCTCTTCAGTAGCAGGAGGGTCGGGCACTGACATGTTCTCCTCGAGAACAGCTTCTTGAGTGACAGGGGGTGTGGCAACTCTCTCTTCTTCTTGTCTTGGTTCTTGATTATCTTCGGCTGATGCAGCCGGATTGTCTTCAGCAACTTTGGCTTCAGACTCAGAGACATTCACAGTAGGAGTGGCTTCAGGAAACACTTCATGTGCGACTGAGCTTTGTTGCACTTCTCCTTCTGGAATGCTCGACATGGTGACCGGGGGCCTAGGGCCTTTGTGAAGCCTGCGGAATGCGGGCGATGCCTGTGGTGATGGAGTGGTCTGCACCATGTAGTCGTCAAGTACCGGAGTGGTGACTAGAGGGGTTGGAGTTCTGGGGGTTTCATCTTGAATGGGGGTGTCTTGTTGTGGGTGATCAGCCCACGATGCATCCTGAGCAATTGGCGTCAAAGGACGACCAATGCTGATGAGTTCGCTGTTCAAAAGAACAGGCGATAATACCGGTTGGCGCTCGACCTGAGGAAGGACTTCATCATCTTCTACATTGTCTTCATGACCAATGTCTTCAGCTGTGATGGGGTTAACAGCTGGTACTTCTTCGTCTTTAGGAGCCTATGTGGTAGCAGGCTCGTGAACTACAAGTTGACGTTCTTGGTTGGAGGAGGCAGGACGTGCAACAGGGATGGGCTCAACAACCAGTGGCTTTGTGGCAGCAGCACACTCTTTTCGCGAAGACTTTGTCTTCGGGTTCTTAGTTGATGGAGCATCATCAGAGGCATCCTTGTGCTTTCGCTTCCTGGCATCAACTTCAGCTGCCCTTGTTTTCTTCAGCTCTGAAGCTGCTGAGGGGACCTTAGGCTTTGAGCCTGTCATGCCGGTAGGGAAGACAATGCTAGGTGCATCCTGCCTTTGTGCTTAAGTGTGTGTCGCAGCAGACTTCTTCTTCTATTTGGTAGTCATCCTTGGATCGATGCCAGGGCACCCCAGTGCCTTGCGCTTCTCAGCCTCATTGTGTGCTTGAACACATTTCTTTGCGAAGTATTTCATCCGCTGTCTTGAGCCTTTGGCTTCCTCGCGTTTCTGGTGAAACTGCTCCTTGAGGTTGTGCAACATCTGCTTGAAGTTTTGAACATCAGCTACGGTGAGCTTTGCCATGTGCTTCTTGAATTGAGCCTTCTCAAAATCAATTTTGTTCTTTAGCTCGACGATCTTCTGAGCCAAGGCCAGCTCATTTGCAATGGCTCCGTGGAAAGTGATGCTGATGTCCACTGGCAGCTGAAGATCATCGATGCTGATGCTCTGGTCGTTGAACCACTCATCAATAAAGCTGTTCAGAATTTCTACATCAAAGAGGGGCAGATCGTTGAAGATCTCCACCTCTTGCTTTCTCTTTATCATAAGCTCAAGAGCATCATCACCAAAGTCTTCGTTGCTTGACAGATCAATGGTTTCATCTTCATTCCTCAGAACGACGGCGGGAGTTAGTTCATGCCTAGAAATATTCATGGGCTTCCCCTTCTTCTTGGAGACGCGAGAAAGATTTTCCGACTGCACACTGGGTTCAGGAGGTGCAGTGGCCAATGGCTTCACATGCAAAAAATTTGGTGCGGCAGAGGGCTTTGAAGCCTTTGATTTCTTCTGCTTCCGCTTCGGTGGGTGTCGGTGTCAAAACCGGCGGATCTCGGGTAGGGGGTCCCGAACTGTGCGTCTTGGCCGGATGGTAACAGGAGGCAGGGGACACGATGTTTTACCCAGGTTCAGGCCCTCTTGATGGAGTTAAAACCCTACGTCCTGCTTGATTAATATTGATGATATGGGTAGTACAAGAGTAGATCTACCACGAGATCAGAGAGGCTAAACCGTAGAAGCTAGCCTATGGTATGATTGTATGTTATGGTTCTTGCCCTACGGACTAAAACCCTTCGGTTTATCTAGACACCGGAGAGGGTTAGGGTTACACAAGGTCGGTTACAAAGGAGGAGATATCCATATCCTTATTGCCTAGCTTGCCTTCCACGCCAAGTAGAGTCCCACCCGGACACGAGACGAAGTCTTCAATCTTGTATCTTCATAGTCCAACAGTCCGGCCCATGGAGATAGTCCGGCTGTCCGGAGACCCCCTAATCCAGGACTACCTCAGTAGCCCCTGAACCAGGCTTCAATGACGACGAGTCCAGCGCGCAGTATTGTCTTCGGCATTGCAAGGCGGGGTCCTTCTCCGAATACATCACAGAAGAATTTGAATACGAGGACAGTGTCCGACCCTGCAAAATAAGTTCCACACTCCACCGTAGAGAGAATAATATTTTCGCAGATCTAATTTGCTGGCTTGTTTTGGCAGCATGACGTTATGTCATGGCCCAGTGATTATTCGAACCGTTTCCTTCAACCAGCCCCGCACATAACGCGAGGCAGTTCTTCGACACATCTTGTCAAAGCAGAGATCGTGTCCCCTTATTACTGGATTCTCATCAATACGGGCGTGGGTAACCCAACCGCGCCATCAATTGCGGCGCTTGGGGGATAAGCGAGTTTTACCAGGCAAGTGGGACGCTTAGTTTCGTCCGCCCATATAAAGGGGTAAGGATTCACCTTTCTATCCACGCCTTCTTCCTCCCTTGCCCATCCGTTTTCGCACACTCGAGCTCTAGCGCCCAAGTCCGTACTTCCCGCCTCGACCTTCTCCAATCATGTCCGGAGCGGGAGGCAAGTGGATGATCTCCTCCGTCACGGAGGGAGACATCAAGAAACTGAGGAGAGCCGTATACCTACCCGACAACATCGCGCACCGGCTCCCAGATGAGGGGCAGCTCATCCCCACCCCCATGCCCCATGAGAGGGTAGTATTCCTCACCCGTTTCCTCCGGGAATGGGATTCCCTCTCCATCCCTTCGTCCGGGGGCTCATGTTTTATTATAGCCTGGATTTCCACGATCTGGCCCTGAACTTCATCCTCAACATCTCGGCGTTTATCGTCATGTGCGAGGCCTTCCTCCGCATCAAGCCCCACTTCGGCTTATGGCTGAAGACCTTCAATGTCAAGCCGAAGGTGGTGGGCGGCCGCCAGGCGGAGTGTGGAGGCGCCATGGTGGGTAAGATGCCCAACGTAACATGGCTCGAGGGCTCCTTTGTGGAAACCATAAAGGGGTGGCAATCGAGGTGGTTCTATATCACCGAGCCGCGCGACCCTGCATGGGCAGCGACCCCCGAGTTCCGATCTGGCACCCCCACGCGGCTCACCTCCTGGAAAGAGAAGGGCCTGTCCTGGGGTAATTCGAAAGAGCTGACCGGACTCCAAACATGTATTCAAAACATGCTGGACAAGAAGCTCAAGTTTGTCAACATAGTCCAAGTTATGCTCATCCGCTGGATACTCCCGTGCCAACAACGGGAGTTCAACTTGTGGGAGTTCAATCCGGCGCAGCACCGAACTCTGAACAGGCTCTTCGACACGACTCATGAAGATGCCTGGAGGGTGCTGTTCAAAAGCGCCGAGGCCCCCCCTATTACTAAGGATCGCGGATTCAGCGCGAAGCGCCAAGCCAGTGCGGTAAGCTACTTTACCTTTCACAGGATACTTATTTTTTATATAGATTGACTCTATGCAAGATCTAAGCTCCCGTACCTTTGACAGGACTGGCAGAAGATGGCTGGACAGATCGACTGTCCGGCTCCTTTACCCGAAGGCCCCGCAGACGCTCTTCTGGCGAAGATGTTGACTCCGGCCGCTTATACGGTGCCGGAGAAGATCAAGAAGGCCAAGGGAACTCGAAAGAGTTCCCGACGCCAGGCGTCATCGGACTCACCGTCCGATGACTCTGCGGCGCACTCTTCCCCTGAAGACGAGGAAGAAGAAGAAGAATATGCTCCCCAACCGACTAGGGGAGACAGGAAAAGGAAGGCCGCCCGAACTGGGGTGGCCGAAGGGTCCAAGAAGGGGAGGACTCTCCTTCCGGACAGTTCCACCACCGCCGACGAGGGCGAGGACGAGTGGTTGCCCCGGGCCAGGCCCCCGGGGAGATCGTAAGTATTCGGATACCAGAGTAACTCATAGGATACCTTTGTCGCACTGCTTTCTCTAACGTCGAACGCAATTATGCAGGCCGCCACGAGCCAGCATCGATGTATCATCGGACGGCTCCTTGGGCTTGTCGGACATGGATAGCGATCCAGTCCCGACCGCCACCTCCCCTCATCCTGCCGACGATGCCGAGGTGTTATCTCAAGGGGCACCGGATTCGAGGGGAGACAGCCCCGGAGGTGCCTCAAGGCGACCTTCCGGACTCCGGGAGCCGAGGGGACGAGGCCCCTGAGAGCTCAGAGTTCGGCTCTCAGCTGAACACCGCGCCGGAACCTCCAGCGGTTCCAGGCTCAGGCAGGCGGCCTCCTTCTAAGAGGGGCAAGACGCCTGTGCCAGTGACCTCTGTCCATCCAGAGGCGCCGGACAATCTGCTGGAAGCGCTTCGCAGCGCTTCCATCAACGAGGAGCACTACGCTATCATGAGGGCGGTGATCCAGAAGGTTCAGTCCGCCAAGAGCGGATTGACTGAAGCCTGTGCCAGCCTTCTAACAGGCTTTGAGGTAAGTGTTTTAATATGTAGTAGGAATATTACCGCATAGACAGTAGCCCCTGATGCTCTGTTCGGTGTTCACAAAGAAAAGCCGAACAGAGGATCAAATAATATCGCAGGAGTCTAATATAAGTATGTCAATATGCGTATGCAGGCTTCGCTGCTGGCGTCCGCCGCACTGACTGCGGAGGTTGCCGTACTGAAGCAGGGCCTCAAGGGGTCCAGGAAAGAGCTCGGCCTTGCCAAGAGGCAGCTCGAGGAAAACAAGGGTAAGTAATACCCTGTCTTATGTATATATATAAAAGAGGACGCGATTGCAAAATGACAGGATCATCGTATGTTTGCCAGGGGCCACGACCGAGGTGGTGACCCTGAAGCAAGCGCTCGCCAAGGCTGAAGATAAAGCGGCCAAGGAGCGCACCGAGCGAGAGAAGCACGAGGCTCGGGTGGGCGAGGTGCAGCAAGAGCTCCAGGCTCTCGTAACGAAGCACGAGGCGTTGGAGCTTCACTCGAAGACGCGAGAGTCTGAGCTTGCTGCGGCCCTTGAGAGTGCAAAGAGTGCCAAGGCCGAGGCCCAGAAGGCCCTCCAAGAGATCGACGCGATGAAGAAGATAGCGGTGGGTAAGGCTTTCTATATGCCAAGCAAGCATGTAAAAGTAAATTACCGATTACTTACCCGGATCCGGAGCTCTTCAGGACCATTCGCAGATTTGCCCCGGAGTGTGTCCGACGCCGCACAGTTTTACCAGGCCGAGGACGGAAGCTCGATGGAGAAGCAGTTCTAGTCTCAGTATGCTGAGGCCGAACATCCGGTGCCAATGAGCGACCAGCTAAAGCAGATGGTCGAGCTACATAAGGCGACCGATCAAGCCATGAAGAGCTATATAGTCCGGCTGTGGCCTGGCGACGCCCTTCCGAACAGCTTCTTCGGCCTGGTGAGGCGGCTTGTGGATGCCTGCCCGCGGCTGGAGGTCGTTAAGTGATCTGTCTGCATTGAAGGTGCACGCTGGGCTTTCGCCCATGTGAAATTGTAGTGGGTCAAGCTAGACGCCGTGAAGCTGATCAAGGAGGGGCCGCCAGAGGGCATGGAGCACCGCCACCCCGAGATGTACTACGAGGGTGTTCTGTCGGGTGCCCGTCTCATCGCGGACGAGTGTTCGAAAGATGTAATATTTGAGTAAACTTGCTCGTTTTATCCTGTGTTTATGAAAACTTGTTTCATATGCGCTATGCAACGCTTGTTTGAATTTAAAATATTACCTTCTGTTTGGCTGTTTATCCAATCTAAGAGATGTCTAGTCCTCGGCTTCTGCCCCCATGCCACGAGTGTTGGGGTGTTCAGGATAAACCCGAGCACTCTTGTTCCCATATTTGGGTCCTTCGAGGGAGGTGCTCAGCACAACGAACAAGGCAACCAGACTAATAATGCTTTATCACTCTCACTTAGCCATAGAATTCTATAATTTTAAATTTCGGTGAAGCCCCTGGTATTCAGAAGGCCGAATACGGGGCGCAATACAAGCCTGTAAGCCGGACATGGCCGGCCCCTCGCCCTAAGCGGCATAAGTCTTTAGGGACTCGAAAAACCTCGCTGAACAGCTACCAGTCTCTCGCCTTATCATGACAGTCAGTTTTAGCTTTCTCTACTGAGGTGCTAAGCCCGGCAGAACCGGGGCACAATCGCAGTAGTTCTCCTAGCGCTACCTTAGCCGATAGAGCGGAACGTAAGGTACCAAAACATAGGAGCCGGGCAAACCCAACATTTTACCAAAGACATGATTCGGAGCTGATGCATATAATGCTATAAGTTCGGGGTGCCGCACTTGTGAAAGTGTTCGGACTTTTCACACCGCATTGTGGGGTACGTAAGCCCCTGGTGTATTGGTCGTACCATAGTGTACGGTTGCAAGGCGTCGTTAATGAACACATAGATATATATATATAACAAGAATGCAATAATAGTCGTAATGTCATGCATTATTTATTAAAAAATTGCGTTAAAGCAGAGTGATACAGATAGTGCGATAAGCAAAGAGTAGGACTATGTCCCTTCCAAGGGCAAGCTGAGGAATGATATTAAATTGAATATTTCACTCGTTTACTGTAATCAACCTGGGAATTCCGTGATATAACATAGCTGTCTGCCTCCTTGGTTGCTGCATCATGTGTTCGGCAATAGTGCTGTCGGACAGTGTTTCCAGAGATTAAGGTCCTGAAAGAAAAAGAAAAATAACAGAATGGGAAGCCCCTAGTGCGGTTTAGGCCGTGTATTGGGGCGTGCCGTAGTTGTGCCCCCTCCCCACCTGTGCCCATGGTATTTTTAATGCGTAATTATGTACACGCGGCACGAGTTTCACCGCTGGGCTGCGATTGGGGTGGCCGCCGTATTGCTACGCGAGTGCAGATCGCGCCAGACGGTCTATTTGCCGATTGCCCCGAGTGCGCTTGAAGGTGTCTGGGCTGTGAAGCGCCGAACTGGTTGATTGCCTTGAGAGGCTGCTTTGCGTCTCTGCTGCAAGTGCTGCGGTGTGCTCCTCTATTCGGAGAGAGCGCTCTGTGTTTCCATTGACTGTGATAACTCCGCGAGGTCCTGGCATCTTGAGCTTGAGGTACGCGTAATGCGGTACCGCATTGAATCTAGCAAATGTGGTTCGCCCGAGCAGCGCATGATAACCACTGCGAAACGGGACTATATCAAAGATTAACTCTTCGCTTCGGAAGTTATCCGGGGATCCGAAGACCACTTCCAGTGTAATTGAGCCTGTGCAATGGGCCTATACACCTGGAATGACGCCCTTAAAGGTCGTTTTTGTGGGTTTGATCCTTGAGGGGTCTATACACATTTTGCGCACTGTGTCCTGATAAAGCAGGTTCAGGCTGCTGCCGCCATCCATAAGGACTCGAGTGAGGTGAAATCCGTCGATGATTGGGTCTAGGACCAGTGTGGCGAATCCGCCATGACGGATACTAGCGGGGTGGTCCCTACGATCGAAGGTGATCGGATAGGAAGACCAAGGGTTGAACTTTGGGGTGACTGGCTCCAACGCATATACGTCCCTGAGCGCACGCTTCTGCTCCCTCTTGGGGATGTGGGTTGCGTATATCATGTTCACCGTCCGCACTTGCGGGGGAAACCTCTTCTGTCCTCCAGTGTGCGGCTGCCGGGGCTCCTCCTCGTCATCGCTATGCGGCCCCTTGTCCTTGTTTTCGGCAATTAACTTGCCGGCCTGCTTGAACACCCAACAATCCCTGTTGGTGTGATTGGCTGGCTTGTCTGGGGTGCCGTGTATTTGACACGAGCGACCGAGTATACGGTCCAAGCTGGACGGACCCGACGTACTTTGTTTGAATGGCTTTTTCCGCTGACCGGGTTTAGAGCCTTTGAATCTGGCATTGACTGTCGTATCCTTAGTATTTTCGTTGTTAATGCGGCACTTATGCTTGTTGTGACATGACCTGCTATTGCCGTCCTTGGTATCTGAGGTACCATGGTTCTTTGATATGTTATTACTGCGAGCCAGCCAGCTGTCTTCTCCCGCACAAAAGCGGGTCATGAGCGTCGTGAGAGCTGCCATAGATTTCGGCTTTTCCTGACCAAGGTGCTGGGCTAGCCACTCGTCTCGGATGTTGTGCTTGAAAGCCGCTAAGGCCTCCGCATCCGGACAGTCGATGATTTGATTTTTCTTTGTAAGGAACCGAGTCCAGAATTGCCTGGCTGATTCTTCTGGCTGCTGAATTATGTGGATCAAATCATCAGCGTCTGGTGGTTGCACATTAGTGCCCTGAAAGTTGTCGAGGAATGCGGCTTCCAGATCTTCCCAACAGCTAATGGAGTCCGCTGGCAAGCTGTTAAGCCAATGTCGCGCTGGTCCTTTGAGCTTTAGTGGGAGGTATTTGATGGCGTGTAAGTCATCGCTGCGGGCCATGTGGATGTGGAGGAGGAAGTCCTCAATCCATACTGTGGGATCTGTTGTACCGTCGTATGATTCAATATTTACAGGTTTGAAACCTTCTGGGAATTGATGTTCCATTACTTCGTCTGTGAAGCATAAGGGGTGTGCGGCGCCTCTGTATTGGGCTATATCGCGACGCAGCTCGAATGGGTCTTGCCCGCTGTGTTCGGCCCGGCCGGATTTGCTTTTACTGTATCCGGCGTGACGATTGTCGTCTCGCAGAGTGGTGCGCCCTCATGATCCGTAGATCGATCTTGAATGCTTTGCCTTGTCCTCCAATATGTCTCGCAGGTCTGGCGTATCTCCCCATGCCTTTTTATTTGAATGGCGTTGGGGTGGAGGCTGAGCTTTTGGCTGGAATGCCTCTCTATCGCGGCCACGAGGTCGCCGATCAGCCGTATCATACGCTTCTTCCTCCAGTCGGGGTAGTAACCTACGCCTTGGGTAACTTTTGGAGGGGCGCTCGAGTTTATATTCCTCGGCCGCGAGGACTTCAGTCCATTTGTCAGCTAGCAGATCTTGATCAGCTCGAAGCTGCTGCTGCTTTTGCTTCAGGCTATTTGCCGTGGCCATAAGCCGGCGCTTGAAGCGCTCTTGTTCGATGGGATCCTCTGGGACGGCAAATTCATCGTCACCGAGGCTTGCCTCGTCTTCGAAGGGGGGGATGTAATTGTCATCCTCCTCCTCTCCGTCTGCCGCTCTCTCAGGAGAGCTGGCTGCTCCACCCTCCTGCTCTAAATCTTGCTGGAGGGGTTTGTTGTTTTCTTCGGCAATATCCGGAGTGTTATTATCTCCTGTGCCGATATCACCACTTTTGCTTTGGCGGGACTTAGAGTAGCGCCGCTGACGTCAGCGTTTGGATTGCTTCTTGGAGGGGTCATCCTCCGCTATCCCGTCGCCATTGCCTTCTTTGGGTGTATCCACCCTGTATATGTCATATGACGAGGTGGCTTTCCAGTGCCCTATAGGTGCTGGTTCATGTTCGTCTCCGACATCATCGTCCATACCGTCGATGTCTTCGGAGTCGAAGTCGAGCATGTCGGTTAAATCATTGACAGTGGCTACGAAGTGGGTGGTGGGTGGGCATCGAATTTCTTTGTCGTCCGCATCCCAATCCTGTTGGCCATATCCGGCCAGGGCTCTCCCGACAAAGAGAGAGACCTTAGTGAATTCAGAATGTCGCTGAAGGGCGAGCGCTGCAAGATATCTGAGGCGGTGAATTCCATGATCGGCGCCCGATTGGATTCGATTGGCAGGGGCGCGGATGGTTCGGAGTCCGGAAAAGAGTCCGGCACCTTGGAGTCACGGGCTGCGCAGAGGTTTAGGCTGGTGTTCGTCTCGATCGCCATTGAGACTGCAGCCCCTGAGGCGGTGTCTAACCACCCATCCTCGACTGGCGCAGTTGGCTCCAAGCTAAGGGTTGGAGCTGATGCGGGCCCAGCCTCTGGGGTACTGTTCGGCGATAGAGCTAGGTCATACCCATCGCGACAGTGCGGTGCGCCCGGATGTGGCTTGAATCCGTCGAAGATCAAGTCTCCGCGGATGTCGGCTGTGTAGTTCAAACTTCCAAATCTGACCTAATGGCCAGGGGCATA